>NC_046198.1:1318571-1977857 GCF_011004875.1 Balearica regulorum gibbericeps
TATGGAACAGCGTTTCTAACTGCAACTCTTGACGTGGTATAACTGACTCTGCCTACACTACCAGCACCTCTCAGTGCCTGCGGGAACATCTGGGGCAGCAAAGCCAGAGCCCAGCACACTGATTTAACCAGTATATACCCTGAAATGTGTCAGGGTAATCACAGGCACGTTATGATGTTTGTCATATCTATTCACCGGGCCAGAATAGAAGACACTTTAATGACCACGAAGAAGCCCGATGAATCCCTCAGCCCCAGATTTGCACCAGCTACATGAAAAAGGCACTGACCTTAAGTTCAGGACAATTGTTCTTTCAGATCTAAAGCTTTCAAGGATCATATTCTTGGTCCTGGACATCAATCTAACAGCCTGTGCTTACATCTCCTTCTCCCCCAACAATCAAATATATTGGGTTGCATGAGGAAAATAATGGTAAAAGATTACACTAAGGCATCTTAAACCAATGCTACTAGCTTTTCAGGTTTTGTGCTGGTTCTCCAGCTCAAGAATTACCGTATTAGGAAAAAAAAAAAAAAAAAAAAAAAAAAAAAAAAAAAGAAAAAGAGTGTTTCAAGAGGGAAGCAGAAAGTAACTACACACTTGGGATTGAAATGTTAAAATAGACATCTTACAAGAGAGACAAAAGAGTATAAGTGGCACATACAAACATACAAGCTAGAAGAGATAAATTAGCTGCTTCTGTTCTTTTGTAAGAAAAATGAGGACATGCAGCTTCAGAGACCAGGTGTATAATTAAACACAAAGCTGTATGCTGCTAGAGTCAGTCACCGAGACCAAGAACATGGTGTTCATTCCTATTTAACCATTCACACAGACTACTAATATTCCTGTTACTTGGCACAAGCGTTGGTAAAGGGGCTCTTTAACTTCATGTCTTAGGGCCTGTGTCATTCCCTACTAGATCCAGGTGAAACCCAGAATAGGGGCAGGCTACCTATCCTTCCTCCTTCAGCTACAGGATGCTCCGTCAGCTTCTCAGCAGGTTAAACCTCAGGCAAAACTGGGCCAGGAGGACTCCAGATCTCCGCTTGGTGCTGACAGATAAGGGTCAGCCCTCCCATGCGGCATTCTCCCATCTCCATCCCAGTGTCAGGTCACTCCAGTAAATCCTGCTCTCCAGAGGCTGACCGTGCTCAGACAATAACTGTGAGGTCTATTCATTCCTCTTGTTTTAATTTTCTCCAGTCATTCAGAAATATCCAGATTCACCCATTTTTTTCCTCCTCCTTTCCTATTCTCTTGCCTATATTTCTCATCCTAGGATTTCAAGGAAAATCTAGTATTTCTTCAAAATAGTACTGTTCCCTCAGTGATGGAGAGCTGTGTGGGAACACGGTTGGATATGACAAAGACCGAAATCGGACTATTCCAGCAGAGAACGGCATGCTGTTTGTGCTACTCCATCAACAGAAAGAGGTCTGGTTGGCTAGAGCAACTCGCTGGTGAGAGTGGCTAGGGGATCCTGCGCGCCTGGGGATGCTCTGCGCTCCCCGCAGCTCCGTACAGCATCCGACAAGCAGCACCACAGCCCCTGCTCGCTGGTCCTGCGCTCGCAGCCGAAGCGGCTCAGAAACACTCACCAGAGTTCCAGCTTGACCCTTCTGCCGTCCAACAAGATAGTAGTGGTCTTGTAGTCGATTCCTGAAAGGAAACCAATAAAAAGCTGAGCAAACACCGAGCAGATCTTCAGAGACTGACAAGAAATCTGCTCTGCCCACCCGGATCTATCACTTCATGTTTACAGAAAGTGATGTTTTCTGCCCCCTGCCCTGCTGCGTGTTTGTGGAAGGCTACAGAGGCTTGATAGAAATAGACCATTGCTTCAAGGCAAAGACTACTCTTGCGGAGCTCCATCCCTCCTCCCTAAAAATACAGTTAACCCCTAGATTGCTTCTTACTTCTCCATTGTGGCATAAAACCAGTTAGGACTCGAGCTAGAGGAGATTCAGTGGTCTGTAGCATTATCCCAAGTGACAGTGTTAAATTACAGACTTTTAAGGGGTGAGCCAATTTAGAAGCTTCTCTGCCAAGTCAGCCTGCAGACCCATCATCTCTCAAACATCCAAAGGACGTTTTAGGAGGTGGGTGATATTGAAAGCCTGTCCAGAGGTTGCCGTTTCTTCTTCTGAGCAGCTCTCAGGTGTCTATCACACAGGGTCAGGTAAGGCAGAAAGCAATTCCCTTTTATCTGAGAAGGCAGCACGGACAACTACTTTTGGTAGAGCTATAGCACCACAGCAGCAGAAAGCCCTCCAAACCACCTCACCAGGCTGCGCTGACGAGTGACTTGTTTGCACAAGGGATGCCCAACATCTTCAGATACACAAAGACTTTATTAAAAACTGGGGGCCTGTCTCACATTCAGAGAAGTTTAAGAAGAAAAGGGCAACTCCACTCGCAAGCAACACGTCCAAACGGAGCCGAACACACCGCTCCCGGGGCCCCAGGCACAGGAGGGAATTGGCACGACTACACCTCCCACCTCCTTCCCCCAAGCCAAGGGGCACCAGGTGCCCAGGAAAAGCAGCTCCTCCAGTTAATAAGCTTCAAGTGTATGGAAGCTGCTTAAACAAAGCACCACGCACCATTACTGCACACCCACTAAAGCATAAACTAATTTACAATCATCTTTAATAAAGCAGAGTCGCTTCGCTCTGATTAGATCAACTTTATTTTTTCCTCTTGCCAATAGATATCAAACTTTGAATCTATATTAAAAACCCACAGTTGTGTTACAACCTGTATTTCCCTTTTCCTGCAAGGAGAATCCTGCCCCCATAACCAAACAGACAAGTTTGTCAATAAAGCAAATGGATTTCTCTGAGTCATCAGCAGGAGCTCCCTGTTAGTGAAAAACAAATTAGATTTCAGCCTTCACAGGGTGCTATAAAAAGCAATAAAGATAATTATCTTAAATTCCAACTATTTCCAGCGCTTTATCACAGAAAATAGACAGTTTACATTTTATCTTCCTCCAGAGACAAGTGAATGATCTGTATTTATTTTCATAAATCTCCCTGGTCCCCAGGGATGGCGAGCAGCAGTGAGAGCAAGGCTGCTCCACAACCAGGCGGGAGCACCCAGACATCTCCCCTCCGAGTTCCAGAACCAGGATCATCCCCTGGCACAGGCTGGTGGGCCGTTAGGGAAGGGGCTAATTAAGCCCACTGCCCTGTTTCAGATGCAAAATCCTCAGAGACTCTGCTCCACGCAGAGCTGCCCCATTTCTCGTTAGGCACAAGAGTTCCCCGCAGTCCTCGGCACCCTCCGTGCCAGCAGCCCAGGCGCACGGACAGAGCGGTTGCGTGCGAGCACCAAGGAGGGGGAATAACGACACCATTTTTGGGGCACAGAGGGCACACACTTCCAAAAAATGAAACAATCGATCGACTATCAGCTCTTAGAAGTGAGAGAGGTTCAGCTGGATTGGAAAGAGAATAAAACTCGTTCATGGGAACGCCAAACACTCAAACCCACAAATGCCTTCATTAGGCTCCACGCTCACGAGTTGCCCAGCCTACATCCCCAGCATTAGGGAATGGGGGTTCCCTGTCACAAATATACACGGCTCAGTCACCAGGACATTGCTTTGAATACCCATGTCCATCTGCAACTGCACCACATACGAGCAACGCCGGCTTTGGCGGAACAATACGGCCATCACCAAAACGAGCAACCAGCAGAAAACAGCACTGGAAAACTTCCCGAGCTCCTGTTGCAACTGCTCCTCGCTCCAAAGATGCTCAGGGAACGTAAGTAGGCAAAGCAGACGTCCTTCACATCCTTCGCAGTGATGTCTACGGTTGGAAGAGGAGGTTTGCAAGGTGGAGGGAGGGAAGCACGAGGTGGGTGGTTGTACTCGCCCCTGCAGATATTCCTTCTCAGGGGACAGGCAGGGATGGCAGCCCATCGCTTGTGCGGGAAATTAATAGAGCTCACCACGGCGGAGCGGCTCTGGCAGACTCTCCAGGCACCTGCTGCCCACCACATTTGACGTCAAATGCCGAATGCAAAAGCACAGAGAAAGGAAAGTACCAAATCTCCCTCTTCACGTTTCCAGACAGTTCCCATCAGCTGGTTTCGCTGCCTGGCCTGAGTCCGTGTCTTTGGGCAGAACTTCTCTCCTTGCCGGAGGTGAAGGGTGAGGATTGCACCCCTGCGGTACTGCCACGAAACCGGCCTGAGGAACGCATGTACACTCGAGTTAAAAGCAAAGCTGTTTTGACTTTTAATTCTAGGCTACAGTCAGCTTTTAAGTAGTATCTGGTAATACGGGCTGGAGGAAAGCGATACACTTTTTAACTTGCATATGCCCAAACTGGGACTAGGGACCAAATTTACAAAAAGTTTTTGAGCAAACTACCTACAAGATCACTGATAAGGACAAAACCCGCACAACTGCAACATTCGGGAGAAAATTTCAGCTTCCCTCTTCCATAAACGCTCAGTGCATCAGGACAGCTCAAAGGGACTCCCTTTAAAGCTAGCATGCCACTTTTTTTTTTTTAAATTAATTAGCTTTTTTTTTTTTTTTTAACCTGGTTAGCAGTCGGAGCAGAAGAGAGCTCTGCTGTAGCTGCACAGGATGGCTGTGGCTCACTGGTGCTAGAAAACCCAGTCACAGATGCCCTTAGAATTGCGGGACTGGCCGCAGCGACTAACACTGGGACTGGCCACCTCGCAGCTGGTACCCTGCTACTGTAGTGCCAGCACCACACAGCAGTTTCTGGAGCGGTAGCCCAACACATACACCCCCCCATTTCCAGCTGACATGGCAGCCAAGCAGCCCAGCTTCCTTTCCTAGGCCTAGCCTACGGCTCAAGCTCAGCCTTGGCTTGCCCCTTGTCCCAGGGACCTGGGGACAGAGGGCCACAGCAGCCACTAGATGCCACCAGTGCACAGAGGCCACTGGCAGTGTGACAGCGGGTGCAGAGCGTGCCGTGGCCGTGCTGCTCCTCCGCCTTTTCATTTCAGGCAGCTCAGGCGCCAATAAGTTAAGGGAAGTTTTTAAAATTTAATTTCTGTAGTTGACAGGGTTTCCCCCACCTGAGCATCACCTCTGCTCGCAGCCAAGCACAGCTCATCTCGAGACTGACATTTATTCTCTGCCAGAACGTGCTTTGATGCCCCGGAAAGGATGTGTTGCTACAAACCCCACGCGATGCTCCTGCGGCACACGCAGCAGCAGCACACCCGCCGACTCGCCACCAGCAGCTGCCTCCGTAACCCTGCCTGGCCCTCGGGGCACGCAGCACCGGGGAAAAGAAAACAGTCTTGTTTAAAGCTTATTTTACATCAACCAATCTCTTTCTTGACCAATATCTGGCATGATGCAACAAAATGCACAAGGCTTGGAAAACAAGTCTGGGCTGTTCTCTCTAATTTAGCATTCAGGCCGACTCCTCTGCTATTTTTCCAGTCCTGCTTTAGACTCCTACTTACGCTGACGCCATCTCAATCCCACTTCTCAAGCAGCGAGCTGACCCGGCACGGGGCGCTCTGCAAAGCGATCCGCTGTCACCAAGCCTGATGTCAGACACCCATCTCCCCTCCGCAGAGCCGGGTTTCACACTCCTGGGCAAGACTCCAGGGAATTCCAAACCTCTATTTCTTTTGCCAATTGGTGTAAGGAAAACCTAAGCAAGCAAGCCATTTTCCCACGGGATGTGTTATAGGGAACTCTGGCCTCTTCCAAATTATTCACACAAAGAGCGCAGCACAGTTTGCACCAATATGACCTGAAAAACCCCACACCCAACCTTAGTTTTCACCCAAAAGATTATACCTGATGTGAACAGCAAAAATAAAACCCCTCCAAGAGAAATGACAATTTTCTTCCATCACTTAACACTACTTTGTATCAGGCTGTCAGTCCCCCTTCCTCTTGGAATTCTCTCTGCTCTGCCAAGCCCCTGAACTGCATCTGCACGAGCAGCAGCATGCCGAAAACACAACGGAGGCAGCAAGCAAGCAGATACATGGACCTGGAAGTCGCACTGGAAAAGGTAGAAGGACAAGGGAGTTATGTATTTTCTGCTACTCTCAGGCTCTTCCTTTAAACAGATTAATATCTCAGGAAAATTGCTTTAAATAGCTCAAGTGAACAAGGCTCTATAAATATTTACTGCTGCAAGCACAACAGCTTCTTGGCTTTGTGTAGGTTTTTCTTTTAGCAAAAAGGAGAGAATTTTGCAATTGTAGACTCTCAAGATGACTCTGCCCTAACGCCTGGCTGGGCGGGAGACCAGAAGGGTCGTCTCCCCTTAAAAATGTAGATTTGAGGAAAAACTCACAGCAGTAAGAGCAGCGCACGCCTTTGTCCCCCTTCAGCTTCCCAAGGCCATCCTTGCTCAGTGCTGGGGTGAGAGCGATTCCAGCTCTCAGTGTGATCCTAGAGCCAATGCTGCATTTTAGGTTATTGGCCCAAATCAACTGTCCTCCTCCAGAGATGCTCTAATGATCCAACCCTCAACTAACAGCTTCACTGCACATACACAAATATCAAGAAGGTACAACTAGGAGGAGCTCCGTGACAGAGGGACGAAGGGACTTGTCCCACATTAAGAAAAGCCATCAGCAGGTTCTCCTGCAACCTTCCACACAAGCTGGGCTGCAGCAACGTCTCCAGTGGCTTTGAGAAGAGCATACTTGATTCACAAATCTGGGGCAGAAGACATTCCAGGTGATGCTCAAAAAAAAATCTCTTCCCAAAGGGGGGAAAAAAAAAATTTCAATCAATGCGCTCAAGTGAGACTGATGTAATTTTAAGACAAGCTTGCTTCCCTGCCGAGAGGGACTCTACTTATCACTCAAAGTCATTTACAGTTTGCATGAATCAGATCGGCCAAAGATGCTTTTGCCACCTCATTTCTCAAACGGCTTGTTTTCTGCTTGTGGGAGCTGGGAATCCACCACCTTGCTTTCTGTTACTCCACCCACAACAAAACCCAATACACGTTATTTGAACTTCATTAAAAATATAATCAGCTCCCCTAGCTTACAGATATGTGCTGTACAATGCCAGCTCAGCTTTTCTTTTTTTTTTTTTCCTTAAATTAAATTGGGTTCAGTTTGTTTATAATTCAACAGAAGTCAACCAACCCATTTGCAAAGTGATATATAAGGTCAATAGGCAAAACTTGAGGTGTACAGTGATGATGAGCCAAGACCAATCCTTTACTCAATGCATTATATAAATAAGAAAAGAAGATAAATTGAGTAGACTTTTGTTCCCTGTCTGACTAATGCTGCTTTTTGGCAGACTGTTAGTTCATCTATAGACATAATTAAGCCAGAGTGGCTCCATTCTGCAACTCTCCTAATAACGACGGCACGTGAGTCCTCAGTGGAGGACTGATGAGCGAGATGTGGCTGGTCTGTTGGCACTTCTAGAATAACACTCTGCTTTAGAGAGAAATTTTAATACTGGCTCAACAAGCCACCAGAAACACTCATCGTGTCACCGCAGTGCCTCACCCAGTAAGCCTGGTGATGGACTTTCATTTGTGTCTGTCATTAGTTCAGCCAAAGCCACCACACCACAAGCGTCTAACTGAAAATGCTGGATTTTCCCCCAAAGCGCCCCCAAACGCTTCTGTTCTCCTACAGGTCATCAGCTCTGCTGAGTCCAGAATAAGGTCTAGAACTTCTTAAGAGGTCATCTTAAAAATCTGCAGGACTAACGCCACACTGACCAGCGACTGCTGGGAGGAGGGGAGAGCGTGGGGCTGGAATAAAAAAATAAATAAATAGAGAATACACATCAAATATTGAATTTGCTGAGATTGCACAGTGAACTCAAGTAACCAGCTATGAAGGGCTGGCCATGCTGCATGGCATTTAAGAGGATCCTTGTGAGAAAGTGATGTAGGTCTCTGCGAGCAGCTGGCAAATCAATAACTGAAAAATTTAAAGGCATGCCTTGATTATAAAACAGGCAAACACTATCGAGAGTATCGAGCAAACCCTGTTTCTCCTGGAGCAGCACTGAGAATACCTCCCACTCAGTACAGTGGACTTCACAGACAAATTGCAACGCATTTGTAACCAAGTGTCACGGAAATCCTTACTTAATACACAAGGATCAGAAGCCGTAATCATCCAGCGTGCAGCTGGTCTTGCGGCAGTGAAAACATTCATTTAAAAGTATATAAACACTAAGAAATGCTTTAGAGTGGGTCAAGGGATGTAAATAATTTTTTCCTTCCCCTTTGAAAAAGGAGAAAGTTAAGAAGCTTTATTGCAGACTCATTCGTAACAGCAAGGACTCCAAGAGCTGCGGCTAAGCAGAGACAGGTAAATTTAGTTTAAAACCTTTATCACCAGTTCAGACAATGCCGTGGGTGCCAGCAACAACACCATAACCAACTGTGAATTTCTGGGAAGATGTGAAGTACACACGAGAGCCCTGGCCCCTCCTCAGCAGTCCCTTACTGGCCAGACAATCGCTCACCGGCAGCCCGACCAGGCTCCCCGGGACAGCCCCCAAGGGGTCCGGGAAGGGTGTCCCCTTCTCCGAGACCCTCTTGCAGGGCTGGCAGAGCCTGGCTGGGTATCGCTCGGGCTCCCCAGCCCTCCTTCGGTGCACCTTTGGGGATGTGCAGGCAGGTTTTTTAATCACATAAGCTAGCAGCTGTCTTATTTGTGCGTGCAAGATGTAAGCTGCTGAAAGGTGCGTCCCTCCCTCGCCCTCCTAAGGGCTTCTGCAAACCTTCCAGCTAGATTAAAAGAGGAGAATCCAACCAATTAGTCTGTGCAAAAAACAGCGCAGTGACCGTGCCTCTGCCTGTACAACAGACCTGGTGACTGGAGCCTTTCGTGCTCCGGTAAGTTCAGCCTAAAGCCATTAGTGCAGAAATTAATTTATCCCAAAGGCCAGCAATACCTGAGCAGTGTCCAAAGACGGCTGTTCGTTTTACCGAGTCCCTGGGTGTCACAGACACTAACTAGACCTCTCTCAGCCGTGACTCTTGCAGCCCAGTTTTAAAATGGAAAGCCCCATCCCATGTGTCCAGGCATCACACGAGGCTGCTTGGCTCCTTCGGAAAGCCGGAGCGACTGCGGCATGCCACACACACGGGAAGAGCGGCCGGCAATGGC
The DNA here is from genome assembly GCF_011004875.1 of Balearica regulorum gibbericeps. Taxonomy (NCBI): domain Eukaryota; kingdom Metazoa; phylum Chordata; class Aves; order Gruiformes; family Gruidae; genus Balearica; species Balearica regulorum. The sequence goes on from NC_046198.1 coordinate 1,327,692, forward strand.
TGGCAAATCGACCCCGGCCAATGATTTCATAGGGGCACGTTAACGACGAAAAGCACTAACTGTTTCCCACGGGGCAGCAGCACTGCCCCACACCCAGCAGCAGGGAGCCCAAGGGGCTGGCGTGCCACACTTTCCCCAAAACCAAATGAGTGGAGATGGTCTCACCCCTGCCGAGTGCGGAGAAAGGGCAGAAGCAGCAACATCCAGCCAGTCCCGTCCTCACCAACAAGCCGAAGAGAACGAACGAGGGAAGAGAAGTGCTGGGACGTCACCAAATTGAAGCCAAAAGGGGGGTGCAGTAGCTCCAGCTCTGCACTGGGACACGACAGCAGACCAGCTCCAGAGTAAGAGCATCATTCTCACTTCCAGGCCTCGGCATGCAAAAACCCCACCCCAAAACCAAGGCAAAACCCCAGAGACCACCCCCTGCCCCCCACAGCCCCACAAGCGAGTGCGGTTTGGTTGACAGCAGGAGTTTGGACGGCAAGGACACTGGCACGGCAGCTCACACCACCGCCTGAGCCAAGAGCCTCCCCGTCAGGTTGTTTCAGGGTGAAATAACCCCCCACCCGCAGGGTGGGATCCACAAGCAGTGCTCCCACATCCTGCACCTTTTCCTTTAAGAACGGTTTATGGCAAGATAGTCACTAAATGTCAACCTACAGCTACTATCAGCAGCCAAGTTGCTCTAAGAAGCAGAATATGAAGCCAGGACATGCTATGAGTGTAGATCAAAATGCCTTATTTTAGGCGTTTGGTTTTTTTTTTTTTTTCATGCCTTCACCAGCCTGTGAGTAAAAGGGCAGCCTGGGCTGAAGACTCATATCAGAATTGTTCGCTTCTGGGCAAAAGTCGATACAGAAAGGCTTGTCGTTTCATTTCTAGTCAAACGAGGCAGATGGTTACGGAAGTTACAGCCAGCCAGGAGTTGCCAGCTGTTGAACGTACGTTCAAAGCAAACAGGTTTTTCACCGCAGCGTGCAACAACTGAATGTGTTAGTCCAGCACCCAAATCTGCTCCTAGGCAGAAGGCAGCTGCTGGGGCCAGCACCCAAGTAATGCCTGCACCAACGACACAGGGGCAGAGATCCTCTGAAGTAATTTAAAAAACAGACAGTAGCATCTGTACGTAGAAGACACTACCAGTACATCACCTTTCACTGCAGCTCCTACTATTAACTTAGAGGAGTGGTTATTTTCTTCATCATCTGTAAGTGATAACAAATTGTTTGAGAAAAAAAAAAGTGGTATGAGCACATAAACACTAGCTGATGAAAAAAGTGAATTAAGCTATTCAAATAACAACTGATGAAGTCACCCGACCTTAAAAAGTGTGTACAACAGCATATTAAGAGCAGCAATTTAGCTAGTCAGCTCAGAGCTGTAAGCCACAGAAAAAATCCCTTCCAAACAACGCATGAGCTCATCAGTTTGAGTCACTACCTACTCTTTAGATAGACGAACAACAAATTATCTCCATCAACAACAGGAGTTCAACAAAACATATGCTTGAAAACAAAGGTGGATCCATCCCAGGTCTGTGTCTTTTGGCGTCAGCATTTACCTCTGCAGTATCGCTGCTTTGTTTTAAGCAGGGTGACAAAAGTTCCCGAACAGCATCGCTGCAAAGCACCCCCAGCTCCCACCTGCAGAGCTGGAGCTGAGGGTCAGACAGCACATGCTTTTACCACTGTCCTCCTGTCCTGCCTCGTAGCAGAGCAGCCACCCTGGGAACAGGAACAAGAGGTCTCGGTTCTTCCCGGGCATGCAGAGACCAGTGCCGCTCCCGCACGGCGCTGGCTGGGGTAGAGGCAAGCCATCTGCTCAAGCTTTCGTCATCTCCTGCTCACATGGCAAATACAAAATCCACTCCTGCTGCACAAGTCGACGGGAGGTAATGAGGAGCTTCCGATTATTTGACGGTGCAGCAGATGAGTTTCAGCTGGTTTGAGCCGAGGAGTTCAGCCCCCTGCGCACGGCCAGGAGCCCACGTCCCCGAGTGAAGCGAAGCTCAGCACGCGAGCTCCTGCCAACTCAAGGGAGCTGCCGCCGCACTTGGCAGCTCTGCGCGATACATCCAACAAGCTGCCAAGCATCTCGTACAGAGACGCGTAGAAACAGAGAGAACAAACGCCTTTCAATTATTTGAATTACCCAAATTTGTAGATTTTCTCCCCAAAATCATACTCCATCTTCCACTCATACCCGCTGCATTTCAACTGAGATTTAGATTTTCGATTTAGACTGGAAGCCTTTCACAAAAACGCTGCTCGCATCACTTTGTTCCCAGGCATCTTCATCTACAGCTGAGGGCTCGTAGGTGGGGATCTCGGACAAATAATTGCTCGTTTGGTTTTGCAACCAGCCAAAAGCAAAACACTTATTTTGAGACCTCTAGGAAGCCCAGACATGCAGAAGATTTCACTTGTCCGCTGTCCGCTCCACAGCCCAGCAGCGTGTTGCAGCTACGTGGTCTTCACACAGAGGAACTCTGTTCTGGGCTCATTTAAGGATGACAACTGCATCTGAAAACGGCATTTGAAGCCAGAAGCAAATCTGTTCCTAAAGCTCGAACAATTTCAGCGGACACCCGGGAAGCCACAGAAACAGTCAAAAGTCAGTCCAGAATTGGGGATGTTAAGTGGATTTGTGCTTTAGAAGAAAATCAAGAATGATTTTATGCACAGAAGCGACAACAAACAAAAGAGTTTCTTCATGCTTTGCAGTTCAGATCTCCATAAAAACTATCCAGCTGCACACAGAAACAAAGACGGCCTATGAGGAAAATCAAAGGGCACCATAACAATCTTCATTGTTGCTGGATTACGATACACACACCAAGATATGCTTGGAGACAAAAAAAAAACCCCCACAACGCTCAAAAAAAATCCAAGTATTTGTCCAAAATACCTTTAATATCAGGATATCGAAGAAGTTCACCTTCTGCATTTCCACCTCTCCACACCGTGCACGTTAACACATGGGAAATGCTGCTCTACAGCACCAGATCTTCACGGCATCACCACCAGGCTGACCCGCGTGCCACCGTGTACGAGGTGCCGGGCTCAAGGATCCTGCACGTGGATCCAGACGCACACGGCGGTAGTTTCTGATTGATATGTGTCCGCAGTCCCTCCTGCCACCCACACCCTGCTCGCTGCTCAATGCCGGTTGGCATCTCCAGGTTTTGCCATTTAAAGGGTCACGTTGCAACACCGCAACAGAGGCGGCCAGCAATGACGGAGCCGTTTCCAGTCTGATGCCATACACCCAAATGTCGGGAAAGAAGGCTACAGCATTTCAGCTGGGCGTAGGCAGGTTAAGCACGCACGCCTGCCAAGCACATGTACTTGGAACTCCCGGAACAGCTACGGAGAGACCACGTACCATGAATCACACCGGCTCTTGAATTTGGTCTCACTTTACCGAGCGTGAGCCCCATGCCAGAAAGGGACCGTTCCACGCTGGAAGCATCTGGACAGCAACTAGCGCTGGCGTCACATTTCGATGCGCTGTTTCCAGCGATGACAACAGATCTCCAGGGATCTGACCTACAACACATTGCTGTGTACACCCAACAGCCCCTCCTTGCCCTTAAATGATCGGCGAGCACTCCTCTACACACCTGTACAAAGTGTGCCGTCTCACAGCGGCTCTACAGCAGCTCTCAACAGTCCAAACTCATGTTTTCAAACCCTCCACTCTCGGCCCAAACTGGAGCCTCCCAGGTCCTCTCCTCCTCCTGACCTACAGGTGTTGCAGGACAAAGATCTCACCCCTGCTACCATGGCTGCAACTCCGAAGCACAACTGTTGCTGCTACCAGGAGAAAGCCAGCATTTTGCATTTTTAAAAATAGAAGAAAAAAAATTAGAAATTGAATTTTTAACCTTGTAATACAGATGACACCTACAAGAACATAAGCGTTTCTCAGCCTAAGGAGGCATTTCACAGCAAACACCCGTTTTCTAGCAGGGCGAGCGGCACAGACAAGGCTCTCGGGTTAGGTAAGATCAACCCCACAGAGTTTTATCTCCTGGTGCCGTAGCACAGACCTGCGCACTGTTTCCTGTAGGGATTTTACCATCGAGTTATTTAAGCAGATTCTCAGCATAAGAACAGGTCTTGGGACAAGAAGAGATGATTTAAGATGAAGTAAACAGGTCAGACAAAATAGTGGGGTGGGGATTTTTTTTGGTTTGTTTTTGAAGGTGTTTGTTTTCACGTAGTTAGGTCTCCTGTCCACTCCTCCAGAGCCATGGGCAAAATGGACGCCGGCCTGTTGCTGTTAAAACCGGTACAAAAGCAAACAGAAGACAGGTAGTTTCTGTGTACATCACTTGGGGTGTGCACAGAGAGCAATCATTTGCAAAGACAGGAAAGTGGTACAATAAAAACTCCAAAAGGGCCAGGGGACTCAGAAGCCGGGCTGAAAAATAAGTTAAAATGGTATCTCTAAAATGAGGTTATTTTTTTTTTTTTAAATCTGCATTTTCTTTAAGAGGAAATTATTCCAGAGATGCACAGCACCTTCTATTAAACTGCCAGTTAAATACAGCCTTTCAGTGTCCCCTTCTGCCTGTCTCCTCTGTAACCACTCAGGGTTTAAACTGCAAGTATTTTGTTTGAATAGCATGAGGATATTTGTCCAAATTCAACACCTGATACTGGAACAGCTGCAGCACTGCACAGCACATACAGGACATTAATCGCAGAGTCAAAGTTTTAAAATGATACAACATTGTCTCATTTCTCAGTGGGGTGATGGAAATGAGACAAAGAGGAGGTAGAAAAAGAGGAAGAAAATTTAAAAAGCTATGGCTACGTAAAAAACGGTCTCAGCAAAGAGAAGCTCCATAGGAACAAACAATCTGAGAGCCGATGTTGCAATCTAACTACAACTTTTGCAGAAACAGATCTCCTTGATGGGGGCCCTAGCCTTGAGCCACAATCATCTACGCCCCAGGAAAATTTCCCTTTCAGGTGAGTCCCAACTCACAGCCAAGCACTTAGCAGAACAGAGCCGAAGATTTTCACATCGGAGCTTCCTTCCTCCTCCCCTGCCTGCAATCAAGTAGAAATTGGTATGACATAATGCTTCTGTATCGCTGCTTGTCTCGTGCCGAGCCTGGGCTGCTGGAGGAAGGTGAGGGGTACAGGGAAAGAAAATGAGATTTTAAAAAGCAAGGTTATAAAACCTCAGCTCCCAAACCTAAGCTCATAGTGTAGTTATTTTCAAGTGCAAGGGAAAGATGCTCCGCTCTTCCGAGAGAGGGAGGCTGCTGGAAGAAAACATGCCAGGGAACAGCTGGAAACAAAAGCTGAAGGAGACAGGGCGGAGGAGGAGGAGACATTTTCCATGGGCTTTCCTATGCAGCTTATATACCGAAACAACCGAACAAAAAAACCCCAAAAAACCAAACACCAAAACCCCAAATGCCAACAGAAGTGGACGATGCCATCACAGGATCTGGATAGAGCAAAACCTACCTGCTTTTAAAATATAGAAAATACAGAGAAACTTTTAATCCCAGTTATTAGGAGAATATTCCACCCATTTCAGATTTATACTGCTCAGTTCACATCACCTTTGTGCCCTTAAGGCTCAGAAACACGTTAACAGTCATGTAAAGGCAAAGCTTTTATATAAGGGATTACAGGTGGCGAGAACTGCCCAGTGTAATCGAGAACTTTGCAGAATAACTCCCCAGCTTTAGAAAAAATACAACAAAAAACCACATCCCTCCTGAAACAGCCCTCCTACTGTGCTGTGCACCCTTAGTCCTGACTTGAGAGAGAGCTGAAGATATCAAAACCCGCCAGACACTCAGTTTGGGGGGTGGTTTTTGTTTTGATAGGGTTTTTTGATTGTTTGTTTGCTTTGTTTTGGGTTCGTTTCATTTTAAGTTTAAGCCACAGCTAGTTAGGCCCACATCAAACAGAGACGGTGGCTCAATACTGTATGTTTGGAAATACTTTTCACACAAAGGATAAGTAGTAAACGATGGAGAAATAAGAGATGCTGGAGTCATTTCTCAGCCAAAGCCTGCTCTGATGAGATCAGTTTTGCGTCCTCGATGACAGGGAAGCCGACATCCCTGAAGGACACTGATGCAAGTGCTGGCAGGCACAGGAGATTGCTGCAACAACCGCTCTCCACTCCGCCAGAAAGAGATTTCCAGCAGCACGACAGGCACGATCCAGCTGGAGAATTCCCTGCAGCTCAACTCTGCAGCCACTATGGGCATGTGATGGCAAGGCTGCGCTTAGAACATTTTGCCTCAGTCCCCCTCGCATCAGAGCTCTGAAACCTCAAAATAAAACATTATTCCAATTAATACAGTCATGACAGAAAATAAACAGCAGTTTCCACTGGCGTGTAGCATTTGAAACAGCAACCCAGCCCAGCCGGACGGCTTGTGTCTACCATCGACGGGGACAACGCTGCTCTGGCAGACAGCGGGAAAGCACCTGGTGGCACATGGCCAGGCGAGGAGGAGGAGGCAGCAGCAAAGCAGCACCAGGATCAATGTTTCCCGCCCCGTCGATGCCAAAGAGAGCCCTGACACACCACAGCAACATAAGCATTCAGCTGCAATCTCAAGGCTGTGCTCAGCATCTGTACCTCTCATGTCTACACCCAGAAGGTGCCACCACATCAGTGCTGCTCCCTCGAGGTTTTACGGAACACAGGTACACCCAGCAACTGCTTCTTGTATGCTCAAGAAGGGGGGGCTAGATGCTGTCTGGTATTTACAGAGGTCCTGTCCTTACAGGAGCTGCAGAAGTTTAAAGCAGAACTGCTTGGCCGCACACTTCGTTAGGGCTTGGGAAAAGCGAACCAGTGATGGCAAACTCTGCAGCAGCGAGGCAGAACCTCCAACCAAACACAGAGGCTGAGAAGCAAGAGATCACCTCCCTGATCAGTCTTGGAACTTGACAGGCAAGGAGCAGAAGCATCGAGAAGCATCCCCTCGCCATGGCAGCGAGGAAGACGATACAACGCACCCCTTTACCTCCACCCCTGCATACGCTGGTTGTGGTGCAGATGGTCTCCTGGTTGGCAAGTAACTAACTTGAAGACTGCTATAAAGCAGAGCAGTTCTACAGGTGACATTTCTGGATGTACACTGGAGCACTGAGGGGTCACAGTGCATGTTTCAGAAGGAGGTACAGTAAGACATGCAAAAAAAAAAAAAAGTTGCTGCAGAGAAAGACTTGAAAAGCACAGCTTAGGGACCTCCAAATTTAGACAGCTGCACAAAAACAACCAGAGGGAAAAGACATCCAAAGATGTGGGTCACTCAAATAACCTGGTAATTAAACGGCAGTGGTGAGGTCCCGCGGCAAACAGCACTGACTGGGAGGGTCCGACCACCTCCTGGGGCTGAGCAGCGGCTTCTGCCGCCCCTTGTTAACGCCGCCTGTCCCTGCCCTCCCGGCCAGGGAAAGGGCACAACGCTGCGCTGCCCTGGACCTTGCTCCTTGCACGGACACCAAGCCGTGGTGCCCTCCCCACCCCTGCACAAAACCTGAATTCCTTGCACTTCTGCTATGGAGGAAGAGGTCTTGGGAAAGATCCAAACAGTTTTTATCCAAACCATAGAACCTGTCGGTTGCTATTGCAACTGAGCACTTCAGTTGCCTCTTTCCTAACATCTGCTTGAGTCTTTGGATAGCAGTGGGGTAACAGAGCACCTAAGGACGGTGCTCAGATAAAGGCATTAAGCCCCACCTAAGGGATGGGGTCGAAACAAGGCGCAGGGGCTCACTGCATTAGGGCTGGTCACAGCACCATCCCTGCGGCAGGGCAACGCCTTCAGTGTGGCTTTCACGTGCTCTTTGAGGAGATCAGAGTGCGGACATAAGGCTTCCTTCTCATCCCTTTCTTAACACAAGCTGAGGACAGTGAAAAAAAATAAAAATCCGTTCCCCTTCCAATCAAAGCCATCTGCTCAGAAACACGTTCTACTCCTTCCCTAACACACGTTTCTCCTTTCCTATGGGAACGGCAGCAGGTGAGGGGGAAGGCTGCCCCAGAAAAAGCCCTCCATCACGTGAGGATGCAGCACATCACATTAACGTCTGCGTGGTGAGACCAGCCCCAGCCCTATTTCTGGTGCACGCAGGGCACCCTCTCATACGGCAGCAATGGCACCCATGCCCGCCAAGCGCTCCCGGGCAAGGGGTCCTCCTCCCAACTCACCGGGTGTTGATGCAGCCCGAGCAGGGCAGGCTTCTCAAGCAAGCCAACAAACCAGCTGGGCAAGATCATTTCAGCACAAGCACATGAATAACTAGATATTCCAGAGTGGATGTATGACACAGTAGTGACAAAGTCACAGGTCCTTCGGGTGAGGAACAGCCTTGTCTTCCTTTTGCAGGACACACACACCGCCCCTACTTTCCCACGCAGCTCCACCACATCTCATTGTCCAAAAGCACCCTGTGACCAGAGACATTTCTGTCCTGCTTTGGTACTTGGGGAAGGGTAAGGACAGATCCCAAGGGGGCAATTTAAGCATTGAAGTGACAAGCTATCTGTGTAGGTGACTTGTATCTGTGAGCAAGGCACAGTTTTGCTCTGAGTCAGCTGTAACACAGTGGCTCACAGCACAGGAGCCAGAGCTGCCCTCCCACGTACCTTGGGAGAAGGAGCGAGTGCCAAGAGGAGAGGGCATTTGGGGAAAAGGCAGGATATTTGGTTCCCATGTGAGGTCCTCTCCCTGTCAATAGCAGCAGTCAGGCTTCAAGAAGGGCACCCTGCCTCCATCACTGCAGATTTGGGGAGGGGGGAGGTGAAAGCTGGGAAGGAAGACAACACTAGAAGCCCAAAAGAACATTAATTTCTCCCAAAAGCCCACATTTTTGCCAAAACACTAGTAAGAAGGCTTAATTCAGAGCCTTTTGCGGCTGGCCAAGAAAAAGTAAAAGTCCGCCCCAGTTACAAACCCTCCTGGGGCTGGGAGGTGACAACATCCAACCACAGGACACAAACAACACTCCTGGGGGCACGGGGTGCTTGGCCTGATGCTCCTGGAGACCAATACACTCGGTAACTTCAGTGTGAACCTATTAAGAAAGACATAGGTGACAAGCGGACCTCAAATCCCTCCTCAAAATGCTGTTTTTAAGTCACCAGAAGTTCTGTACCCAGTGCCCTCGCAGCTTGGGTGCAGCAATGGTCAGGGGCATCACTCACGCCTCTTACTACATCCAGGGAGTAACAGCCACCTCTGCTTAGATGGACCAGATTCATTTCTAACAGCAACTTAAATAAAGGACATTGCTTAGGGCTTGCTATACACAACAGGAACTGCAGTGTCTAATTTAAGACGTGCCTGATGTAGCATGAGGTGCCAAGCTACACAATTAAGTTGAGAAGCGATGCTCCAGCTCAGGGATCCTGAACGAGGACGGACAGAAGCAACTATGATGCTTTAAGAAAGACACAGCTCATACTGCACCCAAGGCTTTCAGATACTGGATCCAAGCAGAGGCTGCCTGCTGCTTACAGCTCGCAAGAGATGCTGATGGGAAAAGGGCTTTCTCATCTCTTGGTTGCCCACTATTCCAACACCCAGATGCTCACAGAGAAGAGAGGAATCCCTCAAACCCTTTTCTAGAGGCCAGGTGTACGGCAGAAGAGCAGCAGCAAAAATACAGAGCTTCACTTCTAAAGGTCTGCCTTCCCAGAGCTGAAAGGACAATCCATTTCACACTGCATTTCAGAAAAAGTGTGTCAAAACAGCAGTAACCGGCCAACACAGTAAAAGCAGGAGACCTCATGGGACAGAGAACACGGGCACCATGGCTTTACCCACCAGAGGGTGGGGATCTGAGCTTGGCACGAGATGTCCCAATCACAGTATCAACCCAAAACATACTCTATTTCACATCGATAAAGGCAAGTTCTGTTTTCTGGACAGATCAAACAAGTAGTAGATGACACAACACTTCTTTCAAATTGGGATGTGGGGTCTGGGAAGGGATGAGGAGGATGATGACACGCTTACAGGTAAAAGACTTACAAAAAGAGCCTCTACATAACATTCCACTGCTGCAGTTTTGGGACAGCATCAGGCACGTGTCAGAAAGGAGGCCAGGCACTAGCTGCTCACAAAATCTATGTGCCTTCACGTCAGGGGATGGTCTCTGTCGGGGCAGAGTGAAAGCACGCTGGCGGAAAAGCGTGCCCTGTCAGCACCCACACCCCAGCTGCACCAGGGACAGAGGGAGTTTGATTGCCAAGGCCGTCAGGAATATCGGCAGTATCAAATTCACCCAGATTTCAAAGCTACTCCATCTGATTATCCAAAAGGCGTGTAGCTTGCAGAAGCAATGGAACCAGAGACCATCAGAGCATATATTACTGTGAAAAAACAGCATGTGACCTAATTCTCTAATTAGGAATGGGTTCGACTGCCCACAGAAGACGAGGAAAGGTTCTGAAAATATTAGCTCATGGAGATTTCTTTTCCTAGAAAAAAGATGGTGGTATTTTGTTGTTACAAAATAGCGGGTACAGAGACAAAGCTTTTATAGCGATAGCCAAAGTCACTGTTCTTTGATACGTATGTAACCCCCAAAGAACCCACTGCACACTCACTTTGCAACCGTACTTATTACTCCTGCATCGCCTCCTTCAAAACAGCGGTCAGAACCATTTCTATCAGAAGACAACTCCAGCTTTAATGCTTCACTTAAAACAACCACCCCGTTACACTCTTAATCTCTTTCTGCTTAGTAAATGCTAACCCCAGGGAGCAGCTCTACAGCTCCCAGGTGAGGCAGGTTCTTCAGAGGCACAAACTCTCTTCAGGGAAGCTTAAAAGCACCAAGCATCTCCTCAAAATCACACCAGCTCAGCCAGATACCCAAGGAGATGAATGATACCACAACCTTCTAGTTCCAGAATGTGCTGCTCTCATTTCACAAGCATCCTCACTTCTGAGTCACCGCCTCCCCGTAAATCTCTGTGGAGCAGGTGCGCGCTTGCATCAGCTCCTACGAAGCTGGTAGTAGCTTTGAGGACGGAGCACACAGTCAGGAGCTGAGCCACGCCACTCCTTTACGCTCTAAATTCAGCCACCTTCAACGCAGAGCATCAACAAGCACCCGATCCCCTCGGATTCCTGCTCACAGGCAAAACTAAGCACACCACCTGCTCCAGCCCTGGGGCTGGCAGTGGCGATGATGCAGGGTCTGGACTGGATCGCTTCCCTTGAGCCCTTGGGCATGTTATTTTGCACGGAGGCTGGGGGGGAAGGATGACAGATTGAAAACCACCCCAGGACCTGCACCCTGCCAGGCCATGTTATGCTTTAACTGCGGCGAGGGGACGCAGGAAATAGCACAGCGCCGCTCCTTGGCTCTTAATTACGGTCTTGTGACACGGTGGTTAATGGTCTGTCATGGGCTCCATTAGAAATCTTGATGTTTGCAGGAGGCGGACCAACCGAGCTGTGCTCTCGGTAGCCAGCTCCCAAGTGAGAGCAGCTCTGGCCTGGCAATACGGCTCCTGTTCTTTTGTTACAGACCCTGCTTCCTCTGGGTACGGCTCGGTCCTGGCGTTAACCCCTGCGGCGGCCATGGGGAACCAGCTGGGCTCTTTGCGCGGGGTGCGGAGGCAGAGCTCCGCTCGGGAACGTCCAGCTGCGCACGAGATCCGCGCACCCAGAGATTACATCAGATACCGACCCTTCAGCCGCTTCTCCGGCCAAATTCTCCTGCGCAGCCTTACGATTTTAAGGAGCAGCCGTGGCCTTCCCGCTGCCAGCCACGCTACCGCTGCCAAACCGCGTTATGCTTCCCGTTAATAAAAATAACAAAGAAAAAAAAAAAAAAAGGCAAAACAACCCCTCCCCCCCCCTCCCCTCCAGGGGCAGCGACCCCTCGCACAGGTCCCCGCTCCTGCCCCTCACGGGGCCGCGGGTGCTGCGGGCCCGGGGTCCCCCTGCGCGGGAGGGGACGGGGCTGCCCGGCCCCCTTACCGTTGCTGTAGGCGTAGGGGGACTCGGAGGCGCCGTCCTGCAGGCTCTCCAGGATCTCCCCCTTCCCCACGTCGCTGTCCCCCACCAGCAGGAACTTGAGGAGGTAATCGTAGCTCTTCACCGGGCTGCCCTGGGTTCCCATCCTCCCTCTCATCGGCGGGGAGGCCCGATCCGCATCCTCCGCCGCCCGCCGGCCTGAGGGGGGGCTCCGGCCCCGCTCCCGGGACACCGCCGGGCCTCTCCCCCCGTCGCAGCTCACTGCCGGCCCTCCGCCTCGCCTCGCATCTTCCGCCGAGGAACGCGCTGGGGACCTGCGGCGGGAGGAGGAGGAGGAGGAGGAGGAGGAAGAAAACAGCCCGGCCCCGCCGGCTCCTCAGCGCCCCCCGCCGCTCACAAAGCCCCCGCGCCCTCCCGCACAATGCGCCGCCGCCCCGCCAGGCCCCGCGCCCCGAACCCGCCCCGCCGGGCCGGGCCCCCACACCGCGCCGGGCCGGGCCGGGCCGGACTCACCCACCTCAGGGCCGGAGCGCCCGGGGCCGGGCCGGGCCGCGCAGCCGCCACCACGGCCGCAACCTCCGCCTGGCGCCGCCGCGCAGCGCCCGCTCGGGCTGAGGGAGAGGCGGAGACAGGACCCGTCCCCCGCCCGGGTACCGCCACCCCCATAGGCTCAGCGACGCGTCCGTCAAAGCCGGCCCCGCCCCGGCGCGCCCCTCCGGGCTCTCGAGGGGCGGGGCTGAGGCGCGAGGCCGGCGGAGGGAAGGGCGGTGCGGTTGCCAGACTACATGTCCCGGCGTGCCTTGCGCGGGCCGGCCGCGGCCGTGCGGGACGCGCCGGAGCAGAGCATGATGGGACAGCGAGGCTGGGGGGGGGGTGTCGAGGAGAGGCCCGGCCGGCGGGTGGGGGGCACCCAGGGGTGGGGGGCACCCAGCGTGGGGGAAGCATCCATTTGTGCGGGAGGCATCCATTTGTGGGAGCGATCCAGGTGTGGGGCAGGCATGTGGGGGTGTGGGGGGGTATTGTATTGTATAGGTATTGTAGGGCAGCCAGGTATGGGCGGGCATCGAGGGATGAGGGGGGCATCGAGGTGCAGGTTACGGGGGGCGGGAGGCGCATGCACCCCACTGCCGGTGGGGCAGGACTGGGGAGGGCAGCCGGGGCAGCCGCCAGCCAGCGAGGGCTGGGGCCGGAGGGGTGACAGCATGTCCCCAGGGGACAGTGATGGCTGCGGGGCCGCGGACGCCAGGCTGGGCCTTCACCCACGGGGGGCTGTGGCACCAGCAACCCCCCCGCTGCTTCAGCCGCACCTCAGTGGCACCGGCCAGCCGCTACCCCAAACCGGCCAATCCCTCCCACAAACACCGGCCAGCCGCCACCCCAAACCCTCGCCCCGGCCTGGCAGTGGCCTCCGGGATGTCCCAGCTCCATGAGGAGCCACTCCCAGACCCGATCCCATGGGATTCCCATGGAAGGTGCCGGAGCCCGGCCGGGCGAGGGTCCCCTCCCTGTTGGCATCGCTGACAAATCCCTGTGCCGAACAAAGCATCCTGGCTAATCTTTTTAGAGCTGGGCAGCCCGCTAATTAGGTTCCCGGGCTGAGTGCCTCGCTGCATGCACCAGTTAGTCCCATTTAAAACGATCCGTGTGTCCCCCAACCCCAGTTGCAAGGGGCCCCATCCCAGTTCATGCCGGGATGCTGCGGCCACCCCGGCTCCTTTGGGGAGTTCCCAGGGGCTGCGAGCGCAGGAGAGCTCTGGAAGGGACTGAAGAGCCCGGCAGAGCCTCTGCCTTAAGGCAAATGAAGATGCGGGGTCAGCCGGAATGAGGAGGAGGAGCGGGAGGTGGATGGAGGAGGGAGAGGGGATGGATGGAGGGGGGGATGCTTTCCACCTTGACCTCGCGGCCAAACTGCCCTGGGAATGGCTGCCCCGGGGCAGAGGAGGTCCCACAGGCCGGTTGGAGATGGTTATATCCCACCATGGGGTGCTGGGTCCCTCCCAGTGCTGGTGGCCGTGGGTGAGCGCCACTGGGGCGCTGCCGGGGAAGGACACGAGTCTCCGCTCTGCTGGGGGCAGCTCTGTGCCGTAGCGCAAACCGGTGTCACCACAGGTCCCAGGGCAAGGACGCGTCCGGGATGTGCAGGGACCTTAACGATGCCAGTGGGCAGGTCAGCTCCATCCTGATGGGCCAGCACAGGGTGAAAGCGGTGATGGGGGCCAGGATGGGACCCACCACCCAGCCCCATTGTGCTCAGCCGTTGCTTTTTTCCTCTTTCAGCTTTCAGGCTGCAGCCCCCAGCCCCGCACATGGTGGTCCCAAACCTCCCTGTCCTGCCTCCTCTCTGCTCCCGTCCTGGTTTTGAATCCCCTCCCATCCACCTCGTGCTGGGAGGACACCGGCAGCCATCACATCCCTCCCTGCGTCCTGCTACGAAGATGCCCCCATGCAGTCCTGGTGCCCCAGGTCCCTCTGCTCCTCCTGCCTTGCCCCCCCCATTCCCTGCCTTGCCCAGCCCTTCTGTCTCCCCCATTTTGACCACCCTGGGAGCCCAATCCTGCACGAGACCCCCCCAGCCTTGGCGTAACCGGTGCTGTAGCTCGTCAGCGCAGGATCAGGGCTCTTGCCTTGCCCAGTGGCATGGGAGTCTGTGGCTCTCGGCTCGGCGGTGCTGACGGCAGCCCTCCCTCAGGCTGGTGAGTCAGCTCCTCTGCTCCGCTTTCCTCCAGCCTCCACTCCTCCTCCTCCTCCTCCTCCTCCTCCTCCTCCTCCTCCTCCTCCTCCTGCTCCTGCTCTGCTCCCTGGCCTGCGCTCCTTAAGTTGCAGCAGCAGCAGCAATACTCCTTGCTTTTATAAAATATTAATTGCTGCCCAAACCTGGCTTTTACTGCACGGCTGATTCACCTTCCTCCCTTGGGGACTGTTCTGCGTCAAGCAACGGGCCAGGACAGCTGTGGCCACGGGCGTGTGGATAACCCCCATTGCTGCTCCTCTGGCAAAGATCCCCCAAAAGAGGGGCTGGCAAAGGGGAATCTGCAAATTGGGCTGAAGTGGGCTGGACCGAGACCAGGCAAACAGCAGCTGGCAAAGCCCAACCAGCTTCACCACGCCAGCCAGGCAGCCAAGAGGACTTTGCACCCTCGGAGGAGATGGACTGGCAATGTGCAGCACCGGGGATCAGGCAGTGACGAATGCATCAGTCCTCAGCTGGCTGAGACATGAGCTCTGGGCACCAAGATGCTTTACCTGAGCACCCCGTGGCTGGCCGGACCCCACCACCCTGCGGCTCTGGGGACGAGGGACCCTCCTGTGCCCCGGCGAGCTGCATGCAGCATCTCTGCCCCTGGGTCCTGTGCCGCATGCAGGAGGGCGATGCTCTGGACCTGCCCAGCCTGGGGAAGGCAGATGGTGGAGCCCTTCCCTCCATGCTGCTGGGGCCAGGGGAGATGGCAGAGCTCTGCGGTGGTCCCAGCCCGGCTCCTTCTCTCCTGAGGGCTTGAGCTCATTTGCTGCCTTGGAGCCTCGCGGTGTAAACTCCTTTGGGAGGGTTTGTTTTGATGAGGGGTTTATATCCCCACAGGGTGAGGGTATCCTCATGCTCAGCGCTGCTCGGTTTGGTTTGTCTGCATGGCAGGGGCCAACACAGCCCCCTCCCTCCCCCTGCCTCCCAAACAGCCCAGCTCATCCAGCCTCTGCGAAAGCAGAATGAAATAGCAGAAAAAAGCAAATTGAAAGAGCAGATAAAAGCAGAATGAAATAGCAGATGTCCTGCTGACTCTATCTGGAGCTGCTGTCATCCCCAGCCGCTGCTGACGGCATTCCCTGGGGAGTGGGGGCTCCGAGGGTAACGCCTGTGAGAAACTCTCGCCCCAGGGCAGAGCCCTGGATGGTGGAGCAGGGGAAGTGGGGAGGGGGAAACTGTGCACGCAGTCCCCAGGAGGGGAGAAAAGCCATTCCTCTCATTTCTGTCCATCAGCCCATCAGATCCAAAGCAGCGGGGAACGGGTGGAGGAAGAGGATGGGCAGGAATCTCCTTGATTTTGTTTCATACAATCACAATTTGGGTTGGAAGGGACCTCACAGCCCATCCAGTGCCACCCCTGCCATGGGCAGGGACACCCTCCACTAGCCCAGGTTGCCCAAAGCCCCATCCAACCTGGCCTTGAACACTGCCAGGGAGCCAGGGGCAGCCACAGCTTCTCTGGGCACCCTGTGCCAGGGCCTCAGCACCCTCACAGGGAAGGATTTCTGCCTCCCATCCCATCTCCATCTCCCCTCCTCCAGCTTCAGGCCATTCCCCTTGGCCTGTCACTCCCTGCCCTTGTCACCAGCCCCTCTCCAGCTTTCCTGGAGCCCCTGCAGGGACTGGAAGGGGCTCTAAGGTCTCCCCAGAGCCTTCTCTTCTCCAGGCTGAACAAGCCCAACTCCCTCAGCCTGTTTCTCTTTTCTTGGCCTGTTGTTCCCAATCCTGTCGCTCCCCCATGGCCAACCCCTGGTTTGTGGCTCATTCAAGCGATTCCTCATCTCCTTGGTGGGATGGTGGAAACCAAACTGGAGCCCAGACCGATGGGAATCATCACGAGAGTGGAGCAGCACAGAGAAGACGATGGGGTTGTTTGGGGGGCTGACGGCAGCAGCCTCGGCGTGAGGCAACCATAGAGGGACGACCCCGGCAGAGGCTCGCCATGGCGTGGGGACGTTGTCACGGCCGTGCAGCCAGCTGGCCGTGCGTGACGCTCAGCCGGCCTGGAGCATCGGTGGGTGCTTCACTCTGGGCTCCCGCAGCACGTGGCAGCTGGGGAACAGCCCTCCGGGGCTCTACCGGTGACAGCGCTGCGGCCGCACGCCGGCTCTGCTTGGCCTCCCACAGCCACCGGGGCCCTGGGGCTGCTTGGGGACGGACCGCTGGTGGGCTGGGGGTGCCAGCTGGGCCAGCGGCTGCGGGGGGCAACTGCTGGGGAAGGGGAAAAGGGGAAAGGAAAAGAAAAATGGAAAACAAAAATGGAAAGGAAAATGGAAATAAAAATGAGAGAAGAACTCGGGGTGTGACTGCTGTGCGGTGTGAAGGAGAGGGGTGGCCACAAGGCACCATCGCCCGGGCGCAGCTTGTGCT
Source organism: Balearica regulorum gibbericeps (assembly GCF_011004875.1). NCBI lineage: Eukaryota > Metazoa > Chordata > Aves > Gruiformes > Gruidae > Balearica > Balearica regulorum. Next base: position 1,344,791 of record NC_046198.1, read on the forward strand.
CCTGTGCAGACCGGGCTGTGCAAGCGCTGCAGAGGGCTGTTCCTCGTCCTGCCCCCCCACGCCACAGCAGCAATCCCACGGGCAGGCTCACGGAAAACAAAGGTGCCACTGGCTGAGTCACACGAAAAAGCAGCTGGAGGAACATCACCTCCACCCTCTGCCAGGCCTCAGGCATGATCCACCGGATCAGCGCTCCTCCTTGCAAAGGCTTCACGATGTGGCCTCAGCAGAACCCTCTCAGCTGGATGAGTGGTGAAATGCCGGCTGTGTGTGGAGAGCAGAGATCCCATCACCGCCTGGCCGGGCCTCAGGACCAGGATGAGCTGCCCGCTCCGACGAGTCGAGCCTCCAGCAGCCCCTGCCCATCCCCACGGCTGCTGCAGATGCTGCTGCAGGCACACGGGTGCTCAGCGGACAAGTTAAACAAGAGGGAAGAGCTCAGTTTTTCTCCCAACATCTTTATTCTGGTGTAATCAAAATCAATTTAAATTCTGATTAAAAGGTTTAATTAACCAAAAAATCCACACCTGTCAGCAGAACAAAGAACTCCATCCCTAAACTCAAACACAAGCACCTGCAACCAGTACGCACAGAACCTCTCCAGTCCCAACCGTGCACGGACCTGCCGGCACAGCCCTGCCAGCATCGCCGCCGCTCTGCCCGGCATCGCCGTCCGCGGAAACGGCACCCCAACAAGCACGACGCAAACCTGTTTACTAAGGGCTTGTTCCCTGGACCGGTAAGCTGGACTGCTGCGTTTTAGATCAGGGCTGCGGCGGGAAGGAAGTCACCTTCGAATGGTGTTAACGGTGCCATTCTAAAACAAACGGCGTGTTGCTACTACACGAGAACTTTGCTCCTGCTTAATACTTGGTGGTTTATGTGAATGCGAAGAGAAAATGTACTGGTGCTTTTTAATCAGCAGATCAAATGACCTCATCAAACTTTACATGTGAACACACGCATGCACACACTTTTAATTAAACTGCAAATGTTTCAGCTCTTTTTTTAAATTTTATTTAAAAACTGAAAACATTACAAGTAGGAGGATTGACTACAACAGTTCTAAAGTTCTCATGAATTTCCCCAACACCAGATGGTTATACACCACCACGGCCAGGAGCCGTGCGTGCAGCCCCCGGTGCTTCCCCGGGCAAGCAGCACACCCAGCACTTCCACCTGCTCTGAGCCTCATCACCCGTCTGGAAACAAAGGGTTTACATTCACAATCGCTTGTATCCTCCTCCTGCTCAGCTTGCTGAGACAATAAACGGGGACTTTGAGCCTTCCTGGTTTGAAGTCCAGGCCCAGATGTGGTGAGGACCAGAGGTGAGGCTGCCAGCTGAGAGCCGAAGGGGACAGACTCTCGCAAGCAGCCGTTCCGCTCCCCATGCCAACTGGCAGGCCAGAAGCAGAGGTGACAGGCACGCTGTTCTCATCCGGGAAAGCAGATCAGCCACCCACATAAAGTTTGGATTCCTCTGAACCCGTGTATCCTGCACAGCAGAATACCACCCAAAAGCTCCTGAACTAGCCGGTAAGTCCTGTGGCCTCATGCCACGTGGATGGATCAGCTGAGATGCAGACACATGCCACCTGCATTCACAGCGCGCTGCCACCCCTGACCCACGCGGAACCTCCCGGATCCAGGCAGACGTGCACGCTGCCAGCTTAGGGGCTTCTGCCCCACATCCCCCGGGGTTTCCACTCTACGCTCAGTGCAGGCAGTGAGTCTGGCTGGAAAACGAGCACGCCCTCTGCTACCTGGTCCAGAAAAGCTGGCAAAGAGCAGGTCAGGGATCTGACTCAATAGCGGGCAACCCTCCCTGGCTGCAGAGGGCTTAGGTACCCCCCAAAAGGCAGAGAGGCTGCTGAATAGTCCCTGAACAGGGCTGCTCAGGAACGGAGACAACATGGGGCTGCAAATCTTCAAATTCGCTGAAGAAATTTGAGTTATGGTGTCCCCTAGCTCAGCATAACATGACGACAGGACAAGAGGCAATGGGCGTGAATCGAAACACATCAAATTCTGTCTGAAGAACATGAAATACTTTTTTTTTTTTTTTTTTACTGCGAGGGTGACCAAGCACTGGCACAGGTTGTCCAGGGAGGTGGTAGAGTCTCCATCCTTGGAGCTATCCAAAAGCCATCTGGTCACAGTCCTGAGCAACCGGCTTTGGGTGGCCCTGCCTGAGCAAGGGGGTCGGACCAGACGATCTTGAGAGGCCCCATCCAACCTCCACCACTTTGTGATTCTGTGACGGTGCAATCAGCAGGTCTGAGCACAAAGAGTAAATCAGAAAGGGCTTGAGCTAAGCGAGAAGATAGTGTTGTGGCACCAGGATCAGGCAGCACGGGACAGAAGGAAAGCAACTCATTATCCGCATGATATTTTCCTGCCTTACACAACATACGGATTATACATGCGTGCAATGCTCTTTCTGATGGTATATTCACATGTACCAGCAGAACAAGGCACAGACCAGCTGCAGGATCAGAGAAAACTCCCAAAACCATAACCAGAGCCTTCCGTGCAGTGTAATTACTGAGATTTCCTTTCAGCATCGTCACGTGCTATGCTGGTTAGGAAAGTATTTCTCAAAGGCAGAATTTCTATCTAGGACTTTTGCTTCACAAAACCCTATGTAAAGAGGTATAACAAGTATTGTGCCAGCACTGGGAACTGTGGTGGAAGAAATAAGTGGAAGAAGGTGGAAGAAATAGTAATAAGGAAATTCAGTATGAAAAAAAGTCTGCAAGATTACAGTCTTTGAATGATGGCTGGCAAAGACTGCTTGTTGCCTGCTTTAAGGGGTCTGTGGTAGGAATCGGAGAAGGTCTGAAACCTTTAACTACTTCTCATCCAAGGACTGATACGGATAATACGGATCGGAGGATAAATTAGAGCCATAACCTCACCAGCAGTCTCTTCCCCGAGGAAATGCCAGCACTCGGCTAGTCCGCGCTGCTGTGGAAGATGATGCTGATCCCAACTTCTAATTAGAGAGATGACATAAGGTCAAATGTTCCTGAGCAGGATGTCTGCTAAGTTGTTGTAATGTCTCTGCGCAGAATCGGAAAAGGGTGGGGGAAGACTGTTTCACAGCGGTGACTGGAAAGGAAGAGGAGAGACATGGCAAATATCCAGCAGAAGAAACTCACAGGCTCTGATACCATCATGGCAAGGAGAACACCGAGAATGAGAAACAGTAGGACAGCTCAGGCACCAGTTCTGCGTGATACAGAACTGCACCCACAAGGGACTGTCATTTCCCAGCTGGGTACTCAAGGTCCTCTCTGTCACAGAAGATTCACAGTTTGCACAGGAGCTTTTTCTCGGTTCGATATTTCACCATCCCCAGAGTCAGTATCAGCCTTTAGTAAACAGATCCAACGCTGGAACATCTAATATGTTTGGCAGGTTCCCAATAGGAAGGTCACATTTGCTGGTTTTCATGGCTCTGTGCTGTCTCTGGGGCTTTCAGGTCACCTCATCCCAAAGGACAGCCACGATTAAGACCATTGTGAGCTGTCTGGTCTCACAGAAAGATTTTTAAAAAGCCAGGATATTAGGAACATTATTTTCACAAGACCAAAAATAATAAAGTTTCTTGCTGCAGTTAGTAAACCAAAGTATGCCAGCGTGGGAGGAAGCAGCGGGGATATCATTTAGTAGCTCCAGTGGAAACATGAGAGGGAGGTAAAGTGTGAATCTGCTCTGCTGAGTGCCAGGTGAGAATGGGTCTCCATGACTGACCTCAGCTGAAGTGAGAAACATTTTTCTGACCATTCATCCACTAAATGGATCATGACCTGGAGTTATTCACACCAGGAGTGGAGAGAAATACTTGGGCATCGATATTCCAAGAGAAGAAGATGCTGTATTTGTACATGAGTTTTAAGCACCAACCATTAAAGAAGAACAAAGATCTCTGCAGCTTCTGCAGCCAGTGATGTCCCACCCAGCACCTGCAGTGGCAGACGGTGCCAGGGGGCTTCTGCCAGGCTGGCTTTCTTCAGCGATGTGCCCTTCTTCCCTGGATCAAGGAAAGAGGACATCCTCTTTGGGTAGCAGTGCCCACATAACACTGCCTCCCTTCAGGAAGTCCTTAGGAAAACTGTAGGACCTTGGCAGAGCCTGTGTTTGCCTGCTAAGGAACATCTGGACCAAGCACCTTCCTACAGAGCTTTGTTTTCTCCTGATCAAGCTCTGCCTGAAGAGGCAGCGGCTGCACCACAAGAGGCTTTAGCAGCTACAGACAAACCAAATATATCTGGCTAAGGACATCTTAAAGCAGCCTATGTTCCTGGGGCCATAACCTCTTCTCTTCTGTGACAGCTTCAAGTACATGGGGTTGGTGTAGGAAACTCTTACCCTGCCAGTGGAGATGCTGACGGAAGGCTACTAGAACCCAGGGCTCCTGGCCGTGGCTCCTTACCGTGGCTCCACCTACTCCCACTGCAATATGCAGGCAGCCCTCCAGAGAAGGGCTGAGCAATGCAGCCACAACGCATCCTCCTCTTCCTCCTCCATCCTTAGTTCCTTGAACAGACAGAGGAAAAGGGGGCAGGACCCAGCACACCTCTCACCTGCCAGTTAATGCAGTCACTTCGGGCGTGCAAAGCAGGGTACAGGGATATACATCCTTGTTTCAGCTGGGGCAAGAGGAGCTAGCAGACCTGGAGGAAGCGTACTTTTGGGTAACGATTGCATGTAAATGTCGACACAACAAGTACCCAGGAGGACATCACACCCCTGGGCACAGAGACACTCTCTCCAAGACAGGGAATAGAAGACTCACACCGAAATGAGCACACAGTCAGACCAGGACACTGAAAAGCCGAGCACTGCTGCACTGTGGAGGTAGTATCCAAAGCAGGAAAACTCTCCTAAGAGAAACATGTCTACAGTGTCAGGGAAAGAAGTGGCTTTCAATGCCTCATATCTCAGATAATTTTAAAAGCTCCTTGACTATCAGAAAGTGCAAAAGATGAGGCACCACACGGCGAGGCTCTCACCTGGGCCCTGAGAAACAGGGGGATGCACTGACCCTGTAAGGGACCGCAGCACACGCTTCCCGAGCCGGTTGAGCTGCGTAACAAGCCGGGCTGCTGCAGTCCTCTGGCAGATGCACCAGCCAGAGCTGGACTCAGCGAAGTTGCATTTGCTTACACTGCGACTAAGTGAAGAAGCCCTGAGCAGAGCCCAGAGCTCTCGGCTCTCATGGCTCGCTGCCACCTCCACCCGAGCAGTCTGGGGTGCGAGGCTGTGTGCTCTGCACTTCAGCTCTGGTGTCAGCGCAGGGTTCAGCTCTCCCCAAAACACTATTTGCTTTTGAAAAAAAAAAAAAAAATGTAGATGAGACCATATAGGCACAAATGTACAGCAGTCTGTGTTTCTGGGTCTCCAGTGCCACTGCTTCTATGCTTAACACCTCCTCTGGTGCTGCAGTGGGGGTGAACGCAAGCCTGCCCAAAAGGAAAAGAATAAATATCCTACGAACCCAGATAACCCCGCTGTACAGTTTTCAGTGTATGACACTACAAGCTGATCCTTGGTTTTGATCAGCTGGCTTGAAGGCTGAAGCATAAAAGGTCCAAAAGACCCTTTAGCAGAATGCACCTCAGCACTGTGGCTTTGAACCCCCCCCAAGGGCTGTTTTCATTCGGCCCTGTGAGCTTACATGGAAGGATACATACATCGTCAAACTATTCGGGAGGTACTTCCTCGATGACACTAAATGCTGGTTTCACGAGGCACTGATGGATTTAACCTTTTGCTTCAAAAATAATCATTAGCGTATTACCCAAGCACAGTGTAAGGGAAGAGGAAAGTTGAAAAGTACTGTTTAAAAATACTTGCCTTTAAAAATTCAGCCCCTCCCATGTTACCAAAATCGAATCAAAGGGATCCAGTGTTTGCTGGCTCTGAGATACCTTTGGTCCAAAAGCGTTAGGATTCAACCTGTTTTTCCGACCACATCTCTCAAGTTCTTTTGCTGTCTTTAATCCTGCTTGTCTCCTTTGTGTTTCCAAGGGTAGATCAGCTCTCCAAGGAACAGCTTCTTGCAGAGAGATGCCCAGGAATCCTTCGGGTAACAGCTGTAGGTTGGCAGCCTGTATGTCTGTACCACACTGCCATATGATAGGGGGTTGATCTATGAGGAGAAGAAAGAGGGATAGCAGCAATGAAAACGTGTTGTAGTACGAAACACAGGCTGAGGAGGACAAGCACAACTTTTGCAGAGCACTGGCCTCTGTTAAAACATCAATACGCTACTCACAAAGCGTCAGAATCACTCTCTGGCTGGCTAAAGCTGTTTAGCCTGCTACAACATCCCGAGACATCAACAAATCGAGCTTGGCAAAGAGTATTATTAGAATGACTTTCAAGCAGAGAAGCAGACGCAAGCACCAGCAGGATTTGGGAGCGATGCTCGTTACACCAGGGTGTGGAACTAAAGCTGCGTTAGGAGGTTGCAGTGGCTGGAGAGGTGGGTCCAACCGCAGACAGCAGCACTCATTGGGGGGGCACTGGGACTCTCAGGAACTCCTCTGTGATGTGCCAGTTAAGTCCTGTCTTTTACAGGCCTACGGCTTTAACGTGCTGAGCCCCCAGCCATGCTTTAGGCTAAGCCTGATCCCACCCGATATCCACCCAGTGGAATCAAGTCCCAGCAGAACAGGACCCATGCCACACAATGCCACGCAGGGCTGCTCATTACCATTTTAAATTAAGTCTCCTTGGCCGAGTTCATCTTTTTTAATTTGATTTCAATCACCATCCCAAGAATGACCACATCCGGAGTGTTCGCCTACAAAAGCTCGTGGCCTCTGATTACGGTCACAAAGTTGCTGTATTGCCCTTTTGGAAGGTGGGGGACAGACAGACATGTTAGCTGGACAAGGGGCAACAGAAGCACATTAGATCTTGGAAAGTCTCATTCCAGTGAAGCATTTCAGGGTAGAGAGACAGGTGAAGTCCAGAGGATTGATCCAGTCTGGCCAAGATCTGATGCATGAAAAGGATGCACAGCAACAGATTGTCTCCAAAAGGGTAAATGGGTTACGCAGAAATGGTGGCTCCCAGAAAACACACCATGAGAGATGCCAGGGTGAGGAGGCTTACAGAGCCAGAGGAAGTTTGAACAGTGGAGAGAAATGGAAGGACATCCTCCTCTAGCGAAAGGGTCCAGCTGTGCTGGAACCAACCAAGCAGCTGCGTGAAAGACGACTGTAATTCACAGCAGAGAATCCAGCCACAAAAAGGAAAGAGAGACAGAAGAACCCATGCAGACAGTCACTACTTTGTCAAAAAGCTGAATATTTCTTTTGTCCACTGAAGAGCAACCAGTTTTCTGGGAGTTTGCTTGTACCACCAGCTTGCCTCAGCTGTCTGGTGCTCAGGGAGAGGGGAAGGATGAAGTCAGAGCGCCTAGAACGATGGAGCTCTGGGAAAGGGTGATTAAACAAAGAGTTCATTAGAATTAATCCTGGGGACCTTTGTGAAATTAGTTTCAAAGTACAAAATTACCGTACACAGAAGCATCCCTATGAAGGTTAGGAAGAAGGCTGAGGGAAGCCAAAGAACAGCCAGACGCAGCACGGTCCGGCTGTGGGATATTGACTCATTAATAGATACTAAATGAGTCCCAAAGAGATTCACGGGTAGTTCTGAATGCAACCAAAATGGACATTTGTACCAGAAATGGGAGAGCAGAGCTCATGCCACCTGAGGTACGCCTAACCCAAACTCACACAGCTAGTATTTCAAAGACATTCTACAGCCTAAAGGCCAAGGATTGACCAGAGCATTTACGGCACACCTTGCATGACTATAACCAACCTCATCGCATTGCAGTCATAGATAGCCAGAAAAAAATAGAAAAAAGAGGAAAAAAAAGACCAAAGAAACCTGCCCCCAAACCAAACAACAGTAAAACTTGAGTAACTATTTGTGCCTATTTCCTCAGCTGTAGGCAAACCAGTATGTTCTAAGTGAAAACATGCTGGGGGAGGATAGGAACTGCTGCTATACAAGGGAGATACACAGTGTGTGTTCCTTTGACTATTAGCTACGTGGGCTGGAAGGTTTGGACACAACATTTCTCGCTGAAAACCCTCCCTAGGCAGTGGGGATACCAAGCGGTAACACTTGCCTACTGAGAAACAACAAGAGATGGTTTTACGCCCAGCGCAATAGATGCATCTGCCTCTCCTATTAGAAATGGAAACAACCCAGCAAAACAAAAGCAACCGGTTATTAGGGAAATGGCATTCCGAGTTCCTTTTATGCAATTTCTGTAGTCCAAAGCTATGATATACCCTGCTATAATATACATCCTTTGTTTCATAATGGAGCTGTTCCCTTTTCCCTTCCTCTTTTGCTTAACCCTTTTCAAAGCAATTGCCATGAAAGACGATGCTTGTGGCAGAAGCTATACAGATGAATCAAACTCTTGGTGTCTTCTCACTTGGTTCAGCTGAGCCACGCTGCCAGAAATATTTCTTCTTGTACACCAAAATAAATGGTTTTTAAACACTCCTGAAAATACTGAGCTATGTAAGACTTCCTGGAGAAAATTAAGTAGCATTTGGAATGGAAATATCACCTCCCGCCCTCCGCCTGCCTGTGCCTGGACTTTGCATTCCAGTGACACTATCTTAAAAATAAAAAATAATCACTCGGCTGAACCACAAGACGAATGTGAATGCTCAAACCCAGCATTATTGATTTCTAATCCATTACCAACACCCCAAAGGGGCTATAGTCACCTATAGCTTAAATGCATACAGCCTGACTTCCATCGAGCACGGCTCCGGAGGGCTACCATATCAGGAGGGGACAGAGCCACTGTGAAATTTCTAGAAGGGAACATCATCATGTACCATAAATAAGAATTTTAGCATGTCTCTTAAAACCAGCCTTTTTAGATTGTCCTCTCAAAACACCTATCACAAAGTGGTATATTCAGCAGGATTTCTGACACGAGCCCATTTTTCATGTCCACCAGCACAAAGAGAGCAAAAAAGTGCCTTTACTGACTCTCTGCTCATTATTATTTGAGCAGAAGGCCAAGAGAGACATCCACTAAAGCACTTCCACCTCTTGATATGATACCTTATGCTATATTCTAGATAGCAGAAGGATCTTTCAGCAGTGGTCCAAGGAAAATTCATCATATTCACATGACTCACTGCCTCTGCTCTTTAAGTTATGATCTTTTTCCTCTGCAGAAGCTATCCACCTCATCTCACAAACACAGTGATGCCAAATTCTCTGCTCAGCAGCTCCTGTGCTTCATTTTTGGTGTTTGGTTTCCTTTTTATGGAGTCTTCTGGCCATGGAGAATGACAGATTTAGGTTCTTACACCACTACCCTACTGAAACACAGGGACAGGGAAGACAGCATGCTTAGGAAATGCTGGGTTTGCCCCAGAAGACATCTGCTGAAGGGATTCCCTTTTGAATTGCTGCTAGCTGGTGTGCCGGTTCCGTGCTAAGCTGATCTCTGCTGAAACAGGGCCGGGGCTGGACCGGTGATGGGAAAAGCAAAAGAACTGGGAAGCCACAGTTAATTCCTTCCCACGCACTCTCCCAGTGTCCAAGTGTTTTTTCTAACTTCTATATGCTACTCGCAGACTTTCCTCCTAGGATGCAGAGAGCAACAAAAGCGACCCTGTGATATGGCAGTACTCCACAGTCACTCCTGAAAGCGTAATGGGAACTTCACCACTACCATCACATCATTTCTTTTCAGAACAAAATTTCCTTTAGTACCTCTGATGACAGAACAGGGAAACGTGAGGTTACAAAAGCACAGGTAACCTTTTCCTCTGCACCTTGCCAGAGCGACTCAGGAGAATAACAGGAGGCCCTTCCCTCTCTTGTCTTGCCCACGCAGCCATCCTGCCGCCGTGGAGCAGCTTTTCAGCACGTCGGGAGGGGAACACCTTCTACAAGCCCTTAACTGTCTTTCGTTCTGGATGGTTTAGCTGCCGCCTTTTGCTTCTCTCGGTGTTCAGTAATTATTAAGGCAAAGCTGCATAGAGCCAGAAAGCGACACAAAGTCTTAATTCCAGAAGTAACCGAGCTTCATGTTTCTCCTATCTTTCATATTTTATTTCATACAAGACACTGCATTTTCTCTAAATGGGTAATTCAAGCATTAAAAAGAAGAGAAAGCAGCAGCCAGCGATTGCTATGTGAAACGTATTTCCCTTGTTTCAGTGTTTCGCAGCCGAAACTTTTTAAGCGGGGCCTTTCAGTGGGAGCAGTTGCAGAACTGCTACAGAGGAGAGAACCACCTTGGGGCCAGTCCGAGGGGAAGCCTCCAGCAGAAAATGCCGCGGAGGGCACAAGTGGCTTACCTGCATGAGGAGTCGGAGAGGTTTGCCATCCTGCTGCTCGAGGACTCTGAACTTCACACCAGCTGAAAAGAAACAAAACAGGGAAACCAAATCCAGGCTGCAGAAAAGCCCATGCCATTTGCTGCTCAGCTCGGTTGGCTGAGCACCGATTTCCTAGAAATGGAGTTTTCAACCTTTCCTGGTATGTCAACCCTCACACATTTTCAACAGGAAGCACAGATTCGCTCTACGGTAGTTTTAGCGTAATGACAAACGATGCATTTCTCTCAGCTCCATGAAAAGCAGCTCTCTGATTTCCAGCTTGAACACACCGTCCTAAAGAAAGTACAAAGCCTAGAAATCAGACCTGACGACGATAGAGGGACTGCAAAAATCCTTCTCTTTTCCCAAACTTCCATCAGAATGGGGAACTCCACGTTAACAGCAGGCAGCGAACTCACCTTTCATTTGTGCTGACGTACATACAGCACATGTGCAAATCTCTCCCTTTGTCAGACTAAGGGAGGAAAGTGGCCGGCCTGGAGGCATTAAAGTCATTTCAGAGCAATCACTGTCAATTAATCTCAGCATTCAGATGTTTTTAATCACGCTACTAACCCCATCAAACCTGCCATTTTTACATTTCCTCTTTGACTTGCTACGTTAAAGATAAATAGGAAAGATTTTGGATTCCAATGGTGACATAGTGCACATGAACATTGAACGCAATGTTTCAAACAGAGGTAACTAGGATTAGGGAGGCACTTTTCTGTGAAAGATCTCGAATCACTGCACAGAAATAAAACCAATCCATCTTCTGCAAACCTGCACCAGCCAAGCGTGCCCCTATTATTCCTTCCTACAGGTATGAACCTGAGGCAAGAGTAACGAAGTGATCTGCCACAGATCAAACAGTGACTCAGGAGTACAAATAGAAATAAACCTCTTCATCTAAGCCCCATCACTACAGTATCTATGCGACTCTTACACATTTAAAAAAAACAAAACAAAAACCATTTTTTCTTTGAAATAATCTGAATTAATTAAAATTACACAGTGTACTCCTTCTGGGAGAGAATGCTCTTGCCTAGCAAACAGCTCTGGTTTAAAGCATATCCTCAGATCGTAAAATCTTTTTTTGTACGAGGCAGGAAGGATTTAGCTGTGTTTTGCTGGGTTATATTGAAACATGGGCTTCCCCAAAGGCTCCAAAAAGATGTTTGAGTGCCCTGGGTCTCAATAAGCAAATGTGCTAGATGACAAAAAGTATTCAGCGGGATTCATTGAGTTTTGGCTACGAGCAAGTGTCTAAGCCATTCCAGGAACTGCTTTCCAGGCAGGCAGTTTGTCAGAGACAGACAGAAACGAGAGGGCACTGAAGTTTCAGGTATGCGGTCGAGCGCTCTGGAGCCTTTCCTAGGAACAGTCCCTTCGACTAGAAAATGCTGTTTCTGTAGGTCATGCCCCCACACTTCCCGTCTACTGCTGCAAGCCAAAAATCTCTTTATTAGATTATTTAATTGTTCAGAAGCCTTAAATTTCTAAGAAAATACATGCACAAAAAGGCTACGAGTGTATTGTAGAAGGCTCAGTCTACTGCAGAGAAGAATCCTAAACTGTTCTGTGATTGCCAGCCAAGTCCAGAGCTCAGGGTTCTGCTTTTTCTGTACACCAGCTTCACTGAAGGCACAAGAGAGGCTGGGACACGAACCCATTTGCTTTGTTTCACATGACAGCGCACTAAAGCAAGCTCACTGCTCGTTTGTACTCCAGTAATCATGGAGACGCCACCACGAGAGGTCCTACAGAACCATGACAAAACTTGCTCCAAAGCTTGTGATGTGAATACCGATGTATTGGGCAAGAGGGAAAGAGAAAAGGAACTGACCTGCGCACGGTCAAACAGTATGTTGGTAACTTGGGTGTGGGCAGAGTCTGAGACCCCTGAACCCCACTGCTGCGATTTACTTCATGCTCAAAATCAACGTCACAGCGTACCCATCCCAACCAAGGCAGCATCCCGTGAGCTCACACTGGGCAGACAGAACTCTTCCAGACAGGACACCGGCTTTGATATATTTGCAAAAGGCTTTTTAAAGTCTAAAGTATTTCACTTCTGATGTGCAGAAAGAAAATATGGATTTCATTTTTGGTGTGTGGATGGATCGTTCATCAATCTATAATCTGTCGATTCAGAAACTGAGTCAAAAAACTTGAAGGCCAGATGCAATGACTGAGCTGAATTGAACTTAACTGCTGCACTAAGCCCTTCCTGACAGGAAAAGCCATGGGTTACCATTCACGTTGGGAGCGCCACCTTTACAGTGCCTGTAAAATCAGTTACTGTAACATATGCCAGAGGATGTCTTATCCAAGTTCTGAGTCTGAAAAGGGAGATAAAACCTGAGCAGTGAGGACATCAAGTGATGTGTACTCTCTTTAGTCCTTTGAATTTGATTCAACTGCTCCATCTGTTACCACTCCAGTGACATGTTTTTGTGCTGGGGCAGGAACACAGGCTGCAGAAATTCTCAGAGATGCCTCTTCATCTTGCAGGCAGCATGGCATCACAGTCTTCTCCTTCTTAAAATGTTTAAGAGGAGCAAACAAATAGCCAACAAAGAAAGTACATCAGGTAACAAACTCAATTGAGAAGACAATCCTCCACCTGGGTGGAGGCTTCTTACTCTGCAGAAGGTGGTTGGCTAAACAAAGCTGAGAAGTAACCTAAGACGGATGGGAATATATGGCCTTAGTCATATATTAATGGCAACAAGATTTCCTTCTACCCTATGACCTGCTGTTTACTGGGTCAGTTTTCTTCAGCAGCATCTCCTGTTCTCCAAAGACAGCCCTGAGGGGTTAAGAAGTTTCTGCCAGGAAATTCATAGGAACTTGCTGAAGGCACACACAGAAAAGCAACTGAGTTGGTAGCAGGGCTCAGCTCTACCTTCCCAAAAATCAAGCCTGGCACTGCTCCAACAGACAAAGCTGTTAGCAGTTGCCTCAAGCTTCCTTTGCATTTGATGACTACCCTTGGTTTAGTGATGATCAAGCTCTTTCTTATATTTAAAATTCCTGCTGCATGCTCTTTAAATGGATGGGAAATAATAATTTAGCTCTGTTTAACTAGATTAACCATAGCTGTTGACAATTAAACACATTTCAGAATGACCCTTTACTCTGATGCCAACCATAGCTGATGGTTACCAAAAGTGGAAAAACAATGACTAGTTTCAAAACAGTGACAGAGTAGTCTCAACGATTATCTGAAATCTGCCCAGAGCTCTGAAATTCATCCAAACACCTCAGCTCAGGACTTCAGTTAGTCAAGTCAGCGCAGAACTGAAGCAGCTCCATTGATTCATGGCCACTGCACATCCAGCCCTTTGAAACAGCAGATGTTCCAAATATTTGTGTAATTTTTGTAATTTGGGTTCTTTCAGAGCCCAAAGCCCCACGGTTAACAGTTGGTTTAACTCTCAAAAGTTTTACCTGACTGGGTACACTAGAACTGGAATCAAAAGATGAACTCATTTAGACGGTGCTTGTTTGGATGTCACTTTTAGTTGCCGCAGGCTTTGTAAAGATGCTCCTGATTCTGCTTCAGCGTCAAATTTCTTTCCATTGATACCCTCATCCTGCAGTAATTGGTTATCAGTATGGACAACTGCACGACTTGAGCCTTAAGTTATTCCCTGCCCCCACTGCATCTTTCTATTCAGAAGCTACCCATCGCACCAAAATTAAATGCATAACGTAAAATCCTTGAACTTCTGCATGTGCAGTGCTGAAGTACTTACCTGCGAGTCTGTAGGATCTGCAGAGCCGAAGGATGATTGAATAAAGTGGCAGAGAGTCAATCAGGTCAACTAGCAAGTGTATCAGGCCTTGCACAATCACCACCAGCAAACGGAGCTACGGAGAAACAGTTTAATAAGAAAATCTCAGAGAAACAGAGATGCATCACTTGCCAATTCACGAGCTGATCTGCAATCTGACATTGCTGTGCACTAAGCTAAAGCCTCCCAAAGTGGGTTTGATGTCTAGAAGTCCTGGGCATCCGGACACTGCGTGAGGTTCCTTGACAAGCTTAGCTTAGGGTGTACCTGAAATGAAACCCCTAGGGTTGTAGAAGCTGTGACCTGCAAGGACATACACTCATAGGCTAGAAGGGAGAATTCAGGTTTCCATTTCTAGTAAGCTCCATCACTGCGTATCCACGAATGTAAATTTTTCTCTCTCCAACAGCAAAATGAAGTAGCTTATTTCTGCCTGCAGAAACTGCATGTAAAGCATCTAAGGAAAAGCAAAGCAGTCAGAAATGAGCTTCCTGCTCCATGTTTTCTGTACCCTGATTAAAGCACCTCCTTTTGTCAGACTGCATTTATTTTTTGCTGCAAAGCTTATCTGAAAAGAGAGAGCTCAAAAAAAAGATGTTGAAGCCACATGATGGCCACTGTCTCTGGAAAATTTTGCTGCAGGCAGGCCTCAGAAAGGACTGGTCATTTTGGGGGAAGAAAAGGAAAATAAAGAAGTCCAACCCTCTGAGCAAAGCCTGGCTGAAAGCATTTAACACAGCCAGTTAATTTCCTGAAAAAAAGTTCTGGATCAAAGTAGAGGGGCGGTCACCCCAGACGTGGGATGGAAAGATAACAAAATGACTTCCAAGCCAAAGAGAGGGGAACAGCTTGTCCCGCTGACTGGGATTTGCTGGGAATTCCCTTTGGAGAAACACAAACGCGTATCCGGAATTCTGGTTGCTTGGCCTACACGGGCTGTGTGAGAACCCTTCCTGCGACACCCAGACAAATTAGTATTTTCTTTGTGGATGACAATAAATGACTAAGAAACCTTCTTTTTATATCTCAGAAGACAGTATATGACTAGCTTCAAGGATTAAATCTTACCAGGGTAAACACCAAATAATACAGCGCAGTTGTAGGCAGGAGGAACAGCAGGATTGTAAATAGCAAAGTGCCAATAAATAACTAGGGGAAAAGAGAAACACAATCATTAGCAGAGCGATGGTAAAATAAAGTAAAATAAAAAAGAAAGAATAGGAAACTGTGAGACAATGAAAATTTGCAAAACTTCTTAATGTGTTTTTTTTACTCCCTGTGTGAATAATGCTGTTACCTTGAATATTTTCAGTACTACTTCTCTCACTGGGCCTTTTTAGAAAGCTCCCTATAATAGGACTATGTTTGGAAAGATAAATAAGCTGGATCCTGACAGCATTTTTCCCTTTATAGACAATAGTCAAGATTTCCTATTTCAGGCCGGCTTCCTTATGAAACAAGACTTACATGATCGTGCTGTTTGTCCACCCTCTGTCCCTGCAAGTTTTAAAGCCATTGGTCAGTTTTTACCCGGAAAAGGTGGAAAGGTACAAAGAAATAGAAATTTAGTAGGGAATTTTGTAGAGAATTGAGAAGTACTTTTGTCCCTCCTTGTTTTAGCAGAAGGAGCAGCTGGGGAAAAGCTGACAAAATGTGGTTGATAAACATTCCCAGCAGCAGCCATGGTCAGTCCAGCCACAGGAGTTCTGCCACTTGCTTGGTGGAAACTGGGAGAGAGAAAGAAGCTGGAGTTACTGGGGTGGGGGGAGCAATATTCAGAGGATGAAGGAGAAAAATCCATAGGAAAGCAGGTGTCATTAGCTCCACTGCCCACAGAAAAAGTTATTTTTATTCTGGGCCAGCCCAGTTGGCGTAAGTCTAACTAATTCCAACTGGAAGAAATGCAGATTTATGACAAATAGGGATCTGACTCTTCAATTTTCAGTCACCGCTTCCAGAGTGGAGAGGCCATAGGAGCACAGAGCACGGCCATCTCTGCAAAAAGAGATCCTGGCCGTGATATGAGAGAAAATAATCCAGACAGTCCTGTTACAAAGGTGGATCAACATCCCAGCTTTACACACGTAACCAGAAATAGATTACAACGCCTTTCTCCTCACAGCAGTTGTTTCTCCCCTTTTCTGTCACTCCACTGCAGCTGCTTAACATCTCCAAAAGTCTTTTTAAGGTCTGCTTTGAATGTATCTTCCCACCCAGGCCAATGACATAATTCCCACCAGCCTCCAGAGCAGCAGGATGAAGCCTGAAGTGCCAAACCAATTCTCCTCAAAGTCACAGGGACCGAGCCCTGACGCAAACTGCCTTCCTGGCACAGAGGCTCTTACTTTTCCATCACCAAAGAAACAGAAAAATAGCTCCTCCACTGTGGTGTAAGCTCAAGGTTATCTGTTGCAACGGAGAGAGAGGCACTGGCCCTGAAGTTACCAAATATTATCGTATTATTTTAGTGATGTTTGCAACTGCCGGCATGGAGGAGTTCGGGTTCTGCTGAACTTTTGCGTGGCATTTCAGAAATTAAAAAGAGCTTACAGCGTTTGACAAAAAACTGCCTCTGCTGCTTGAGTGTGAACGTGTGGGCCAGGCTCCAGCGCAACGTGAATGAAACGGGGCCTTTTAATAGAAATGCTGGCACGTCTGTTACTGTGGCAACACTGCTGGGCACCGCTTTTTAAATTGCCTCCCTCCCCAGTACCCACTCCCATGCTCCAGGAGCTGTAAGCATCTGCAGCACCCACCGAAGTTCACAGGAGCTGTGAGCATCTGCAGCACCCACCGACGTTCACCTTCTTGCAGGTGCTCAGCCCCCGTCAGAATTAGACCCCCTGAATATGCAGAGAACCAAGGGGTGCTGCAGAACAGCAGAGTCCAAGCATGTGGTCGAAGAGCCACGGGTGCAGAGTCCCGCGACACGCGCTTGTTTCTGGGTACCACAAAGCCCTCCCTGGTTTCTGGCTCAGGATCAGCCCAAGCAGAACAGGATCGTACTGCCCGTGGGCAGTGCCCTGCAGCGAGCCCCGGGCGCTGCAGCACTACCTGGTCCAAGTCATAGGAGCAAGAATCCACCCGCTGCCGGAGGACGTTCCACTTCTTCCCACGGAACAAGCGCCAGAGAGATGACAGGCCGTAAATCTTCAGGCAGTAGAGCCTGAGCAAAGAGAAGACGTCATGCATCAGAGCTGCGAGTTCCCGAGCTTCAACACAAAACAGCTGTCATCATTACACCCCTGTGCCCACTCACTCACTGATGCCGCAGCACTCAGGGCGGCAAAAGAAATCAGCCCGAGAACGATGCAGACTAATTGCTCAGTCAACTGTATCTGGGCTGGCCCCTGGCACGGGCAAAGCAGGCTACTGCAGACACTCTGGACCAGTGGAGGGCAACGGCCACGCCATGCCCGGGGCTGCGGCCAGGCTCTCGATTTCTGCTCCTGTCGATGAAGAGGCTGGCACATGGGAAGCGGCTAGTGCTGCTGGAGGGTGGCCCCTACGAGCAGCAGCAATTGCCAGCCCCATGCCACCACCTTCCCGGCAGCAAAAGCAGCAGCAAGCTTATCTCCCCGAGCTCACCTCTGTCTCTCCAGTTTAGATCTGCTCTGTTCCCCCTCTTCACAGCCCTTCCACAGCAGGAGTGGTCAAGGTCTTACCCCTCACGCTTGAGGCAATACAATTCAATTTTGTCTCCACAGCACAGAGAGGCAAGGGAGAGGACTGGCGCCCCTGCACCTTCTGCAGTAAAGCACAGCTTCAGACATCCATAAGAGTGGGAAGAGATCAACCAAATGGCTGGTGGCACCCCTTCTGCACCCTTTCCTTTTGTAACTTAGAGCCACTTCCCCTCCCAGAAAAGTGGCAACAGTGAGAGAAGCTCGGTGTGACAAGGGGTGGGAAACAGAGGGATCTATGGAATAACATAGAGGAAGAAAGAGCCCCTGGGATGGAGAAGAGGCACAAAGAGCCCTGGGCAGCAGCGTCCAACACTCAGGGAAGTAAAGAAAGGGGACACAGCCAATCTGTGGGGCAGAACAGAGCCTGAGAAAGCCTGAGCTATGAAAGCCAGAGTGGTTAACCAGCCTAGTTAAGGCACGGAGGCTGCTCAGATTTCAAGGCAGCATTATGAAAGCAGAGGCAAGGAGTCTTATCCAAGAGAAGAATCTGGTTTGAGGAACACCAACTGCTTCAAGAAATTGGCAGGGTGCCCCCAGACTGGCAGGCACAGCTCTGTGCACTGATCCCTTGGCAGGAGGGTGCCCAGGACAACTCCTCCAGGTTGCTGGTACACACCTGCCCCGTTGCTGTGACTAAGGCCGCACGCTCCCCCGTGTACCCTGACATGGCACCAAGCGGGTGTTGCTTCTGCGGCACCTGCCCCACCTTCCTTGGCTGCCTGCACACACTTGCCTGCTCTCGTTTCACTGTGCAGTTGGTTTCAGAAGGGGATCTCAGGCTTCACCAGCACCTGAACCAGCAAATTCTTCTGCCAGCTGCAGTAACACAAGGTGTGGTGGTGGCTGTCGATGTGGGTGACTGCTATCCCTTCCTGACTCCCCACGGGGGGCACCTGGCACAGCAGGGACAGTTCGGTGCCAGCGGCAAGATAAGAGCTGCTCTGTAGTTCTAACAAACAGCCGAGGTGGGTAGACTGGCTCCCTGCAGCTCACAAGGGAAAAGCAATCAGCTGAGAAAATGCTTTTCCTATTTCCACTCTCTGCACAATTAGGCAGAGCAAGGCCACTCCTCCCAGACCACAACAGAAATTCCAGTAATTAGAGGTGTTGGGAAGAGACACCGCGTTACTGACATTACTGATTTCAGGTGTAAGCCCTATGCTTGCAACAGACCTGATTCATAAATCATCTTTCAACATTTCTAACCATTCCCTACACTACCCATAACTGAAGTTCTACTATTTCTTCTGCTGTTTGCAATGTAAAGCCCTCTGCTCACAGCCTGGGGAGGAACAATGACCATCCTGTGCTTTATAAGCCAAAAGTTCCTTTATTTATTACCTCGTCTCTCGTCTCCTTGGCAAGAGCAGCTATTCTCCAGCGACCTGTGTGACTCCCTGCTGCAGCACGTGTTAATGGAGGGCAGGAACAGAGCATACTGGTGGGCACTGTTTGCACAGTAAACCCAACAGGCTCTGGACATGCCCCAAAGCCCCCTGCGGCCCCACATGCTCCCTCAGGCCGTGGGGCCCTCCAGCAGGTCCAGACAATGCCACTAGGGTGGTGTCACAGCCAGGCTGTAACCCCAAATCTGCCATGTGTGCTCCACGATGCAGACAGAACCTCTGGAGCAGGGCAGAGGCAGGAAATTTGGGGCTTCCTCTGCCTCTCCTCCAGTTCCCCTCTAAACTACTGGGTAGGGTGCAACTGAAGAGAGTACTATAAGGTTGGTTCAAAGGGATGGGGTGAACTGCTTTCTTGTCCTCTGCCTGTCATGTAGTTTTGTTTTTCCAGGTCACTACACAATAAATAAATATTTAAACGCAGGAGAACTGAAAGACAGGTCACTTGTACTGCTGTGGCCATCACTTCTACAGGCAGAAAAGAATGCAATAAATTAATTGCTGGCTAAACCGTGAATTCAAGAGAATGACACCAGGATTGAATGCTCCCCAAATTAAAGACATGGCCTGAGAGTTCAGTGTCCCTTCTCTCCAAACACACCCAAGACACAGCCAAGAGAGTTCAACTCACCTGGCCCCGTAGACATAGAAGCAGTAGATGTGGAAGGTCAGAAGCGCAATGATGTCAGAGAGGATACAGAGAGCCACGGTCAAGCCCAGACAAGCCGACAGACCGACATACCAGAGGATCATCTCAATGAATGGGGACATCAGGTGAATGTAGCCTAGGGGACATTGCAGTGTCAGCATTTGACCGAGACATCTTCCTGCTGACAGTCTCAAAAGACTGATTCCCCCCACCCTAGAACATGGCTTCAGAAATCATAGCCATGAAAACATGGAAGTAAAACCAGAATACTCCTTTAGATGCCATCTTCTGTTTAGGACGGTCAAGAAAAAAATCTCTTCCCCCCCAGGTTTCTTCCAGGTGTGACAGCTCTGTGAGGAAGGGGAGGACATGTTTAGCTTGAACAGAGCAGTAGCTTCGCTCCACATGTGATTTGCTTTTCTAGATTTGTGTCCAGGTTCCTAATGACATTTTTAACTACACACATCAACCTTTACTACAACCATTCCCCTTTTCTTGCTATTCCACAAAAGCCACCCCATATGGCTTTTGTAAAATAAACCAGTGTGGAGGCACACAGTCTCTTTCATCACTGAAGTGGAGCAAAGTCAGAGAAACAAAACCATCCTTGACTGGTGAGCAAAGTAAATCAGTATAATTAAGGGGTTCACATCCATCGTGACTGTACTCCTTCATCAGACACTTATCAAGGATAGCAGGGGTGTGTTATTTCAGGGACGACCTGAAATAATAGAATTGCACTAAGCTGAAGTCAGTGATAGGACAGGGTTGACATTTGCATTCTGAGAGCACACTTCTCATCCCTGTCCCATCAGCTGCCTCTTACATGGCAAAGACTCCGCGAGCCTGCAGAAGACCTAAAGCCTTCCCTTGGACACTCACCGCTAACGGCACGAAGTGAGCAAGCTCCATCGTGATCTGCACTTCTTGCGAAGCATCAATACAAGCGCTTCATTTAATATACATGACTTCCTTGTGTGGGAATCCAACTTTGGCTTGAGTTCCCACAGCAGGAAGACTCACAGACAAGTTTGTACTTGCAATAGTGCCTTTTGATTCATTATTCACCTCTAGGCAAACATTAAACACTCGGGAGGGCAGAGATGAAAAGGGAGGCTGAAAAGTTAAACAATTGCACTTACTAATCCAAAGATGGATGTGGTAAAGGAAGAAGCGGCCCAAAACCTGATCCAAAGCTCGGTTCATTTTCAGCCCAGCTGGTGCTCCCATTAGCCACTGGAGCAGGTCCTGGAGCTCTTCAGCTACGTGCTACAAACACACAGAAGCAAGGCACCTGAGATAAAAGACAGCTACTGCACTGAACAGGTCCTCTGCACTCTATGTCCTGCCCCCCCAAAGTATTCTTACCACACCTTTCAAACCAACAGGAAAAAAAACCCCAAACCCCCAAACGACTACTTTACAGCTAGTTAAATCAGAAATGGGCCTTTATTGACTCTTAACAGCAGACAGGAAGCTGAACTGCTTAAACGGTCTCAGCGCTGGGAACACGAACCTGGTGTTTGTTTATGGCCAGCTCTGGCAGACTCGCACAGTATGATTTCTTGGTGTAATGAGAATTCTTGGAATAGATGGCAAATGCTGGTGCACAAATCGGCTTGTTAGGACAGTCAATTGAAAAGTCAGAACTGAGCAAGTAATCTAACTATGGGGAAGGCTGTCAGGATTTTAAAAGGAGGAAGATGGCACTGCACTCATGGGCAAAATAGTGAAGTTTTACAAATAACCTGTATGTGTTTACAGCAGGCTAGAAAACACGATTATATAAATGTATTTCATACATAAACAAGCTTTCTTGATACTCCGTGGTGTAGTAGGCGAGATTAACCATGCCGTATAGCAGTGATCTTGCCTACCACTATCGTGTCTCTCTGCTATCTCAGGGAGAGATACCCATGACGTCCCAGTAATAAGGAAGCCCTCTGATTCACTGAAAAAAAAAAGTCTAACGGAGCTCGTCCCTAAATCACTGAGGGCTTTGACTCACGATTTCTGGTGATTTAATCCCAGGCTGATGTCATTTACTGATTTTCTCTCTCTCCCCAACTGCCGGAGGTCCCCCTTGCAGTCGGCAGGGCAGAAGATGGGGTGGCTCTGCTCCTCGGTAGTTCACACCTGACCTACTCACCTAAGCTGAACTCAGCGGTGAAGTCCATTCACCAGGCTGTGAATTGAGGTAGCCAAGAGCGGGAACCTCCAGCAAACAGGTGGGGAACAGACCTGGAAGAAGTGACCTCTCACACTGTCCCCCATGAACAGAAATTGTGAGGAAAAGCCTTCTACCTCTGCAAACCCCACTTATAGGCAGGTCCATGCAAGTGAATTGCACCCCAAATTGTGCACGTGTAGAAGCAGCAAGACATGCTACCTAAAGCTGATGCACTGTAGCCTACTTTCCCCGTCATTCATATGGATAATTTCCCTAAAGGAAAATTATTTCCAAGGGATGACTCCATTTTATTTCTTAACCAACAGGATCCTTGCAAAATGAATTTGTAAACATTTACTTTGTAAACATTTACTTTTAGCGTAGTGGCAAAATTAAGAGCTCCATCTTCAACTTACCCAAAAGGAATGCCTTGTAATTTCATTCATTTTCCCTCTGTCCCTTAAAATATCTCACTGCGAGTCAGAACCGATTTGAACCCACGGATCTTACCTCTGTGGCTGAGAAGCGTTAGCTACTTTATAAATAGACTGTTTTTAATATTTAAAGCATTGGATTGGTAACTTAGAAAAAGCATTTGGGGATTTTAATGAAATATTTAAATGCTTGAAAGCAGTCCTTCAGCAAGGCTGGTTTTCAGCACTGAATACTTCTGGAGGCTGCCAGTCCCAGAGATGCTACTAAATTCTGACAGGGGCACATAGCTCTGGGAAGGTGCCCTAGCTTGCTGTTATTTAGCCGGGCAAGGCATTTCAAAACATAGTCCTAAGGCATAACCTTGCAGGTTGTTTTCCAGCCAGATATTTTAGGACTGATCAATAGCAAGAAGAATCAGAAAAGGTGACCAGGAGTCCAATTCTCCTGTTGCAGTCATGAATACTGAATGTGGCTGGTATTAATATATGAGATACAGTGACTTGGATGTGTTTCATAAAGGGGAGTAGGGACACTGAGGAACTGGAGACTAAAGCTAACGTGGTTTAGAGGAGATCACTGTGGAAATATTTTCTTTACTGTCATGCTCTTCTTTCTAGCCTCCATATGCAGAAGGTCTAACGGTGATGCGACATCAATGGAGAAGGACACCCAGCGCGCTGCGGGTGGGCACCACGGGCATCAGGAAGCATGGTGCAAACTTCCCGAGTGGAGCATCTGGTGCAAGTCAGAGCAAGCAGAGCAAAGCTCTCCCTACCAGACACGCTTGCCCTGTGCTAGTTGCAGGTGTTCAGGGCTCTCAGTTACACTATTTTACAAATTAACATCTAAGAATATCTTCCAGGAAGTGTCCTCTCTGCTTGTTTTGTTTATGGATTAGCTGAACACGACTGAATAGGAACTTACATCCAATTATCTCTAAGCCCCAGTAACATTTTTGGAGGCACAATCTATGATAAATATTTAACTGTTTCAAAGAGATTACAGCTTAAGAAAAAGAGACATCAGCAAGGATGAAAGAGGTGAAGGAAAAGAAAAAAAAAAAAGGAGATGGTTTATAAGCAGTTCTTTTTAAACCAGACAAATGTAGCACTTTGAATTGGGTATTTTTGAAACAAGGCTGTCTTGTGGAAGGCAAAAACAACGACAACCATTGGGGAGCCTGGTGGGATGGGGAGGAAGGACGAGGGCAGGAGTTGCGAGGGCACCTACAGAGAGAGGATTATTCCCATTTTCCATTCTTGGATTTGAAAGCCTGCTCCAAAAATCCGTCCTTCGTATTGCATACAGCTACTCGCCAGTTACTCCCTAGGTGTCTCTGAATCACATCTGCCTCATTTACTGACAAAAGCAACTTGTTATTACAGTCAGCACAGCACAGCTCATCAAGCTGTGAAAGTGGGAGCTGCAGTCAATGATGTCTTGTGCATCGTCAACAATTGCTAGCTAAGTGCTGATCTGAGAACCGTTCTATCAGGGGATGACGAAGGATGGCTAGGGAACACAGCGTGAACCTCACGTCAGCAGGCTGAGCTTGTGACCCTGACAGTTGTTGAGAGCCTAAATAATCTACCTGCATCTGCGTCCTTCCAGGGAGATGCTTGCTAGGAAAAAAAATAAGCACTGTATCCAGTCCCCACACAGCTACGATTTTGTCAATATTAAAATCAATCCAATCAATAAGGTTATATATATAACCTTATAATATATAATAATCTTATTATAATATATATAATGTTCTATTTACTAACAGATACAGAGATGTGAGGTCAATGCCACCATCAGATCTGGGGCACGTATCAAAAGCAGAATAGCAAGGAGCATTAGAGAAGGAAAAATAACTCATTCTGCACATGGGAAAGTTTGAGTTACTGAACTTGGCAACACATAAGCACTTCAGAAAGCCCAAGTGATGGGAATAATGCGTACCAGATGGACACTCAGCAGCAAAGAGGAAACCTACTGCTGAATGGCTAAGGGGAGATTTTGCTGTCATACTGGAAAAGAAGTGGTGCTGGCTTGCACACCACATGCTGAAGTCATTGGTTTATTTTGGGATCACTCAGATCTGCATTTTTTAAGGCCTGCACATAATGCATATAAATCAATGCCCACCGAAGGCAGTAAAAGAACTCCAAATAATTTCATGTCCCCAATCCAATATGCTTGAAAGAAGAAAGTAAGGCTGGAAAGTAAGAGGAGTTGTAAGTGGCCTAACCTGATAAGCTTGGAGAAGCAGAGAAGAAAGGCACTGATGGACTGCAGGCCACCCACACGAGGGGGAGTCAGCACTTCCAGGAAAGTAAGTAAACAGTTCTTGGTGTTAGCGAGGTAGCGAAGTCCGCGCACGTAGGAGATACGGTGAAAATAACAGACACTGTGACGCGCAAGCTGAGTGACAGACAAGCTAAATTACTGAAAGAGGAACAAATGAGCAACTCTCACAAGCAAGCCTATCCAGGACAGGTGCTGGGATCGGGTACACCTTGAGCACAGAGAGCGTCCATCTGCCAAAGACACTGGGCAGATGGAACCCCTCCTGGAGCCACCTGCACAAACAGGAACGCAGCCAAAAGCCACTTCCTTGCAGACTTGTTAAGAAATCAGATTTCTGAGAGCTGGACACTTACAGTAATCCCACAGGGAGAGCTCTAGAGAACTTAGACTTCTCCAGCTGAAATATCTGTAACGGAAAAGACTTAGGAATAAGACTTAGAAAAATATTTTTAGTATATAGCTCAAATACAAGAGCAAGTGTATTGCAAGAATTGTGGTTCTTTCTACCCCACCACTGCTGCTGAATAGCATCTGCAGCAATCCTTAAAACATGCAATCCTTAAAAATTTGACGATGAAAGATAACAAAAATAGCAATAATTGTGATCCACAGCGATGCTGGACACTCCAGACACACTTTTTGAAAGCACAGGTGTACAAGAATAATTAGAGACATATGGCTTGTAACAATTAAAAGGTTAGACATGGACCAAGCAGATCATCACCAAGGGAAATGTGAGCTCTTCCCAAGAAAGACAGGATAAGTAGGAAAAATAAATTGCTGCTGGAATTCTCTTATCAGAATAAAATTCCTCCCAACCAAGAAGCTAGAGAAAGAGCAAAGAGAGGATGTTCTCCAGCTGCTAGAAAGAAATCAATGGAAAGATCCATCTTCTTTCCCAGAAATTAAAGTGGGCAGAGAAAGGATTAGGCTGTGCAGCTGCATGACAGTGCTCAACATTGGCTGCACACGTATTCCCAAGACACAGAAGCTCTTAAAATGGAGCTAACTTCAGATTAGTGGTCTGGTCTCCAGCCTCTGAAGTACATTATATGTTCTTTACTGCCATTAAACAGATATATTGGAGTACTGCACCCAAAATGAGCCACCAGAAGAGCAGGATAGTATGAGTCATACTTGTTCTTCATGGATTTATGCTGATGCTGAAGGATCTTAGTGGGCAAGAGGAGTTATGTTTGAGAAAATTACAGGACACAGCAAGTTTTCCTAGTTTACCATCTGTACACCAGAGCTCTTAGACAGGATTTCAGGTGTTTGTATCCTGACTAGCTAACGCCTTTGGATTTCCCCATGAAATTCCTCTTCACAAGCACAGCTGCAGTGCTTATCAAATTTGACTTTTCAGCAGTTTATCAGATTCCACCCAGGCTACAGCTTTCCCCGCTCCCCCCCCCAAATGCCCCATATAGCAACAACTTGAGGACACAGCCTGTCGACTCCAGAATAAAAGTATTCCAGCTCGATAACCACTCAACCTGCAGCTGCAAAGCTCTGTCCAAACCATAATTGTTACTTTAGGAGCTGGAGCAGCCCTCTGGTAAACATCTAATTACTATTCACTGCACACACAGAGGAGAGCTGTGTTCCTTTTGAGCAGCCCCAGCAGGCTTGATTTGAAGATTTCACTGTTCTTGAGAAGACCTAATTTGCATGGCTTCAGACAGGACTCTCTGAAATCCCTGTGCGTAAGGCATTGCCTCCTCATAGCTACTCCAGGCATCAAGAGCTGGTCGGTACCCACAGAAGGTGAGAGACAAACAGCTCTGGCCAGACTTACATCAGCCACGGGGATGAGAGTGTCAGCGAGGTGACCAATTCGGTTCTTTCGGTACAACCAGGACATCAGCAGTATCCCCAGAGCGACGTCAATCAGCAGAGAGACAAAGATGTTGGCTTTCCTGCATGCAGGATAAAGAGAAACGGTGTTAGAGAAAAAGGAAGGACAGTGTTTAATGTTTCAGTGACAATTGGCTTTGCTTACTTAGCATCCAAACTGGGAGCCTGCCACACCACAAAACCTTTACTAGTAAGGGGAGCAAAGAATGGGATGGAAGCTATAAAGAGGCATGTTAGACAAGGTGTAGATTTACCAATACTAAGGGCACCAGCACTTGGAGTATCCACGTTGAGATCGGATGGCTTTCCAAGAGGTATACTTTAGCTGAACCACTAGTCAATATAAAAAATAGTGGGTTTGGGTACACAAATGTCCCCAGAAGGGCTGCTGAACTGCCCCTTCACTGCTAGAGTTTCTGAATGAAACTCCATGACATGAGTTATTCAGGAAATCAGATTAAACAATCACAGTTACTTTTAGCCTTCAAATCTGCTAATCTATTTTAAGTGTTCCCTGGGAGTCTATTACTGCAGGATCAGAGAACCACACAGAACAAGACTCGCTGTGTAATGGCCATAGGGCATTCAGTATCTGTCTCAGATCTCTGCCTCTCCCTGTTCCGTGCACTGTGCTGCGTGTTTGCTTTTTCTATTACACCGACTTTGTTACTGCTCTTGGAGTCTGTGGTCTCCAGTTACTGCAAGAAAGATTCCCCAAAAGAGCGGGTGGAAGGGGGAGCATTTAAACCTTTCTGCTCCGATGGAAAGTGCCACTGAATATCGATTGCAGTTTTTGGTTAACAGCAGCGTATGTGAAAGCAATGAGCCTGTGGGAGTAGTGATAGCAAAACACTACACACACGGATGCAAGCTTTCTGTGGGCAATAGCCCAGTCGCCTTTCCCAGGCTAGGGAAAAGGCATCTCTCTGGCAAAAGGCATAATTATTATAAACAGAGTACAGGGTAAAGATCTGCAAACTAACAGGGAGTAGAGCAAGGAAGGCACTATGACATGGTGCAGCAAGGACCCCATAGTGCTGTGTGGGCACAAGATCCACGGTTTGGGTTCCCCAGAGAAGACAGGGCTAGAGCAAAGACATGCGTGACTTTATGTGTACTCCATACCTCATTAGCTGAGTCTGGTTTTGAGCCTTCTTGTTGATGCTGATGACCTGGAGGTGCTGCAGGCGATGTCCCAGCTGCTCGCAAGTTGAGAGCTTGCTCCACAAGAATGACAGAGGCCAAAACTTCAGCACCCTGCAGAAACACCATGGAATGTCCCGTTTTGCCTTTGCCACAGAGCAGGCTGTACAGCGTACAAACTCCAGGCAAAACATTCCCTGTAAATGGTTGTGCAACCAGAGACGGTGTCAACATATTATCATTACAGAATATTAGACGTTAACGACTCTCTTAAAGGTTAACAGAATTAAGGCAGCCTTATCCAGATCAAGACATCTAAAGGAGACAACCCAGCATCTCATTTCCATTCCGTAAAACCAGGTGCCTCACTCTCCCAAGGCAATCCTGATTCCACCCTGTGCTTTGGGATACATCACTGGGATTGCACACTGCTCGAAGTCTCCAGGAGACTGGAGCCAAGGCAGTTAGGTGTACAGTGCAACAACACAACATGGTGCAACTGCTTCACAAATCCCAGTATTACTAATCACAAATCTCTATCTTGCATGAGCTTGGTATAACAAACAGTTGCGTTTGCCCTGCAGTTTCTGTCCCCTTTTCCCCGCTTTTCTTTTTCTTCCAATTGATCCTTTTTTAATTTATCACATCCAAATGCCTTTCTCAGGGTCTTCATTCCCATCTTCTCCCCACCGCCTTGCCAAGGGTGACTAGCATCATGTAGATAACACGACACTTAGCATTTAATTAGGTTTCGAAGTTAACATCCACATTAGGCTTGTAGGGGAGGAAATATTCACACAGTTCTTTTTTTATGACTCAGAAGAAAAGTACTAAATGATGCTCAATTATTTTTGGGAGTTACTTTTATTACCACACAACCTATAAATACAGGAACAATGGTGATTTGTGTAGTCTAAAATGACACCATGGGATGCAGGCTGGTCCAAGAATGCACAGTACTGGTACAGCAACACAAAGCACCGTGATTCTTGTGGGGAACAAATTCTGATGTGGACATGATTTGGATCACTTCTTTCCCATACACAACGGTTGTTTCACTATTTTCACAATGTTTCACTGCTTCTTATTAAGGGTCCAGGAATCTATGTTCACTTTTAGTCACTTCCTTCACCTACCCCCTCTTACCGCTTTGGCATATTCCTTCAGTTTACATTCATTCTAAACCCTAAAATTATTCCTGGTATCCTGCTTCGCTTTTGAAATTGTACAGCTGTTTGGATCATCACGGAGCACGGCCTGGAGATGTCCCTGCAAAGTATGCATTCATCTGGAGGACTTCAGCCTGTCGGCCAGCAGCAGAGTGCCTTCAGGACTGGCCAGGATAAAACGCAGGCTGGGGCTCCGGCTGCTATTTATGCATTTTACACAAATCACAAGGGTATGGCTCGTTCAAAATCCTGCTCTGTTCACTGTGGTTGCTAACCACTTCCTCCCCCCATCCTCCTGAGCCCTTTCAACCATCCTCCGTGCAAGGTTTGTCAACTTAAAAACCAGAGTGTTCAAGTGCCCCCTTCCCCCTCCCCATTCAAATTTCAGACGCATTGGTTTTCAAATACACGCAGTGTACTGTGAATCATTCTTCTTAATTTGAGGCCTCGGAGTTACTCAGCTCTTCGTTACAGCCTCCCACCTTAGAGACAAATGAACACACTGTTCTTCAGCTGACTTGTCAGGAGGCGATATCTGAAGCAGCGGAGGAAAGAGCAGGGGAGGGAGACACGGGGGCGACTGCACCGGCCACTGATCTCACAGACCCGGGTTTGCGGATTCACCGAGGCACAAGTGCAAATGAGTTTTCTCTTCCAATTATATCCTAGCCCAGTGGTTCCAAATTCTGGTGTGGCAAGCCTTTGCTAGAGCTAGAGAATTGCACATGAGATGCGAAGAAGGGGGAGGAGAAATTCTCTACCTGGGTGGTTACGTACAGATGGCTGATGGTGAAAAATTACTGATCGAACCAACAGCTGCCAGACCATCTCAGCTCAAACAGAAAGCAACGGCTCTGGGGCCCTGTGCTAAACACTCGCTGGGCTGGCAAGCTCCCCGTCCTCTCCCAGCAACATGTCTCTTACCATTCACTGCTGCACCCTAAGTCCCCAAGCCAGAGGCAGCTAGCTTGTGGGTCACCCACCGAGCAGACAGCCCCGGTCTCCCGCATCAAAGGAAAGGACAGGCTGCTGCTCTCTTCTGCCTGAGGAATCTCTTGTGCAAGCGAGACTGATTTCCAGAGCAGCCTCATCCCCAGGAGCAACCCCCAACATGTGCACCCAAATGGGTAGACACATCTCCTCGATTGAACAGGATGAGCCCAAAAGAGACATCAGAGGTCTGTGCTTGTCCGTGCTACGACTGACTCTCTTTTCTTTTCACTTAACATCAAGAGGACAACCTCTATTCCATTTACATACTTCCTTTGGACAGTAAATACATACATATAGTTATTTAAATAAAAATACAAACACACTGTAAAAAGCTCAATATAATAGTTGCAAGATGTGCTATGTATCTCCTGTCTCTAAGAGTACTGAGGAAGAAAGCCAAAAATATTTCTTGCGTGGTCTCCTACCCCTCTGCATACCGACTATGCATTGCCATAAATGCTCCCACTTGTTTACCACACAGTACATGGAATGATTTTCAGCAGCGCAATGGAAAACCAACCAAATTAAAAAAAACCCAAAAACACAAAACTAAAAAAACCCCAAAAAAACCACAACAGTGACATTGTGTCATTGCATTATTTATGCAGCAGATGTTTGAGGTATTTCCAAATATAAGGAATTTTAGCAATAAATTAACACAGGCTGCATGAATAAATCTTGATTTTCCAATCCAAGTTTTTCCAAAAGCGAGAGTGGATTTTCCAGATATCGGGAGAAAAGCGAACTTTCCAAATCACACATAAATGTTAAAGCTCCATTAACCATAATGCCTGGATGTCTTTTTGCTCCTTCCTGCTAGGAACTGCAGGAACAGTGCCTCCCTTCTGGATGAGAATTCAGAGCTCATGGTGTTTGTAAATGGACTTTTCTTAAAAGGAGCACATGGAGTTTATTGCCTCAGTACTAAATCACCCTGATGTCCCCAACAGCACACTACAGACCTTCAGTGGTAATGGAAATCCTGCACCCAAGTTCCTCTGAAGAGAGAATTGCTATGGCAGCCCCTTAGCACAAGGTGGTGCTGAAGAAATGCCTTAATTTGAGATGCACAGGACTTGAGAGCGCTGGGTAAGCTTGGATGGATGTCAGCGCTTGCTTTCTGAGGTTTCTAACGCTGCTGTCCTGCTTCCCCAGTGCAAAGATACAACAGCAGCAGGGCCAAAAAAAGCTTCAAGCCTCTGTAGAGGACATCGCTGATCTCTCTCCTTAGCTTTTCAAAGCTGACTATCCCTTAACATCACAAAAAACAGGGAAAGAAAGAAGTCTGATGACCAGAAGGAACAAAAACCTGGTAGATCCTATTTTATGGGATATCCTGTCCCAGGACAGGGAGGAGGGGACTGGAAGGACATCCGTACGTAATATCCTTACACCCTCCCTGCCTTGTGTGTGTTGGCACAAAGAAGGTTGTACCACACACATCACGTGCTAAATTGAACCAAATGACATTAAACGACTTAGAAGGTCAAGCAGGAGGTTTGTTACAAAGTCAGGTACTAATCTCTGTTCTCCAAGAGTGATGTTTTAAAACACCCACAAGATAAGTAAATATAATGCTGATACTATGGGGGAATAAAACAAAGTAGAAAGAAACCTGTATCTACCTCCAAGGTTAAGAACAAGTTCAACCTGGCTTTAACGCACAGCAAGCCTCGCATTCTGCCTGCTGGGACGTACAGCTGGCTGCCAGACTGGCTACTGCTCCCGCTCAAAGCGTCCGTACTGGGCTTATGAACTCAAATCAGAACAGCTGCTGCTAAGCTGGGGAGCACCTATCTGTGGCCAACCTGCCAGACAGAGCTCCAGCTCCCAAATTATGCTTAGACTGCGGCCTCCTGGAGACCTGCGAGGCTTGGGCTTAAGCTGACTCTAAGCCTGGTCTGAGTCCTACCACCAAGTAAGGTGGGCAAGTCTGACCTTGAGACCAAGTGCCTACGTAGAAAAGGATCATTCTGTTTGTTGGTAGTCACACACTGTCCATACACAGCCACAAAAAGGACCTTCAGGGCTGACTCCCAATCTTCTACCCAACCACAAAGTTCTGACTTAGTTACTTACCATTAACAACCATTAATTAACACATAGTCAGTGTCTACAGAGCAGTCCCAGGAATCAGTGATCCCTAACATATCAGGTTTGGGTTTGACCCGATGTCTCTTCCAATGGAGTAGTCCAGAACTGGACAGTTTCCTCTTTGTGTACCAAAATGCATAACCCAACTGTTCAGAAAATCTTTGCATGTGAAGAGTTTCACTGTAATTTTTAAGACAGTATCATACAAGTGGAAACCTGTTAAAAGGCTCCACTCCCCATGCCCTTAGGCTGTACTTCAGAAGATTTAGCCATGAATACAGAAGTAGCTATTATCCAAATTTCATCAATTACAGTGTCCCCTTGCAGTTTGGAACCTGAACTCTTCTCTTCGGCACAATCTCGCTGGCAGGCTGACCACAGGTGTTATGAAGCTTTATATGCAGAAGCTTTTCTCCTTCAAATCTGCTCAGAATTCCTCTTTACTGCAAGCACTTGCCACACATTACATCTGAAGTATCCTATTCGGTTTCATGGTTGTGACAACAGGATTTCCCCAAGGATTCGTATAGGCCAGCATTCCCTGTAACCTGCTTTAAGGTGCCAAGGTTGCAGCACCACTGACATGGAGAGACGATGGATTTGGACACACTATTTGCTGATGTTTCACAGCTATGGAGGGATTCATAGCAAACGGGGAGTAGGGAGTCCCAGCTATCGAGCCTTTAAGGAGATCCTCATATTGTTCTGTCAGCTGGAAACCCAATGTTTCAGCTGTGATGAAACACAGCAGGGCTGAGCTACCCCTGCTGCAAACAGGGGGGAGATCAGCGTCTCCACAAAAAACCTCCCAGCTCCTTGAAGAGCTCTACCATATTTGAGGGAACCTTTAGCCTTGTGTTTTCAATGGAGCTCCCCACTTTTATAGCAGCTCTGCGTCAGCCTGTTTCCAACAGAACAATTTTGTTTCAACTGCATTTCTCACTGGGGTTGAGCAGGAACCCTGCAAATGCCAAAACATGAATTCCATTTCCATGCAAAACGTTAAGCTGGACGATGTCGCATCACTTACCTGCTCCTGCAGACCCCAGAGATAAGTGAAAGCAGGAATGTCAGCAGCATGCATGCAGGCACAGAGGCCTGCTTCATCAGCTCCACGATGATACTAGCTTCAACGCCATCTGACTGCCAGTGGGTCAACTTGATGGGCCCGTCGTCGTACCTGTCCGTCATGAACAGTATCCTGCTCTTTGCAACTGTGTCAAAGATGGCAGAGAGCTCTGAAGCATCATCTGCCTTGTGGTCAGTGGAGGCAGCTGTGTCCGAAGGGGGATGTAGATGGGACAGCATGACTTTGCGCTGGTCGTAGTATACTAAGATGATTTCATCCTCCTTAGGGCTGTTTGAGTGTTTCTGAAGGGTAGAACAGCTCCAGAATTTGCTGTCTCCCTCTTTGCTTATCTGAATCCATGGCTCATGGGAGAATATTGTCCCAAGGTCTTCCAAGAACTCACTCAGACTCTCTTCTTTCTCCTGTTTGCTGTTGCTCCATGAGCCAAGCACAGAAACACTGACTTTAGTCACCCGTTGGACTTCACTGAGATACTGCTTCACCTGGACAGGAATAAAAGGGAAATGGACCACGGCAAGGATAACAGCAGAGTTCTGTTCTGAGATCCAGCGGCCGATCAAAATGCCGCTTTCTGCCGAGGAACAGCACGATGGAAAGAAGACCTTAAGCACCATGGCAGCGATCCTGGAAGAACGGTACACCTGCCAATAAACAGAGAGATAAAACTTGAGAATGGTGATTAATGCAAGGAAGATTTGAGCTGACCAAAGTCACTGGTGAGGAGGCCCAAGCAAGTTTTAAAACACTTGGACTTAAGTCCAACCGCTTGCACAACGACGTTAGTGACAGCCCACAGATATACACACATCAGAGAAGTATTTAGGAGATTCCTTCCTGATACTCTGCAGTCTTTGAAGCAAGGGGCAGCAAGCCTGGAGTTTCTCAGCCAAGCCCTTCCCCAAGTCCTGCAGCAGCCCTTCAGGATGGCACACTGATAAGCACAGCCCCTCGCACCAGCCAAGATCAGGAATCCATCCAGCCTTAATCTTGGATCTGACACTGGATGCGCTTGAGCTCTTCCTAGAGAAGGGACGACATCATGGCACACCGCGATGCCTCTGGGGAATCTTTCCTCCTATTACTGACAATCAAATATTGGTTTATGTTATAAAGCCAGATAATTTGAGAGTCTCCTTTGTCATCTGGGAACCCAGAGCTGTGCTCTGCAACAAACTCACTGAACAACCATGGTCAGATCACTCATCTCCTTTTGTCTCACTCCCCTCATCTGGAAACAGAGACGATGATTTTGTCAAAAGGGACTACAGTGATTAACCGATTGAAGTTTACATGGTAGTGTTAATTCATTAGATACAAGATCTTAAACAAAGGAGAAGCATCTCTGCTTTATCAGTGGTTTTTTTAATCTACAATATTTTTCTTCACGTCATTAAGAAAGCATCTCAATGGCTTTGTACAACTTTTACGAAAAGGAGCTTTGAGGCAGTTGACAATGTCTCTTTAAATAAGGTGGAGGTTTCTAACAGAAATATAATTGCAGTAAGGGGGGCGCTGGCGCAGAACAGTCGGCATCCGGCGCCCGTTGTCCTTTCCCGTCCTTCAGCGCTTTGTTAGAGATGTGAAAACTCCGCAGGCCCCTGAGGCTGGCTCCTCTGCGAGGGACCCAGTCAGTCGGAAAGAGGAACACAGAGTGTATTTATAACACGTAGAGAGGATGCGCAACGTGGAGGTCCCTGGTGCTTTTGTTTTTCTTTTTAATACAGGACAACTGATCTAGTAAATCTCAGCACCTGGCAATTTGCTACGGTACGGAGGAGGCGATGGGGAAGCAGCAAAGGCGAGTGATTAACCTACTCCCAGCCCCACAGGCCTGCCAAGTGCAGCACTAGGAAATGTCTGCTCATGGATGAGTTGTCAGCTCCTCAAGGCAGCAAGGTGAAGTTTCCTTGGTGCGCAGCTTGCTCCTCTGATGGGAAAAGCACCGCAGTCGCTGCGTTTGCAAGGAGTAACAGCTTTCTTCCTGGGACAGAATTTTCCCTTTTACTGCAAAACTGCAAAGCCCACCCTATGACTTCCCCTCAACCAGGTGTAAAGTGCTCATGAGGGATTTTGTTCACAGCACGCTGCTGTAGACAGTGTTCGCAGGTGCCGAGGGCACCGAGCACTGCCCCTCGCTGCCCCACAGACCCTCCAGCCCACGGCAAGATTTGGAAGCCACAGAGGGACTTCCATCTCTCCCTCCTTGACCAGAAGGAAAACCTCAGAGATGTGGAGCCTGTGAGGAAGCAGGGTCCCAGAAGAACCTCAAATAATACGTGTGTTTCCAAGGATTGCAAGGCTCCAGCAGAAGGGGAAGGGAAGTGGAAAGATGTATCAAAGGAAGGGTAGAAAAATGGCAGATGTGCCACCCTGAGGCTGTAAGGGTGCAGGACACTGGGTGTGGGAAGAACCAAAGACTTGCAGTACAGCTGAAAAACCTCATCTTTCACTAGACAAAGTTTAATGACTATTAGACCCAAATGGACTTGAAAAACAAGACATCCAAGCTTTGTATTTCTATTGAAATAGCTAAGACTTGGCTGGTTTTTCAGTTTGTTGGGGTTTTTTTTGGAAGACCATGAAGACAACGAAGGACACGTACCTTATCTGAAAGAGCTGCTCCTGTCACACAAAGGAAACTTTGGTGAAAATCAGCTAACAGACACAATTAATTAGATTGGTTCTTAACAAAGTTTGAAATAAAACCTGTCCCCTATATTGTGCTTTTCTGCCTTCTAGAAAGACCATGGTTTGTCCAAGGATACTGGCCAAAATAGTCTTCCCTTCACCGCCTCTCCTCTCTCCTTGCCTAACTCAGATTGTTAAAGAAACATTATCAGGCAAGATGATATTTGCTTCACAATTTAGTTTAAAGTTTGAAAATTATCTTTTTTCCCCCCTAAGATCCACAGATATATTCCCAGGAAAAAGGAAATAAATTATATCAATACAAGCGGTCTGAAAGGAAAAATAACAGATTGAACATGTCGGGAATGTACATACACACACGTGCTCAGAAATTGTTTAAAATAATGTAAATTTAGCTAGAGTGATAACATTCTAGCTATACCACAGTACCAAAGCAACCTTACAAGTTTACTAATAAATGCTCTAAAAACTGAAATTGAGCTCAATATTTTAAAGAGCCCAGAGAAAAATGAAGAAAACAAGCACTTGAATGGGGCTTTTCAGTATTTCTATTTTAATTACCAAAGCTACCACCAGTAATATTGGACAGATAACTTAAAAAAGTTGAATTTTTATTTGTCTTTTTCCTCAAGAGATGCCATAGTTGTTTGACAGTATTGTTACAAGAGACTCAAGTGTCCCTGCACAGCTCTTCTCCTTAAAGCTTTGTCCATCCCATGGACATTTCAGAGAAGAATTATCAACTGACCCTTTTAATTCAAACATTTTTTAAAAAAAAATCTCAGTGAAAAATAACAGCCACAGTCATCTGGAAAAAATCCTCATGGAGGAAAACCGCTTCCCATCCTTATCTTCTCTAACTTGTGAGTTTTCCCTTGTACCTTCCCCAATCTTTTAAATGAACTCAGTTTTACTCAGCTCATTACCTTGGCTACGGCTCAGGTCAAATAATACATACATAGAACATCACCTGTCCTTTGGCTGCTGCAGATAGAGCGGAGAAAACCCTGATACAATTTTCAGGCTGTACAAAATACCATGATAGTTGAAAACCAGCCGATCAAGTATTCAATGTTAATGGGGAATACGGTAGTAACCGGGGAGCTGGCCTGGGACCTCATGCAGCAGGGCTTGTATTCCCAAACCATGCATCCTACTTTAATCGTTTCAATAGACTGTTTGAAATCTAAAGTTGACATTTTAAATGTCACAGTCAACTGTTTCGCTGCTGCTAATTTTAGCAGAAATAGCCTACCGATATGCTTAGTCCCTGCTCGTAAAGTGCCTAAAGTCTTCCAGATATGCCTATTTCTGCTGGAAACCCCCAGCTTTTCCCTGAGATCATAGAATCATTAAGGTTGGAAAAGACCAAGTCCAACCATCAACCCAACACCACCATGCCTACTAAACCACGTCTCACGTCTACACGTTCTTTGAATGCCTCCAGGGATGGGGACTCCACCACCTCTCTGGGGAGCCTGTTCCAATGCTTGACCACTCTTTCAGTGAAGAAATTTTCCCTAATCTCCAATCTAAATCTCCCCTGACACAACTTGAGGCTGTTTCCTCTTGTCCTATCACTTGCTACTTGGGAGAAGAGACCAACCCCACCTGGCTACACCCTCCTTCTAGGTAGTTGCAGAGAGCGATCAGGTCTCCCCTTGGCCTCCTCTTCTCCAGACTAAACACCCCCAGGTCCCTCAGCCGCTCCTCACCAGACTGGTGCTCCAGACCCTTCACCACTTCGTTGCCCTTCTCTGGACACGCTCCAGCACCTCAATGTCCTTCTGGCAGTGAGGGGCCCAGAACTGAACCCAGCACCTGAGGTGCGGCCTCACCAGAGCCCAGGACAAGGGGACGGTCACTTCCAAGAGATACCACAGAACATCAACACAACGATCTCAGGCGCAGCAAAACCCACAACACACACTGCCTAAAATGCATGACTGCAACCAAGAAATGAAGGAAGGACCTCAGGACTGATTAATTTCCAAATTTTAGACAGAAAAGCAAAGGTGAACAGCGGCAATGTGGCCCCAGTCTCACCGCACCACGCCTGAGCATCCCGAGGTCGCTCCATGGGGTTGAGGGCCCGAGGTACAGACAGCAGCGACAAGCTGGCCACGGCTGTCCCAGGGAGCAGGAGCAGGGCTGTCTCCCTGCCAAGCCTACCGACTTCTTGCCCATCCACTTTTTTTAATGGTTTTTAAACATGATCTTAGGGCACGGGTGAGCTGAGAGGCAGCAGCAATGAAACGCCTCCTCCCCGACAGCCCTCGTTCAAGGCTAAGGTGGATTTAACCACCACCCCTCGGGCTGCCCCTACAACGCCTGCGGGACCCTGCGCTGCCGCCCCCAGCCCCGGCTGGCCCAGGGCTGAAGCAGCCGGTAAGGGCCAACACCCCCGGACAGGCCTCGGCGGGAGGGAGCCCCAGGCCGGGCCGCTGAGTACACACGGGGCCGGAGAGACCCCCCCGCACCCGGGCAGG
Source organism: Balearica regulorum gibbericeps (assembly GCF_011004875.1). Classification (NCBI taxonomy): domain Eukaryota; kingdom Metazoa; phylum Chordata; class Aves; order Gruiformes; family Gruidae; genus Balearica; species Balearica regulorum. The sequence continues at coordinate 1,383,105 of NC_046198.1, forward strand.
CCTGCGCGCCCCGCTCCCCCCGCTCGGCCGCTGGCGCCTACCGCCCGCTCCGCCACGCCGGCCGCTTCCGGGGGCCGGTTGCTCGGAGACGCCGCTGGCGCCGGGCTGTGCACTGCGGCGGGCCCGGCCGGCACCGAGAACCGGGCTCCCGCGTTCCGTCCGCGCTGCGGGACTGCCCGGCGCCAGTACCCTTCTCCCGGCGCTCCTACCTGCCCAGCTCCGCTTTCCCCCTGACTTTTAAGGCCGCGTCGCTCAGCAGGCTGGAGAGGGCCCGGAGCAGCTCATGGGCCCGGAGCTGCCGCGGCGGAGGGCTGTCTCGGCTTACCGGCAGCGCTGCTCACCAGAGGCTGGCCCCAGCGCCTTCCCGCGGGGCAGAGAGCGAGGCGGCAGGGCTGCCGGCTGAGCTGGCCGATAAGGAACACCAGCTCGCCCAGCCCCCAGTCATGCTATCGTCCGGGCCTGGGACAAGGCCAGGGACCCGCCTTTCCTCACGGGACCCCGCTGTCCCCCACCACCTCAGTGGGCCCCGGGCCTGGCAGAGGCCCAGGGTGGGGATACCGGCACCCAGGAGCTTCCCTCGGGGCCATGAGTGTGGCAGCGAGCTCGGGAGGACACTGGGCAACTTGAGGGGGCTGGAGCAGGTGTGGAGGTGGTGGACACAGGGCCTGCAGGGGTGGGCTAGAGTAAAGGGCTTTTTTGTTGTTGTTGGGTGCCACAGAATTAGAAATAAGGTGGGGTAAGGTTGGTTTTTCTGGGAGCTCTTGTGAAGGGAGGGGATGGGACAGGCTTAGCCCTGTTCCTGCAAACCATGCAGCCTCCCTCCCTGCTGCCGGGCTCGCTCTGTGGGGAGAGGGGATCTGGGAGGGCACCACAGGGCAGCCATCGTTGTTAGCGCTTGCACGAGGGCCAGGAAGGAGGAAGGGGCCTCGCTGGGGCTTGTTTGGGGTGAGAGGCCGTGACTGGACTCATGTCTGGGACATCAGCAGAGGCCAAGGAGTCAGCAGCACCGTGTGGAGGGCTGGAGGGAGGAGAAGAAAATGCCCTTCCCTCTGCCACCACACCCTGCCCGCTTTCCCCTGGCCTCTGCTGATAAAGGCGACGGCCGTGGCTCCCTGAGCCCTCCTCTCCCCGGGGGAAAATAGGGCAGCAGGGCAGGCTCAGCCCCAGGACCCAGCTTGATGTGAGCAGTTCTACATGCCCGTATGCGTTGTACTCTGTGCAGTAGTTGTTGCTTCCCTGTAGAGGTCAGGAATGCAGCATGGAATGGGTTACATTCATTTTACTGTTCTCCTGAAATCTGCTGCAAACCTAGACCATGGCTGCCAGCTCCTGCCCTTACCACTCCAGCTGTCCTCTGGCATCAGGAAGGTGGAACCATGGCCACATAAAAGCAGTGTGCAGGGAAGAGAAATAATTATGTTATCTTTGAAAAAATAGACAAGGATTTGAGGGCACAGTGATAAGTTTGCCAAGGCACCAATGTGTGGCCAGTTTCAAGTAGCTCCGTCCTCCCTCCTTCAGCTACTCTGGTGGGTCCAAGAAACTCAGAACTGGTCTAGTCCATCTGGAGGAGAAGCTGGAGGGCAATAATGCAGTCAAGCATGGGGACAATGCCCAGCTCTGGGAGCAGCGGAGCTCACAGCCCACCAGCAGACCCAAAGCTCAGCAGGGTTGGAGTGGAACCAGCCCCGCTCCCCACCATGGTGCCCCGAGGTTGGCAGGGCTATAAGGGGGCCTCATGCAGTACCTAAAGACTTTGACGCAGTTCTCCCCTGCATCTGCCACAAAGAGGTGCCCGAAGGAGGAGCAAGCCACACCAGCGGGCCTCCGCAGCCCGGTGGACACCAGACAGATGGGAGACCCGTGCTCTGGGAACAAGTGGACGGTGCGGCGCTGCTCGTCTGCCACCAGGATGCTGCCATCCACGTCAATGCAGACCCCAGCTGGGTTGCCAAACCGGTGCCCATATTTGCTGCTGAGGGAGCAGAGGAGCTTACGGCTGCTCGTGAAGACCTTGACATCTCCGCACTCCTCGCTTACCACAAAGCCTCCGTTGGGTGCTGGACTGACATAACGAGGTCCCTGCAGGTTGGGGACCGAGTGGATATTGAGTGTCTTGAAGGCATGGTCCAGAGCAAAGCTGTGGACTTGGCCTTGTGCGTAGTCTGCTACCAAGATCTTGCCCATGGAGTCCACTCCAATACCCCTGGGGGAACCAACCTTTCTGATCTTTATCCATTCCCCCTTGGAGAGGCTGGTGTGAGGGTTGAAGACCCAGATGGTTCCATTCATCATGTCTGCTACGGCCACCATTCCCATCCGAGTCACAGTCACATCTTCTGGCAAGAAAGTGTCGCTTTCCTTCCCCATTTGCCGGCAGGACAGGGACTGCAGCGTTTGGCCTGTGCTGCTGAGGACATGGACCCAGGGAGCACTCTCGGCTGTCACGTAGATGGAGCCATCCAGGGAGCAGTGGATTCCACTGACTCCCCCATAGCGGCTGCCAGTGGGGTTGGGGATCTGCTGGACCAGGTTGTCCTGGCAATAGTGGAGGAGGTTTTTAACATTGTCCAAGTCTTCACACAGGCTTTTGGCCTTGTCTGCCAGCTGGTGGACTTGGTGCTGCGTCACCATGCCCATGCCACGCTGGCTCCTCAGCAGTGGGCTGGCTGTCTGGAGCGTGGCGATTGACTTCAGCTGGAGAGTGTAGATGGTTTTCAGAAGCTTCTCCTTTTGCTGGCTGGTCTCCAGAGTGTAGTCCATGACAAATCTCTCGTCCCTGTTTGGGGGAAACAGTGGGACCATTCAGTAATGGTCCCTGCCATTCAGTAATGATCCCTGCCTGCTGCCATCTCTGAGGTCATACTGTGAGCTCAGGTACTTGCTGTCTACCCAGGGTCAAGGTGTTGGTGCTAGTCTGGATTCGCCCCAATGTAACAGAGACCAGATCATAGCCCTGCCAGCTAATGACGTGCTCAGGATATAAAACAGGGACCGTGGCACAAAAATGAGTCAGCAACCTGGATCTGCAGCTGGAGGAACCAGCCAAAGAGGTCCATTGGCTTCAGTGACAGCTTGGCTGGTGCCAGAGCTGGCCTGAGGACTGATGTGTAAAGGAGAGATCTCCACTTCTCCAGTTCCTGAGATTAGTGGCTTCTCTCAGGCCTTTAACACTTCTTTTCTAACTCTATTTTCTCTAAGCCTCATCTCTCCAAACCATCCTCAGTCCATGCTAACACTTGAGATACCAAGGATGACAATTCCTCCACTCCCGCGTGGGTCAGATGGTCACACTTAGCCAGCGCATGTCTTTGCTAAGGGCAGCCCCCTCCCCATCCTTAATTTATAAGTTATTCCTGAAACAGCCAACAGCTTGTCGGGAAGAAGGGAGGTACTGCTCTGAAGGACATGTTCAACCTACACAATTCTTCCAGACACGAGAACCACAATTTCTCTTTTGCCCGCTCTCCCTCTGTTTTAAAACCGTAAGGAAGGAGTCCCCCAAAAGGCAGAGATGACAGCCCGCTCTGCTGTGTGCTCTCTGGGGCTGGCTGGGGCACAGCTTGTAGTACGCAGCCAGGAGCTGGTAAGAGAAATGTTAAGAGAAATATGGCCTCATTAAAGTTCCTGGAGGGGCAAAAGTTAACTTTGTTTTAAATGAGATTATAATTAATATTATAATGAATTATAAAGAGCTTGGCTGTTCTGAGTTGTTTGCCAACCACGGCTCCACCTTGATGGCCCTGTGCCCCGTGATTGCCTGGTATCTTGTGCTCTGCGCTGCCTGCAAGAGTAATGGTTCCCCAAATCATGGCTGAAATACCACAGTTGTTGAAAACTCATCCCCTGAATACTTGCAGAGCTATCAAACGCAAATACATGATCAATGAGATGAGTGTGAATATGGAGGGAATCCAATTTCTGCTGGTTTGGGGGCTTGGGAACAGCTTTGCCACATTCTTCCCCAAAGTGGTTGTGCTTTGTTCTCTGACAGCAGAGACCCGCTCGGTGGAAGCAAGCCCTCTGCTGCCCCCATGACTGCTCATTGGGGTCCCCCTTCAGGGCTGGACAGGGTTCAAAATCCAAGAAACTGGATTTTACAGACGAGACGAGGAAACTGAGTCACCAAGGAGGGAGCCGACGTGCCAGCCACCACACACGCAGCACCAGGGGTGCCCACCTCGCTTCCCAGGCGCTGGGCATCCGAAGCTGCCATCAGACCCTTAATGGTGTGTCCTGGGCTGCTCCTTCAGAGGTCTAAGCCCAGAAAGAGGGCCCTGCCACTGTCCCCAGCACAGCTCAGGCCAACAATTGCACGTGTGACCCCAAGCCCAGCTCAACAGATCTTGTACCTCTGTCCTGACGTCCTGGGGGCTGCTTGTCTTTCCTCGGCAGCGCTGCCCTCCCACCAGCTCCGTCCTGCTTCCTTGCAAGGCTCAGGGCAGTGGGGCCGAGGAATATTGTGTTGTTAGTGACGGGCGATTGCCCTTGAGTCTGGGTAAACACAAAAGCTCCTCGTGCTGACAACCAGAAGCAGCAAGACAAGGGCTGGTATGCACGGGTTTTACTCCCTGCTGGTCTCATGCCCAGAGAGAAGGTGCCTTTCCTCCAGGCTCGGGCTATGTCCCATCTACCTGCTCCTGCCAGAGGGAGGAGAAACCCCAAAGTACCCGGCTGCAGGGATGGTTTGAGGGTTTTATGGAGAGGCAAAGGCACGGATGTGCTGCACCTGACCCTTAACGTGAGATGCAGCTGCTGGGGTGGGACAGGGATACTCTCACACCATGAATCCGGGCTCCCAGTATGTCTTACTGCTTCTTCGCTGGCTCTCTGTGTGCTCCCTGCCTGGACATCATGCGGTTGTGTGCCTCAGTCTCCCCACTCACAAAAAAATGGAGTCTGGTGGGTTTTGCCATGTGAGGCTTTGAGGTCCAGCGACGGAAGAGGCAGATCGTGGGCACAGCCCCACTCTCCATCTCCACACCGCTCAACCTTGGCTCCCCCCAGCTGGGCAAGGCGATGTTTGGAGTTGACACTGCTGTTTATCGGTTCAGCTCAAGCAAAGAGCATCAGGAGTAAAAGCAGAGTCAGCTGGGACCAGCCTGCAAGGGGCCGGTCAGAGCCTGCCCTCCCTCCGTGCAGCGCTGGCTGGCGGTGCTCAGTTCACCCTCGCCAGCAGTGAGCTCAAAGCATCCGCCTTAAACCTGGCCGACACTTGAAGAAGTTTGTGTCTGTTGATGGGCCAAAGGTAAATGAAGTTTGGATCAGACTCTCCCGACCTTTCGGGATGCTTGGAGGAGCTGTGGGTGCCTGGTCCTTTGGAGGAAGGATGCTGGTTGGGGTCTGGGGCAGGGATCTGTCTCTGAAGCCCTGGAGCTGGGTGCTCCTCTCTCAGTGTGTTTAGGGCCCTTCTGGTCCTGTATCCGTGTATCCTCAAAGCTCGCAGCATCTGGGAGACTGCTTCAGACCTATTACCAGCCAAAATTACAAAAATAACTTGACATGACAAGCGCCGGCCGCTCCATCGAACCCCAGCAGGATGGTAGGCAGCTTCAAAAACCATCTCCCAGGGCAACAGGGTCTGACCTTTTGTTTCGCTGTTGTGTGCTCCATCACCAGGATAAACAAACACAGCCTGGCCCTGGGGCTCCCATTCACCTTTCCAGGACCGTGGCTCTGTCACAACCTGTTTGAAAGCCACCCCCGGACCCCAGGAGACGCCTGTGTCATGGCAGGGTCCTGGCACAGCCCACGCCCATGCCGACACCGGGAGCTGCAGGGTTCAAGGACGGGGGCATGGTCTTCCTGCTGGTGCTGGAGATGGACCAGGAGGAAGAGAGTTTGTGTCCAGTTCAGGTTTTCTTGGAGCACGTTACTTGCAGGAATTGGTGGTGAACCTCTCCCCTTGGGGCTTTTCCTCCCCTGGCCCCGGGACAGCAGGTCTTGCTCGAGTGTCCACAAGGTACGTGCAAGCCCTGGGTCTCTGCCAGTCCCCGTACCCAGGGGGACGGGCACGGCACCCGCCTGGCACCGTGCATGTGTACAGGGAGCCAGCCGGAGATCCCACGGGATGAGCTGATGTCATTGCTACCTAGTCACAGACTTGTGAAAAAAACCCCCAGCAAACTCAAACCCGTCCATTGAGAATATTCCTCTGGCTAGGTGACACCTCCGTAGCTGGGGCAGGGGACATGGATGGCCATGGTGTCTACTGGAGGGTTAATTGTTGTGGGGTAATGAAACCCCCCTGTAGCTCAGGTCCACGCTGGACGCCGGAGCACTCCAGCCCTGAGGGTCCCCGCAGTCCGCAGGCTGCTCCAGACCAGCGCCAGCACGGGGAGATTCTGGCCGAGGGCTGGGATTGTTTGCTGAGAGCAGGAGCGGGCGGCTGTGGGGCTGAAACGGGGTGGCGGGCAGGTGTCCGGCTGGCTGGGCATGGGCTTGTCATTTCTTTGTGCAGACGCCAGGCGGCTCCGTCTGTCCGAACAACCGGGAGGATGATTGGCACTAATTATCATAAAGATGCAATTTACCGTGTGTGTGTGTGCGTGCAACAGAAAGTGGTGTCCCAGACTGCGTGAGAGCTTTCGGTGGGAAGCCGGAGCACCTGCCTGCACAGCCACACACAGAAAACACCATCTCCAGCCCAAGCAGAGCCCTCGTCCCAGCTGCGCTCTCCCACTGTCCCTGAAGGGCCCGCAGGACCTGGGGACACACAAGGGCTCAGGGGGACACGGGGGGACAGTGCTCTCAGAGCCCAGTCACCCCATGCAGGCTGGGGCTTCCTAAACCCAGTTACATGGAGGAGAGAGCAGGACTTCAACTCCTCTTGAGGCGTCACAGAAGGCCCTCCAGGAAGGAAAGTTATAACTACTGTGGTCCCTAAAACTGCCCTGGCACTGTCCTCCGGCCAGCATGGGCACCCCAGAGTCCCCGCGGCTGGTCAGCTAACCCGTGGGGAAGATTCTCCAGGGTCTGATAAGGGCTGTGCTGACGCCTTGGCTTCTCCCTTGCTCTGTTCCTCCTCCGCTGCCTCCCACTCTCACAAGGCTCACAAGAGGATTAAGGAGTTAATCCTCTTTGAGACATCGAGCTCCCTGTTGAGCATGACGGAGAGGGCCAAAAGCTGGGAAGCACAGCGGGGCACTGGCACAAAGCCCCTTTCCTGCAGGGAGCAGCCCCATGGGCGAGCCCCGGGGCTGTGGGAGCTGGGCACTGGTCCCACCAGGCTGGGCCCCTCCATCCTGCCCTGGCCCGGCTCCTGCAGCCTCTCCACACCAGCTCCAGGAGGCTGGTGGGAGGAAAGCAAAGCATCCTCACGTCCCGGCAGGGGACAATGTCCCAAGGCCGTACGGGAAGTGGGAGAGGGACGGATGCTTTCTGCAAACACTGCCCTGTGCTCAACCCAGTGGGGAGGGCTCTGGGGGTCCAGGGGCGCTGCTGAACCGCAGCGACACGGATTACTGGAGCAAAGCTACATGCCAGAAGCATCCTCTTATGGATGGTACTGGGCCATTTGGTCTTCCAGGAAGGTTTGCTCCAGCTCTTGGCAAGGAAGCGTGCAGGCTGGCATGCTGGTGTGCCGCAGGCTGATGGGCACCGGCTGCAGATGGGCAAGAAGCAACCGTGCTTTCTGCTCCCCCCTCCCACCCAAATCACAAACTGTCTACGTCCTTGGGTACCCCACACCTACGATTAGGGAGGAAATAAGAGTGGCTGTGAGGTTTTGACCTCCTGCAGCCCCAGATCTGGGAAAATGATGTGGGTTTTTTGGCTTTGCAGCAGTTGCTGCCTGGGCTGGGGGAGCAAGGGCTGCCCAGGCACCGTACCAGGCTCCACACCTGGCCACACCGGCACTCCGGGTCTTCAGGCAGCTTGTGCCTTGCAGGAATGGTTCCTCCTTCCCTCTCAATGCTTTGACACTCAGCATCTTCCCCCACACCCCAAGAGTGCTGCAGTGGGGAGCACCTGGCCCTGGTGCCTCAGTGCTACTCAGCATCTCCCGCATCGCCTCCGTCCCAGCAAGCACGGGGCCCTCGTGTGCACCCTCCGGGCAGGGGAGTGGGTGGGCAAGGCAGGAGCTGATCAAACATCATCCTCAGCTGGGATCTCACCCCACCATAGCCCACAGTGCCTGAAGGAAACCCTCTTCTGCTCAGCTTGGCTGCCTTCAGGGAGCATCAGCCCCGGTGAGAGCCAGAGCGCAGTTAAGTACTTAAACCCCCACTGCTCCCTCCGTGGGCCTTTGATCCAACTCCAAAGCCAGAATGGTTCTGCCCTGGGCAAATACCCAGGGAAACCATCCATTCGGAGGCATCCAGGAGCAGGGAAAGGAAACCTCCAATTGCAGTAACAGATGAGCAGAGGAAAAACACAGCAGGGAAATTTTGTAGCTCTTTGTACTCTTTTTCCTCACTTAAAGCTGAGGAGATGGGATAGCTGCTCCTCTGCACTCACCCAGGCTGGCTGCATGCCATGGATGGATGGACGGTACAATCGGTACCCGAGCAGCTCAGGAGCTGCAGTTCCCCGGGACTGCCCTGCGGTTCAGCCTCCGTTGCTGCCTGCTGGGGGTTGAAGGGTTTGTGGTGGACTTGAACCACTGCAGCAGTGTCCCGGCAGAGCCAGGGGGCAGTCCCCAGAGCACAGCTGGAGGCAGTGATGCCACCAGGGTGGTTGTGATGGCGAGAGCGATGAGGAGCGGTAGTGCTGCTGCCACAAACAGCTGGGACCGGCAGATCCAAGATGAGCCATAGGCAATGCGTGGGGCGATGCCTTCTGGGCTGCCTGAGCTCTGCTCCTCTTCCTCCCACAGAGATGATCCCAGGAGGATGAGGACGACTTGTGGTTCTTCCACAAGAGCTGCAGTTTGGGTGAGAGCAGGCGGCGTCTCAGGCTGGGCTGTCCATCCATGTGGCCGCATTGCGCTTGTGAATCAGCCCTCTGCCAGGTCTCAGCACATCTGGGCTGCTTCCCTGGTGTGCCACCAGCCTGGGGATGACACTTCTGCCTCGAGGGGAGTCAGCATCCTCCCCTGCTTGCTCCTAGTGTGCGGACGCTTCCAAGCAAAGGGAGGGACAAGGCTGAGAAGAGGACTGGGGAAGAAACAAAGAGGATGGTGTTCTTCCTGGCCATGCTGGTATCTTCCAGGACACTTTGCTTGGAGCTTCTGAAAACACCACTGCTCATGGGGAAACTCCCCCCAGCGTGCAGTTATTTGGCAAAAAGAAAACCTTGCATGCCTTTCCCCAGGTGGGAAGCGCAAGGTGGGCTGGGACAGGCTCCCTGGGACGATGTGGACCCTTTGGGGGCACTTCCTGATTTGTCTTCCCAGCTCCAGAGTGCTCCTAACCTGGTGTCTCCGCAGTTAAAGAGCGTGCTGCACTCAGCCCTGCCACCACTGCAAAGCCGGTTCATTACCTCCCTCCTGCCCGAGACAGAGCAATTCTGCTCCAGGTTGTCTTTGCAGCTTCAAATGTCTGCTCAGAAATCTCCTGGCCGACCTTGGCCCTTCTTTAGTCCACGTTTGGTAACTTTCCACTGCTCCGAGCTCTGGCCTGCCCATGTTGGGGTAAGAGAAAACTGGTTGTGCTGGGCAGGAACCACTTCTCGTCCCCAGCTGGTTCCACCTGGTAGCCCACTGTTACAAGTGAGCACCCAGCTCCCCGGCCCTGCCGCAGGTGGGTCCTGGGATGCACCGACACGGCCGGCCGGGCAACCTGCAGCAGGCAGGGCACCTCAGCGCTTGCCTTCCCCCTGTCATTTCAGCCACATCCTCTGGATTCATGTGGTCCCAAATCACTTGGATATCCCCCACCCAGCTGCCCATCGGCAAGGGTGTGCCGATCGGCGTGTGCACCTCACCATGGCATCAAACATGTCCCCTTTGGTGCCACAGCAAGCACCCTACCAGTGTGCGGCAGCACCCTCTTTCCCTGAACATGGAGTTGTGTCGACCCCATCTTTTACTTGTGGGTGAACCCAAGGGTGTTTGCAGCTCCATCCTTTGGATCATGGTTTCCCCTGCCAGGCTGGGGTGCAGCGGGAGGAGGCGATGCCCACTGCAGCCCCTGCTGTCCCCCGTGCAGCCCGGGCACTGTGCCTCTGCAGCAACTGTCCTGTTCCAGCATGGGATCCATCTCCCAAATTTGCCCCAAGCCAGGGAAATCAGAGGATGAGGCATTTCTGCAGGGTTTGTGGGATGCTCCCACCTCCTTCTAGTGAGAAGCAGCCTGACTTAACGTCCTGCCACCCTTCCCTACAAACCGTGGCCCCATCCCCGTGTCCGGGAGTGCCTGGGTTGCCCCTGCGCTGTCTCCCCTTGCTGTTAACCCCAGCAGCACATCAAGCCAGAGCTCACAGCCATGCCAACGCAGCTGGAAAACTGGTTGGGGATGCAGCAAACCCACCCTCGGCGTCCTCCGCTCTCAGCTTCCCTGGGGCCACGTCCTTGTGCTGATGGGATGGGGAGAGCAACAACCTCCTCTTTTACAAGGAACCTTGAAATCTCGTTCCTTCCACTGCCTTGCCCGAGATAAGCCTTCCCTGAGGGTTTGTTTATTAGGAAACTTTCCCCCCTCCCAATCCCTGAGCTCTCCTTTGCTCTTGAACCCAGAGGAGAAGGAATACTTGAGCAGGAGCAGCTGTACCCACCTGGGGTTAGAAACCCATAAAAGTTGTGCAGCCTCATTGACCAGGAGCTGCTGGGCTCAGAGCTGTGCTGGGGACCTGCTGTGACCCCGTCTCCCCAGCCCTGGGAGAAGGGGGGCTGCCGGCCTCGGCAGGGCAGGGGAGGGATTTGGCTGGGTCCTCCAGCTGTCGATTGGGACTGGACTTGGCTTGGCAGGAAAGTGGGGGGGACACGCAAGTAGGGGGACTTTGGTCAACCATGACCAAGAAAGATGGCTATCGGGCGGGCGTGCAGTAAAGGGCAGGTAATGGCTGGCTATCAGATGCCTTTAGGGTGACCAAATAGCCGTGTAATGGGCCCTGTGCTGGAGTGGGCTGAGGGCCCCGGGGGTGCAGATTGCAGACTGGATAAGCCACCCTGGTAGTTCAACTCCCATCCATTATTTAAATGCAAAGGTAAATGCTTTCATCTTTTCAACTGGAATGGTGCCACCAGCTCGGCCACCTCCTGACGGTCCCATCCTGGTGGTCCTCAGGCAGGCAGGAGTCCCTGGGAAGGGGACTGCCCTGGACAGCCATGGCAGGGCAGGGAGGGGAGCCGTCCCCTCTAGCGGGGTGCCACCAGCACCCCTGGGGACAAGGTGCAAAGGCTGAGTGGCGGGGTGGCACTGGGGACGTGGGACCACCACGCACCCTCCTCTCTGCTCTTCCCTGCCCCTGAACCGGGGCTCTGGTGCTGCGGCCCCATGGCCCAGCCGGGGAAGCTTGTCAAGGGACTGGGCTGCCTCTTCCGAAGGAAAAGGCTGAGTGTGCCTGCAGGGACTTCTGCAGGGGGAATCAGGACCCTCGTGGCTCCTGTGAGGGCATTTCTCCTCCTGACGACTGCCGTCAGACATAGCAGACTGCCCCTCTCCCCAGCACAGGACAAGCCAGTGGCATCCCAGTGCTGATCCAGCAGAACAAAACAGTCAAAACCCACCCACGTAAACAGTGACCGTGTGCAGCCAGCGTCAGCATCTGGCCGCATCCTGCTGGTGGCTAACCCTGAGCCTCTGAAACCCAGGGACTGCGTGACGGAGAGCCGTGGCGTGGGACCGCTGCAGGATCCGGCCAGAGCAGGCAGGGCTTCCCAGGGAGGAGAACAAAGCAGACAGCAGCAACTCCTGCTTGGAGGTTTTCCCTTTAATGGTTTGGTTTTTGTTTTGTACATTCGTAAAACTGTGAACAATAAATACTGTGTGATTGGCCTCCACCTTCCACTTGCCTCCCCGGCTTTCTGTGGAGGCGAGGGAGACTGTGAGCGATGTGGCGAGGGCTGCCGGTGCCGGTCCTGCTCACGGGAGAGGTGCCCGGCTCGCAGCGTGGGCACCAGGGAGCAGGGCAGCATCCCAGCTCGGGGTGGCAGGATGGAGTCAGGGGCTGGGGAGGGAGAGGTGACTTGTGTGCGGGCAATATCTCAGCTAAAAAGGGGTGAAAAGCAGCACTGCCTGGTGGTCTGGGCACGGATCTCCTGCTGAAGCTCAGGGCTGCTGGTCACAGAGCTCAGCTACCCCTCTGGTGTCTCGGACCTCCAAGGTGCCCAAGTTCAGATGGGGATCTGCTAAGAAAAACCGCACGATGCTTGGGGCTGGGAGGAGGTGGAGCTCTTGGGCGGGCAGAGTGACCTACACATCTTCTTGTTCCTCAGAGGAGGTAAAGGCCGAGTGTCACGGGAAAATGGGGCTCCAGCTCCTTGGCTGCGCCTGTGGGTGCCCTACTGTGCACTGGATGGGGGTCCCATCATGACAGATGCACAGAGAACCTGGTGTGGGGGAGAGTAGGGAGCCCTGAGATACGGGAATGGAGAGGTGCTGGCATGGGGGACAGTGGCTGCCAGGGCTGTGAGAGTGAGGGAGATGGGACGGGGTGGGCGACAGAGGGGCACAGGGTGGCAGAAGAAGCTGGAGAGAGACTGGCAGGCTGCTGGGTAATGTGAACAAGGTGCTTGGTATGGAAGGGGCCGCTGTGCTGACGGTGTTACAGCATCCAAAGATGACAGCACTATTCAAACCCAGAAATAAAGGCCCAACGCCACCTTCCCCTGGGCTCTGGGATCAAGGATCCTACACCCAGGCTCTGGGGTCTGTTCTGGTGGGATCTCATGACCTTCACTGGGGCCTTGTGGGGCCAGGGCCATGGTGGGAACGTGGCCCATCAGAAAGATCTGGAGCTGGCTCAAAAGGGCCATGGTGCTGAGCTGAGCATCTCTCCTTTTGAATGCCCTCCACACCCCCCGCTTTTCTCCAGAGAGGAGTGACCAATAACTCCACAGGCCTGCATGCCCTAAGCAATGTCCTTGAGTGAGAAATAAACCCCTTTGATGAGGTGAAAGCTTTGTCTAGAGAGCAATCAGGTGAGAAGAGTCAACAATTCCTGTTGTCTGTGTCCATCAAAGTACTTGGGAGTCCCAGGTCCCATGTGCGGGCTTGCCTTCTTCAGCCACCCATAGTAGGCTTGTCCGGTTTGTGCCCAGAGAAGACCCAGCATCTAAAGCTCCCTTGATGTGCTGTGTAGGTCCCTTATTTGTGGCTTTCCTTGCTGTCCTCTTTGTCCTGCCCTCCTGTCCCCCATCTGGACTCTTCTCATTGCAAAGAACAAGCCACCAGGTCAAGTCGATGAAGGCCCTGGGTGCTAACAGGAGACCCCACCATCTCCTGAAGAGGGAGTGTGGATGGGAGAGGAAAGGATGCTTGGCTTTTCCAAGCTGAGGAGAGCACATTATACCTGCCACAGTGCGAGGAAGTCCAAGAAACCCTGGCCCAAGCATGGGGACATCCCGAGCCAGAGCAGATGCTGCTCAGCAGGGTGTCAGGGGACAGGAGGTGTGACTGCCCTGCGGTGGGGACCAGCCTGCCCAACAGAGACAGTGGGCCTCCAGTGAGCACGGGGAGAAGGTGACCTTTTGGGAAGCCAAGTGCTTATCCCACAGGCAGCAGGCACCTGCCCGGGCGGCTGTCTCTCAGGTGCTCTGGCTGAGGGGTGGCTGCTCAGCATCGTTCCAGCTTGGGACAGGCCAAGTTTGTCCCTTCACAGTTGTTTTTAGAGTCTTTGCCCCTTGAGCAGTGGGGTTTGTGGCAGCATCATCTCACCCATTTTGCTGTCCCATGTGTCATCATTTGGGGGATTAGGACTAGTGGGCAGAAACTCATGGGAGCTGTACTCTGCAGGATCAGGGCCTTCGTGAGGAACATGTGTCATGTCTGCATGGGGAGAGGCCATCGGGCCAGAGGGAGGGAAGGTCCTTTCTGTGTAAAGGCAAAAGAAGGAGCCAGACACTGGAGGACCAGTGGGCAGGAACAAGTCCCCGCAGCCCAGCAGTCCCCACACATGGCAAATGCCCTTAGCAGGAGAGCTCAGGACCCAGGTGTGGAGCTGTGGCGAGGTGGCTCCCATGTCGTCTTGTCATTGTGGCTGGAGGATGTTCTTGTCTCCACAGTGCAGAAAGTACTTGGCTTCTGGGTCCGTCCAGCTGGGCATCTGATTCCCTGCTGTGACCCTCAAAGCCACCGTGGGGCAAAGCCACCGTGTCTTTCCTCTGTACAGGGTGACAGACACAGTCTGTTTGAGCACAACCATGGCTGGACCAAGGCTTGGCCTTGTAGATACCCTGTCTGTGGTCCCTCCCCTGTCCACAGATCATGGGAGATGGGTTGCGAAAGTCCCTGAGTGTCTCTGATGGGAGGGCTGGATGAGCCTTCTGCTGAAGGTTTGGTGCTTTTAGCACTTTTCTTTTTTTGCCTGCTAGTGACTTCTCTTTTGAAGGGTGCTCCAGGACCAGGGAGCTGAGGCTGTCGAGCATGCAGAGCCCAGGAGCACCATCCTTCACACGGGGGTAGGACAGGGACTGGTTTTTTACACCTTGTGGAGTCATCCGGGGGAGCTAGCTGGGACCCCATGGGACGTGGCCCCAGCCGGGCAGTGGTTAAGCTTTCATCCATGGGGAAGAGGGGGAGCAGAGAGGTGGGACACTAGGAAGGTGAAGCATGAAGTGATCAGTGAGATCCAGGAGCTTTCAAGCAAGGTGGACTTAGGGGTCAGCATGCAGAGGGCTGTGGACACACACTGCGTCTGTCTCACTGGGAAGGCTGCAGGACAGGGAGCGCTGCATGGCCCGGCAGCCCAGGGGCCCATCCTCGGTGGTGACTGGGAGCTGAGGGCCCTGGGTGGCGCTGGATCTGCCATCAGAGCAGAGCAGGACGCTGGAGTCTGCCTCGCACTTGGTGGTACGGCTGTAGTAGGGCTCCATCACATGCCGGAGCTCCAGGGGCATGGTGAGCGGCAGGACCTCAGCCTTGATTACAGTACCCAGGTGGGTTTCGGAGGAGGATGCCCGGAGGCTCTCGGAGCGGCTCATCTTGATCAGCAGGTCGATGGTTTTGTTCTCGGCCTCGAGGAGGCAGTTTGGCAGCCCCTCCCCATCTCCAGCCTCCCCGGTGGCCATACATTTGTTGAGGGCCACTTGGTCTTTGCCATGGAGCTTCTCACTTCCCAGGCTTATGTTGCAGGGCTCCTTCTTGGCCTCCTGGACCTTCTCCAGACCTTCAGAGGATCTCTTCACCGAGAGGTCCAGAGGCCCCTCGTGGGGTTTGGTGGCTTTCTCCAGTGCCTGGTGGATGTGGTAGAGCTCCCTTCGGATTTTGACCAGCTGGTCTCTCAGCTCTTTTTGCCCAGGGGTGTCTTCCTTTGCCAGATCAGACAGTTTCTTCTCCACCTCTTGGTACTCTTCTAAGGTTTTGGACAGGTCCCCAATAAGCACAGTTGTGGCCTCAGAGTCTGTCATGGTGGCAGAAGTCTCTTGGGGTCTGCTCTGCTTGCAGAGGCCATGGTCCAGGCCAGCACCCACAAGGGGAAGAACTTCAGTGTCATTGCCCCTCTCTGATTCCTCAGGCTGGCCTGCAAGGACCTCCATGTGCCAGTGGTCCAGGGCCTTGGGGATGTGGCCAGGGTTGGCCCTTGAACCACTGCAGAGAAGAAGTGGATACGATCAGTAGGGAAAGAGATAGGAAAATCCTTGGGCGTATGTTCAGGGCCAGCATTGCCAGATTCAGCCAGGGTTCCTCCACTGTCTGCTGCCAGCATGAGGCCCTTCCAGGAAGGGCTTTGGTCTGAGAGCCCTGGCTGGACCTGCTCCTGGCATTGTTCTCCCAGGAGGTGGATGGGCCCTGACACAGCCGGTTTCGTGACACCCAACAGAGGGAGAGATGGTGCTAAGTGATCCCACCTCAGCTAGCCAAACCTGGATTCTCCTCCTTCTTGGAACACTGGAGAACATTGATGGAAAGGACCATCTCACAGTCTTGAAGGCCCAGTTGGAGGGGATCTCTCCAGCCAGCCTGAGAGCAGGGAAGAGGCAGGAGATAGAAAACCATGGAGAGCTTTTCCAGAGAAAGCTCCTCTGGGTGCCAAAAGCAGTTGGTTTTACAGTGACATTTTTCTTGGAGCCACAGCTGGACTTGCACAACCAGGGGAGGAACTGAAATTTCGTTAAAAGGAGCTGTGCACATTTCTAGCCCCAGGTAAAAGGAAATGTTTGGAAATGTGACCCTCCCTCTGGGCTTTGAAACCAGAAGGCAAATCAAAGGAATGCAAATGTGTATGTTTAAAAATAGGCAATGATTGTCCCAGGGATATCTGTGGATCCAAGAGGAGTTTTGCTGTTGGAGGTGCCTGGGGAGTGCAGGTCCACACTGCACAGACACCATGTCGCTTCTGGCTCTGTATAAAACAGGGGAAAGCGAGGGACAGCACATGGTGACATAGCCCAGGTGGTTGGACGCCCCTGAGGGCTATTCAGGTCCTTTGTTTCCTGGATCGCAGAAAGCCCTGCTCTGAACGGGCATTGGTATGGACCACCAGCATGGAGTGTGCTCCACCCTTGGAGACTCACCTCAGGGTTTAGAGGCAAGTGGGGGGGATCAGTAACACAATGGGGTATGAAGATGATGTTTGGGGCCACCCAGATGTGAGGAAGAGGCAGAGACATCACAGGCACCTTACCTGCTCTGGTAGCTGAGTTTTCCAGGTATCAGCTTTTCGGGTCCTATCAAATCCAGCCCGTTGGCAGTGAACTTTCTCTTCAGGGGGTTGCCTGGAGGGCTGCTGGTCTCCAGACAGGTCACCACCGGTAACTCTGTCTTCCGGACATTGCTGGGGGCAAAAGCACCATCCTTCATTGTCACCATGTTTTGGTAGATGTCAGTGGCTGGCTTTTTGCGTAGGTTGTTGAGACCCAAGGCTAGGTTGCTCTCCTTCTCTTGGGACAGCCATTTCTCCTCTTCCTCCTGCCCCAGCATGGCAGGGTGGCTGAGCTCAGAGGCTGGCTCCTCTCTGACACCTTTGGACCAAGGAAAACCCGTCTTCAGAACTGGTACCTTCAGCAGCCCTGGTTTGGTTGGCTCACTGGGAGGTTTGGCTTGGGGCGGAGTGGGCATGACAGAGCCCACCAGCTGCTGGGCTTCTGGCTTGCTGGAGGACATCTTGCTTTCAGTGGAGCCAAAGGTGTGCTCGAAGAGCAAGGGGTAGTAGAAGCGGGGAAGGAAGGCTGAGCGTTCGGGGCTCTGCAGAGGCTGGAAGTGGGAGGCGTGAGGGTGCATTAGCTGCGCCGTGGAGGCCAGGAAGGGCAGCTGGGCCAAGTGCGGGTGTGTTGTAGCACTGTTGGCCATGGTGGGGCTCAGGTAGGAGAAGAGACTGGGGTTCAATGGGTAGTTAATACCCAGCAGTGAGAGGTTGAGGCCCTGAGGTTCGTGGTAGTCACTGTAGGCTGGAGGGGGGTAGCATGGGATGATGTTGCTGTCGGTACAAGGTGGGGAGACCTCAGGTGCGTTCCTCCTTTGCCCATTTGCCACCAGCTTCCACTGCTCCATCAGGATCCCGCTGCTGGCCAGGCATTTCTTTGGCACTTTGCAATGCTTTGGCTTAGCATCTAGGTCTGGGGAGGCCATTTCCCTGCTTTTCATGACATGGTTCTTGAGGGAGAAGACATCCGTGATGATGAAGTCGGGCTCCACCTCCTTGCAAGGCTTGTCCCTCTTGTTCTTGAAACCAAAGACCAAAGTGTTCACTTCTGGTTCAGCTGGGTCACCTTGGCAACCTGCCTCTTCATTTTTCTCTTTCTTCTCCCCTGCATCCATCTCCCTCAACAGGCCAGTAACATCCTCCTCCTCCTCTTGGAACAGGCCACCTTCTTCACCAGCCCCTTCAGCAGGCAGGATCTCCACCCCTGACATTGGCTTGTCCTCATGGCCGTCCCTGCTGGAGGCCTGCTTGGTCCTAACCGACCCTCCCGATGTGGCCGAGGAGTCACAGGTCTCCTGCTCGTCCCGCCGCCTGTGCAGGCGGGAGGTCTCGGTTGTGTGCAGGAGCCGCAGCTCCGGGTGGAGGAGATTGCCCTTCTTGTAGGGCCAGTCGGATTCGATGAGGAGGGAGAGGGAGTTCTTGCACAGGCTGTACTTCATGTGGTTGTAGAGGTGGGACTTCTCCATGCAAGTGAAGGGACATTGGAAACATTTGTAGTTGTATGGCTTGCCCCATGGCCTCGGGATGTAGTGGGGCTTTTTCGGCTTCCTCTCCTTGTGCTTGTAGACTGAGGTCAGCTTGCAACCCACATCGTCCTTGGACATGGTGGCGGGTGCCTGGAGATAGCTCCCTCTGGGAATGGAGGGGCACGACGTGTCAATCTTCCCACACCTCTCTGGGAACCACGATGTGCCCTGGAAGAAGGACAGCACGGAGCTGTGAGCTGTGCCCGTGGCTCCCTGGGGAGGTGGATCTGCTCCGTGGGCACCTCCTGGCCCCAGAGAGCAGAGCTGCTGGGACCTCGGTCTGGACCTCCTGTGTTTGGGATTGAAACCCAGGCCAGTGATGGGATGTTTGCCTAAACCCTGTTGGTGTGCCCGTACGTGCTGGCCCCATTATCAACCCTCTTCTGTCAAACCACCCCAGAGGAAAAGGAAAACAAACACTATTGAAGGGGTTGAAGCTAAGCCACCTCAAGCTGACACCAAAGCTCCCAGCTGACCTGCCCACGCAGCCGGAGCCTCCCTGGGGCAGCCCCAGCCCAGCCCAGGGATGATTCCTCTGCTGAGGGCAGGGAACGAAAGAGAAACCCTCCCACAGCCCCGAACACCGTGCTGGGCACGGACCTGCGCAGCTTTGCCATCTCCTGGGGTGCCGCAGCGCCGGAGCCGACCGAGATGTTCCCAAGCTCACGTGCCAAAGCTGTTGCAGAGTTGAGCTAAATGCAGATACCTGCAACCCTGCACATGAACGTGCAATCATGGTGCAAAGAGGACAGTTGGATGGACAGGCTGGATGGGGAGAGGCTGCGGACTGACTGCATCTAACCTAGCGCTGCTGCTGGAAAGGCAATCCTGCCTGCCCAGCGGTGCGGGGCTGACCCTGTCCTGTATCCCCCTCCTGTGCCAGGACAGGGGTAATCCAACCTGGAGAACCATCTGGGCTAAAACACACTTCCCCGCTTCCAGGTGTCTTCCCTGAGGTCGAGATGTCTGGGACACGTTCCCCACAGCCCCCCGGCGCAGGGCTGGCCCTTGTGTGCTCCCCACCACAGCTTCCCTGGGGACAGCAGGGTCATGCCTGTCCCGCAGCCCGTCACCCCTCCTGCCCCGGGAGCGGGCAGGGGAGTGCAGCACCCCGACTCCTCGCCTCCCAGAGGAGCCGGCTCTGCAGAGGGTCCACGCTCATGAAATCGGGCTACTCCACAGGTGGCCAAGCAGCAATCTCCCACAGGCCAGGGCACCCGACACCGATGCACACGCCTGCGTCACCCCTCCAGACGCCGCTTGGCCCTGGAAGGACTTGCCGACATCTTCCCCGTCAGAACAAAAATTTGCATTTCTCCTGGGGAGGGCAGTGATTTTGAGGGCTCATTCTGCATGGGTGGGGGTTATTTCTCAAGGGCCAAATCCTTCCTGCACACAGCAGGTCCTGGTGCAGAGCTCTGCCCCAGGAGCCCCTGCAGCCAGGCTGGTGTGGAGATGCAGAGCCCGGGATGGAGAAGGGGGCAGCAGCATCTCCAGATTGCCACCGATGTGGGAGCTGGAGCCATTCGAGGAAACAATCTGCTCCCCGGCTTTTGGGGAGAGGGAGATTAGCTTTGCAGGACGGGAAGGGAAAGAGCGTGTCTCTGTGCACTGGGGCACCAGGATCAGGAGCTGCCCAGGACCGTGCCCAGCCCAGCCCAGCTGTAGCCCACATCCTTCTGCATATGGCCTGGGGGGCTTCCCCACGGGGCTGGGGGGGAGCATTGCTGCTCCCGGGGGGATACGGGCACAGCAGGGCTGAAGAGCTGGGATCAGAGTGGGATGGGCAGGGAGGCGGGTTGCCATGAGGCCCCACGATGCTCTCCACCTCCCGGGCCTGGGTTGCTGGGCTCACCACACAGCCCCACAGCCCCGTGCTTCCTCCCCTGAGCATCCTGCTCCGGGTACACATCGCTGTTCTGGCCGCAGCCTGGAATGCTGCTTGCCCTGCAGGAGCGATGGCCCCAGGGACAGGCCCACCAGCCCCGTGCCCAGGCGGATGCTCCGTGCTCTGCTACCCACTCTCCTGACCACCCGCACCAAGGGGCATCGCCTTCCCCTGGGAGCATGGCGAGAGCATTTGCGTGGTGGGAGAGGGAATTACCTGTGTAGGACTCTTTCCACTTTCTTCCTGAGGTTTGTCATTAAACGGCAGAGAGTATCTCCTGCCGGCGATGGGGACAGGGAACAAGTTGTGCTGTGACTTCCCCAGTGTGGTGCAGGAGCCTGCGGGGCAGGCTGAGCTGCGGGCAGGGTTTGGGAACAGCCCTCTGCATGCCCATGTGTTGGCTGAGCTGGAAGCTGACCCTGCCACTAAGATCTGGTCTTGCAGAAAATAGGCAAAAACGTCCCCTTGTAATGAACCCGCGTCCTCTGGGATTTCGAGGGGAGCTCCAGGGGTGCAGACCTGACCTGCAGCACCCAAAGCTGATTTCTCCCATCGCAGCGGGATGCACAGGCAGAGCTCAGGGCCTCCTGCCTGCAGGTTCACTGCAGCGAGCGACAGCCTGACCGCCTGCCCGGAGGGACACGCTTGTCCTTGAGCCCTTAGACACTTTCTGTGTGCGTCACGCCGGTGAGCCGTGAGAGCTCTGCACACACGCTGCGATGCTCGGGGGAGCAGAAGGGATGCAGCAGCAGCTGTGCAGGATGGGGTCCCTCTGAGCATGGCTCCCTGGCTCCAGCCACTGAGCCTGGGGTGCCCCGAGCATCCTGGATGTGGCTCTGGTCCCCTGCCTCATCTCCCCGTACACCCACCCTGCTAGAGGGCAAGGAACGAAGAGCGGCTGAGTGGGGAGCCAGGCGCCTCGGCCCCGCTGCGATGCATGCCGCCTGTTTGCAGGTCAGTTGAACAAACATTTGCTGTTTATATGCCAGAGGCAGATTAAATCTTTGCTGGGAGACTGGAACTGGTTGTTCCATTCCTGCACACCTGATCCTCCTCCTCCAATGCTGCTGCGAAAGCCGTTTGTTCCCCTCCTGTGCCTGGTGGTGCGGGGGATGGCAAGGAGCCGTCCCGTGCGGGGACAGGCAGCTTGGCTGCTTCCACCTCCCTAACACCGCAGAGAGGAAAAGCAAGGGAGGACAAGAGGAAAGAGCAAAGAAAAAGAAGGGGAGAGGGTGGGAAAGTGCCCGGCGTGTGAGCCAGGCAGGCTCCGGCGGAGCAGAGGCATCCCCAGAGCCGGATCAGGCCCTGCGGAGCCGGGAGACAGGCGTTGCGGCTCCTGGTTGCTGAGCAGTTCCCGCACCAGCAGATCTTCGTGGTCTGCTGAGCCTCTCTCTGCCACAACACATTATTTCCAGTGGGCTGTCAGCTGCGGCGGTGGGGGCCGTGCCTGGGGGCAGCGCGCGGCAGGGACCACGCACCTGTGCCTGGGAATTGCAGCATCCCTGCTCTCCTCCCCAGGACCGCCAAGGGGAGGGGGGGGCATGGTCAGACGGGGGGAGCAGAGTGGCAAGGGGAGAAGAAAGAGAGGGAGACACAAAGGGAAGGAAGAAGGGAGAGATGCCCAGGAAAGAGATCTGCAGTCCCCGGTGCTCCAATACTTAAAAAATCCCAGCCCCAGCCTGAGCTCCAGACACAGGGATGCAGGGAAGTGCATAAAACCTTGGGGCAGCTGAACTGCATCGCATCAGCCGTCCATCTAGCTCTTGTCTCTAATAACCATCCAAAGCAGATTCCCAGGATGTAGGGCAAGCATCTATGGTACTGCTCCAATTTTCCTAACCCCTCAGCCATCACAGCACATCCCTGCAGCAGAGCGAGTGCTGCTGCATGCGGCGCGAGGCAGTGACCATCCCCACTGTGAATCTACATGGGCTTCTCTTGAAGCTGCGGAAATGTTCAGCCCCCAAAGCATCCTGCAGCGGGGAGTTCCCAGCACACCACACAGAGCTTCATCCTTCAGCTTGTTGGTCCCCACAAGTTTGGTTTGATGCCCCCCTCATCTCTTTGGCTGGAGGAAGCAGCAACCATGATCCCTGTCTGCCCTCCAGCCGTGTGGTTCACCATCACACCCCTGCTTCACAATCTCCTTTCCAGGCTGAAGCCGGACATAGGGCCAAACCCTTCCAGACCCCTTCCCCTTCCCTGAGCCTCCTCCGGGTCTGCGGCAGCCGTTTGTGGGAAGGGGCTGGGTCTGGCGGTTTCCTGTACCAATACAAACCAGCTCTGCAGCCCTCTCCACCTGTAGGTAGGCAGGGGACGCAGAGACAAGACTCTGCTGAAGTGCAGCAGTCTGCTTCAAAGACAGGTCTTCTGCAGTGTGTGTGTCCATCAGAGAAGCTCTGCTGCTGTGAACTTGTCCTGATCTGCTTTTGCAGACCCCCACGAGAATTTCTGGCTGGAACAAAGACCTCATCTCTCAAACTGATGTCCTCTCTTCTTTGCCACTGTCCTCTGAGTCCTCCAACGCTGCGTGTAGGCTGCCAGGGAGCCGCAACGCTCCCATGGA
The DNA here is from genome assembly GCF_011004875.1 of Balearica regulorum gibbericeps. NCBI lineage: Eukaryota > Metazoa > Chordata > Aves > Gruiformes > Gruidae > Balearica > Balearica regulorum. The sequence goes on from NC_046198.1 coordinate 1,405,768, forward strand.
AATTGGCTGCCCTGAACCTTTCCCAGATGGCCATAGGACATGGTGTGGAGGAAGGGGCTCAAGAAAGGTGCTGAAGTTCTTCTCCACTCAGTGATGCTGGGATGAACCTCCTGCCTTGCACTTCATCCTGCAGCTGCGGGCTCCCGTGGTCTCTCATGAGCTGGTCCTACCCTGCACGGGTGGGAATTCGTGTGCAGTCCCCTGCACACCCAGCACCACTGCAGGACAACGCTTCCCTGCACCTCTGTCCACCCGGCTGCTTCCTCTGGGTCTGCCCAGGTCGCTCATGCTCCCGGGGCTCAGCATCACGCCAGTCTGTACGGTCCTGGCTATTTGTCGGCAGCAATTGCCATCCCAGGGAGATCTGATGACGGTGCTCACCAGGACAGTACAGCGGGGAGCAGGGGGAGAGTGGCTGTTCTATGGGATCTCACACTAACCATCCCTTTCCTACCCCAGCTCTCCCATTCTGATGCTTCCCATGGGGTTTTATCCCTTTTTGGCCAGCGCCGAGGCTGGAGCAGCCAAGCAGGCATCGCCGGGAGGGGAGCGGGTGGCAGCGGGGAGCCACCGATCGATGCAAACCACTTTCCCTACACTACATGCTTTTGCTGCAGGGGCTGCTTGGCTATTAGCGGATATCGGGTCCCTTTTTCTTTTCATAGCCTGGGGTTGTGTGATTTGAGCTTTTAAGCGTTTATTGGAGGCTGGGACAAGGGCAATTGGCCATGGCAAAGCGGCAGGCACTCAGCAAGAGGAGGGAAGCCTGGCCGGTGGGGCCTGGGAGCTCTGCACCTCCCGAACCTCCCCCCATACGGCGGCTGTGTGCTGAACTGCTCTTGTAAAGTGACTGTGTGAAGCCATCCTGCTCCTCCGCCTTTGGGGGTCCCTACATCAGCGGCTTTGAAACTATTCCCACCTCGAGATGTGCCTTCCTCTGGCTTGGTGTCAATTGTTGCACCAACACCTTTTCTCTTCCCAAAGCCACATCTTCAGAAAGGCCTGGGGTTTCCCATCTGCCCCAAACTTCCAATCCTTCCGTGTCTGCCCACCCATCACATCTTTGTGTGCGAGGCCCAGTGGCTGTGACCCATGTCCCGTAGCTCAGCTTGGCTCTGCCACCAGGAGAGTTCTTCATCACCAGTTGCACGTCTCCATGTGTGGGGTCACCAAACCATCCTGGGGGCAAGCCAAAGTCAGAGTCATGGTCTAAAAATCTGATAGCATTTAGATTCCCAACCTTTAGTTTTCCAGCATTTGGAGGGATCTGGATTTTCTGGTTGGGAAAGCTCATGTTCCCTTCCCAGGCAGCTTTTGGTGAGGGCCACCTGCAGACCCAAAGCCAGTCTGTAGCCGTTCCCAAACACCAGCCCAGACAAGAGGTGGCTCCGTTTTCTTGAGCACTGCTACCTTTCAAACTGTGGCTGTCTGGGATCACCTGCCCAGCCTTGGAGTGTCCTTCAGGCCAGATGATGAACTCACTCCCTGCTATGTGTCAGAGCCACAGCACCTTCATGCATACAAGTCTTCCTTAATTTTGGGTCAAAATCTTCTCACTTCTGTGCACTTGTTCAAGAGGTGTTTCTATGTCTCTGACCCCTCCTGAGCTCCTCTGCTTCTAGCCTCCATCCCCAAAAAGCAGCTGGCTCTCCCTGAATCTCAGTTAGCCTGAAGACTCCCCGGGGCAACCCCAGCATCCTATGAAAAGCACGCATGGTGGCAGGTGTTCAACCAAGTGACAATGGGTTGGAGTCATTGTCTTCTGCCTGTGACACACACAACACAACTCACAGGTTCCTGGAGAGATGAGATCAGGCCGTCACAGCCTCCAGGCTACTCTCCAGAGATGCGAGGGTCCTCCACCGCAAAAGGCTTTCCTACCACAGCCTTTCCTGCCACAAGCCCTTCAGGGGAAGAGATGTACATCTCCTGGTGAGGAGATGTAAGACTGTCTCTCCACATTATATCAGCCACCCAAACAAGCTTGTGCCTGGGCCCCACTACAAGAGTTTCCTACGTCTTCCTCCACCTCCACTGGGCTAATGGAGCCCCAGAAGACCACAGGCTCCCACACCGTGGAGTCAGTGGCTCAATGGCAAACAGACCTCCAAATCTGTGAAGGTAACATCAGTGTCCAAATGAAAATGTGTGGGTGGATAGAGGGGAAAGTGGCTGCATGCAAGCCAGGAGGGTCAGCAGCGTGGCTGGCACCCAAAGGTACGCAGAGAAGATGGTGTCCAAGGCTGGCATGGTGAGCAGGGGATGAATGTCTGGGGAGAAACAGGGGGCGTGCTTGAGGAGTGCGTGCAGCTGGAATAGGAAGGTATGGTCCAGCTCTCCTGCACAGTAAAGTCTGTGTCACGTCTGTGACGTGCTGGGCTTCTGGAGATCCAAATGGCACCAGTGTTACTTTCCCTGTTCCCAGGGGCTGGAACGGTGCTTGATGTAGTCACCTTTGTGCTGGACATGATATACTGCATATGAAAAATTTCCGTAGCTGCTTCTAGTTTCTATGACCTCTGAAGTTTCTTTCCTCACTTACAGGTTTCTCCTTCTCTTGCTGGTCTGACGGCCCAGGATGGTGTCCCACTGCCTGTGACCACTGCCCTGGCAGATGCCCTTTCAGCCTTCCACTGGGCAGACCTTTGGGGATGGTGGTGCATCTGCAGAAGCCCCCAGCTCCTGGTCATCCAGGCCCATCCTTCCCATGTGCTGTGGCACACAGGCAGCAGTCTGCTTCCGAAAATCCACCTGTTCCTCCCACCACAGACCAAGCCATGTGAGGGTCCTCAGTGTGGACACAGACATTAGATCGTCTCTTCTGCCTCGTTGCGAGCATAAGTCCCCAGGCTGGGTATGGACACAGTGCACCCTGCCACCTCCCCTGCAAAGCAGCGAGCTCTGTCACATAACAAGGTGCATTTTGTCACCCCCTGACTCATCAGAAGGCTCCATGACCTTCCCAAACTTCTGGAGTCAAGTTCCTCAGCACCAATACTCAGAAACCTTCTCCTCCTTTTCACTTTCCATTTATCCTTGGACAGTTCACACTCCTTAAATGCGCTGGAGAAGGGAATAATAAGAAAGGAAGGAGATCTCCTCTCTGCTTTGCTTTTGTTGGCCTCTCAGAGCCCAGTTCTTATCGTGTCTCCTAAGACACCCCAAAGGCGGTACAGGTTCCCATCTTGACGTAACCTTTCTCACATCCTGAGCTCTCTCCAGTGACGTACCTGCTGTGCTTGTACTAGCTGCTCAGGTGTCCTGCTGCACCGAATTGGTCTCCATCTTGTAACCAGAAAATTCTCCTTATTCCAGTTCAAATCCACTCGATTTCCTTTGGGGACAGGAGCAGAAAGCCTTCACTGCTGCTCTGCCTGCCCACCTCCCTTGCAGTCCAACCCTCTTCTGCTCCTGTATGTGTCCGTTGCTGTATCCTCACTTGCCTCGTTGCCTTTGCTACAAGAGAGGATGTCCTCACATGGACTTCGCAAGAACTTCCCTCAGCCTTCCCCTCCATGTCTTCATGTGCCCATTCAATGCTTTCTGCTTTCTTCAGGGTCTTTCCCATCCTCTCCTCTCTCGGCTCAGCTCCCAGTAGACAATGCGTTGCTCATGTGATGGATGTGGCTCCTTTCCTGCAAAGCTGCCTTTTAGCCAGATGGCCCTGGACGTGTCCTGCTCCATCCACTCCACCCCAGACACAGGACTCTGCACGTCCCTTTGCTGACCTCCGGCAGGTCACTGCCAGCCCGTTCCTCCAGCGCAGCCAGGAGCTGCACTTTGCATTGCTCAGCACAACCCGTGCACCCTGGCAGTCCAGCCAGTTTTTGACCCACCTTGTCCTTATGTCTCCAATTTGGCCATGAGGATACTGCAGGAGACCACGTCAGGGGACCTGCTCCGGTCACATAAACAACATCCCTTGCTCTCCCCTTACCCAGGCAGCCAGTCGTCTCCTCGCAGGAGGTGGTCATGCTGCTCCGGCACGCTTTGCCGGGTAAATTCACCCTGGTGCCTCCTCATCGTTCATGAGGCTGGAAAGGACTTTGAGGAGGACTTGCTTCACAGCCTTCCCAGAGCCCAAGATGAGGCCGGTCCACCCTGGGCGCTCCCCGATGGCCCTGAGTTGGCCGTGCTGCAGGGCTTGCCAAGCTGGGGGGCCGTCGCGTCCCTGCAGGGACCTCAGCTGAGCATGGGACGGAGCAAGCAGTGCCTGGGGATTGCTTGGCTGTCCCACAGCAGTGTCCCCAGGGCTTCCCGAGCAGAACCCTGCGGTGGCAGCAGCTCCTCCCGCCGCCACCCAGCCCTCCCTTGGGGTGGCCAAAGAGCTTCCTCAGTGCCTCCTCGGGACACAGACCTGCTCGCCGGCACACTCGTTCGCTCCCTCCCTCCCGCCGGACCCTCCTGGGGGGCAGCGGTGGGCAGGGCAGGAGAGGGGGCCACAGGTCGTGGGGGACAGACCTTGGCACAGACAGAGGACACCCCTTCTTCTTCTTGCCTGGGATCCTGGCGCTCCCAGGGCAATCCCCAAAAGACCCCCCCTCCCCTAAGTTAGAGGACAGGTCTCTTTTTAGCCAAAACGTGGCCAAGATGGGCCAGTGATTTCAACCACCCCTAGAAAAGGGGTCTGTTGCAATGCTGTCCCACACCCGGGGGGACGCGGGCTCATCCCCCCCACCCTCCCCTGCTCCCCCTGCCAGCTCCCGGCGTTGGCGACCGGCGATTTTAGGATGCAGCCAGCAAGGGAAATGTTTAAATCCCGAGAAGGTCTAACCAGCCACCAAGGAACTGCCACCTGCAAAGGACTGGGTGTATTTAAGGTAAAAGCTGACAAACTAAACTGGGGGGGGGTGTGTGTGTGATGCGCCAATCGGCAGCGGTGTGTGCAGTACACACTGCGGCACCGGTGCACTTTGGAGACCACGTCTATGAAATCCAGCTCATTGTAAATCCCATTTCACAATGGCCCCAATTAGGAACCTCCCCTGCTTCTCCCTCCATGTCCTTCCGTAAGCACGACTCCAGCTGCGAAATAAAAACCGAAAGGGGAAATGGTTTGCTGCTGGTTGGGAGAGCTTGGGAACAGCGAGGGAAATTGCAGAGCTGGAGAGGTGGTTGGGATCGACTCCAGTGAAGGGGCTGAACCAGCCAGAAGATGTCTGGCAGGGATGGGATCGCCCTGACTGCAGGCCAGCAGGCAGGGAGACCCGCAAAGTCTGCAGGAGAGAAACTCTGGTTTTTCCTGGGGGATAACACGCTCCCAGCAGAGCGGGGGGAAGCAGGAGGGACATGGCCCCGGGAGGAGGTCAGCCAGCGGGGACCCGGGCACGCCAGGCAGCACTCCTCTTTGCAGCCGCTTTGCAGGCAGATTTCCCCCCGCAAACGTGCATTCAGTGTCGGGCAGGAAGATTTGGGACGCTGCGGGGTCACCGGCAGGCAGCAGGCGCTTCTCTGCCTGTTTCTTGATGAGGGTGTTTGGTCGGGGGATTTTAATGCGGACCAAGGCGGCTCCCGGGGTGGTGCTGCCTGGTGGTCTTGCTCCCTGCGTTTCCAGTTCCTTCCCCACCCCCCCAAAAAAAAAAGGGGCAGAGCAGCTCAGCCCCTGGCCCCGCACCGTGGGCAGCGTTTGGGCTGCAGCGCGGGGACGGGAGCGGAGGGATGTCGCTGAAGGCAGAGGCTGCGATGCCAAGCGGGCAGGTAGCACTTGGCCAGGAGATGACCCACCGAGGTCTGTACTGGCCAAGGAATGACCAGGAGAATGAATAACGGCCTGAGGCAAAGCCACCGGGACTTTACACGCCGGGATGTTATTAGCCCGTGCGTAAAGCGGGGAAGGCAGCTCGTTAACCCGTGCTGTGCCGTGGGACCGCGCGACACGGCCGTGCAGCCGCCTTTCTGTGAGTCCCGGGCTGCCCGGCACAGCGTCGGCAGCACTGGAGGGTGCTGGGCCGGGGGTGTCGGGAGCAGCCGCTGTGACGGTCCCCAAGATGCCTGCGCAGGGAGGGGGGTGACTTTCTGCCTCCCCCCGCTTCAAACCTGGGTCCCCCCCAAACTGCCTCTGGGTTGGGCAGGGCTCTGAAATTCCTGGGGGGCTCCAGGAAAGGGTGAGAAGACCCAAGGGGGTTGGGGGGGTGACACATCCACAACCTCCCATCCCGGATTTTCACAGAGGGGAACCCAGATCCTCCCCACGGAGCTGAGCGAGCAGGACGGGGCAAGAGCGGGGTGACCCCATGCAGCACCCAACAGATGCCCAAATCCTCCCGCCACCCGGGTCCCAGGATTTGGCACCACCATGATACACATCTGGGACTTACTGACCTGATTTCATTACCCTTTTTTTTAAAGAAGGCTCTGACTGCCATGAACTGTTCCTTGTTACGTGACCTCTTGATTTAATTGCCAAAATTTCTGTAAACACGCGTTCTCTGGTGTGAGGAGATATATTCCTAGTCAACACCATTAAGCATCTCAGTAACTAACCTCCTCCAACAATTCAGCAGCTCAGTTTAGTTTTTGCTGCCATTAAGAAGGATTTAGAGGAAAAAAAATACAGATAATACAGATAATATTGTCTTACCGCCCAATTTCACCCCTCCCCTCCATTTGTATTTCTTTCTCACAATTGCAAATACTTATCATGTCTCCAAGCCTGCAGAAAACCATTGCTCTTCCTGATTGTTATTTGAACACAGAGAAGTAAACACGTTCAAATGAATCTGCGCTCTGTGCCCGCCCAGGCTGGTTCCCGACACATTGCTTCATTTTTTAGTGGGAAAGAAAAGTCAGACCTCTGCAACCCACCACACGGTCGCGGGGAAACCATCCAAAAATCCACCACAAACTTTCTATTGTCAGAGACTCGCGTGAGCAAATTCCCAGCAAAGGCAATCGGACATGTCATTAGGAGAGCAACCCAAGCAGAAAGGCCCCATATGACCTCCCCGGTGTCGAGCGTCTTTAATAAGAAGGAGTTAAAGGCTCACAAAGAGACTGGCGGGGTGGATCAAAGAGCATCACTTGGAAACGATCGCGTCCCTGCACCCAGGGGTTTCTCTGCCTGTTCCCGCAGTTGGCACGTCCCCTGTCCGGGTACCGGCTCCTGCCGAGGCACCGGCTGCGGCACGGCACCGGGCTTTCCACGCGATGGCTGGGGGTTTTTTTTTGGGAGAGTGCAAAACCGATGGGAGAAAGCAGCTTTTAACAGGGGGAACGTTTTTTATCCCCTCTGGGTCCTCGGTGGGTTTTTGTTCCCGCAGCGAGACCCTCGGCCGCCCCCAGCACCTTCCACCCCCTGCCACCCCGTCCAGCCCCGAAACAGATTGAAATGTCAGGACTTACAGCTCGGCCCCTTTCCCGTCCCAGCTGGGTCCCTGCGTGGGGCCAGGAGGCTGCGGGGTGCCTGGGGGAGCGGGGCGAGGGCTGTCCCCTCGGCTGGGACCCAACGGTCCCAAACCCCGCCGAGGTGGGGGGCAGGTGACTTCCAAAGCTGCTCCCGAGTATTTACAGGGTTGTTTGCAGGAAACATCAAACTCGGGAACAGAAGCACCAACCCAGGAGTCCTTCCCCCCCCCTCGCCGTCCCTCCCCACCCTCTTGCTCGGTCTCATTTGTACCGATTTGCCCCGCAGGCTTCTCGCTGATTTGCCATGTCCCTGGCAGGGCTTCGACCGGGGAGGGGGAGCGGGAGCCAGACGGGGAGCGGAGCGGATGGGGGGAGCCAGCCATGGGGAGGGTGGTGGGGAGAGGGATAGGCCAACAGGAGCCCGGCTTGCCAAAAGCAGTTCAGACCTAGAAAAAGCTTTAATGTGCACAGACGGAGCAGGCTGGGAGCAAAACCAGCTGGGCTGGAGGAGAACGTGCTCGGCGAGAGGCTGGTTCGGGGCTGAGTGCGTGCGTGGCTCGGGGCTGGCTCCTCGCTCCAGCCCTCTGCCCCCGGGGGGAGGCAGGGGTGGGAGAGGAAGGTTAGATGTGAAAATTCCCCTCCCAATGTCAACTTTTCTTATCGACGACTGATGGGCAGGATGCCAGCCTGGTTTTCTCCGGCATTAATCATTTACCTGCTCCAGCCGGCAGCCCGTGCCCTGACAGCTCCTGCACCGCTTCTCCAGCGCGAGATACCCCACCTCTGCACGCCGTGATGGGTCCCCTCGGGCTGGGACAGCCCCGCCATCGTCCCCACCCTGTGCCCACCCTGGGAGCCCTGTGTGGGGCTGAGCACCATCACCCACAGACTGAGACAGGAGCCCCCCCATGGGGGTGATTCAGACCTTGGGTGCCCCCCTTCTCCCCTTGCAGATCCTACAGTCGCGAACCCCAGGCCACCCAGTTTTGGTGTCTGGTAGCCACCTAAGCCTTGGCCCTGGCTGGAAGGACCACGGGCAGCTGTAGCCCAAGAAGCCCCTTGGTAGATGCTGGATCCAGCCCAGACATCCGCCTCGGGCTGACCCTGCACGGCATTGTTTAACACAATTCCTTAAAATCGGACCCTCCCAGAACTGCCTGACGCTCTAGCCAGGCTCGGAGGCTGGGGGGGGGACCCTGTGGACCCACCGGCTCCCTGACGCATGGCCGCATCCTCGGCTGAATATTTCACAGGACTCTGATGCCGGTGTCGAAGGAACGGATCCGGCACCGGGCACAGCAGCTCAAGGACATGCAGCTGTCTCCGGTGCTCCCCTCGGCTCTGCGCCCCTCATGCCATGGGGGGGCCCTGGCTTTGCTCTTGTCCCCGAGCCGTGGCAGGGACGTGTCCCTTCCCGGGCACTTTGCAGGCAGCCGTCCCCAATCTGCCGTGGCGCAGGGCCACCTGTGCTGGCTGCCCACGCCATCTGTGAGGGGGGAGGTCGGGGGGAGTCGGCTGCTGTCCCCCCACCCGGGTCAGTGAGCAGGGGGACGGCCCCGGGGCGGGGGGGACACGGCTGACTCGCTCCATCCCGGGGTGCTGGCACTGCACCCTGGAGTGGAAGAGGAAGGAGGAGGAGATGAGGGCACCCCCCACGCAGGTTTCTCCGCCGTAGGGCTGGGGTCGGTTCTGAGCCCTTCGGTGGGGTGCCTGGGTGGGGACAGGCTGCACCCTTGTCCCCCCAGATAGCTGAGGCACCGCACTCCCTGCTGCCTCTGGACCTCCCCTTGTGCGCAGCAGCAGAGGTGGACCCCGGCCGAGCTGTGTTTTAGGGGGTCTCTCGGATCCGGACCCCCCGCACTGCGCACACGGCTGAGCATGGGGGGGTCCCATCCCCTCCGGCCCAGGACTGCCCCGGCGCTGGCACAGGGGTGTCCCGGGGGCGGGGGGCAGCCCCAGGAGCGCGTTAGCAGGCAGGGGACCTGGAGACGGCTCTGATGTGCCCTCCTGCTCGTGGTGGTGGCAGCCGCCATCCCCTCCTCCCTCCCTGCTCAGCTCCGGCAGCATCCCGAGAGCTCCGTGGCCCACCGTGCATCCGGAGCCGTACAGCCGCCAGAGCCGGGCACCGGCAGGTTCATTCCAGGAATCCCCACGGGCGCTGCAGCAATCGCTGTCCTGCTCACAGGGGACGTCGTCCTTTGATGAGCCGATAACGAAGCCTGCCCTGCTCCTTCCTACAGGTAGCCGCAAAGTTTTATTTGTCACCGGCTGCTGGAAAGGTCACGGCGTCCTCCTCCCCCTTCTATTTCTGGCCCGTGCCCTTTCGCCGTCGGAGCGGGGAAGCGCTCCCATCCCCTGGACCCCGGACACGCCGTCTCGCTGCGGCCGCATCCCTGACGCCTCGGCCCCGGAGGCGCGTGGGAGGGCTGCGGGGAGGATGTTTTCCGGCTGCCCGCATGCTGCCCACGCCGGCTGGGCTCTTTACGGACCAGAAAAGCTGCTGCGGGGCGATGAGAGTTGTGCATGGGGCTGGCTCGGCGCCGTCAGCATCGGCCGAATGGGAATTTTGGGATGCAGGCAGCGTGCGGGACGCTGCTGGGGTCTCCTTGCTGCAAAACCTGCGGGAGAGGGGTCTGGCCCCGAGTGTCAGGGGCACAGACGTGCTCCCAAGGTGGTGGGGACGAAGCAGCCCATGCTGTGCCTGGCGCGGGGCGATACGGGGGCAGCAGGGAGCACGGGTCCAGAGGGACCCCGGGAAGCGCCGAGCCCTCGCCCAGGGGATGGGTCCTGTAGCACGCACACCGGCAGGCAGGCAGGCAGGCGGGCAGGCAGGCGGGCAGGCAGGCGGGCAGGCGGGCAGGCAGGCGGGCAGGCAGCTGCCAGGGGCTCTCAGCATCCCTGCACAGGCCGGGCTGGCACCGGTGACAGGAGAGAGAGTCCTGGGAGCACTGGCAAAGCACGAGCTGTGGGAAGCTCGCCGGTGCCACCCAAAAAGGGGGAGCAAAATAGGAACATCCTCATGGATAATGGGACAGAAAAAGAGGATTTGCCCTAAAGACTGCCCTTTGTCCAACCCTGCAGGTTTTTTCTTAATTCTGGGAAATACCCAAACCTTCATCTGAGCTCTTCTCTCCTGGGGGACCAGGCAGGACCACGGTGGCTCTGCCTGCGGAGGTCGCCTTTCCAGGAGCCCCAGAGACCCTTTGCACCCCGGGGAGGGTGGCTGCGGACCCCCGTTGCCACCCACTTCATCCCGGCACATCTCGGGAGGGTTGTGAACCCAAGAAGAGCTGCAGAGGAGCCCAGCTCCCATTTCCAGCCTCCCCAGCTTGCCAGGCGGTGTTGTACCATTAGACCTGGCCTCGCTGTGCAGAGCCCAGCCTTTTCCAGCTCTGGGCCAACTTGAAGAGGTTTAAGAAAAGCTCCGGGGAGCTTTTTCATGCCTCTTTGTTCGTGGAGCAAAGATATTCCCAGCCCTGAATCTATAGATTGGCCCTTAAACTAAAACAACCTCCAGGGACCAGAGAAACAAAAGTAGATTTTGGTTGTGGTTTGTTGTGTTTTGTATTTTTTTCTTTTTCTTTTCCTGCATAGACAGCCTTTGCCCAGGAGGGGTTAGCATGAAAAATGCATGTGGGGATTGGGGGAATGGGGGAGTGTTAGGAAGAAGCTATCGATCAAGTATCTCTGAAAGCCACACAGCTGTGCCAGCCCCGCTGCCTCTGCCAGCCCTTCCCGGCGCTGCCGGTGCCGGGCTCGGTGCTGCCCTGCGTTTGGGCTGGGGCAGCTGATGTCGTGCCCGGGAAACTGCCCTGCATCCCTCCAGCTCCGTGCCGGAGAGCGATCGGATGCCTCTGCTATCCCGGCCCTGCCTGCGGCTCTCTCCGGCTGCGCTTGCAGCGTGCTCGTTGCGATACGGCACGTCAGAAATGGGGTCGGTCCCTTTTCCCCCCCTGATCTGAAGGATGCTTCTCCCAGGCTCTGCAGTACCGTGATGTGGACCTACGGACCAGCAACGGCTCTGCCCTCTGTGCCCATCAACCCACCCGCCAGCTCCGCACTTCTGTACCGCTCTGCTCCGGCAGATCAGAAATAATAATAATAATTACAAATAATGACGAGCCCAAGCATGATGCAAACACAGACGGCAGCCCAAAGCGCCAAGGTGGGCGACCAAGCCCACCTCCCGGGATGAGAACAGCAACCTGAGGGCATCTCCGGGTCCAGCAAGCTGGTGCTGGCAGGAGACCGTGGACACGGGTCCTGCTGTCAGGCCTGGAGCTGCGCTTGGTCGGGTCCCCGCAGGGCTGGGCTTCCCTCGCAGGCGGTGCCGCGCGGGGACTGCGGGTGCACCCGGGAACGCGGGGTACGATCCCTGGAGCAGGGCAAGGCGCTGCAGGGGTACAGCCTTCTCCGGACGGCGCTCTTGAAAGCATCAAGAGTGGGGACATCAAGGGGTGGCGCTGGAATGGATGCTTTCTGCTACTGATGTGTCATCCCCCCCCCCAAAACCAGCACTGCTGACTGAAACCAGTCTGCGGCCTGGGAGAAAGGGCAGGGCTGACACTAGGCTTCAGCTTGGCCAAAAGTGCCCTGACATTTGTCCCAAACAGGAAATTTGGGAAGGGCGGGAGAGGAGAAAAGCAGCGAGGAGACAAACAGTGGGAGATGGGGGTGGGCTGATGCCAAGGGGGGGGAAAATAATCCCTGACAGCTTTGCTTCTCCCTCTGGCTGGGCACTAGCGTGCGGCGCTGGGCACCCCCGTCTTTGCCAGTGGGCACCGGGACGGGGGCACCCCGTGGTCCCTGCCTTCCCACCCCTTCACCCGATCTTGCTCCGCTCGAGCCACGCATGCACCTCCCGGCGCAGGGGGGGACAGCTCGGTGCCCTGCTCGCGGCCGGGATTTTGCAGCGGGGAAGCTGAGCACAACCAGCTCGGCCGGGCAGAGGAGGGGGCTTGGAAAGCTGGGGGCGGGGGGGGAAGTTTGCACCGCCCTCATTTCAGGGGGGCAAATCTGAGAGCGTTTGCTACCGGGAAGGGTTTTGAAAGGTAAACCCACCAGCAGTCCGTCAGCCGTCCCCTTCCCGGAGCAGGGGGGACGCGGATGCCAGCAGCCGCTGGCCGGTGCCCTCGCCTCTCCCAGGGACGTGGTCCCAGCCGTGGGCAGGGGACCCCCCCCGAGCCCCTGCCAGCTCTTCCTGCGCTGCCTGATCCTGGCGATGCTGAGCTATTGAGAGCAATCAGATTTTCCCCCCTCACCCAGGAAAAGCTAACGGCAGCAGAGAGAGAGTTTGGCCCAAATCATTGACTGCACGGCAGGGCGCCCGGCACAGACCCCCGGCTCCCTGCCCATCGCTGCCAACCCCCCGGCACATCTCTGGCCCCGGGCGTCATGGGAGCATCGGACCTCGGGTCTGTGACCCAGCTTGGTCACAGGCGATTGCCTTCAGGATCAGCAGCTCCAGCCGTGCCCAGAGCCCCGGTGCTCACGGGCAGGGAGCAGGATGCTGCCCACGCATCCCCCCCGTCCCGGTCCGGTGTGGTGGGGACGCAGCCGTCCCTCTGCCACCCACACCGCCCCGCGGAGCTGGCTCTGCTCACAGAGGTGCCTCTGACTTAATACTGTAGGTCCTCTGAGTTCCCTTATTTAATTACAATCTTAATTATGCTCTGTGGCTGGATTCTGATGCCCCGATGAAAAGCTGCTCCCCTGAGCAGACCCCTTTGTACGTGTACAGGGGACCGCAGTGATCACGACCATTGCACGGGGCTGATGGGCAGCACTGCGGGAAGGCGAAGTGCACTGATGGGGAAACTGAGGCACGGAATGAGGGAACATCCTCCGCCTGGCCTCCCCCTTGCGCACACAGAGCAGTTTTATCATCTGTGTGGAGGTGTGTAAGCAGAAATGCCCCAAACCGTCCATTTTAATGATTCCGTCCCTCTTTAACCCATGTACAATTACAGCCGTCTGATTTGCCTGGGACCGCAGGGACTTGCTCACGTCTGGGAGTTCACGGACATCCCCAGCCCTGAACACAGCCGGGGCTCCTCAGTCCCCACATCACCGTCAGGCACAGCTGATACCCCAAATAAAACCAGAACCGCCCCCCCCCCCCCCCCCCAAACTCTGCGTGGCCACGGGGAGCACGTAGCTGTCGCTAGGATTATTTTCCATTCAGCAGGACACAAACTATCTCAGGCACGAAGTCTGTTCCCCCCACCCTGAGGACGGGTATAGGGTGTAGGGAAAGCCGCAGCAGGTGGGCTGTATAGCCCCCCCCATACATGCACACACGCACACGCTCGCACACACGCACAGACACTCGCCCGGCGCGCTTTGTTTTGCATTTTGCCGCCGCGTTGCCTCCAGCCCGCGTCCCCCCGTGCAGCCCTGGCTGGGAACAGTTTCCTTGGCAAAGGAGATTCCAGCACAGGAAGGTGAAGGCAGCCAGGCGGGGGCTGGAGGCGACGGGCTGAGCAAAAGTGCTTTTTAAAGTTGTTTGAGAATTCTTTGTAAAAGGCAAGGGGAACCCCACGGCGGCCGGGTGGGACGGGACGGTGCCTGGGTGGGAGATGTCTCCGAGCAGTCAGGCAGGAGCCGTGCGCTGCCCGCAGCCCAGGCAGACGTCGACGGCAAGAAATAGGAGCTGACGAACCCGCGGCTGGTTCGGGATGCTCTCCAGCTCACAGCGTCGCTGTTTGCAGGGACAGAAGCTGAGGCTGGGTCTGCCAGACCCCATCTCCCGCACACCCAACCGCCGTCCTGAACTCTGACTTGCACCGGCACTGCTGCCACCGAAAAGGGTTAAACCCCCCACCACCACCACTAATAACGCTAATAACTGCCCCATCCTCCTGCCTGCGCTGCCGCTCACCGGTCCCTCGCACCTTCCCCCTCCCCGGGACAGCCTCCTGGGGAAGGAGACGACGAGGACTTACCTGCACGCAGGACTCCTCTTCCCTGGCCGCGGCTCCGCTCTGCCTGATGTTCACTCTGTGAAAGTGGGAAGCGTTTTAGATCATGCAGTAGGTTATATATTGTCTGCAAGTCTGGCCCTAGGGCGTCCATCAGTTGGTCTTGCTTTGCTCCTGCCCCTATATGGAAGATGCATCACATGCTCCGCGGCTCCCAGCTATCAGCCTGGCGAAAGGGGAAAAGAAGAAGGAGAGGAGAAAGGGGGAAGAAAAAAATTAAAAGGATCTTCATCATCATGAAAGAGGCAGAGAGAATTTCTCAGTGGAAAACCCACCAGCCAGAAATCCCTGCCTGACCCGAACTTTCCCCGCTCTCCTTTTGTGATCCCTGGCTCCCAGCGGCCCCCTTTCATCTGCTGTTCAAGGCCGGCGAGATGTGAAGGCGCCTTTGCCTTGATCCCGCGCCTCTGCCTCGCTGCCGAGCAGGTGAGGGGCTACGGCTTCGCTTCCAAATGCCGCCATGCATCTGCAGCTCTCCGAGTGCAAAATATTTATCCCTCCCCGGTAATGCCCCCGGTGCTGTCAGGCTGGGCAGGGATGGAGTGATCCCAGGGCTTTCCAACCATCCTTCCCCCAAGCACAACCGGGCACCAGGTCCTGGGACATCGGGGCCACCATGCTGGTGCAAAGCTGCTGAGATGCCATCTCCTGGAGCGGGGTGCTGGCCAGGAAGAGCTCTGTGTGGTGCTTGGGACTGGGGCAGCCCCCCTCACCCGTCCAAGGCGAAGGGGTGTAGGTGGGGAGCCGCTGGCACGTAGTCAGGCGTGTGTGGCTGTCCTAGCCACCACCGCGGTGGGGACAGTAAGGGCACGCAGGAGGCTGCTGCACCTACTGTCCTGCCAGATGTCCCTGCTGGTGTGAGGACACTCCTCCAGCAGTAGCAGAGAAGCTGCCCCCTCTTTTGTCCATCCACAGCCTCCCCAGCAGCCGGGATGCACACCTGTTGTGTGGAGCAGGGACTGTGGGCGGAAATCCCTGTTTCACCACCTTCTCCACCAAATTTTCCCTGGTGGCTTCTCTGCCCTTGGTACCGCTGCCGCCATCCCTCCAGCTCCCCACGGCAAAGCGCCAGTCCTGCATCTCCACTCACCTTCTGCGCCTCTCGCCTGCGAGCCAACGGGGCACGTCTGTCTCCCCTTTTGGGTAGGACATTCCCAGCTGGAGCTCCTCTGGGGAAGCGTGCCCCGAGCGATGTGTCTGGGTCAGCACAGGAATCGTCACCCCAGCGCCAGGGCTTGGTGCTCCCAGCAGCCATGCGGGTGCCTTGGCCTCCCTGCTGAGCAAGCCTGTCCTCAGAAAGGGGACACCAAGGCAATGACATCCCTCCCAAACCCAGAGTCATCCTCGGAGCATGCTGTCTGCTAGTGGAATTGGTTTCTCTGTCCGTAATTATGAGTTCCTGTTTTTCTTATGAATGCTTTGCTTTTTACTGGTATTTTGTTAACGTTCAAAAACTAAGATTTTTTTCATTAAAAACTTGTTTTTCTCCCTTCCCAAAACATCCTGGCCTGGACTGGCTGGCCTGACAATGTGCTCACAAGGTCCCAGACCCAGTACCATTTTCTGACCTGCATTTCCACTTCCTTCAAGAATATTTGGAAAAAAATTAGCATTGTGCTGCACTACTTAATTGAAACGATTCTGGAACCTTGGGTACTCTCACAGCTGAGCATGAAGAGGGACCTTCCATCTCCAGCTGACACAAACTTGGGGGAATTTAGCCGTGAGGTGGCATCTAATAGGACTGTCTAATTACATGGCATCTGGGACTGAGCCCCATGAGGTCAGGAGCAAAGATTTCTGTATAACCATCATAGGAGCTGAAGGGCCAAGGGTCAGGCTGGTGACACGCCTGCACAGAAGGGTCTGCCTGGGCAGAAGGCATCTAGCAGGGGTTGTATCTGCTGCCTTTGGCTCATCAGAGATGGCCTGAGTTGAGGTCTCCTACCTTGGAGCTCGTGCATCCATGCTGCTAAAGCTCAGAGAGCTCTTCCTTCGGCACCCCAGCCTCACCAGTTCTCGTCTTTCTGAAGATCTTAGAGGGAAGATCCTAGAGATGCCAGTGCCTGGTCTGACCATGCTTTGTCCGGACAGACCATGGTTTCCCCAGAGACCCATGTTCTCGCAGCATAATTGCTTCTCATGCCCCTGCACGTTCTGCAGCCTTGTAATGCCACTGTAGAGGGACCCGTGGCAATGCCAAAACGTCTGGTCTTCCCAACCTCATTTAAAATAGTTGTGTCAAAATAGAGGATGTGACCCTGGACCACCAGTCTCCCAGGACTCGCTGCTATGTAGCAGACTAGGCTGAGGATACCAGCTGAGGTCAGAACGTCCTGAGACTTTGTAAGAGCCCATAGTTCCTTCTCTCAGGAGAAGTTCCTCAGCAGAGGAGCACAGTCCCCTCTCAGGACCCTTTCTCACAGCCACTGTTGCTAGCTTATGACCTGGGAGGTCCCATCTTCTAGGGTCAGGCAGCTTTATTTAGAGATGGCTTGATGGAAAGGTACAGGTGAATTATTCCAGAGGCAGGGTAGGTCTTTGCCTTTCTGGGGAGCTCTCATCAAGAGGGAAATAGCAGGGCAGTGCTCTTTTCTCCTTAGTTTCAACTGCACTTGGGTCCATTTCAGCCTCCTCTTAAGGTTTTCAATGACTCTTCTAGCAATCTTGAATGTGTGGTTCTGATGCTGGAGTTTCTGGATGGATCCATACTTTTCCTAATATTTTGCCACGTATGGAGATGCTCTGCCAGCTTTTGCACTGGGTAAGTGCCCCCATGGATCACCACCCTATCTGAACAGAAACTTTCATCTCATGCTGATGCCAGCATGGCATCACCTCCCACTAAGCTGGAGGTGTCCTTGCCCAGGTAACAGAGCTGCATTCAGCCTTACAGCTCAAAGGCAACACACTTGCTGTGCAAGCCCTCCATGCCTGTAACCTGCTGCCCGCTTTGAACCCCTGCACAACCTTCATGACTAGCTTGATGGGAGACACCGTTCTTGTTACTGAAGGACCTGTGCAAACTCACATCTTCTCTGTGTCTTGCTGAGTCAGCTCCTGCCCAACAGACTTAGTCTGCTCCAAGGGGTGGGGAACAGGAGTCAAGGGATCAAAGCAACTGGGATAACTAGTGTCCCTGCAGCTTTGTAAATCTTCCTGTATCTACGAATGGCTCATAAAGACTTTGGAAGGGGATGGGTGAGCAGACCTAGCCAGGCACTGCTAGGATAGGAACTCCACCAGGAGTAATTAAATACAGAGGAATCATGTCTGGTTCAGAAAGTCCCTCAGCTATGACTGGTTGAAGGCTTGGAGAGTACCCAAGCGAAGTCTTGTATAAGTTTGCTCTCAGAGTTTTGTCCTCTTCCCCTGGCTTTCCACTGTTGAACGCCACTCAGGAACCTTACTAGAAGGACTTTTGGCATGACCTTGTGCAGCCACCAGGTTCTCATGCAACATGGGATAGGGTGCAGACACTGAACAAGATGGGGAAATCTCAGGTCAGTTCCAGAAGGGCCCAGATGATATTCCCTAGATCTAGTTCAGACTTGCTGTTTCCCTTCTGGGAAGACCTATTCCCTTGACCACAGACTCCCTCAAGTCAGATGGACAATTAACAGCTGTTCATATCCATTTTTTGGAAAGAAGGTTTTCCTCTGGAAAACTGGACCGAAGGCAGGACCAGTTCCCATTCCCATGGAGCCTGGAAGATTTAGTTCTTCTGCCCAGAGCTGAAGACTGTTTCCACTGTTTCGCTTTGTCTGTCCAACTGAAAGTCCCACCAGAAGGGTTTTGTTGAAGGGCTCAGAGTTGAATACTCAGGTGTCTACATGCCAACGCGTAGGAGAGGTGTGGGTGGTTGGGATCTGAAACTATGAGCCTCAGCCTGGCTAAGGACAGAGGGCTTTGTTCTCAAAGGAGCCACCTTGCCTAAGTCAGCCTTACCTTTACCTTGAGCTGGCCTCAAGCTGGTGAGGAACCTCCGTAGGAAATGTCAGAGTCCAGTTACGGCAGCGTGCCCCACCGCAGTGTGCAATGCCGGGGTGGGGGGGTAGGGGGAACCCCCCTGCAGAGAGGGGGAATTTCCATGTTGCCGTGTGGGTTACAGGTGATGGAAACCATCACCAATCATGGAGACCACCATAAGCGATGGAGAAGACAGAGGCCTGAAGGGGCTGGTGCTGCAAAGTCTATCAGCTTTTGCTGTGACAGAGGAGCTCAAAGAGGCTGGAGGCAGCTGCTCTGGCAGAATGAAACTGGAGCCCATATCCCTCCCTCCTGCAATTAAAAAGGCAGAAAAGGGGAAAAGAGCAGCTTCGCTGGTGACCTTTCCCTCTCGCAAATCTCAACCCGCCTCACTTCATACACCAGCATCAGGAGCAAACAGCCGGGCTGGGACCTGGCAGACCAGTAGTGGCACAGAACTACCCAAGGAGATTGGCCGTGTGTGTGCGCGCGTGTGTGTGTGTGCACACCAGAGTGCTTGCTTTCTTCCAGCCTGCAGGCTGCTTCGGGGAGGGGGGAGCGGGAAGGGTTAGCTTGCCAGCTTCTCCCGAGGTCCACTGAGAGGTGTCTGTAGGGCTCATCTCGAAGAATGTCAGAGTGCATGTGCTCCGCGAGACGGCCTTTCAGAAGGCATCAGTCCCGCTGTCACGCAGTGGACCACAAATCGGGAGTGACAGCTGTCTCCGTGTGCACCATCCATCTGTGGCAAATGTGTCAGCTAGCTGAACACTCCCGAGGAAACTGCTACGGAGCCGGGGAGGAGGACGAGGAGAGAGAAAGGGGGAGCGAGAGCAAGAAAGAGGGAAAACAGCAGCAGCAACAGGGGCGAAGACCGGCAACACGTAACTCAGCAAGGCCGAGGGTCTTGGAAGAGAGAGGCAGAGGGCTGTGGTGTAGTAGGCACCTCCACTGCTCCATGGAGATGTCCACTAGATAACAGCCCTCTGCCCTCCTAATCTAAGAAACTCAAAGCTCTCCATAAACATTAATGATGCCATAAAGCTGTCCCAAAAGATGGTATTATCAGTAGCAGTACCACAGTGGAGGGAAGAGGACAAAGGGACTTGTCCAAGACCATAGCTGAAGGTGCAGCAGACCTGGGAAGAGGATGCAGCAGTCCCAGCGCCACCCCAGCTGCCGCTCAGGGCCAAGGAACGGGTCAGGCATTGAGGACATGGTGAGACTGTAGCTGTTCCCTCTTCTCCTCCTGTGGGTATCATCCTCCCCTTTTCTCCTCTCCCGTCTTGTCCTTTCTGCCACACCAAATTCTTCATCCTGGGTGAATTTGGTGCTAGTGGAAAATCACAGCCATGGGAACTGCTATTGTTTTACTGTTCTTCTGAAGCAGGTACTGTATGGTTAACAGAAAGAAGTTGCTGCTTTCCTTGACTTTCTCCACTCATCCCATTCAGTTGTGCTTGAAGAGGTGATTTCTGGGGCTGGAAGAAAGTCAGTATTTGTGGACCACTCACTCACTCTTTAGATGATACTAAGAACAGCAGTTCACCTCACTTGATGTGTTTTTGATGCTTTTCCAATAACACCTATTGAGATTCTCTATCACAAATTTACCATGGGCACAAAACAACCTTGGGATTGTTGTATCAACTTTGGGGAGCTACCTACTAAATTATGCATGAACTGGAATCTTCCTAATGGAAAGCTCCTTGGAGTATTACCCATGCAATCCCAGAAACCAAGCAACTGGAAACCCCAGGTCACCAGCCCTAGCTACCCTGGCAGAGACACTTGAGAATTAGCAACAACCTGAGTCCTTCTGCAGTTGAAAGCCCGTCTTTATTTTTGGACAAAAACTGTGTGTAGTCACTTTGAGGGCTCTTTGGAAGGGGGCAGAAGACCCTGGATGAGGTAGGAGAACAGAATTAGAAGAAGAGTGCATAAGAGATCAGGCTATGGATCTTTCTCTGTAGATACCTCTACATTATGGTTTCAGCTATAGACTCCAAATTTCAATTGACAGTGGTAACTGGGTTGTTTCTGGTCATGGATGGGAGCACAGGAACAATTTCATTTCCAGCCTTAAGTTTTCCAGCATGGCATGCATGCTGCAGAGCAGAAACTTTGCCAACACCAGGCCGTGGGTTGTGTAATGGTAAAAATATCAGTTTCCCATCCCAGGTCCCAAACTTGGGCCAGACATCTCCTGAAGCCCCGGGTGATTTCCTGGCTCTGAGTGCTGTCACAATGACTATAAAGCACTTTGTCCACTCACAGAACAGAACAGAACAGAAGAGAACAGAAGAGAACAGAAGAACAGGATAGGATAGGATAGGATAGGATAGGATAGGATAGGATAGGATAGGATAGAACAGAACAGAACAGAACAGAACAGAACAAGAACAGAACAGTTCGTTTGGAAGGGACCCACAATGACCATCTAGTCCAACTGCAGTCCTTTTAAACATTCAACGTCGGTAGCTGGGAATTACAGTAAGCCAAAGCTCCTTTTTCCTCTGAATTCACTGGAGTTTCAAGGAAGACTTTCCAACAAAGGAGGCATGAAATCCCTGGCACCGGTTAGGACAAGCTGGACATCTCCCTCAGTGCTACGGCACTGGCGAGGAAGCCCCCAAAGCGCAGGCAGTGACATTTCCCTGTTGGCAGCCCCGCGCAGCAGGCTGGGGATGCTGATGGGAGGGGGGCAGAGCTGGGCTGCCAGGAGGGCACTGGGGAGAGGAGCCCACCAGCTGGGAAAAGGGAGCACCGCGGCGATGATCGGTGATCTCAATGGTTTCTGCAAAGTCATACGAGATGCTAAAAACTCGATACAATTGGAGCTAATTACAGCTAGTTATGGCTCAATTTTAATGCCAGAATAAGCAACGTAGCACTCCTGTTGGATTTGAACAATAATCCCTCTAGTAGAGCTTATTTATAACATTTCTTAACACCAAACTAAGTAGTAAATCTAGCTATAACTGTTTGTACAGGAGACAAGAAGTTGTCAACCAACAAAGCTAGCAGAAGGTGTTTCCATAGGTAAAAGGCGACAAAGACACTCAGGTAATTCCCAGCTGGTTTCCAACACCCAGGGTCGTTGGAAGGAGGGTTGCACACAAAGATAAATCAGTAAGTTCAGTGACTGAGCTACCAAAAGCCACGTTTGTCTGGCAGAGGTGAGTCTCTAGTTAAGACCGGAGGGGACAAAAGCATTGAAAAAGCAGAACAGTTTATAGAAGGGTTAATTCTGTATTTCTTAGCCAGCTAAGGACAGTTGGAAATCAGGGCAGATGAGTTAAAGAAAAGCTGTGGAATAAAAATTATCCAAGGAAATGTGGGAAGGTGAGAGCAGAAGCAAATATAGTCCCAGCGTAAGCTGTCATGGGTAATAGAGCATCACGAATCAGGCTCTAAACAAGTGACTTCTTCCATATCATTAAAATTGCAGCCTCTCTGATTGCCTTGCTGACATTCAGATGCCGGAGTGCTTCATCCCCATCCTGTATTCGTTTTGAACATGTACAAATGACCGTTTTAGGGACAAAACACAGGAGAGTCAGGCTGGATTGGATCAGCGCGATGCTGCTCACTCTGCAGTCGGCTCCCGAAGACATTTCGTAGAACAGATATGCAAATCTTTGAGGGACTTCCAAACCAGCAGCGAGTGGCGTTGTAATTGGGGTGTGGAAACCTGAGGAACAGAGTGGAAGAACCAGGATGGTGTAGCAGCATTCAAGAGGAAAGCATGCCCATGAATTCAGTGAAGTAAGAAATGCTCCAATCAAAGATGTCTGGCATACCAAAATTGAACAAAAGTGGTGTAGCTAATGATCTGAGTAATAAAAAAGTGGCAGCTGAAGTCCTCATTCTGATGCTGTGGCTTGTACCTATATCAAATACATGTAGCCAGATTTATTTCATAATAAAATCTGGGCAACCAAGATGACCCAAGAATATGCATCTGCCTGGAAAGTGCATCAACGGCGGGGGTGCAGACGTGCCCAGTGACGCATGAGAGGAGCTGTTGGCTTTGCTTTTCTGTTGAGGGTTGGTCTCTTCAAACCCCTCCAGGAGTACAGGAGCTGCACAAGACCCAGTCTGCGCCTTCCCGGGTCAGCTCACCTGGTCACATTGTCACTTGTACCACGTCTTCCAAAAGAGGGGGCTGGACAGAGGTCTGAAGCATTTTTACCCATCTAATCTTCTGTTCCATCACTGTTAAATGCTTTCACAGATGTCCTGATTGCCACAGGTCTTTGGTTGGCAGGGTTTCACAGGGGCATGTGACTTGCAATAACACTTCTCTTGGCAGGTCTTTTAACTGCTTGCTCTTCCTTTCTTCTCAAAACTCTCCCAAGACTGAGCTTTGGTCTGCGTTTGGTGGCATGGCCGTTTTCTTGGCATCTGGGAGAGATGGAGCCGGCAGGACTCTCGATCCAGATAGAGCTGGTCCTGCTGTCTGCCTGTTGGGATGCTCCCAATGCTTGCATCGAAGCACGGCCTTCACAGACACACCCCAGCCTTCTGGATCTTGCCACACTTGCTTTTTGGGAAGGTGCTTTTCACTAGCCCAGCAAATACCCAGACCCCTTTCAAAACTGAGCGTGTGGCAGGGCATGGTCTCCTTTGCCCTGCCTTCCCTCTCTGAGTGTATGGATCTCGCACAGCTTGGTTTTCCAACGAGGGACCGAGCTGGGGTCTCACCTCCCTTCCTTGCAAAGAAATGACCTTCCTGGAGGACATCCCTGGCTGGATTCTGGAGTCACACAGCGGGGACCTACTCCACGTGCTCATTTCCAGCCCCTTCTTCCAGGGGTCTCCTTGTCAGTCCCAAATCTACAAGTGGAGCAGAATAAGGACTTGCACTTCTGCGTCCCCTTCCAAAGCCACTTCCCTCCAGCCTAGTCAGGAAGCTCTGCAACATCTCCTGTCAGCTGCAGACTCAAGTGTGCTCCCCTTGCTCCTGTCTTCTGCCCCACACCCAGTTTTCTGGGGATGGCTAGCACATATCACATGGAGGATCTCCAGCCAAAACTCAACAACCCACCCGAAGGCACAGCAGATGGGTCCCTGGCCAACAGCAAGGCAGGAACAAACCTCTGAGCCCTGTGCACCCGCCACAGACCCCGTCCTCCCCAGCTTACCTGCTGCCACGAACAGCCTCGGTCACCGGGACAGACCCTTGTGATGTCTCGCAGTGACAGCAGCAAAGCTGACCCTGCACGCAGGCGGGTCCTGCCCAGGGGCAAGGGTGTCCGCTCGATGCACAGGTTACTCTGTGCTGCCTTATGGAGTCAGGCTGCCTTCAAGAGCCATTAACACCACGGCAGGGAGAAACCAACAACAAAAGGCTCTGAAGCCGTCCCTTTTGTGCCTGGGAAAGTCCTCCCTGGGCTGGGGGTGCCAAAGCCTGCAGAAGCAAAGCTCTGGACAAGGGTGAGACTCTTACAGCTGAAAAATAAGAACAAGAACAACAACAACAAATCAGAAGCAGAAAAATGGGAAGAGCCCCTACAATCTACCTGGGATGGTTTTACCACTCAGGTGAGAAGAAACAACCACGCTCAGAGGCCAGTGATGGTGATTATAAAGGATGGAAAAGCTGCGGCACAGGTTCACATTCCACGCTCTTCCCACCTCCCTTTTGCTCCCCAGCCTCTGTCCCTTGGGACACACTCACGTCCTCCAGCCCCATTCATCCCACCTCCCCCAGCTCTCAGCGGGACCTTCCCGTCCCTATCCCCTGTCATATCCTCTGCCTATGGGACATGAGGCAGCATCTCCTGGGGCATTGATGCTGGTTGGCTGGCCATGCACATGCTGGTTTTCCTGGTGGTGGCTCTGGAAGACACTGGTGCTTTCACGTGGCAGCATTTCTTTGGAAACGTGGGGCAGCGCTTTGAATCTTTCTCTCGGACTAAGCCAAGAAGCTGCACAAAATCTCTTGCCACTTTTGAGATTTTGACTATTTTGTCCGATTTGGTTGAAACGGGACCAAGCACTTGGGAAGCTGAAGGCTGGGACAGCCAGCGTGACCACGTGAACCTTGCTCCTTTATGGCAGCATGCTGAAACCATGGCACTACATTTAAACTGGAAGAGGGGCCAGTGGATAAGCAGGAGCTGGGAGCAGGGAACAGGGATGAACTAACGGGCTGCTGAGTTGCTCATCGGACATCAGCACCTGGCGAAGTCAAGGGTTGCTGGAGCTGTACAATGAGGAATTAGAGAAAAGTCCACGTCAGTTGACACGATCTGGGGAGAACAGGCTTCCTTCAGCTCATCCGACACATTTTTGGAGAGGATGAGGTTGGGTCAATGATGAGAACAGCTCTGTGGGAAGCTGCTTTGGAAGTGCCGGTCTGGTACCATGCCACATATTGATTCAGAAAAGAGGGAAAGATAATAACCTGCTGCATGTTGAACAAGCCAAATCCTTGGGAACATCTCCCAAGCAGGGATTCGGCTCTGGCAAGTTATGTCTGGGTTGTCATCTTCTCCTGCTCCACCACTCACCTGCTTTTTAAACTGAACATGGAAATCAACTGAAAAAAGGCAGATGTGAAGATGTGAGAGCAGCGGCGAGGGAAGAGGGCAGGTTCTGCTCTCCTAGTGCTGCAAGGTGCCCAAGATGGACAGCAGAGAAGGAGGCCCCTTCGGAGGGGGGAGGTGAGGAAGGTCCAGCTGAGGGTCCGGAGGAGCCCGCACCCGCTCATCTGGGCCGGTGGAGGCACCGACGGTGTCTGCAGGGTGCTGGGAAGGGTGCGGAGAGCGAAGGGGAGAGCTGTCATCCCTCGCTGTGACCCACCGTGGGGGACAACATGCTGCACCACACAGAGCTCACCGAGAGTGCTGAAGGCAGAGCCCTGGTAATTTCAAAGCAGCAAATGTGTGCAAGATAACGGCAAGAGCCACAGACCAGAGAGGAATGGGGGAGTGAGCATCTCTTCCAAGCAGCCAGGGAAGAAAAAAATAATCAAAAAAAAAAGTACGTTGGCTAGAAGGTGCTTTACAAAGTATTTATGAGGTGTGCTCTTTAAAAATGGATAAGCTGTGCAGTGAGACTGCAGAACTACTGCAAGCACCAGGGACGGGAAGCTTTGCTGCCCAAGGAAGGCCAGGATGGGTGAGCCTGTGCTTGGGGAAGCAGCATGCATGTCGTGTTCTCGCTTCTGTGCAGCGCCCGGTGGGCTGCAGGACCTGCGCTGCCCCCGTTGCGCTGGTTTACTCCTGCTCAGGATCCGGATTGAAAGGAAAACCGACTTCCAGCTCCTTTCTCCAGGAGCTGGAGTAGCTCCTGACACCAGGCTCGTGTCCACCCATCTTCAGGGGCTCCTGCGTCCCGGGTGAACCCACTGCCAGCTCTGCAAAGCTGCCCGCTGTCTGCAGGGGAGGGCCGGCGTGCACAAAAAGGAGTAGGCTTGGGCGCAAAGTGGAGGAGCACTGGGCACCCTCCGTCTTTGGCAGCAAGATGCTGCGGGCCAGACCTGGCCGTAGGCTGGATGAGCCAAGAATAGCGAAGACAAGGTACAGCGTGCTTGGATGCAGCTTTGGAGGTGGAGGGTGAAGAGGAGGGAAGCAGAGTGTTGCAGAGCAGGGATGAGGGTCAGCAGGCAGCCTGGGACCAGCGTGTTGGGCCAACACAGCGGCTGGGCAAGGGCTGACACGCCATACGGAGACCTGCCTGCTCCTGTCACCGCTTCTGCAACACCTTCACACCCTGGGTCTCTGGCAGCCGGATCCATCGCCACGCCTGCCATCGTCCCCGGGCACGTCCCTGTCCCGCCAGGCTCTGCGGCTCCCGGCGCTGCGTCGGCAGCGCGCGTACCGCGGCCCGTCGGCACGGGCAGCACAACACAATGTGATGTGGAACAGCTGCTCCGTGCAACGCAACCTCCCGCGGGGGGTGGCGGGGGGGGCAGCATCGTGTCTGTGTGGGCTGGGTCCCCCGCTCACAGCCAGCTGACGGGTCGTGAGAAAAAGAGCAGCGCTGTCAGGGTCCATCAGCCGTCCTGGTGCTGACGGCCACAGGGGAAGCGGCAGCGCGGGGAGCTGGGATGGCAGGACTAAGTGTGGCAGCGGTGGGAGGAAGGATGGAGGGGGACATTCGTGGCTGCCCACCACACGTGGGGATGGGGCAGGGTCCCCGAGGGCTGGGGTCGTGCCCTGGGTTTGTGTTTCCCACTGTGTGCCACACCAGTGGCTGTTCTCACACTTGGATGAACGAAGCTCCTAAGAGATAAGACAAGAGTGGCTTTGGGGAGGAGGACGAGGAGGGTGAGGCAAAGCCAGTGGGGTCTGCCCAGGCACCCCGTGTCTGTGGGGGTGTGGGGAGGGCAGCATCCTTGCCCGGCTGGAAGCTCCCATCCTGTTGCCAACCACAGGACCAGATAGTCTGGGTCTCTCCTAGAAAGCCAGACCAATTGGAAGTCTTTGGGTCAAAAGCCATGTGGTGTCCCATTGCAATGAGGCACAAACACACCGTTTCTCTTTGCTTCTCATTTAAACAACCTGCTTTGTACGGGGCAACTGCTCCAGAAGTGAAGATGCTTCCAGCTGTAAGAAGACAGCTGGTCAACAAATTAGCTAAAGGCATGGCTCAGCCTCCTAGCAATCCAAGCAAAAGAAAGAAGAAAAAAAAAGTCACCTATCAGTGGGTGAGATCTTGCCCTCTTGCCCTCAGCTCAGTGACAATGCTATGACAGCGCGGAGGAGTTTCTTTCAATAGCCACCGCAGCCAACGTCTGGAGAACGCAACAGATGGGAACGCCTTTCTGCTGCTGCGAGCTGGAGCTGGGTTTCAGCAACTGGAGCTGAGCTGGACCACTCAGAGCATCCTTGCTGCATGACAGTCCCCTTGGGAAAAGCCCCAGGAAAAATGCCTGGAGGAGCCAGCACAGTGAAACTGCAGCCATGGAGCATGGAGGCTCTCAGATTTGGTTGCTGAGGGTACGTGACAGGGGCTGTTGGAGCATCCTGTAGCTCTGCTGCAGGAACGTTGTCCCTTCTGCTGCCCTGGAGAAAAGTCCTGTACTGGGGCACTGCCTGTCATTCATGTGCCACTTGAAACAACCCCCAGACAGTGGCCTTTTCTGCTGGGACTTGTGTGGTGAGGAACAAGACCTGCTGCTCAGGGAGGGGTGGACTCAAGGGAAAGAAAGTCCACCCCATCTCTTCTCCATAAGAGCATCTGCTTACCCCTCCCAGCTGCCTGTCCCAAGGGTCTGCTCTCAACTCACATGGGGATGGTTCCCAAGCAGGTCTGGTCAAAAATCCCTGGTCACACGCATGTCAGACAATCCCTCAAAAGGTCTCCAAATATTTTCTGAGGATTCTGGAATCTTTATTGTGTCTTCGCTCAGGCAAATATTCAACCCTCGCTGGCATCAGAGGAAATTTAGACTCCAAACAATGCCCTCCATAAGACCAAATTTCACCTCCAAATTTCACCTCCATAAGACCAAAATAAATGGCACACTGAGTCCTGCTGCTTGCCTTCCCCAGCAAAATAGTCCTACTAATCCAGGGAAGCAACAGGTCCTGCTAGTCCTGAGGACTAGCGCTCTGACCCTCCTACCAGGGAAGCTCAGCAGCTTGGGGACACCAGCTCAGGAAAGAAATGTCCTCTTTTATCTGGGTGAATTGCTGTTGCTGTGGTTTCTGGATGGGCTGTGAGTTCTGGTTGTGTCTGGCCAAGCCTGCATAAAAGTAATTAGTAGAGACTCTGCAGCCAAGCCCATGAGCAGCCTCTGTAGTCTCACTTGGGACCACAAGTTCCATGGAACTGTTGGACATTGAGGCTTCTCCATACCTCTGTCTACTTGCTCCATCTTTATCATGAATCTTTTCACTGGCTTAAAGGGTGAAACCGTGTTGAGCTGGCCCATGACAGCCCAACTTGCAGAGATGGGTTTGATGGTCCAGAGACCTGAGTGGCACAGGGACCCTGGCCTTTTTCCTGCAGGCCACTGAAGTGCCTTCAGGCGAGCGAGAACCTTCAGTCATTAGAAAGGCTGGATTGAAACTAATTGCCCCAAAAGCTCCATGTCCCATCCCCAGACCTCCAGGCCTTCAGGATTTCTACGGGCAGCATGAAATTAGTAAATTGCTATTTGTGTGATTTCCTAGACCCTTGCCCATAGGACATTTTTGTTCTGTCATATAATGTAAACTCCAGGGTTTGGATGCTCAGAGAATCAGAAGTAACTGGAAGGAGAAAAGCAAAATGTAACGTGGTCCCTAGGAGAGCTGCAGGCTCCCCAGAGCATCTCCAGGGACACAGCACTCACACATCCAGAGCTGAGACAACCACCCTGCTGCAGCACTGACTCTTCTTTATCTGCTCCTCCTGAGCACATCAGTTTTCCCCCAGTTGCTTATTTCTAAGAAAAAAAAGTCACGATCAACAGCCAAAATTGATTTTTTTTTTTTTTTAATTGTAACAAATGGATGGATTTCATGGCAAAGCTGGTCTCTGCAGATCCTGATCCCCTGGAGCCCGTTGGTCTGCTCTGGCCACTTGGATCAGCCTGACACCATGTCCCTCCCCAGACCAGGATCACACTCAGCAGTCGGTACTGACCTTTTTCCCGATGAGTGAGCAGCACACTCAGCCGGCCGAGGTCAGGCCCCCGAGGGACTGATCCAGCCCCAGAGCGCTTGTGAGCCAAGTGGGTTGGGTATGGGCATGCCAACGGGCCACAGCAGCTGGGTTTGGTGCTGGCGGTGCCTGTGCTGAGCCTGGAGGTCCCTCCGTTTGGGTACAGCCTGGGTATTTCTTGCTCTGGCCAGCGCTGAATTTAATGGTCCCCCCATGGGTACAAGTAACAATTCGTGCCAGTGAAACTGGGACAGCCATCATTGGAAACAGTTCTTGCAAGCAACCCCAAGCGCAGGGATGCTCCTTGTGCTGGCCACCGATGGGCTATGCACGGGTGTCTGCGCCTCCTTCCACCTGCGGACACAAAGCTGTCTCGTCATCTAGGGGCTCATCAGGTACCTTCATTCCAGTCAGTTACCACCAGCGTCAGCAGCAGGCCACCATCTCATCTACCTTCACATCCAACCTCTGCACAAATGAGACCTGAGATGTGGAGTTCAAGTGATTGATGGAGGGATGACACGTCTGTTCTTACAGTCCTGGATGTCTCTGCAGGACCAGCTTCTCTTGACCATGAGATACCACCGGGTAAACCTTTTTAGAAGGCCTGAATGCTCTCACCTCTCCAGATACCTCTTCTTGACTTTGTTTCAGAACAATTAAAATCAAAAGCTAGAAACTCCCCAGCATGCTCCTCCATCACCAGAGCATGGCTGAAGGGACAAGCAGACCATGACAGTCATCAACCATGATGTGTTACTGCACTACTAGTATTTGCTCAGATGGCACAGACATGGCACAAGACACAAGAAACATGTCTTTTTCTCTCTGATATGGTGTTGTCAGAGAAAAAAGAATGATGGGCTGGATGCATATGCTGTAAAGGAGATCTCCAGCAGGCACATGTCCCCAGTGAGCTAATGGCAATGGGATAATTAATGTCTCTAGGGTCTGGTTCATGAGCTCTCAGGTGTTTCCACTGGGGAACTCAATGTAAACTCAGCAACAGGGCATACTCCATCTTCTCAGGTGGTCCTATCTCTCATCTGGAGACTGAAGAGCTGGCAGCAGGTTGGGACCATGCTTTTGGGGACAAGGCTGTGGATAGGTGCCCCTGGGAATGGGAGTCAAGGTGGTTGGCTCTTGGCTGGGGGCTGGTATGGGTGGCTGCTCTGCTGGGGCTGGTGTTAGAGGAAGCATGTTAGTGAAGGCCGGTCTGGGTGGGGGCACTCAGGGCCTGGTGTTGGTGAGAGCAGTTGTCCCAGGCCTTGATGAGAAGCAGTTCTGGTGATGCCTGTGGTTCAATGTCCCTGGGCATCAGTTGCCCTCTTATGGGCAGAAGACTCCCAGCAGTGTGGCCTCTGTGAAGAGCAGCTGATGCTAACCCGTGCGTGTCTCACCACACTGAAGAGGTGCAGAGGCAGCTCTTGAGGCTTTTCAAACAGTGCTGGATGAGGGAGGTGGGAATGGGCTCAGGGATGCTGCAGGAGGTGTTTCTTCTCAGAAGGCAAAAGCAGAGGGTGAAGAACAGCAGTGGGAGGTACTCAAGGGAGGGGAGGAAGGTATCCTCTCATGACCTGTTCTCCCAGGTCCAGCCTTGCATATGTGCCTATTATACAGATAGCTTCTGCCCTGGCTTCTAGTTCCTGAAGGTGACTAGGAAGGGGTTGCCAGGATAGCATCCCAGGTGGCTGGTGAGTGGGACAGGTCTCTAGCCAAACCAGAGGTACCCTGCTATGTTTTTCCCAGTAAGAATGAAACACCCTGATATTGGATTCCTCTCTTGACCTTCATGCAGCAGATTCCATCCCCAGCGCCCTCCCACTGCCACCCCCACCCTCCATCCCATTTAGCCTGGAGGTGCCTGGAAAAAGGTGAGGAGCAGGGAGGAAGCTCTCTGGTTCATTGATCCCATCTCTCCAAGGCACAGTAGGCACCTCAGCACCATTAGAGCGGCTGGTTGTTATTGTCGTTGCTGATTTCTGTACTCTTCTGCCTCTTTCTCCCTGACTGGTTTGGTGGCCCTGTCATTACCAGGTTTCCCCAGCTGCCTGTCAGGGTCCTACTGGCCTCAGCGTTGCCTGGGGCTCTCGGATAACAAACAAGGCACAGAAGAGTTCTTGGGCTTCCAGGGTCCTAATTAGCTGGTGTCATTTTAGGGACGTGTGTCCTGCTGGCTGCAAGGAGACAAAGACAGCTCAGGAGGCATCTTTAAATGCATCCAATTAGAGGGGGCTTTAGAGACGAGCAGTCAGCTCCCGAACGCGCAGGGGCCCCTGCCAAAAAACCTCATGTCCTAACTGGAGACTGATGGGGAGTTGTTCTTCCCCTGGTAAAGGCGATCCTCCCTTCAGCGTGACCTGTCACTGCTGTTGCTCTGCTGGCGTTCACGGCATCGCTCCTGATTTTACACCAGCACAACTGATGGCAGAACCAAGAAACCCGCAAGTGAATCCTAGCATACTCAAAGCTTGGGTAGATGTTGATATAAAATCAGTGTATGTTTTCTCTGGCCCATTTACACCAGTCCTGGATCTCCAAAGGAACTGCTGTAACTGCTGCCTGGTGTCTCCGGACTCAGAACAACTCTCCTGTCCCATCTTCATCGGCAGGATTAGTCTGTGAAATGACAAGCTGAATTGCCAACGTCTCAGCTGGTTTCTTTGTGACCACAAGCATCCGTTGCTGAGATGCAGCTCAAGGAGATACTTTCTTCCTTAGGAGCCATCACACATGAATGTCCTCTGCAGGCTGTGCACTGTGGGGTGTCCACCACGAGCAGCCCCTCACCACTGCAATAAGCCCATGCCCAGCAGGATCAACAACTAGGAGGCACCCTGAGGTCCCACTGAGAGTTGGTGGCTGGCTGATTTCACGTGGGCACCTCCATTGGAGTGACCTACGTTATCTTGAAACCAAATGAGATGCCAATGGTGGAGTGAGGGAGGTAAAACCCATGAGTGCTACAGGAGAGACTGAGATGTTTGTTCTTTAACAGCTGTATGCAGGTGTTTGCAAAGGCCTCGTGGGGAACTGTGTCCCATCAACCATGAACATCTCCAGCCAAACATGAACGCGCTCAGACTGCCAGAGCCTTCCTGGTTGCAAGGTGAGTTTGTCCCTTCTCCCTACCCACGTCCTGGCTGTGACAGGTCACCTCTGGCACCTGCCTGTCCCCCAGGCCCTGAGGAGGGCCGAAGGGAGATCCCTTGGAGGCACCCATCCTCCACCACTGCCCCAGCCCTTGTCTCACTGCTGCACCAGGTAGCAGCACCCGCCACCAGCCCTGCAGCCTCCACCTCTGCCTCCCCAGCCTCCTCAGCAGGAGCCATCTGGGTCAATAGCCTCCCCGGGGGCCGAGAATTAGCAATTAAAACCTCCTGGAAATGGGGTCACCATCGCACCCCCAGTCCTGAACATGGTGCTGGGGACACCAGGCTCCACGGCGGCCGGGCTCTGCGGCGGAGGCAGCCCGGCTCTGGGCTCTGGCCGGACTCTCAAAGAGTTAACACGGAGCACCAGCCATTAATATTCTCACTGATAGCCCCGAACACCAGCCCTGCACGGCTGTCGCTTTCATTAGCGCCGAGAAAATGAGCCCTTCAAAATAGGACAGGCGGCTGGGGGGGCGTGGGGAGGAGGGCTCTGGGGCCAAACATGCGATTTTCCGTGCGATTGATGGATATTAAACCGCCTTCCAGTGACGTCAGGGGTCACTTGGGTGATGGCAAAGGATTCCCCAGCCCCCCTTGGCCTCGTGCCCCCCCCCAGCCCTGCCCGGGTGGGTGCCCCCCCCCCCCACCCCCCCCAGTGCTGCCGAACGCCCCGCTGCCACCCGTGCCCTGGCACCGGGGTGCCACGCTGGCCATCGCCCCGAGCAGCCGCGTTCGAGGAGGTGTGCGGGGCGGCTGTCACATCACATCAGCATCCCGGCCCCGGCGCGGTGACTCGATTAAGGTCCTTCGCCGCAGAACCAGTTAAAGAGTCAGCAACTCGCTCAAGCGGCTGGGCAGAGCCAGGGGTGGCGAGGGCACCGCCGGGCACGGGGACCCCCGGGGTGGGGTGGAGGAGGAAGGATGGGGCTCAGGGTTTTTGGTTTTGGTTTTTTTTTTTCCTTTTGGAATGAGGAAGGGAAAGCGAGATCCTTGCTCAGTCTGTGGGAAAGTTCATCTTCCAAATAACCCCTCAAGGTGGTGCTGACCCTGTGGCACCACAAATGTCCTAAATTTTGTTTTGCCGTGTGTGTGCATCCCGCAAAGCCGAGCCCTCGGGGCAGGACTGGTGAAGGATGGCTCGGCCAGGGGCCGGATCCATTCCTCTCTCCATCATGGCCTCAGAGGGGATCCTGGGGAAGCTGCCAGAGTCTGGATTAATTTTTTCAGCTGCTGTGTGTTCCAGTGCTCCAGCTGGAGCTGTCCCCTCTGCACCCCACCTCCCTGTGCCTGTGCTGCTGGGGCCAGGGAGAGTGAGCTGATGCGATGGGGAAACTGAGGCAGGGGCCAGCTGCTTGAGCGCTCGTGCTATCCAAAGCCATGGTAGATGGGTTTAGCACAGTCGTGAAGCTGTTGGCTCCTCTGGTGCGTATGAAACCGCAGAGGGAGCTGCTGTGGCAATGGGAAGCAAAGCCCCTGGCTGGGCACACACTGCTGCGACAGTCTGGGAGGAGAGCACTACACCAATTCGTGGCACCGTGTCCCCATCCCGCTCCCATGGTCCATGATGAGGAGCGAGTGGTGCAAGATGCAGAATGTGTGCTTTACCACCTTCAAGTCCTGCCGTGGTTGCTCCGAGGGCCCTTCTCCCAGCCTGCACGCGGGAGGCTCAGCTGGAGAAGACTGGGCAAAGAGGGTTGTTCTGGTGACTGACTCACCTCCTCACCGCTGGCAGCCAGCTCTGCTGGGCTTGTACTCCAGCTCCGATACTGGGGTGACATGGTCACTGGGATCGTCCTTCCCTTGCTAAATAAGGGGACTGAAGAAGTTTGTGTTGGTGCCAGGTGTAAGCTGGGAAATGAAGACCTGCTTTGATCCAAGCACAGGGTTGACCAAGACAAAGCTGTCCTTGCCCAGCACGACATCCTGAGGGCAATGGGAGCCAGTCATGCTTCAGGCTTTCTGGGCTACGCAGTCCAGGAGGACACCAGCATGGGTGCTTGTGATAGGGACATCATTGGTGGGACAGTGGGAAGCCTGCAGAGTCACCACTGTGTTTTGGAGAGGACTGTAGGGTTGGATGGAACAGAGCTCCATCCTATTTTGTAGGAACCTCACGGTCCTGGGGCTGTCCAGGCATGGAGATCCCCCTGCCAGCCCCCAGACGGCTCCTGCCTTGGTGAACAGTGCCCTGGCTTGTGCCTTCTGCGTGTTCTTCTCCCCGCACGGCACCGACTGCGTCCTTAGAGTCACAGCACGCTCGGGACTGGAAGCAGCCCCTGGAGATGGTCTGATCCAGCCCCCTGCTCCAAGCCTACCCCCTCCCTGACCTGGAGCTCTGCAGAACTTGTCTCCTAATCTGCTTGAGCAGTAGCTGGCCCCAGAGAGTCTCCTGGCAGCTGGCACGAGACCTCCTGGCAGCATCCTGCTGAGGGGGACAGAGATGTTCACACCCGGCTCCGATGCAGCTGGGGGATGACTGGTGGAGACGTGGCACCCATGCCAAAGTGAACAGCAAGGTGGCACATGTCCCCTGGGAGGTGCTGCTGGGGAAGAGGGATCTGCAGCTCGCTCCTCATCTGTGCTGCCTTTGGGCTAATGCCCTCAGTGCTGGGAAGGATCAAACTTGGGGACCAGGGACCCAAATTCTGCTCCCCAGCGTGCGTGGGGCCGGGACAGGCTCTGCCCGTGGACCCGACGCTGTGCTCAGCCCTTGCTGCGGAGCAGCCGGCAGCCTGTGTGACAAGCCAGACCAGCATGGTGGATGGCAGTAATTATCGTGCCGCCCACAGCTGAAGGGGAGCATATGGTAAGGAAAAGGAAACTAACTTGTATTTTTCCGCACCCCCGGGCTCAGCCTTTCTGGGGCTGTCACAGTCGATTTGTGCTGCCTGAGCTGTTTCGCCCCAGCCGCCTCTGCATCCGGCAGCTCCCTCGCAGGCAGCGGCGATGCTGGTGCTCCCCGCTCCCGCAGCCCCTCATGCCAGGGAAGCCGTCCGGCAGCTCCATGGGGCGCGACCAGCTGCGGTCCCGCTCCCTGTCCCTGGTGGGATGTGGCCGGCACGGCGTGGGGCGGTGGGTGGGTACCTGGGGTGGTGGGATGGATGCCGTTAAGAGGGCACCTTGGGGTGCAGAGGACCTGAGCACCCCTGGGCGGAGCCTGACACCCACCCTGGGTTGGGGAGACCTCTCCCAC
Source organism: Balearica regulorum gibbericeps (assembly GCF_011004875.1). Lineage (NCBI taxonomy): Eukaryota > Metazoa > Chordata > Aves > Gruiformes > Gruidae > Balearica > Balearica regulorum. The sequence continues at coordinate 1,441,008 of NC_046198.1, forward strand.
AGCCCTGGGGTATCCATCAGCTCTGAGCCCTCTCTGCTTTCCACCCAGGTGGGTTGCTGCCCACCGCAGCTCCCCTGCAGCCCCTAAAAGCCACCACGAGCCCTAGGCAGGGCCCTTCCCGAGCCGCCGCGCTGTGCCACGGGCAGCAATTCGTCAGGGTCTCTCCGTCGCACTGATCCCCTGCCGTGATGTGGCATCTCAGGTGGTCGCAAGGACGCCTGGATCTGGCCGAGAGGGAAAGCTGGGAAAGCTGCTGCGTTCATCCAGAGCTCCCCCCATTCATCTGTCTAGCCCAAACGCTCCTGCCAAAAGCAAGCTGGAAAGCGGTAGATGTAGCAGGCAGCTTTCCCTGGTTTAAGCACGGCGGTTTCCATGTCGGCTCGCTACCAGTGGGGACTTCTCAGGTACGGGGAGCAGCGCGATATTGCCGTGAAGCTGCCGAGGGGTGTTACGGCGGCTGCCGTGGGCACGTTGATGGTGGAGCTGGCCAAGTTGGGAAAAGGAGGGTACCCGTGCTGCAACCGAGGTTCTTCAAGGGTCACGGGAGCCGCTGTGTGTCCTGGTGCGGGGCTGTGCAAGCAGCCGCCCGGGCATCCTCCCCAGCAGAACCAGAGACTGGTTGTATCTGCCAACTGGGCACAGATTCATCCCTGGAAAGCAAACTTCTACTTTTCATTTAGAAAGGGGAATTGGGAGTCCCCAGTTCCTTTCCAGACTCGCTGCTGCTGCCAAGGGGCTCCTGGAAGAGGCTGGGCTGAGCGGCTCTTTCTATGCAGTGTGATATAAAACTGGTTTTCTCGACTGTTGCTTTTGATGTCTCAGTCTTACAGGGCAACATCTCGGGGCTCCAGTTTGAGACAGAACATCTGAAAATGGAGTTGAATCTCTGGGGAGGAAAGGACCACTCAGTCTGGTTGGTGTGAGACCTTTGCAGGATGCAACAGCTCAAAACTCTTCAGGGTGCTGCCCTGATGTTGTGAACCACCAGTTCTGGTCACCCAGGTACCAAAAAGGGAGGATTTTGTGGGAGTCTGGTATGCGGGGGTGGATGCTGGCCACAGGATGTGACACCAGCATCCCAGGGGGTTTATGTCTTTAGGAGTAAAGTCGATGAGCAGGGAGAGCTCCCTTCCCCCAAAGCCCTCAGCAAACATCAGCAGAAAGATGATAAATGAGAAAAACACGGGGCTGCATGAGGGGGCTCTGGAGCTGCCCTTCCCGCGGTGGTGGTCACCTTCCTGGGTTTGTTTCCCGCCCCTGGCAGCCGTACGGCCAGGAGACCATGGCTGGAGACAGCAGCCACCGAGCTCCTTCCACTCCTCCAGCAGTCGCGTGGTCAGGAGGTGCCCGTGTTTGTCCAGCTCCGTCCTGGGCCACCTCGCTGGAGTCCCTATGGGTCCCTGGACGTCAGAGGAAGGTGGCACGAGCAGAGGCTGGTGGGTTTTAGCACACATCCCTCCACGGCCCAAAGAGCTGCTGACCTCCCGGGCACGACGCGAGGTCCATCTGTCGTGTGAGCCTCTAGCCCGGGGACAGATTGCGCGCCATGGTCCTGAGCATTGCTCAACGCTGGGGCTGCGTCTCCCAGGCACGGCCGGCTCCGGCCGCTCCCCTCCGCTGCCCCGACGCCCAGCCAGTGTGTGGGGGGGAGTGTGGTGTGTGCCCCCCTGCTGAGTAACATCCCAATTATGCAGATAGAGAAATAAAAGGGGGCTGTGCAGCCCCTTGGCTCATCGATAACCCGGGGTGGAGGGACGATGCACACAGATGATGTGAGCATCAATTAGTTTCTCTCTAACGGCAGGAGGAGGATGGGGGCTCTTGAGGGGGTGTCACCCTGTGCATGCAGAGCTGGAGTCCCAGGAGAGGAGCAGGATGTGGCTGGGGTGCTGGGAGCTCTCTCCATGCCCGTGTACCCTCCTCATGCTGGCTCCCTCCTGCTGTGCACCTTGAGTTTGCCTGCAGGGCCCCAAAAGTGTGACATACACCGCCCCCCCGGGGCTCCCTTCCCATTTCCTTACCTAGCACAGGAGCCTTTTTTTGGGGGGTAAAAAAAATTGATTTGGGGGGGAAAAAAAAAAAAAAAAAGCCAAACACAAAAACCAAACCCAAGCTCAACTCCTCCAGCCAGGGATGACTAGACGGGAGTGGTGGGGTGGGCTAGGAAGGAGAAGACCCCTGGGAAGCCGCGGCTCGGTGCCTCCTCCCCCTGCGGGTCCCTGACCTCCCGTTTGCCTGTCAAGAGCGAGCTCCGCCACCGAAACACCCCCTGTCAAATTAGTGAGTCAGAAGACGTAAGAGAGACCACCGCTGCTAATTTGTACATTAACTGGTTCTGACAGAAATATTTCACAAGTGAAAAAACAGAAAATGTGCCTCAAGACAATGTGCAACTTCCGTACCAGCAAACTTCTGCTTAACTGTGCGGTGCCCGAGGAGGGGGGACCCCCCGCCCTGACGAGCCCCGGCGGGAGCACGGGGATGGTTTTTAGCCCCGGGAGCCGCTCCTGGAGCGGCCGGATCAGGCCCTGAGCTGGGAACCGCAGGCAGGCGGCTGCGGCCTCACCGAAATGCTGGGGGGGGGGAGTGGGGGGCAGGTCCCGGCAGCACATCAGCAGGGGTGGAAAGGGCTCGGTGACAGCCCCCTTCTCGCCCTGGGGATGGACCCTTTGCAGCACCCCTCCATCGCCCATCCTGCTTTCAGCAGCTCCCGGGGTCGGGGCCTGCTCCTTCTTGACCCCGCCACGGGTACGACCTGCCGTGGGCCATGGGCTCCAGCCACCTTGCTGGGAAAAGCCGCCGGTGCAGGCAGCTGCCGGTGCAGGCAGCTCCCAGCCATGCCCAACCCAGCCCCACTGTGCCCCAAGGGAGAGCACGGGGGGTGGGGGTGGGGGGGGGTGGGGGGCCAAGCCCTCCTCAGCACCCATGGGACCACCCCTGCACCGTCCCCTCCTGCTGCCCAGCACCGCCATCACATCACACGTGGCGATCGTGGCGGTGGCCAAAGCTGGTGGCCAAAGCTGGTGGCCGAGCCCCTCTGCCGAGCCCCCGGGCAGCAGGACCCCATCCGAGATGCACGGGGCTGCCCGCTGGGGCCGTGGCGTGGCCCCTCACCGTGGCCTCTCACCCTGCCCTGTGCTGGCCGGGGCTGGCGGCGGTGCGTGCCGGGGTGCGGGTGGGAGCAGCCGTGGGGCTGAGCCGGGTCCTCGGGCCAGCAGCATCGAGCACATGATCTGTTGTGGCAGGTTCCCTGCAGCCTGGAGCCAGCCCCGAGCGAGCGCTGATGATGGCTTTAATTGCTTTCAGATTCGATAGCCCAGCCCGTGACAGCCCGGGTGGTGTGGCCACCGCAGCCCCAGCTGTGTCAGCCAGCCCTGGACCCCGGCGCAGCCCCTCGCCCAGACTCCCTGGGATGGGGAGCCCGGGAGGAGGAGGAGAGGAGCCGTCCCAGATTGGGGCTTTACCGGCAAAGTCTTCTCCACGGCCTGCCCGTGCTCACCGTCCAGATGGGGCGAGTGCTCGCATCACCCCCCGGAGCCTGGGGAAACCCAGCGGGGGTCAGCACAGCCCCCCCCCCCAACCCGGGATGCCACTGCAGCCCTGCTGTGAAGCCACCGTGACCCCCAGGTGAGGACCCCACAGCAGCCCCCCCTGCCCCCCTGGGGCAGCTCTGCTGTACCCCCATTTGGAGGGGGGGGGTGTTGGAGGGCTCCACTTGCCCATCAGTGATGGGGACAGGGCGGGGGGGGGTCCATGGTGCAGTGGGGACCCCAGCTGGCCCTCTCTGGGGTGTGTGTGCATCTCTGCTGCCTGCATGGCCATGTCGGGGGGCTGGGGGTGCCCCCAGGGCTGACCCGGACCTCGGGGGGGTTCTCCCCCAGCTGAAGGTCCAGCTGTCCCCAGGCATCAGGTCCTGGCCCTGCTGGGTGGTGGCTGTGTGGGGAGCTGGGGGGTCTCCAGAGTGGGGGGGGGCGAGGGGCTGCTCAGCACCCGCAGTGGCACCCGTGGGCTGGCCCTGACCCACTGGTTCCTATGCTTACCTCCTCCTCCTCCTCCTCCTCCTCCTCCTCCTCCTCCTCCTCCCTGCTGCCAGGCTCTGAGCTGCCTCCCACAGCTCCAGCTCAGACCAAGTCGGTGCAGGCAGCTGCCGGCAATGTCTCTAATGGCTCCCTGCCTGCCAGGGAGCGGGGCATGCTCGAGGGGAGCGGGGCGAGCACCCCGGCACCCGGAACTCACCTGTGCAAAGCCAGCGCTGCAGCAGGGCTGGGACCCCCCAGCCTGAGCCACCGTCCTGGCACACGGTGCCAGTGCCGGCTGTGCCATGTCTCCTTGGTGAGTGGGACCGGCCAGGAGCCCTGGCACCAGCAGCACCCACTCCCTCCGGGGGTGCCGGGGTTGGTGTGGGGTTACCATGCAGGGTTACCTCACCCCCCTCCCCCCCCCAACCGCCACACTCTGGCGTTGGCAAGTTGGGCAGCAGCAGGCAGCAGCTGCCATTTGCGAGGGTGAAGGCAGCAGTGGGCTCCTCCATCGCTCGCCAGCTCCTGGCAGAGCATCAGACTCAGCCGAGGACGAGGAGGGGGCCAGGAGGTGGGTGGGGGTGCAGAGCCTCCTGCTCGGCTGCGCCGGGGCGGTTGCTCACATCCCCGATCCATTATTGCGGGCAGTGCCGGCGGGCGGTCCGGGGCAGGGATTGCATTATTGACGAAGGGGACGGCAGACCCCGGCGCAGGCAGCGGCAGTGCAGGCAGGGCCCCCTCCTGCAGCACTCAGCCCCGGGCAAAGCACTTTGCCTGCGCCGCAGAGCCGCAGAGCAGGCAGGCCTGGCCCGGGGCAGCTGGCCTGGCAGCCGCAGCCACCGCAGAACACTTCTGCAGCGGCCTGTTCCCGCAGCTGCAAAACATCCTCCTCGCCCGGGACGATGTGGGGCTTGGGGCACCCATGAGCACCCCCCGAGGAGGGTGGCACGGGTGAGCAGCCGTGCCCTTGCAAACCCCACTCTGGCTCTGCCCCCCTCCAGCCCGGTGCGGTGCTGGTGCTGCTCTTTTTCAAGCTTCCCTCTGTCTCTAGGCGGAGATTTGTGGCGTAAAATGCACAATATGTTCTATCTGCCCTGTGGGAGCCATAAAATATTCACCAGCAGCTCCCATTATAGTCAGAGTGAATCACAGAGAGCGCTCGAGCCCTCGCTCCCCGACGTGCCCCCTCCGTGTGCAGCCCCAGCGCGGCCGCGGGGCCCCGGCGGTGCCAGTGCCGGTGCCAGGGCCTGACGAGCGGCCAGCGCCCACTTCGATCCCGCAGCAAGGACCCACATTTCCACCTCCGGCCCTGGGAGGCACCCCCAGGCCCGGCGGGTCGTGGGAGGATGCGGGGAGGTACGCCATGACCGCGCTGATGGGATGGAAACCACCTCCACCGGCCCGAGCATCAACCCTGGGCATGGGGGCAGCAGGAGCAGCTGGCAGCGCGGTGGGCTCGGTGCCCGCAGCAACGTGCCCCACTCGCCCTGTCCCGCCAAGCGGGACCTGGCATCCTGGGGTGACTTGTGCTGCCACTTGGCTTTTTGTAGCCGCAGCCGCTTGATTAGGGTCTTACAGCCCCTGCCTGCTTGCTGCCTTCGTCGTCACACACGTGCTTCAGTGTCTATCTCTGCTGTTCATACGGGTCGGTACGACATCGCTCTTCCTCCATCTCCCGCCGTCCTGCTGGCTGTCCTTCCACCCGTCCCTCCCTTCTGACCCACCGCTCTCACTGCCCGTCCCCACCTCAGGGTTAAGACGTGACAGAGTCAAGGGACACCACTTACTGATGAAGCAACGCACTACTCCGAATCCCATGTGTCAAAGACAATTAGATCTGTTGACACACAATTATATGTAATTATAAAGCAGTCGATGCTGGCTCAGCCTTTGCGAATCACACCCCGTTACGGCTTGATTTCACCTCCCTCCCTCCATGGCCGCTGCTCTGGCCGTTGCCCGGATGGTGACACCGGGGGTGTCCTGAGGGTGGCTCGGGGCCACGGGCAGCATCGCCGTGTCCACTGCCAGCCACGCGCCCGCTCCTGGGAGACGCTGATCCCGGCTGCTCCAGGCGCTGCCTTGCCGAGCTGCCGGCATGGCAGGATTTGCCCCCAGCACGTTGGCTGGCGCGGGGCTCGCCAGGACGTGGCTCAGGACAGCCGTGGCCCGCGGGGAAGGCAGAACGCAGTTGCCCACCTGAGCTGGCCACACGGCTACCATCACAACAAGGGCCACCACCAGGTCACTGGGCTGAGGTGTCCGAGCGCGTCCTTGGCACGGAGCAGCACAGAGCCGGGTGCGGGGGGGGACCCCGTTCACGCGTGGGGCAGCCCCGTGGTGGCGTGGGGAGCGGTTTTAGCCACACACCCCAGCCGGCATCCCCAGGAGGGAGCGGGGCCCAGGCAGGCAGCCTGCCCGCAGAGGCGAGGGCAAGGGGGCTGCGCGGCTGCGAGGGTTAAACCCTCGACACGGCTCCTCTCCCTGAACAGACTGAGGGGAGAGGAGGGGAGCGCGGCAGTGCCCTCCCCGCCAAAATTAACTCTCCATCTGTTTCTCCCCGGCTGAGGCTGATGGCTTGTGACAGGGCCTCCTGAATGCAAAGATGTTTCGCCCGGAAAAAAAAAAAAAAAAATCTATTACAAGTTGCTGTAAGAAAGACCGAAATCCTCTCCTTCTGTCTCTCCCTACTGGTCTCAAGGTGCCCACCCCGGGCGAGAGCGGGCTGGCACGCAGCCGGCCGCCTCCGCTCAGCCGGAAAGCTCTCCCCAGCGCCAGCCTGCCTCGCCCCCGGCCCAAACGGGCAGGCGGGAGGGAGGGTGGGTGCTGCCCTGGGTGGTGAGGAGGCTGGAGAGGCCGCTCCTTCATCCCCAACCTGGGCACGGTGCCGGTGATGCACCGGGCACGGCCCTGGCACCGTCGCATCCCTCGGACATCCCGGAGCGATGCGGATGGGGGAAACTGAGGCAGGAGGTGCCCAGAGCACCGGCTGGTGCCTGACCCTGGCCGGGACCGGGAGCCCCACGCCGGCACCGGCACCGGCACCGGCCGCTCCCGGGGAGCCGCAGCCCCTGCCCCGGCAGGGCGGGCAGCGGGCGGGCAGCGGGCGGGCAGCGGGTGCCCTCTCCCGGCCACAGCGCAGCCCTGCTCGGCCCCGGGAGAAGGCAGCTGCCGCTCGGTTTATGCAAGTTTCTGGATTTTGCTTTATTTTCACCCCTTTCCGCTCCCCCGCGCCCCGAAGCACAGCTGAAGAAACCTGCAACTCGAATTCCCTCTGGTTTTTGGGCTCAGCTCTGCTTCCAGGGCACCGGCGGATCCCACCGCTCCAGGGAAATGGCTTCAAGACTCTCTGCTTGGACCCCAAAACCTCATCGACAAGTGCCGTCCCTCCCCGCGGTGCCGCAGCCGAGCACAGCGAAACCAGGCAGCTTCAGTAAAAAACAAAAACTTTATTTGGTCCGTCAGAACCTGAGTTTGAAAACCACCCATGGATAATTTGTATCATACAGGGATTACTGTTCTGATTTACAATTGATAAAATATCCTATGTTTCTTAAGAGCCGGACAGTATTTACAGGGTTAAAAATATTCACAGCTCAGAAAGACAGAGAGGGGGAAAAAGTGAAGGACAAATCATCCCGAGGAGGAAGGAGCAGGGAAGAGAGAAAACAGATCAACAAACAAAAATACGGACAGAGCTTGGCTCAGCAGCCCCGGCCGGGGGCCGGGAGGGTGCCAGGGCAGCCCACCCCCCCTGCCTGCCCCCTGGCTCCGGGGTGGGCAGGAGGGACAGAGGGACAGGCCGGGCAAACCCACAGCCCGTGCATCCCCCTGCCCACACTGGCTGCCGGTGCAGGGTTTGGGGCGCAGGCTGCCCCCCAGCACGGTCCCTGCCAGAACAGGGACCAGCATCTCCCCCCGTCCCCCCGCCCCCCGAGCTGCGGGTCCGTACAGCCTGGGAAGGAGAGGGTAACCCCGGGGGACCCCCAAAACATACACACACACACATGAACACACGCACACGCACACTCATGCTCGCCTGCGCCAAGCCAGAGAGCCACAATGCCCTGAAACCGTGGGGGTCACCCCCCACCACAGAGCACCCACCGGGGCCAGCGGCACCCCGAGGCTCCGGCAAGCCTTCGCTTGTGCTCGCTACCTTCCCCGGGACCCGGCCTCTGGAGGATGGGGGGGTCTCTGCTTCCCCCCCTCCCAAAAATCACTCCCCGCCTCCACGGCACATGGCAATGTGGTAAAGCCACGGGGAGCTGCTCCCCAAACCCCGGGTCTGTACCTGCTCCCTTCACCCCTCACCTCCACGGGGCACGGACGGGGGGAGGCCCCCGCAGGGCAGTGCCCGGGGGCTGAGCCCAGCTCCGCACGCATGGCTTCTCTCCAGGCACTGCTTTCAGCGGCCGCCTTTGCATAGTAACACTTGTGTGACGAGTTGAGGGGGATCCCCCGCTGCCGCAGCCCCCCAAGCAATGCCCCGTGGCCCTGTTCCCCACTCTGGACGGCAGCAGAGGACACCTCTGCATTTCGCCCTGAGGTGCGGTGAAATCCAGCAGCTGCAGCTTTCTGAAACAACCCAGTGCCCTCTCCTCCCCAGCACGGCCCGGGGGGGCAGCCCCGGCACCTGGGATGGGGGAGGTGGATGGGGGGTCCGGGCACCGCAGCAGATCCCCACCACAAGCAGCACAGCAGGGCAACCTTGGCACCCCCCCGGCCCGGCTACGGTACCTCGGTGCCACGTTGGTCCCGGCAGCGGACGATGTGGGGGGACAAGACAGTGGGAAGGGCCTGGGGACAGACGGAGGGTCACACAGACGGACAGACGTCAGAGGTATATTCTTTTTTTTGTTGCAGCGCCAGGGCCCTGGCGCCGCGGGAGGGGGCAGAGTCCTGAGCGTGGTGCCTGGGAAGGGCCTTGACAGCAACCTCCAGCCCCCCCCTCCCGCAGCCCGCCGCTGCGTGCCCGGGGCACGGGTACGGGGCAGGTGGGATCCTGAGATGGCCCCGTGCCCCCAGCCGCTCCTCGTAAAGTGCGTGGGGGGTGCCGGGGCGGGGGGTGGCGGGCAGAGCTGGTCCTGGCCCTGAGAGCTCGCCCCAGCCCCGCGGCGCAGGGCAAAGTGCTGGGTGTGATGCTCCGGCTCTGCCCCACGGCTCAGCGCCGACAGCTCGGGGGGGGGCGACCCCAGGCCAGAGGGTCGGTGAAAATAACGGGGAAGCGGAGCGGGGAGGGGGAGGCGCTTCGTCATAGAGGCCGGGGGCCGTGGAGCCCGGCGACCTCGGGCGTGAGCAGCGGGTTGTGGGTGCCCTTCGTCGACATCCAGTCATTGAGGAAGGCCTGGGTGGCTTTGCGGTGAGCCAGGCGGTGGGTGATGGAGAAGCCGGCGTTACCCTCCAGCTGGGAGAGGATCACCAACACCTGCCTGTGAAGAGAGCGACGGGTTCAGGGTCAGGCAGCTGCCTCCACCCCAGCAATGCCACCCCCTGCCCGTCCCACCCTCTGCCCGCACCTCCCTGCCAGCCCCAGGCTCTGCCTTGCTCCAAGCCTCCTGCCAGCACCTGCCTGCCCTCGCCGGGCAGCCCCCCGCCAACCCACCCCTGCCTACCCCGGACCTGTGCAGGGGGGGGGACGCTGTCCTGCGTTTTGAGGCTGCCGCGCGTGGAGACGACGTTGAAGCTGTCGGTGCAATCGCACTGGACGTGCAGGTAGGACTTGGGGTGCCGGTTCTCCACCACCACAATGAGCCCTGCCCAGCCGTGCGTCAAGTAGTAGCAGGTCATCCCCTCACGGCCCTGCGGCAAACAGCACGGTCAGGGGTGCGAAGCCTCCGGGCAACCCCTGCCTCCAAATTTCAGCCCCTGAATCAACATCTTCCACCTCAGGCCAAGGGCTGCCCGTCTGCTGGGGTATCCCAGGGAGCAAAGCAGGTGGGCACCTGTGGGGCAGGAGGGGGCTAGGGGGCAGCCAGGGCTGGCACAGTCCTGCCTGACTCCTGCCAGACTGAGGACACGGCAGGGGCAGGGTCCAGGCTCCCACCGGCGGCATCACCCCCCCTCCCCATCGCAGCCACGGGGAGGCCAGCCCCCGCCTCGTGCCGCCCACACACACCTCGTGGCGCTCGCCCTTGTTCTCGGTCAGCAGGATGATGGCGTCCGCCAGCGTGGTGGGCTGCGCCTCCACCTGCTCCACCATCACCAGGCGGGAGCTGTAGATGGCCAGGATATAGCTGGAATAATCGCTGGCCGGGCGGCTGCTGGTGGGACTGGATGCTGTGGAGTCACACGGAGGAAGAGGGGATCAGTGAGACTGTCACCAAGCCCACAGCCCCCCCCAGACTGGAATGCTGCCGGGTTGCTGCACGTGCAGGTAACCTCCACCCCCAGCAAAGTCCCCACGGTGATGTCCAAGGGCTTTGTCACCTCTGCCCTTCCCCAGGGTCTCCCCCAGCGCCGCCGTGGGGAGGGCAGCCCAGCCCCTTACCCTGGGCAGCGGTGGGGCCTGCCAGGGCGGCGCTCCAGTGGTTGAAGGCACAGCACACGACGGCGTACTCGCCCGGCTCCAGCATGACGTCGCAGTTGACAAACTTTTTGACGGCTCGTTTGCTGTGAGCCATCAGCCGGCCCAGGCTCAGCTTGTTCCCGCTGGTGAAGGTGGCCCGGAAAACCATGATGCACAGATCCAGCAAGTGACTGTCCACCGTGTCCGACCGCCTGCGCAGGGATGGGGGAGAAGGGTCACACGTCACCCAAAGAGCCGCCCCGCAGAGCACGTGGAGACCATGGGCAGGATGGCAGATCCAGAGGGAAGAGTCCTCCGCCTGCCCCAGGAACCAGCGTGCGCTCAGGGCTTGGGTCTCAGCTAAAACATGAGCAGGCCCTGAGAATCGGAGAAATGCTGGGGGCGGGGGGGGGCGGGCATCCCTGAGCTCTGCAACCCCGCAGGGTGCCATGGGGCGAGAGAGCGACAGGTCTGGGATTTCTCCTGGGTCCGGGTCACTGCCCGTGTGCTGCCCGGCTCACCTGCTGCCCTCCTGGAAGAGAGCAAACTCCAGAGCGGCACGCTCCAACACCGTCAGCGACGTCACCGTCACCGGCCCGTTGGCCTTGTTGGGGAACATGCCCTGCACGCGCACCTCGTGCCAGTCCGAATGGAGCTTGCAGATATCCACGGAGTCAAAATACCTGTGGGGAAGCTGGGCTCAGCCCCGGCGGGGTCCTCTGTGGGTGCGCTGCTCTGCCCCCACGCTGCAGCTCACGCAGCCGGGAGCGGCAGGCACCGGCAGGTCACCAGCACCCCCACGGGGATGCCCCGTCTTGCCTGCACCATCTTGACCCCCATGTCCCATTTTCTGTCCCCTGCCTGGCTTCCCACCCCACAACCTCTGCCTCCTGGGCACTACCGTACTTAATGAAATCGCTGTACTCCATCCAGAAGACGCCCTCGCTGCTGCCATGGGGCATCAGGTCGTGACGCAAGGGAGCCGGCCAGTGCGGCCACTCGTCGGACCAGCTGCCGTTCCAGGAGAAGCGGCCCCAGGGATTTCGGAGCCGCAGTAACCTGGGGGGAGGGGAAAAACCAGTGTCAGAGGCCCAGGAGGAAGGCGAGCGTGAGGAAGATCACCTCTGAGACGCTCTTCCAGCTCTGCAGACCCAGCCAACCCCCTGCAGAGGGCACCAGGTCACTTCTGCCTCCGCATTTCAAAGCCCTCACAGCATCCAAGACCTAATTTACCACCCCCACCATGGCCCCAGATGCCCACATGCTGCAGCTCTGGACCTGCTGCAGCTCCCTCTGCCCTTCCCTGCCCAAAGGGCCTCCAGCCAGGCGCTGCGGGGAAGGGGCTCAGCAGGGAAGCGGCTGCCGAGTGTGATGTGGCTGAAAATGGAGCTTCATACAGAACGAGCTCAACTCGATCCTCTGCGTCTTGTGAGACCAGGTGAACCATTCTGCACCACGGGGCGTCCTGGAGCAGAGCGACCCTGGATGTGGAGCCAGTGCCAGGCAAGGACACTTTATACGACAACAGCATTTATGTGACACCCTGGGATGCAGAAACAGCACTTGCTGGCCATGATGACGGCACATCAGAGTCCCCAAGGCCTCGTCCAGCACGCACGCAGTTATCTGTCCGCAGGGTTTGTGCTCCGGCTGTTGGCAGGAACGTCTGCTGTACCACACCAGCCTCCACCCTGAATTCACCTGAAGCCTTGGACATCCCGCACGTCCAGGATGGAGTAGGCGTGCCGCGGACGCAGACCCATACTCTCGTAGGCCACATCGTCCACTTTCATGTTGCCTCCGCCACAGGATGCGCCCATGAGGAACCTGCACGGGGGACAACAAAACACTTGGTGTCCTGCCAGGCCGGCCATGGGGGGAAGCTCGTCCCTACCACTCGAGGCACGGGACAGGCTTCCCCCCCAGGAGGCTCCTGGATGTCCCCTCTCTACAATCACACCATAAACCTCCCCGGAGCAGTGCCCGGCCCCGTCAGCTGGGGCTTTGCCTGGGCAGCAGCAAGCTCCCTCCACCTGCTCGCAAGCACACTCGAGCCCAGGCTCCGTGGCGAGCTTCTCCGAGCAGTGCCCTCACCTGCGGGGCCGACAGCTCTGTCCACGTGCAGCGGAGCTTTGCCCAAACCTCACCCGTTTCCTGCCAGACCCCGGGGTCCTGCCTGTCTCTGTTGGCTGGCAGGGCTCAGCCACAGGGAAAGCCACTGTGCAGGCAGCTGCCCATTCTGCAGGGGTGAGGACAGGCTATTCGGGGCGGGAGGTCTCCACCAGCCAGGCTCGGGGGGACACCACGTGCTGGGATGTACCGGCCTCCCACGTGGCCCCATCCTCAGGCTGGCAGGAGCAACCCTGCCTTCAGCCAACCTAACTGCCCTCCCGCCGGAGCGATGAGCAAGAGGTCCTTGCTTTTGCTTTGTCTCCTATAGACTGCCTATAGTCACGCCCCAGGTATGGCCAGCAAAGATGCCACGTATGGGTGGGAGACACGTGCAGGGTCACACAATTAACAACACAAAAAAACCTCAAAGCCAAGCAAGCGGGCTCAATGCCAGCCACTTCAAAACTCCCGCAAGGCAGTGGTAAACGTGCGCGGGGAAGTTCACCAGGATTTTAATTTAATATGAAAATTAAACAAAGAGGAACTAATTTCTTAGAGCTTAGAGGGGGAGCTCCACCAACGCTCCAGATGAGTGCCAAGGGCGGTGGACCCCACCCTAGGTAACGCACTAGCCCCTCTCCTCTGAGCCTCTGCGAACGAGAGCAGCCCCCCTCGCCCCCCTCTCCGAGCGTCCATGCTTCTGCCACGGCGCCCTCCTGCCTCGTCTTACCCAGCCTCCTTAGAACTCAGCATTTTGGCCCAGATGAGGTCAGTGTCAATGGGCTCCTCGCGAGGGTTAGTGGAGCTGACCTGCAGCATCAGGCTCTCGCAGGGGGCACCCGTTAGTGTAGCCAGGCCTTCGATAGCACGCCCCGCCTGGAGGGCAAAGTACGAACCGTGAAGCTTGGCCAGCGCCTTCTCAATGAGGGCGACCCACAGCTGCTTCCTCTGGGCCTGTGGAAAGAGGGAGAAACACGTCACGAGCTGCCCTGGATGGGAAAACAAAGGCAGCGCGCGCAGACAAGGCAAAGCCCCGCTCACCCGCCCCTGCCAGCCCTCCCGCTGCCATGGGAGGCCGAGAGGCAGGAGCAGGAAGGCCAAGCCACCGGGAGCTTGTCCGCACGAGGCCAAGGGTGACCCTGTTCCCTGCCTGCTCAGCGTTTCGGTTGCAGTTTAATTCCAGGGAAAACGTCCTGGAGTGAATGCCCAAGAGGCCCGGCTGCCGACAGAGCTGCACCCCGGGGTGCCCGGGCAGTCAGGCTGGTGGGGGGGGTGTCCACCTTGTGAGCCAACGGTCCCCTCCTTCTGCTTCAACCTGGATTTAAAAATGCTTAATAACGGAATAGGATATCGAGCACATCTGGAACAGGTGCCTTTCACTCGCACACCGTTGTGAACCAAAACCAACACACCTTTGGCGGAGGAGGCCACCAGCCCACACAGCCATGGGACCGATTAGATTTCACTTGTGGAACAGAGATGTTCTTTCAAGAACAAGCTCCAAAAACTCCCAGGCAAAGTCCTCTGCTCCAGCACATGGACAGTGGCAAGGAGGGTAACTCTCCCCAGAGCTGCTTTGCTCTGGTGCCAGGCTATTGCTCTTGGCATCGCTAGGCTAATTGCAGATTCGGAGAGAAATGCAGAAGCTGCGTTAATGCACCCAGAGGTTTGCAAAGCCTCCATCGGCCACGGCAACGCGGGCTCAGGGCGCAGCCTTCACCGCTATGTCCAAGCCACCGTTGCAGGTCCTCGGTGTGGCAGCGTACAGTCACCAGCCGTGCTTCACTCCTGGGCACATCCAGGCTGGGGTGAGACGCCTCTGCTCCAGCCCCTGCCTGCAGCGAGGACGCAAAGAGGGAGGCGTACGAGGACAGAAGGCCAGGAGACATTTGCTGGCCTCTGGGTGCCCAGCAAATCGGGTTCGGTACCCGGTGCTTGGAGGGCAGCAGGGGAAAAGCATTGGCGCACTGTGACTGCGTGCGACTCACAGGTGGCAGCCAAGAGCTGGGAGAGGAAAGGAGGGCAGTGAAGATTTCTTTCCGATGGATAAAGAAAGCTTACAAGTGCTTTTCACAAGGGTTTTTGAGTCCCTCACTCAACAAAATCCATGTTCTTTATTTCTGACTGAGCTGCAGCCAGGGAGCTCTGATAAGAACCTGGTTTTCCTTTTTAGAACTCTCCATTTTCCTTTTTTAGCCCCCACATTCAGCTCACGCAGCTAAGCGCTCAGCAGAAAAATCTCGTCACGATTCAGACGCCTCTGGAAACAAAGGCAAGGCAAGCCCAGCCCATGTGAAAACCTTCAATCTTCAAAAAAAAAATATGCAGACTTGAAATTTTAAGAGAGGAAAGGCAGATGGGAAAACCAAACCAGACAAGACAGGCAAATCTTACGCAGAAAAGAATGTATCTGACTGGATCCTCTCTGTCTACTGTGAGGCAAAATGTAGACACAGACAACTCCTTCTTCCCCTCTCCAAAGTTTCTCCTTAACAGGACCGGCACCCAGCAGCGCTGGCAATCATTTTGTCCCACTCAGCATCCCCGTGTCCCTGGGGGATCACCCACTTGGCCTGGCAGTGCCGTACCTGTGCCTGCACGGCGCGAAGCCCCTGCCCGGACCCCTGCCCCTCTGCCCAGAGCCAGGGTTAAGCGGGGCTCAGGAGCCGGAGCTGCCAACCGCGCCAAGACTGCTGCCCCACAAGGCCCGTTAGCTCCGATGCAATTAGCAGGTACCCCAGGACTCGACGTTGTGGAGGGCACAGGCTACTGAGTCCACTCAGGCTGGGGACTCTGCGAGGTGTACCGACAGTAAAGTTCCCCAAAACCTCATCTTTGGGCCCCATTTCCCCAGCCAGAGTCCTGTTCTGACATCTACGCACGATGCGGTTTGGGGCTGTGTCTACTTTAGAACAGAGGATTGGGATTTGCAGAACGAAGCCCAACCCAACGGTCCCAGGTCCCTGTCTCCTCCTGACAGCAGCACTTTGTTTTGTTCGGCAGATTTTGCCGCCTGAGTTTCAATGAAGACGTTCTCAGTCTCCTTCATGGACGTGATCCCAGCAAGCGCCCCTGGGCCTGGCAGGCAGGGCAGGGCAGAACGCACAGTGACGTTCCGAAGCGGCTGAGGGACCTTAGTTAATCCAAGCAGATGCCACCCGAGTGTGCTCAGAGCAACCAGGCACTGGCTCGAAACAGGCTGATTTGCTGGGCGATCCCCTCCCTCTCCACAGTCCCTCCCTGGCAAAGCCAAGCTGCCAGACCTCCCCGCAGAGGAAGGAACCTGCTTTCCCTCAGCCCCTCGCAGTGCAGAACACGCAGGTTAAAATATTTTCCTTTTGCTGTGCAGAATAAGGATGCCTTCCCCTGCAAGGGAAGTGGCTGTGGTGCAGGGAAGAGCGAGGGAAAAGCAACTGCAAATGAAACTTCTCCATCGCAGCCTAGAAAATGCCAAAAGGGGCCTAAATAGATTTATATTATGGCCTCAACGAATTCAGCTGTCTTGAGGGCGCAGCAAAAAGCAGGGTCCTGAGCAGCAAACACCCCACGCAGCCCAGAGTAGGGACCTTACACAAACCACAGCAGTACCTCTTCCCACTGCCTCCGTCAGTCCCCTCCTGGGATAGCCGGGGATGAGCCTCCCCCTGCCCCTGGAGCGCTGCCCACCCCCTCCCAGCACCCCTTTTCCCCCCTCCAGGGTCGCTGACCTGCGAGAAGAGGAGGTATCCGCACTCATCACACGGCAGCATGTCATCCACCAGCACCGTGGTCCACGTGCCGTCCTTGCACAGCCGCACCTGGTAGGCGCCCTCGGGGCACAGCGTCCTGGTGATCATCACCCTCTCCACCAGCTCCGGCCGCTCGGCCAGCACGGCCAGGGCGCTCAGGAACCTGCCGGCGGGACGGGACGCGGGACGGTCTCAGCGAGGCATGGGCAGGCAGCAGGCAGCTGCCCAGCCGCGCGGCGCAGGGAACTGCGGTCCGCAGCCGCTTGGTAAGGGGTGAGGCAGAGGATGGGGTACACGCCTGGGGGTATAAATGGGTTTGAGTAGGGCTGAGGGGTCTGATCCGGAGCTGGAGGAAGGGGAGGGGGAAAGGAGAAAGGGGCAGGAGGGTGTCAGCCCGGCTCGCTCCCCCTTACCAGCAGTTTCCCAGCAGTCCCTGCAGGATGTCCGAGGGCCTGGGTGTCCGAAACACCGACCACTTCACCGATCGGTCCTTGAAGATGCTACAGTTGATTTCGTGGGGTCGCAGCCACTGTTTCACCCTCTGCTGCACGCTGTCGCCTTCCGGGAATCCCACAGACTTAGGCCCAGGGTGGAAACTGTCATCTACAAAATTGACTTTGTTCTGCGAGAGCGAAAGGCAAGGAGAGCATCAGTGTGCAGCTGTGCAGCATGCAGCTCCCCGGGGCCTCCTGGGACGGGGCTGGCCTGGAAAGCCTCCCGCTGCACCCCAGGAGTGAGAGCGGAGCCCCCAGCCCTCCTGCCTGGCCCGGGCAGCCCCTTCCGATGCTGTGCTGGGGAGCAGGCCTGGGACCGGCTGTCTGCTGGCGACGGCACGGATGCAATTTGTGCATCAGGTCCAGCATTCAGCCCTGCCAGGAGCCGGCTCACCTCTCCAGGCCCCAGACTCAGGACTGTGACTCAAATCTGCCTTTTTCTGTTTCAGAGGAACCTCCCCGGGCAGGGACCGCCTCGCACTTTGTGCTGGTGCTAAAAGCTGGACCGTGGGGGACCTTGGCTGCCTCTCTAAGTGGCAAAGCACATGAGCAGCGAGCCTGCGAGGAGCCACCTGGCCAGCAAACGCTCCTCGACCCAAGTTCTGTGCTAAGGGCTGAGCTGGCCCCTGCTCCGGAGGGGACACGCTGGACTTGGCAGCGCTGTGCCACCCCCGAGGCACAGCCGTGGAGGATGTTAGGGGCACCTTTCGCAACTGGAGTCCACCCGACCGCAAACAGGCAAGCAATTCCAGAGTCAGGGTATCCCATCTCCGAGCCCACCTGCAATAGCTGCTCACATTAAATAAAATACGATGGACTGAAGGACAGGTAATCCCATAGGTATTAGCAGGATGGAAGCACAGAACTTGGCCAAGGGGAGATAGATGTCTTCTTCAGACAGTTTCATTCAGGGTGAAATAAGAACTGGGATTTCTTTGTTATTGTTAATTAAATGAAATTAAATTCTTTCAGCAAAAGCCATCTCCGATTTAAATTAGCTTTTATGCACACCAAACTAGTAGTTGTCCTTCGTTTTTTGTTGCAATCCTACGTGAACACTTTCTACGTGGTGCCTCAATTAGCACTTCCAGCTCCTTGTTTACAGAAGGGTGTTTCAGCTAATAGATGTCACTGTTCAAATACCGGCACGGGCCAAAAAGGCCACGTCTCAAAGCCTGCTGGCTTTCTCGAGGGGAGCGTCTGCTCCACACTTGTGGGTGCAGCTGACGAGCAGCTGCCTCTGCCGTATTGGCCAGCAACCTCATCCTGCCACATCCCGGCCTCGCACACTCGCCTCTCGGGGTGCAGCCGGGGCTCCCCAGGAACCCGCCATGCAGACACAGAGCTAGGCAGCAGTCTGTGAGACAGAGCCCGTAGGGTGTCACAAGGTTTCGTGCCCCCGTGGAATCGCTGCAGTGCTTTTCCAAGCAGCAGAGGCGGAAGCAGCCTTCAGCCTCCCCAGTATCATGGCTGGGGTCTCACCTGGGCCAGGACAGCGCTCAGCGCGACTGCGGGAGTCTGGACGGGCACCTACATCGGGCAGGATGGCAGGTATCTGAAAATGGCTCTGTCCTCTCTCCAGCTGGAGCAGGAGCCTAAGCCCATCGTGGGCTCTGTACTGAACAGCCTGCACTCAGCCTCAGTGCCTTCCCTAAGCGCTAGATTTCCCCCACTCAGTTCCAAATGGCACCAAGCCCTGTCTTGGTGAGCACAGGCTAGACAGGACAGAGTCCCATGGAGGAGACCTGCAGGGCCAGCTTACCCCAGTTCACAGATTCACAGAATCCCAGGCTGGTGGGGGCTGGCAGGGACCTCTGGAGATCATCTCGTCCAACCCCCTGCCAGAGCAGGATCACCCAGAGCAGGTTGCACAGGATGGTGCCCAGGCGGGTTTGGAATCTCTCCAGAGAAGGAGACTCCACAACCTCTCTGGGCAGCCTGTCCCAGCGCTCGGTCACCCTCAGAGGGAAGAAGTTTTTCCTCATGTTCAGATGGAAGTTCCTCTGTTCCAGTTTGTGCCCATTGCCCCTCGTCCCGTCACTGGGCACCACTGAGAAGAGTCTGGCCCCTTCCTCTAGACACCCACCCTTTAGATATTGATAAGTGTTGATCAGATCCCCTCTCAGTCTTCTCTTCTCCAGGCCAACCAGCCCCAGCTCTCTCAGCCTTTCCTCACACCAGAGGCCCCTCATCATCCTCGCAGCCCTGCGAAGTTCTGCAAAAGCCACGGAAATAACGAGCTATGTGATTAGCAACCAGTCCCTACGTGGAGCACCCCTTTCCTCTCGCTCCCAAGGAGACCAGCACTGGGGTACGGTGTCAGAAGTGGCCTGCTCCAGCCCAAACCTGCCTGCAGGTCCAGGCAAGCCCACGGAGCTCATCCATCTGCCAACGCTGATGGTGGAGGCAATGCAAGAGCCGTAGCAGTGCAATTCCCCAGCAGCGTCAGGAAAGCCTGCCTAACAAGCTAATTACCTTGATACCGTGGTGTCTCCCTTTATATATTTCTAGATGCTTGTCCCGGTTTCAGCTGGGACAGAGTTAATTTTCTTCCTAGTAGTGGGGATAGTGCTACATTTTGGATTTAGGGTGAGAATAATGTTGATAACACATTTTGTTTGTTGCTGGATGATGTTTATACCAAGGCTTTTCACACCATCCCACCAGCGAGGAGGCTGGGGCTACACAAGGAGCTGGGAGGGGACACAGCCAGGAGAGCTGACCCCAATGTGCCAAAGGGATATTCCATACCATATGACATCATGCTCAGTATATAACTGGGGGGAAGCTGGCCAGGGGCTTAGACCGTGGCTCGGGAACTAGCTGGGCATCGGTGGTCTGTGGGTGGTGAGCAATTGTGCTGTGCATCACTTGTTTTGTATATTCTTTTATCATTATTATTGGTGTTATTGTTGTTGTTGTTATTTATTATTATTATAGAAGCTGTCACTACCAATATTCCTGTGAGATGGAGGGAAAGAGAGGCATGAGGGCTGCAGGGGCAGGGTCAGAGCAGTGGGGAGTGGAGCAGGCACCTCCTCTCATGCCTGGGCAGCGCTGAGCCCGCTCACAGATGATGCCAGACAAGGAGCTGTGCTTATTTCTCCTGCGAGGGGATAAATCCAGGCATCGGACCTCCTTCATTCCTCCTGCTCTGCCAACAACCCTCTTCAGGCCGTTCTGAACCAGACGTGACGTTCTCTGCTGCCACCTCCCTGGGTCCGCAGGGGCCGAGGCAGGCTGCTGCCCTGCCCTGCACAGCCTGGCTGCCCACCGTGAGCTGTCTGACGGGTGGAGGAGGAGGAGAACAGAGACGGGGCCTCCCCCAGCACACGGAAAGGCTCTGCAGGCAGAGACACCAGAGCACGACAGCAAGAATCCTGGGTTGTCTTTCTAGCCCTGGCGAACATGCTGATGCGTGTTGTTATTCAGAAAGGAAGAAGGATGGTTAATCAGAGGAGAGAAGAAGCGTGAGACAGCGGGATAAGCAAGACAGGGGACAGGACAAGACAGGGACACAGATGCCCTGTGCAGAGGCAGTGAGGTGAAGAAGTCAGCTCTGCTCTCTTCCCAGATGGAAGAGAAGGGGTAAAGCTAAAAGCGGGGCCATGCACTGAGGAGGGTTGGAAAAGGCACCCCTGGAAGAGTGGAGGAGGGAGCAGGAGCTTGAGCAGAAATCCCTGCAGGGAACAGCGCAGCAAGGGGCTGCTCCACGCAACTCGGGGACAACAGGCGGAGGAGAACTTGGCCAGCCTGACACTGTTCTCCAGGGGAAGACTGAACAGCCTGTGAAACACCATGGACAGAAGGAGGCTTGGAGGCTGCGTTACATGCCAGCCCAAACAGGAGCATCGGCGGGAGGCTGCAGGCACACCGAGAGCAGAGCGAGCACCAGTATGGGAGCAGCACTGTCCCACCACCGCTGCCAGTCCTTCCCTCGGACCTGCAGAGCCCTTGACTTACCATAAACAGTGTCAGAACATAGCAGTGACTTAGTTTTAGGGGGGAGTTTCAGGAGATGGCCCACGCTGATCTAACAGCCCGTTACTGCCGGCTTAGGGAGCTGAATGAGCTCAGCCAAGGCTCTGACCAAGAGCTGTGCTGGATGGGGCAAGGCAGCCTCCCCTTCTTGGCAGCGGCAAGCTGCTAATTCGACTTGGCCACCTCTCATAATTCATCCTTCAGGCCTGATTCCACTGGATGTAACAGATGTTCCCTGCCTACAAAAGAGGCTGTTCACTTGCTTAAAAGAGGGGGATAAGCAGAATCAGGGTCTCTCTGCTAGAGACACCCACGTCTGTTAGGTGGACATGTAATAATTAAAAAAACCACAACCCCAAACCAGGATGATTCTCAACAGCTTCCCTCCAGAGCCAAACACCTCTGTGGTCCCCAATCTGTGCAGCGGAGGCACCGGCATGGACGTGCTCCTCGGACCAGGCAGAAAAAGCCTTGTCTGTACATCAAAATGGGACTGCAACTCCCTTTCCATCTGGTCCAGAAGAGCTGGAGGCTTCCCCCCCAGCAGGAAGGCAGAAAAAGAGCAGCATTCACAGGTGCATCTTATGCCACTCAGGGAAATAAAATGGGGTCATGAGAGTGGTGTTTGAGACTGAAACCCAACAGATCAAGCCAGATACTTCACAGTGGGAGGGCAGGACACTCGTGTGCACTCCTGAGACACTCACTTGGAGCCAGGGTACAGCTAAACCTCAGCTGCCCTTCCCAAAACAGGGGCGAGCCATTTGCAGCTGCAGCTGTGCATTCACAAACACCAAAACCAAAACGCCAAGACCCAGCTCACGGTTCTTGGACGCTTGCAGTGGCTGGCAGTGGCAGCAGTTCCTCTGCCTGCACCCCTGCCGGTGCTCTGAGCCTCTGTCTGCTGCGTCCCCAGATTTCCTGCACCCACTTCCAAGTGAAACCAGGAGCAAGACTAGTTCAGCAAGCACTCACCTCCCGGCAGAAGGTCACGATGTTTTCCCACAGGGCTTTGGCCTCTCCCTCGTCCGTCTGCCGCCTCTTCTCCACGTGCATGCTCTCCCGTCTCTTCAGGGGCTTGAGGCCCTTGCGCTGGGCCACGTACTGCTGCGGGGTATGGCAGGCCACGCAGTGCTTGGCCTTGAGCTCGTTGAGCAGGGTGCAAGCGGGACAAGCCCACTGGCCTGGTCTCTCCTGGCTGGTGGGCAGCTGGGACGGGAAGAGACGGGCAACCTTGCGGGCAGACGGAGCCCTGCTGCCGCAGGAGGAGCAGCTGCCCTTGTCGCAAGCCCCGCAGTCGGGGCAGCGGGAGGACGGCTCACCCTGCGTCCCGTGCTCCTGGAAGCCGTGCAGCTTGGAGGAGCCGCAGGCTTTGCATTTTTGGGCCAGGGTGGGGTTCTTGAGGGTGCACTTGGAACAGGACCAGGTGGTGAAGTCAGGGCTGGAGGGGCTGCAGGGGGTGAATCTCACCGAGTCGCCCACCAGATTGATGGTGTCACTGCCTTTCTGGGCATTGCAAGCCTCGCATTTGCTGGCCCCGGCGGAATTAAGCAGGGAGCAGGAGCTGCACTTCCAGTGGGAGGGACTGACCTCCATCTCCTCCTCCAGCACGCTCAGCCGCTTGTTGGACAGCAGCTCCTGGAAGCGGGCAGCTGGGGCAGCCCTGGCCTGACCCTGCGGAGAGCCCTTCTGCCCCGCTGAGCTCTGAGCCACGGGCTGGGAGGCTTCAGGGCCTGGCATCTGCAGCTGGGGGGGCACCTCCCGGCGGCTTCGGGGCACAGGGTTGTTCTGGAGCCCCGGGGAGAAGGGACTGAAGGCTGGTATCTTCTGGGCCTCTTGTTCCATAGCCACTGGACCCTGCGTGGCCACGGCATCACCATCGGAGATCTCTGCAGAGACTAAAGGCTGCGGGGTAGAGGGGGCCATGTGAAATCCGGCAGGGGTGATGACTTCAGGGACGACCAGCGCCTCTGGAGGGATCTTGGGCAGGGAGAGCTTGCGTGGGCCACCACAGGCAGAGCAGGAATTGGCCACTGGCGTGTTGTGCAGTGTACAGCGCTGACAAGCCCAGCCACTCTCCAGATCGGCTTCATCGGGGCTTTTCCCCTCCGAGTCCTCGCTGCTGCTTTCTGCTTTGGCAGACTCCTCCTTAGACGTGCCCTTGGGCTCCACGAGCACGGCGGGTTTGGGCAAGATGCCGTTGATGACGGGCAAGGGCGAGCCGCTGGGCCCTGGCTCCGGGGTAAAGCCACATACCTCGCAGGCTTCCTTGCCCAGAAAGTTCCTGAAGGTGCAGCGGGCACAAGCCCATTTCTGTTCCTCCACGCTGAGCCGCAGGATGTGGTTGAGGTCAGGCTTCTGGCGGGGAGCTTCGCATATGGAGCACTGCCGCTGGCCGACGGGGTTCAGAAAGGTGCAGCGAGTGCAGGACCACTCGCGGACGGCAGCCATGGAGCCAGGAGAGTGGGAGTGGCTGGAAGAAAGCAGAAGACAGCGTGAGGCCAGGGCCACCCAGTACATGGGGGCACCATGTGTTTCCTGGGCTGGCACGGTCAGGACCTTGCTTCCCAGAAGAGAACAACTGGCAATCCAGGCAGTGCTCTCCAGGCACTTGTTCCTCTGGCACCGACAACTGATTTCTCCAAGTGCACAGCAATGCACTGGCTTCCACCCAAAACACTTCAGGAAGAGCACAAGAAACAGCCCTGCAACCCCACCGACCCTGCTCTCATGGCGGGGATGCGCCCTGGCGAGCAAGCACGCCACCTCTGCACCCAACCTCAACCATTTTATATGCCTGCAGCTTGTCTGTAACTCTCTGGAGGAGGTGACACTCTGCTCTGCCTTCTTGCTGTTCCCAGGGTCCTCCTTCTGCATCACTCCAGACCACCTCTGTTTCACCTTCTGTTCCTGTCTCTCTCCTCTCCTTTTGGCTCACCACCATGGGCATACCAGTTATCCAGACTGGGATAACTGTGTTATCTCACACCAGATGCCACCGAGCAAAGAACAGCATGTTGTGGTGTACGGTGGTGCTTTTACCTGGCTCTAGGCTCTGGGGCCAGAAGCCTGGCCAGGCCAGCCTGCATGCAGTAGCTCTGTGCCAGAGCCGAGGCGGGTCGTGGCAAGCCGGTGCCGGGACAGCTCACCGGCAGGATCTGAGCTCAGCAGCAGCTCCTGACTCTCCCCAACCTCTGGCGGAGGCAAGGCATTTCCAATCAGCAGGCTTTGGGGGGCACCGTGTCTCAGCTCCAGCTTCTGCCCCGCTTACCTGGGAAGCGGAGAGGCCACAGAGCCCTGCCGTCAGCACCAGTCCTTGGTTTCAGCCTCCAGAGTTGCCTGGGAATGCCTGAAACCCTGATGGGAGAACGGGTCCAGCCCACGCCAGAGCCACCTTACTCCAGGGCAGAAAATTGCAGTAATGTTTTCTAGGCAGGTTCAATTTTCAGAAAGCAAAGCGCAGCAGCAGCACCAGCTCCACAGGCCATGGCAACCTCTGGGCTTGCAGGGAGCAGCTCTCCCTCATCGCAGCCCTCCTGGTGCTTTCAGAAAGGTGATCCCACGCTTGCACACATGCTGACAAACAGCAGAATGAATCCCAGCCCTGCATGGTGCCCTTTGTTCCCTGCTCAGGGTTGTTTCCTACAGCTTCAAGCAAAGGTGGGGCTGAAACAGAGCTTTTTGCTTCCTCCTCCTTTGCACAAGGGCAAAACAGATCTCCTTCAGGTAAACGTGCAGCATGAGTCCAGAGCCCTCCGTCCATGCACTCCTGCTCCCAGATAACGCAACCAACTCTAAAGCCCCAATCTTGAACCCAAGCTCCAGGCCACCTGCGCCCCTCTCCAGCTGAGCTTGTCCCCTTCCAACGCCTTGCACCCTGCGCTGCTTGCCTGAGTCCCCGGCCAGGGCCAGCCCTGCAGGAGAAGCCTCTGAGTCCACCCCGTGCCCTCAAGTTCTTCCTGGGAACAGCAAATTCAGGCTGTCCCAGAGCAAGGAACCAGCAGCCTAAATCATGGGGGTTGCACTCCGGTGGGTTCCCTCTCTAGCGACCCTTCAAGGACCAGGTTCAACCACAACGCTGGCTGGAACACAGAAGGGAAAGACAACGTTTTATGCCACAGAGGGCAAGCGCAGAAAGCTATGAGATGCTGGTGCAGTCTGCGGAGGGAAGCGGGTCCTGGCTGGTCTCCAGCATCCCAAGCAGCAGCACCTGCACAACCAGCTTCCCAAGGCGGCTGAGCAGACTGCATTGCAGCAGCGGGGTCTTGAGGGGACAGAGGATGCAGCAAAAACTACCCTGGGGAGGAGGAGAGTGACCCTCCGTTTGGCTGGCTACACAAGAAACCCTCCTGGGAATACTCCAGCCGCAGCAGCAGCAATCCAACCACATTTCCAGACCGTGCTCCACAGCCATTGGAAGAGCAGCTCCCCCTCACAAACAGATCAGATACAACCTTCAACTCCCTTCTTAAATCAAACATTTCTCCAAATAAAGCCTGAACTCAACAAATCCATTTTATTGCAAGAGAGCGCTTGAAAATTCATTCTGGTTCATATACCATGCCTTCATAGTTTGAACTTTACAAGGTATTTATTTACTGGAGTTATTTAAGGAATCTTTCCCAGCTAAGAGAAATATAAACATTGATTTTCCTGCCTGAACTCCTACAGCTGTGAGCCACTGTACAGTCCTCTCCCCCCGTGGCAGCACCATGCCCAGAGCTGTCTGAAGGGAGATCATTCCTCAAAGAGAGGAAGGGAAGGAGCTGCGTGCCCAGCTCCTGCAGAGGTGGGGAAGCAAGCGGGGCCATGAAGGGCACCGTGATCCTGTCACATCCATTCGTCTTACTGGATGAGGTTCATCAAACCACCGGCATCAGCAAAAGGCAAGCAATAGCTGTCAGCAACCTGCACCATCCATGTCCATCCTCCTGCAGCATCCCATACTGTTACCCACTGTACGCTGGGCGGGAGAGCACTGACTCCAAAAAATCCACCCCTAAATGCAGATGCCACACTGCTCACTGTGGATCAGGACCCTCCAGCCACCAATTTTCCTGCTGCACACATCACCCACGTCCTAGCAAGCAGGCCAAGGCCACACAACCACAGGACCATGGAAAGAAATCACCTTGTCCCTTCCCACACCAATATGGAGGAGGGAAAACCCAAGACAACCTAAAAGACAGAAGTATCACACGAGGGGACAGTGGGACGCGCCGCTTCGCCAGACCTGCTTGATGTGGTGTCAGCGACGAGCTGTGGGCTTGGGGAAGGCAGCATGGTTTCACTTGGCCAGGCAGGAGATGCGAGCTCCAGGCAGCAGGAAGGGAGGCTGAAGCCAGGACACTGGGGTGCTCTGCCCTGCCACTCCACGCGCTCCCCCCCCGAGCTCTGACACTGGCCTTGGGGAACTGCGATGGCTTCCCGGCCATGCTGTCCCCCTCCCGGTCCCCTCCTCTCCACCACACTGCAGGAGTCGGCTCCCAACACTGTCTGTTCCGGGGACACCACCCTGCCCACGGCGGGGATTTCCATCTGCTTCACTTTCTCCACTACCAGCTCTCAGGAAAACCAAAAAGCCTCCCAGAAAGGCCATCGGCTCTTCCCTCAAAGGTCTGTAGCTCCTCTTGCAGTAGCAGGGTCACCAGCATGGCAAGCTCTGGCCAGAGACTTCCCTGCCCGCTTCTCCCCAAGACGTCTGTTACGCCATGTCGTGGTGCCCGGCAGCCACACAGCTTTCCCTGCAAGCTAGTGGGAGACGCACAGAAATGCGAGAGAACATGGGACAGGCATCTTCGACTGTCCCCCGCAAGCCACCAGTTCCTCAGCCTTGATGACTGGCAGCGCACCAGTCTGCAGCCTGCTCCCACCAGGCTCCTGCCTGGGACTGATGGACAATTAAAGTCCCTGCCGGGAGCATCAGGCTTAATTTAAGGGTCCAAAGATCACAGAGGGCACGAGACTGGAAGGACAGTGCTGAACGGTGGCCCTTGGGCCATCCTTACACAGGACACCCCATACCAGCACACAGTGGGTGTTAGCAGCAGTCTCTGCCTCACAAAGGCGCTGGCTGAAGGAGGAACCCAACCACAGCCTGTCCAAGCTCTGCACTTCCCCCTACGAAGCCTGGCTGGCTCCTTTCCCGGCAGGCAACGAGCCTGCGTGAGGAAATACAGTTGTCTCCACCGTCTATTCACCAGGCCCATCTGCTGACTGATAACACACATACTCTCCAGCCCCAGAAAACGCAACTGAGATAAACATCGCCTGCCACCTCCCAGGCGCCTGTGCAGGAGAGAAGCCCCTCTCAAAACCAGCCGTTCCACAGCAACCCAGCAAAGTCACCCACCCACGGAAGGGCTTTTTCTTGGCAAGGGGACACTTTACAGGGAGCATGATGACACAAGCTCTCAGCAGCCCATCGGGCTGGCAGCAGGGATCTGCTAGAGGCTCTTGTTGGGTGCACATCGCAAGAAAAGGGCAACAGCCGTACCACCCTGCAGCATGGACAGGGCTGGCCCATGTGGCCGTGCTTCCCACCGCAGCAGCTCTACCCAACCAAGACAGGGCGCACATCAGCTGGCAGGAGACATCACCACATTGGCAGGACTGCACCTACCTTGGCAGTCACAACAGTGTAATTATAATACTTAAAAAAGAATATTGAAGGTACTCAACCAACTAGACAGCTTTCAGCGTGCTGATCAGGTGCCAGGGAACCTCACTGCTCACTCTGCCTTGCGGACTTAGGAGTGCCAAAGACAGCCCACCGCTGAGGTGACCCTAAGCAGCCTTCGCAGGCAGGATCCGGCAGCAGAGCTGCCCAAAGGATGTGCGACTGTTTCCCTCTGGACACTGTTTCTGAGAGCACAGAGGTGCCGGGGCAAGGCTGGCATCAGGAGGGACCGGAGAGTCTCTGCAGGGACATCCTGGCCCTCTGCTTCCCTCTTACGTGCAGGAACTTTCCTCTAGCTGCGGCAGGGCAGAATTGTCAGGAGAAGACAGGGAAGGGATTAAGACGGCACCTTCCAAACCCACCGTGGGATAGCGATGTCCCCTCCTAGGGCTCTGCTCAGCCATGAGTTTAGGAGTCTCTGCTGAGCTTGCATGTCCCGTTGCTACAGAGCCCTGGCTCCTACGCAGCCATCGAACAAGCCAGAGGTCTCCAGCACCTCTGGGTGTCATCTGGGACCAAAGGTTTTTCTGGAGCCTCACCAGAGCAGGGCAATACAGGAAGGAACAGGGCAGGGTGCGAGAGCGGGAAGTGCCCAAAAACCTGCAGTTTGCGTCTTTCCTGCCGGCAGGGAGCTGGTGGTGTGCCAAGCCCGTGTGATGTGCAGCTGAGCTCCAGGGCAAGAGATGGCAACCAGCCCTGGACAGAAGCGCCTTGGACTGCCAGAGCAAATGGCTTGAGGTGACCTGGGCACTGGAGCGAGAGATCCACTGCAGAGCCCACGCTGGCGGCAGGGTTATATGAGCTCATGTCAATTGTACACAGCAATGGAATCAGGCTGTTTCTCTAAATAAAACTCCTCCAAAACAGCTAAAGCCTAAAAACTTACTGCTTCAGTTCTCTCCTGCAGTAAATAAACAAATAAATAAAAATCAATTGTTCTAGTCAGCAACATACAAACCCCGAGTTCTCTGAAACAGGACGCGTTGTAGCAAAATCCTCGTTTGACAAATACAAGAAAAAGCAGTAGAACTTTGTGGAAGACAAAGAAAAATCACAAACCCCCCCCAAACAAAAATCCTGCCTCAGTCGTCTGTGAGCTGCGAATCGCTTCCCCTCCTCCCCATCCAGCTGTTTTCTATTTAACTCCTTCTTTCAACAGCACAGCCTGCTCTGACCCAAGAGAGGACTGCAGAGCCGTCTCCCGCGCAGACCTACCACATCTCCAGGGCCAGCGGGAGCAGGAGACATCCATGGCCGTGCAAGAAGGGGGTGCGGGAGGTCAGGAACCATGCGGCATCGCTCTGGCAGTTGAACTGTTAGAAGGGGACGTGGGTTGGGATCACGGCCCGCACGTCGTGAAGCCTGGGCAAGGAGACGCTGTTGGCTGAGCTGACTCACTCTTGCAGAGCCAGGCAAAGGCTGGTAGGCTGGACCAGGGGAAGGTTGCAGCAGATATACTGGCAGAGCAACACAGAAACACTATGAACCAGGACTTTCCACTTTTTACAAATTTCTACAGGAGCATCAGCGGAGAAAAACAGTCTCTGATTCACACTTTAAACCCCCGAGGCTACAGAAGTAAGTGTTGCCAGCTCTGTGCTAGCACCGTACAAACAAGGCAGGTTGCATGATTATTTCCAAATCCTGTCTCTCCCATTCCTCCAAAGTGAGACAAAAAAATGAAACGGGCTTCAATACCAGTGACCTTCACCAATCTCAGAGAGGCACAGGCAAAAATAAAGCACCAGGAGGGACCTGTCCCCTTGTCCTTCTCTCCCACTTCACACCAGCACAGTTACTCTACTGAGCAAGGGCAGCGACAGCAAAGAAAACCTCCCCTAGCTCACCCATGTTCTCTTGGAGGATTATATCAAAGCAACCAAGTCAGGCAGTGCCAGGCAGGCCCACCGCAATGGCACAAACGTGCCCACCAAACAGGGGCCCGTGCTGGACCTCTCTACCTGTGAGTGAAAGCAGCACCCCGCCTTCCACAAGAGCAAGTGCAGAGGATCCCAGGGTAACTCAGGTCAGAAGGGACCTTGGGGGGTCTCCAGTCCAGACTCCTGCTCTAAGCTGCATCTCTAAAGAGATCACAGCAGGTTGTTCAGGTTTATACAGTCTGGTCTTGAAAACCTCCAAGCATGGAGACTACACAACCTCTCTGGGCAGCGAACTCTACTAACTGACCATCCTTAGGGCAAAAATGCTTCTCCTTATATCCAGTCTGATCGTCTCCTGTTTCATCCTACACTTGTTTCCCATCTTCCCACCACGCAATGCTGTGAAGACCCTCACTCTCTCTTCTGGGTGATGTCCTTGTAGGTATTGGTTGACCTTCTCCAATTTTCTCCAGCCTGAAGGAGCTCAGGTTCCTCATCCTCTCCTTGCAGGACACACGCTCCAGCGCTCTGACCATCTTAGTGCTCCTCCACTGTGGAGACTACTACTAGTAGTCTCACAACTACACCTTTCTGGGTTGCACTCCTGCTCTTCTTGTAGAGCACCGGGGATGTGTTTGGTACTGTATAGGTCCGAGCAACCCTGTAGAACAGGGCTGGTGGCTCCCATCCTCCCCAGGGGAGCTGGGAAAGTGCTAAGGGACCCCTGGCTGCAAAACACATCTTCACCCTAGCGGAATAGCTCAGCTTTGTCACCATGTCTGACACCTCGTGTTGTTCCAGGCACCACCACTGTGAGCAGCTGTCCAGCCCAGGACGGAGGTCAGCCTCCCAGCAGAC
Organism: Balearica regulorum gibbericeps; assembly: GCF_011004875.1. Classification (NCBI taxonomy): domain Eukaryota; kingdom Metazoa; phylum Chordata; class Aves; order Gruiformes; family Gruidae; genus Balearica; species Balearica regulorum. The sequence continues at coordinate 1,471,267 of NC_046198.1, forward strand.
CTGGTCTGTAGCATCCAGGACCTGCAGTCCCCTGTATGAAGCAGCACTGGGATCTAATCATCACACCAAGGTCAGAGGAGGAAAGAAAAAAACAGCTCCAAAGAGGATACAACCTTGTTTATGCAACCTCCATCTCACACCAGGCAACTCCTTCAGCTTGGACTGGAGCTGGGGCCTTGGTCTGAGCTGGCTGCATCGTTCTCTTTGTTCCTTCAGTCTACTGGAAGGGAACCACAACAGCTACAACTACACAAATCCCTCCTTTTGTTGAAGCAGTTGATGAAATAAAGACTTCTTGATCCTGAAATATTAATTTTTGAGTGCTCCAGAGCTTTATCATATATTTATATCTGCTCTCACTCTTTAGAGTCAATCCAGGACAAACTGTCAACTAGTTCCCAGAAACACAGCTTAGACAGGGAAAGGAAAAACCACCGAGGGATCAGCCCGTTCCGCTCCTGTGCCAAACCCCCCTCCAGCCAGGACCCCCCCTTGTTTCTGCAGGTTACCTCCTCCCAGCCCCAGCACACTATCAGGGCTCCTGACCATTCACTGGGGCAGGACAATTACGGTTATGCAGAAAATAGCATCTTCCACTGGTAATAACTTGCAATGAATTGAAGCAGGACAACTAGATTTGTTCTGTTTAATAAAGCAACGGTGGCAAAGGAGAATCACTCATCAAAGCAGAAGGGAGGAAAAAAAAATAGATCTAATTCTGAGGCAGGAGACCCTGCAAGGGTGAGCACTTGAGGGTGAACGGGGCCAAAGACCCATCGACACCACATACCCCCCAAAAAAAGTGCCAAGAGGCTCCGATAGACGCCAAGGGTGTTCCAAGCTAGCGACACACTCCAGTTCCTGGGAATTTCTTGGTCCCGTTGCACCAAACCTCAGAAGAGTTCTTGCACAGTTTCTATTTAGCTTTTGCTTTCCCACATTGGACACAGCCCACAAAGTGCTCCGCCAGCTCAGATGTGCTCCACCAGCCCGGGAGAGAAGAGGCTGTGAGTTTTAATGAGAAGTTCCCAGGGGAAAACTGAACTCTGCTAATGAGAAGTCTGAGAGAAAAAAAAAACCCACTGGCCCCGGACGTGCAGAGTTCATTCAGCACTATAGCTCTCTGGCAGCCAGCAAAACCACAGAACGCGCTCTCAAACTGCAGCTTTCCCTGCAATTTACTTTGTTGTCATCTCCTCGAAAACAGAGCTTGCCTGTCTTGAGAAAGACAGATGTTAAGGGTGAGAGGGGACAGGGTAGGAAGGGAAGAAAGGACTTCCAAGGCAACGCTCTGCAAGTACAACTGCTTGCAAAGGATGCAAATGGAACAGAGAATCACAGAATGGTTTGGAAGAGACCTCAAAGCCCATCTAGTTCCCACCCCCTGCCATGGGCAGGGACACCCTCCACTAGCCCAGGTTGCCCAAAGCCCCATCCAACCTGGCCTTGAACACTGCCAGGGAGCCAGGGGCAGCCACAGCTTCTCTGGGCAACCTGTGCCAGGGCCTCAGCACCCTCACAGGAAAGAATTTCTGCCTCACATCTCATCTCCATCTCCCCTCCTGCAGCTTCAGGCCGTTCCCCTTGGCCTGTCACTCCCTGCCCTTGGCACCAGCCCCTCTCCAGCTTTCCTGGAGCCCCTGCAGGGACTGGAAGGGGCTCTAAGGTCTCCCCGGAGCCTTCTCTTCTCCAGGCTGAACAAGCCCAACTCTCTCAGCCTGTCTCCATAGCAGAGGTGCTCCAGCCCTCAGATCATCTCCGTGGCCTCCTCTGGCCTCGCTCCAACAGCTCCATGTCCTTCTTGTGCTGGGGACCCCCGAGCTGGACGCAGCACTGCAGGGGGGTCTCACCAGAGCAGAGCAGAGGGGCAGAATCCCCTCCTTTGACCTGCTGGTCATGCTGCTGGGGATGCAGCCCAGGACATGATTGGCTTTCTGGGCTGCCAGCTACATGTTCCTCTACCCTTCGCTGGCCATGAAGAGGCCCCAAGGAACCTGTCAAGAGCAGGGTGGGAGGGCAGAGGCACAGCTGGGACAGGAGCACCCTGAAAGCTCCTGTAACATGCACCAAAGTCTGGCTTAGATGAAGTTGAGGAGACCATCATTACTTGGGGAGTCCTCTTCATGGCTGAAATCTCTGGCTGGGTTTGGCCCAGGAAAAGGAGAGAAGGAGCCCAGTCTTGAAAGGGATCTGCCCCTCTGAATACGTGGTCACTGGAGATCCAGGTATTTGCAAGAATGCAAAGCGACGCACATCTGGAAGGAGCATGCCTCATGCTAGCTTTCCTCTACGGCCAAGGACATACAGGCAGCATTATCCTGAACTGATGAACTGGAGACAAGAGACTTTCATGCAAAATCATCAAAGCAGAATCACAATCTGGAAGGCCTGCCTTGTGAGAAAAACAGGACGCGCATCATTAGCCTTTAATACACCTTAATTGCGTCGGTGTTGTAAGATACTGGCTTTCAGAAGAAAACCAGTTTGGCTGGCAGAGCGCTGTGCAGTACAGGCACGCTGAGACACGACCGTTCTCAAAGGCTCCTTTGCTAATGAACAGGTTAGCCAAATCTCTGCCAGGGCAACAAGAAGAATCCCTGGGGATACAAAAGGAAGAGGCAGACAGAGTATTTCTAGGAGGCCAGTAAAGTCTGAGTTCTAGCTTTGCTCAAACGTCACAAGCTTTTGCAAGCTCTGGGTTCACAAACTTATGATGAGGGACCAGCTGTCTGACCCTAAAGAAGCACCTCCCGCACCAAGTTAATCGGGACGCAGGACCCAGACGAGATGGCCAACAGGAATGGGACCTCTTCGAAACTTAGCAGTCTCAGCTGCATTTCCCCACTCCTTAACATACTCCTTCTGCCAGCGCAAGCAACCCACTGAACCTCTGTGGGCTCTGTTTGCCCCTCTGTAGAAGACAAAAAGTCACCAAAGGAGGATGGAGGCATGGGGAACGTGCTACACTGGCACGATCCAGTCGCACCGGATTGTCACGGGACAGGCTTTGCTGCCGCAAGGCTGGCAGGAGAACAGCCCGGGAAGGTCTCTCCGGAGCCCCAGCCCTGGGGACAGCCACCAGCACAAGCCTCAGCTCCTCTCAAGCTACACTGTTTCTCATTAAGATCAATTCCAGCCTATTGTTATAATTAATAACCTCGTCTTGACTCCCTGCATGCAAGCATGAGAAATTTCTGCAGTTGCAATCACAGTTCACTTCAAAGAAACCAATTTAGCACAGCAATACTGCTGCCGTCATTCCTGGACTCAACTACCTTATTTACCTTTTCTGTGCCTAATTTCCCTGCTCTTTTGGGTATCTGGGGAAATTAAGAGCAAACAATATCAAGCTCCAATTGCACCCAAGTATTATACTAGGTGAGGAAAACTCGTGTCATTAACTCAGCCCAGCACCGTACTATATATGTGCTTAAACAGGTTCGATAATGTCTTAATACATTGATTTGGCTCAAGGCGGTAATGAACTGAATGGCCTCGATCCATATCTTGCCTGCCTTTGACACCACCACACTGACTTTGACTAAAATCCACATACAGTGGATATTTGCACAAAGGAGGTACACCAGTTTTACAGGTTTTTGTCACGGTTGCATGAAATCCGTGTAATTTCGGTGCGAAAAGTGTAAAGGATCTCTGCAGATAACCTGGTTCTGCTAAAACATCTGGGAGCGCCTCAGTGTGCCTGCAGCTCCCACAAAAGCTGCTTTTTCAGGGGAAAAAAGCCCACAGTCCTCCAGCAAACGCAACACAAACATTCAAGAATTTTTTTTTCTTTTTGTTAAAAAACAGACCAGAAAGGTCTAAACCCTAAAAGACAGATGGACCCAAGTTACATTGGATACTTGTAGCTTCAGCTTCTTGAACGCTTGGAGCAAGATCGCACTTAGAGAACAGTAGATTTGTTCTTTAGAGAGCCTAGTAAAAATTGATTCAGCTATCTTGCATGTTTTTTATTATTATATTCTATCTCTGGTTTGAGCAGTGTCCCAGAGAATTTCCCATGTAAAATAAGGCTGTCCAGCAAAATTCATGAGCACCTGAAATGGAGGAAGATTCAGACTCCACTGAAATCAATCCCACAGACCAGGATGCTGCATCTTACAGATCTGCTACTAAATAAAACAACTACCTGTTTGCAAGATGGCTCGTATAGAAAGGCTCAAAAAAACCCCAGACTTTCACACCCACCCATCAAACCGAGGCCTCCACGCTGAAAAACTGGAAGACGTGATCCACAACCCAAACAGGGCAGGGGTCTTGCCAACATCACGTGGCAATACAAGGATTAGGAGAGTTGCCACAATTCAGCTTTTGGCCCTTCAGACTCATCTTTTAAGCAACACCAGGGGAAAGTTTTTCTGGAAGCAGCAAAAGGGAATTTGGGAAGTCTGAAAAGATCCCCTTGGTTAGGAAGGAAGACTTTAAAGGAAAGGTAAGGGCTCCAAAAACTTACTTAATCATTCCCTGACTGGCCCATAAATCCTTCCCTGCCTTGAGGCAGCTCAAAAAACTCCTTGAGAGCCTATGAAAGGTCCATCCCAGTAGACACTTCCCTGGTCAATAATACAGCCAAACTGAAAAAAGGTGAATCGGGGTGAGGGGAAGAGTGGTTCAGCTGCCAGGCAGCAAGACAGGCTACGGTCAAAGGCCAAGCAGGTTCAGATCTGGCAGAAGAGGAGTGATGCCTGCTGACCTGGCTGCAGCGTTCAGCCTCAACTCTCTGACCCTTTGACCACAGCAGGAGAAGAGACTATTACAGAGCAAACATGGCTCTGGCAACATCAGGACTGACAGAACACCACTGATCCCATCACACACCCAGCATGGACCAGTGAGGACACCGAATCCTCTGGGATGAGCTGCAGCACAACCCCTTCATAGAGCAAGGTCCTTTAAACCTCAGGGTGTTCCAGGAAGAGGGTGGGAGATACCAGGAGCACCTAATGGCCTCCTGCACCCGTAGGAACCTGAGAACAAACACACCTTGAGCAACATGAAGCCAAATCCCACCCTGGAGGCAGCTGCTCCTCTTGCAGTCACGAGGGCTTCCTGCTGATCTGGACAAACTGGTGAGCAGTTTAACGCTGAACGTGTGAGCAGGACACATCATACAGGTGTCACTCACAGCACAGACCTCCAAAGCCACCGCTGATGTTAGACTAGCCCAAGACATATAGAAATCAAGGGACATCAGTGACAACAGCAAGAGGATTTACGACCAACGTGCCAGATCTAGGAGGACTGGGAAGATGATGTTCTTTACTGCTACTGTTACACCAATTCATTGCAAATCATGGCAGGTTTTAATTTAAAAAGCCAACAGAAAGTTGGTAACAGCAATGAACCAAGAGAAGATCCCAGGGAAGAGCAGCATAGGGTTAATGCCTCTCTCAGACCACTAACACTAGCTAATAAATAGCATTCAGGGAGGCTGCAGAACATCTCTCGCCCAGAGAGGAAGAAGGGCAAGACTTTGCTGTCATCAATGCATCACTGAGACATAAATGAGGTTGACATAACAAGGAGAGATGTCCTTTTTTGCTCCATCAAGAATGTGTGCCGCTCCCTCAGATCCAATGGTTGAAGGATCCTCCTTTGAGCTCCTTCCTCTGTTATTCCCTCATTGCAGAACTGCCAGGCTGCCTCTGACGCAGGCGCTGCCATCAACCCTTCTCACCAAGCCCAGGGGGACACATGTGCTATCCACACCTGCAGATCGGCCATGGGAATGCCTGCCCACCTGCGTGGTGCCTGCCCAGAGACAACAGGATGGGGACAGCTTCATATCAATGATTATCTGTGATGCTCGGGTCGGGAAGAGTGGGAGGGATGGCCAGAAGAGCTCAGAGAGTTAAGGATTTCAGATGAAATGTGGGAGGGAATGGACTAGAGGACATCTCTTAGGATGTCTCATGTCTGGAGAGCATAGTACAGGACAGGATTGAGGAGCTGCGGGTGATGTTCTGAGAGCAATGACATCTCACTCTCACAGCCAGTGCCACCAGCTCAGCTCCAAACCACCACCCTGTACTTTCAGAGAGTAAATGAAACCCCTTCTTTCTAGGATGAAAAGGAAATTCAAAGCTATTTGCTGCCTTTGAGGCCTAAAAAGCAAAATACCGCTGTTGGAGGATGCTATGCAAGTCTTGAGAGAGCTGCCTGCCCCCCTCGCGTGGCCCTGCAGGGGTTGTGGGGTGGTGGGAGCCATCGCAACGCAGGCACAACGACGGGGAAGGAGGTGGGAGGACCCTGCCGAGCCCCTCTCTCCTTTTGTCTCACCCCTTCCCACGTGGCCCATAATGAGCTGCATGGGGCAGGCCGCTATTTGAGAAACAACCATCTTTTTCCCTAAATTCTCCTTGAAAAAATAAATCAAGGCATAGCTCCAAGGTGCAATTAAGAAAAAAACAACAGTAATCAAGAGCTCAGTGCCATTTGGGATGGATGGAGAGAGAAAGACTCATGTTTCTGTGAGTTCTGAGACTAAGCAGAGCGGGGCTGCAGCCTGGCGGAGGGGGGAAGCAGAGCCCCCAGCCTCCTCCTCCTCCTCTCCTGGGGCTTTAACTTGGCCATCATCCCAGCTCCGGCAGAGCTGCTGCCGGGCGCTCTTCTTGGAACAAGGAAACTTCTCAGGGCCCAAGCTCACACTGCCAAGCTCTGCAGCAGCACTGTCCCACGCCAAACCACACAGCACCCTTCCCAAGTGGGATCTCGCACCCACCGGCGAGACGGAAGGCAGCAGGGCACTGTGGTCTGTCGCCAGGGGCTGTCAGGCTCTCTTCAGGATGATTAACAGGCCTTAATGAAAAGCTAAGCCAGTCCTGTGCCTCAGGAAAGCAGCTCATGCTTAATAACCCAGCCAACAAGCTTTGCGCTGATCTGAAGAAAGAAAGAAAGATTGCCAAGGGACAGAGGAAGAGAGGAACTCTGGCAACTCCCAACATCCCTGGAGTTCAGCCTACGGTCGGATCAGGGCACGGAAATCAAGCGCCACAGCCATGTTACAAACATCACCTGGCAGCGAGGGGAAAGGTGAGGATGGCGGTTCCTCCCAGAGCCACCAACCAGCAAGCCCTGCTATCTCTCAACGTGCCTGAGCAGCTCCTTTGGTGACAGGAGATCAGAAGGCAGAGGGCAAACCTGAATGCCCTCTCTTCTACTTCAGGAACCACATCTGCAACCCCTTCAAAGAACACCGATCTCAACGCACAGAGCAGGGCAATGTCCCAGATGAACTGGGTATTGCAGTTTGCACACACATGCACGTGCTCACTCCTTCCACCAACTCCTTAGCTCCGACGCAACTTTCAAGTGTGCTCACATCCCCTACCAGGTCCTGGAGAAACATGCACAAAGGCTTGGTGCAGTTTGCTGCACTGCAGCCACGTCCCTTCACTCTCTACTGACCCGGGGGTGAAGCTGCCTGGGCCAGCATGGAGAGCAGAGGCTTCGAAGAGCAGTAAACCCCACCAACCTCACAGATGGCTCCAGCCTTTCCCGCTCCTGGATCATCTGCACCTTCTCCAGCTCCGTTTCCAGGTTATGTCAGGTCAAGCAGATGAATGCAAGACCACGCAAAATTTGTTGCTGCATCAGCTGTGGTTTTGGGAGCCTGTTGCCGTGCTGCAGCCAGCAGGCTCTGCTCTCCCTGCAGGCTCGGGGGGAGGAAGAACAAGGGGAGAGCAGCCGCCTCAGGTGCTGTTCGGACTCAGGGCGAATGAACCAGCATCTCCTCCACGCAATAGGAGGAAGAAGCAATTTATTCTGACAAACGGTGAAAGCCTGCAGCGGGGTTGGCCCTTTCTGTCAAAGCTGGTGTACCAGACAGAGGCTTACGCGCTGGAGCAGAGAGGGGAGGGTACCGGCAATCAAGCGATATATGCATCACTCACGAAGGAAGATGATCAGCAACTCAGAAGAACCAGGCTGCAAAAGATACCTGCCTTCCCACCAGGGGTCCCGGTGGCAGGCAAGCCCCGTGCGTGCTAGCTGGCCATCACTGCTTGTCCTCCACACCTGGGGCTGCCAGTGAGCAGCAGGGACTCAGCACACCCCTCTAGAGAGGGGGTTCATGTCTCAACACTTCACCCTCAAAAGGGGTTGAACATTTGGGCACGAGTGCCTCTGGGATGACAGACGGTGTTAAGGAGCATCCAGCAACATGGCACAGGTGGGATGTTCCTATTTGCATCTTGAGCTTATAAGTGAAGTTCAAGTTGGCTGTGGAGTGTTCACAGTTCTGGAGGCCACGAAATAGAAGCTCTTAACTGTAGGGGACCTGTAAGGAGAAGGATCTGGGATGCCAGGTGTCTGGATCAGCCAGGAGAGAACAGGCAGCAGCCCAGAAGCCTCCTCAGGAAGCAACATAACTCCAACATCCATTTGGCCTCCAGTGAATGCAGAGATGCGGCTTTGTCCTCCTCAGCTTGCAACACCTGCCTGGCTGCCGGATTCCCTCTTTCCACAAAGCATCTGGGGAGGTCTGGACAGAGCTGGGAATGACTTTCCCACTGCAGCCAAAGAAACACTGCCAGCACCTGAAAGAACTAACACTTCACGCCTGTGCACGCTTCTGCATATGTACCTGTGCAGCCCAGCGCCTGCAGCAGACAGAGGTGCTTTGGAGACCTTGGGTTCTCCTTCCTTGCTAGACAGCAACCAAGGCACTGACCAGCCACGGATCCTGCCCAACCACTAATCTAAGACAAGTCCAGAAACCAAACATGAATTTCTCAAGTCCTGGCAATGATCTTTCACCGTCCTCTGAATTATTCCTACTTGCTAGTATAACGATTTCCAAACCTTTGGGTCAAACCAGACCGGCTCCTTGCAAACAGCAATAACCAAGCGTGGGAGCTCACACTTGCCTGCATCCCAGAACAGAAAGCAGCTGGAGTCGCATCTAAGTGCTACCAACAGGAAGATGAAAGACTTTCAGACGCTCCTCTTTTTCCAGTGACGCTGTCTTTATGGGCTCTTCTCCCCGCTCTCCACTACATACACAGCTCCTTTAACTGCCGATTTTCCACAGGTGGTGAAGTTCCAGATGGTCCTTGGGAGGTTTTTCCAACTTTATTTATTCTATTTAAATAACAGGGGCATATGGTTTATTACAGCTATTAAAGGGTTTATGTATGTATGTATGTAGGGGGAACTTGAAGAGAACAAAACACACATCTGAGCCTGGGACTGAGAGAGCTATCAGGACCTCTGAGCACCCAGACCCTCGACACCAGCGCCTGGCCGCAGAGGAGTGGAGAACCACCTCTCTCTGCACACACCAGACCAAGGGCTGCGATTGAGTTTCAAGCTCCTCACCTCCATCACACCAGGTCCTTCAGCGCTAGCGAGGAGATTTATATCAGCCCAGGAGATCATCAGGAGTCCTGTTGCCTTTCTAGAACAGCTGCCACCCCCTGAAGAGGGTGAAAGTCCAATCTCCAGGACACGGCTAGAGCCAGATTAAACACGATCTAACCAGGAGCTGAAGCAGCTACACGCGGCCCTTGGAAGCAGAGTACTCATGCTGAATCACGCAGTGGCTGCTCCCAATCCAAGCAGGGAAGCCCTGGCTAAGGACAGACCCAGGACCGAGGCAGGCAGTGAGCTCCGTGCTTCCTAAGAAGCCCCTCCAGGGTAGGTGCAACAGGGCTCGGAGAGGGTCTCCATTACCCCAATTTCACTAACACGTCACAGCAGGCTCTGTGCGTGAGTTGGGTTAGCCCAGCTGAAAAAAAGGTACCCTGCAACACAGTGGCCCAGTTTCTCTTGGGGGAGGAAAGGATCCCAACAGGGAAAGCTGTCCCAGAAACCTGCCGATGGGTACTTCAGCCCAGCTGCAGAAGCAGCAGCCGTGGTGCCACTGGAGGAGCTCAGAGACCTGGGCACGGCAATCTGTCAAAATAACAGTCTTGATCACCTCTCTCCAGGTCCAATTTGAAACAGGCCCCGGAGAAGCAGAGCAGAGGCTGCTCTTTGAAGGTGGATCTAAGCATGAAGGCACCAAAAGAGAAGGAGCTCTTCAGCACTATGAATCTGAGAAAGTGGGAAGGAAAGAAAGCACCGATGGGGCTGATTTCTACAGTTACGTTTTACAATAAAGCCCTACCTGCTCTCAGCAGGGAGGGGAGGAGGCAAGGAAAGGAGCAAGAAACTGAACTCATTAAGCTGCTCTCTCATCTGAGGAGCTGGGACAGCTTCAGCAAGGAGGGTGGACTCTTGGGACCAAAGGACACTCGATTCCCCCCAATTTAGCTACCCGCACCTGAGGTACGTTTGAACAATCACTTCAAAAGCAACCCCTGCAGAGGAAAGCAAGCTGGATGAAGAGGAAGCTCTGCTTGTTGTTTTCATTTCTCTGTCTTTAAGCCAATTAAGGAATTTCTTTTTAAGTGAGGGTCTGTGGCATACCTCAAAAGAGCCCGAGTTCCCTGGAGAACAGAGCAGGGCAAGGGCGAGGCGACCATGTGGAGTCAGAGCCCTGCAGTCCCCAGACACCGCAGGAACTGCTGGCCCTGAGCTTCTCCTCTGCAGAAATCCCAGCTACTCCAGCCCCCAGAATCTCACTGTTTTCTAACACACTTCTGCAGCAGATGCCTTTCCCCTTTGCACCTTGCTTTTCTCACCGGTACATCACACAAAAAACAAGTGTTGTTGACATCAGGCAGACCTACCCATGCGTCTTTCAACACTTGCCCAGTGTTTTAAGAACCCAACGTGGGAAATGTCTTTGAAGCTTCACAGACAGCCAAGAAGAGGCTAAGGTGAAGGCATGGTCTGTACTTTTATTCTGTTTTATTCATAATACCTGGCCGCAATGCAGAGTGGTCAAGCTGGGGAAGGGGCTACAAACACAGGTGGAGCACACATCCAGGGAGACAGTACAGGCAGCTGGGAAACACATTTGCCAGGACAAGCGGCTCCTGGCGTGGGAGTGTGTAGACTGATCCCTTGCGTGAACCAAAGGGTAAAGGTTTTGCCGTTCACGCACCGGCACAGGGCTATTTTCTGCCATTCTTCCCAGCACAGCCATAGAGGATCCATGCATTCTGCATCAGAAAACAAAAGCACCTGTGTGTGCAGGGCAGTTTGGAAGCACAGGTCCATTTCCCCAGATGAAGGTTATCTTTAAGAATAGGGCACAACTTTAGATGTCACACAACTGAACAACGGCATTTGCAACTTATGCTAGCATCCCTCCTATCCAACACGCCAAGTGTGAGTGCTGGAGGCTGGGGCGGAGGAAGAATTTTTCCTGTTCCCACAGACTAGAGAGATATGGGACTAAGGCTAAAGAAGCTATGGGCCCATAACTGGAAAGAGCCAGGAAAACCTGATGGGACTATAAACCAGGCACACTCAGGACTCACCCACAGCCCTTACTCCCGGTGCAACCTCTCTCCTGTGTGGGGAGGCTGACAGAGGAGATTTACTGGTGGCCGCCAACCCGGATTGCTGCCCAGCCAAGATTTATGCTGCAATTTGTAGTGCTGTTAAAATAAAATTGGAAGAGTGGTGGGGGAAGAGAAAGAAAGAACGAGAGAGAGGAGAGGGAGGGGAAATGGAGGAACAACACAGCTCCAAAGCTGTCTGCTCCCATCTCTCATGTCTCCATTGAATAAATCACCCTGCATTTCCAGCTGCTGTGCTCCAGCCTGCCATTCCTGCAATGCTAATACCTGGGCTCGCTTCACAGGGGGGCACACGCAGGGTATGGTTAATAGAAATCCATCCATCTCCACAGCAGCTGAAGTGTCAGGCTCAATAAATACAACAGGCACAGAATGTGAAAGGTCCAGGGCATCCGCAGGCTGGTGGCTGCTCCCAGGACTTCCACACCACAGCCACCAAGGCTCCAGAGGCCAGGAGAAGGGACACCCCCACCCCAAATGTCACCCCCTGCCTTCTACCTTCTCATTCCAGCACTGGTTAAACACCATTCCGACCTGCCAAAGTCAGAGGTGAGCTAAATTACCCCCTGTAACTCCAAGAGCCCGCCAGCTCCGCACACTAGATCTGCAGGAAAAAGGCTGAAGTAACGGATTGATGTCCCTGTATGTGCAAAGAGCTGCAGGATTCCCCCACCAAGACCCTTCCTCTGAGGAGAAGCCAAGGAAAGGGCAGAGCGCCTTGCAGCTCTCAAGGAATCCTGGCTCTGCTCTGCAGGCCTGCATGCTGCCACGTGACCTTCAAAAAAAATCAAATCAAAAACCCCTAGTGAACTTTAACAGAACAGCTTCCTCTTCGTATCAGGGAAACACACCCTTGCCCTCAGCCAGCTGCTCTGTCCTGTGCTGCTGAAACCATGGAGGAAATTCAGAATTACATCCAAGGAGACTGCCTTCCACCACCTCGGCATCCCTGCTCTGTACTGAGAGAGCCAGGCTGGCCTCGAGGATTCTCACCTCATTACAGAAACCACCACAGGGCAATTTAATGAGAGGCCAAAATATCAATCCAACACTGACCATGTGGGCACCGGTGTGCTCTCAAGCCCTGCTACGGAAGTACCTTCCTGTGGTGCTCTGGCCAGCAACTGAGTCCAGTTCCTTCTTGCAAGGGAGAAGGGAAAAGATGGGATCCTGCGCACAGGCTGAGTCCCGCCAACAGCAACGGATCTGTTTGCGCATGTGCAGCTGACCCATAAAGGTCACTTCTCTTTCTCATGTGCCTGAACTTTAGAGGGGACAATTATCAACAGTTTCCAAGAAGCTCAGTGGGATAAAACATGCTGATTTTACTGTGATTTGGCTGTGAATGCTTCCTCTTGCCCAGTCTACTTGTCATTTTAATTTCCTTGCACTGACAGCTTCTAGGACAGTCCTGGGCCAATCTTCAGTACAAGCTTGCACAACAAAATACCCCTGGATGTGCCGGGCGGACCCAGACCCGTGTCCCCTGTGGCACAGCATCCAGCACAGACAGCAGGATGGGCTCCTGCAGCATGGCATGATCCCAGCCAGCCTAAAACCCTCCCTGGCACCGAGGGAAACGTGGCAGTCAGCAGTGCCTCGAGGCCACCCAGGGAAGTTGCAATGTCACAGGAGATCACCCACCATGGAGCTCCTTGGCTTGCCAATGGTATCAGGAGGACTGAAGACCACTGTGCCACATCAGAAGCCCACAATGCTGCCACCCATCCCATCAAAGGTTCAACGCAGGAGCACTTGGCCTCGGATTCAGTTTGATGTCGCTGTGTGCTTTGAAAACAGTGGCTGTTCGGTTCCTCCGGCTTCTCGGAGACAGCAAGGAGGATCGCGTGAGTTACGCGGGGCTGGAAGAGCCAGGAGCAGAGCAGAACAATGCTGTGCCAGGGCAGGCTGAGCCACGCAACCATCCAGCACCCCAACCTGTTCCTTCTATTCATACCCCATGCTCTAGAGCTACTGCCACCTTAACTGAGCCAGCGACTTATCTGGCCGACTCCTCCGGCAGTCAGGCAGGCAGTAATTACCAGGGAAGCCCCTACAAGTTATACTGTACCCTGGAGGCCTCTGGACTCGGTAATTCAGACCTTCGTGCTGTTTACTGCCTCGTAAAGATGACGCATACTTAAGTTAGCGCTTTGACAGCTGGAATCTAGAGGATGCTCATGGCTTGAGCACGTGCAATTAACCCTCAGATGTCCACATGCCACAGAGAAGTTTCCTGCCATCACGGCAATCCGGCAGAGGCCATGCTGGGACCTCTAACAGCTCAGCATCCTTTCCCTGCAGCAGGACATGGCACTTCCTACCAAGGAGGGCAGCTCCCGCTCTCATTTAAAGCTCCTTCAAGCCACACACATTTTCACAAATGGGTAACCTCGGCACATATGCTCCTCAAGGACAACCTGAAGGACATCACTGCCAACCCAGGGACAGAGAGGAGAGAGCGAGCGTGCGTGCCCTGCCTGCAGCAGGCTCAATGCTGCACAAGACAGATGGGCCCTGTCAGCTGCCGTGCCCTCCCCACCATGTCACCACCGACAGCAGTCCCCCCAACACACGCACTGAGCACGCCAGGGGCTGCAGCGCCCACACCAGCACACTCAGAAGACGCAAAGCATCTAAACATTCGCTGTAGGAAAAGATAACCCAAGGAAAACAGGCCGTTGTGCCAAGGTTTGCTAGGAGAGTCTCTAAGGGTGTATAAAGCAATGATGTGCCATGGAGGCTGCTGGGCAAGACAGCAGCAGCGTCAGTGATCAGTCCGTTCTGTGCCACGGGCCGCAACCCTACAGCTCCTGCAAAAAAAATATCTTGTCCACATTTCAGAAGCACCAAGTGTTTCCGCATTTGTCGCTCCCCACAGATAGACACAACAGCTGTGGGGTGAGGCAGCAGGAAAAGCCCCAGCTCCTCAGCAGGGAAGGTTACAGAGGCCACATTGGCTACAGTTGGCGGCACGGGTCCGATGGGAAGTCCCAGTGCTGCATGGCACATGTGCCAGCCAACGCTGGGGCTCTGAATAAAAGGTGTCTCCTCCTTGGAGTACCAAGGAATCAGGGGGAAAAATACGTATACATACATACATATCTATCTACCTATAGTTTCACTTTTCCAAGGTTAAAATCAGGTTTTGGGGAAGATGAAGGATCCTGCTTGTGTCCACCTTCTCCCCACTCCACATTGGGGAATGCTACAGAAGGTCGGGGTGTAGGGACACCCTGTCCCCTCCAGCCCGCAGGGTGGAAGGAGCCAGCCTCCAACATCTCCTTTCGCTCTAGTGAGTCCCCCAAGCTCCAAATGCAGAAGCCCAGCCCTGTGTAACTACAAGCCCCAGCATGTGATAGCACTGAGCGCTGGGAGCGGCAGGGCTTGAACCCATGCGTCTGGAGACAAAGCTGAGCTCTGTACTGCTCTGGGCAAGGGCAGGCGAGGCCCCTCCAGCTCCCAGCAAGCTGCCGACTTGGCAGCCTTTAAGCACCTGCAGCCCAAACTCTCATCCTCACCCCATGCGCTGCCCCGACTCTCCGGCTGATTGTCCCACCGCCATCCAAAAGGGCTGCGGGCTGCGTTCACACTTCACTTCAAGTTTCCTTCTGGTTTGAATGTCCTGCTGCAGCCTCATAAATGCCATCTGTAACGCAGGAGCAGCTTCTTTCTCTTCAGATCAGTTCTTCACACCTCCTCGCGGTGACCTTCAGCACCTACCCCTCGCAGGGATTCAGTGATGCTTGTGGGTACGGATGCTGTGAGATGCACCGGCTGGCACGGGCTGCTGGCTGCATTACCAGCGCCTTGCCAGCACCAGGCAGAGCAGGAAGACTGGCAGGCGCGGCAGGGCGAGAAGCGTGGGAAGGTACCCAAATCAAATAAAAGCCCAGGGCCATTTGTCGAGGAGAGCGGCTGATAAGGCACAGCTACCTGGGCGGGTGGTGGATCCCTGGGCAGGAACAGCCAGATGCAGCCCCAGCTTGCCAAATGCAAACAGCGTCCAACCACAGCTTATCTTCCCTCTCTGTGTCCCTCAAACAACCGTCCTTCTGTTCGCCGTAGCCCCGCACTGGGGGAGCTGTTTCATCCGAGGGAACAAAGGCCTGCAGAGGTTCCTTCAGTGCACACTCCCCTCCGTCTCCTCCACACACCAGCACCAGCTTCCAGCCGAGGCGGGATCAACGCAGCCTTTCAGCGCCATGGCCAGCTTGAGGCCAGGCGCTTGCAGCTGGGGATGGAGGCGGGCGAAAGGAGACTGCAGCTCTGCGTGCTTCCCCTCCCCGTTTCTGAATCGCATTAGTCGGAGACCCGAGCCCAGAGCCAACAATGTCAAACTGGATTAAGTTACCGGTCAGAGAAATCCAGCACGTGCCTTTTGCAGCAACCAGTACCTGATAATTTTGGAGGAAAGCAATGAGCTCCGGAACAAACCCAGGAAACGGCTGGCCGCTTGGCAGCTCTGCACAGCTGGGAGGGGAAGGGAGCTCCCTGCCGGCCCCATGGGCAGAAAGCAGGAGGCTGTTCTTGCCCTCGCCCCCCTCTCACAAGCCCACGGCAGCAGGAGCATGAGGCTAAGGCAGGTACATCTCCCGCCAGCATAGACGCTGCACGATGTTAGGTGGATGAGCTTGTTCACACCCTGGCTCTTCCGTGTGACACTGGGATAAAAACAAATAATCCACACATACACACTTTCCTACATCTTCTCCTTTGCTGCAGCAGCTCAGCCAGGCTCCTGAGCTTCCTGCTGTCATCATGTCCATCCATCAGCTGCTTCTGGAGGGCTGAGACCACTTCACAGCTGCAGGCTACATGTGTGACACCTCTCAGGGGTGCAAGTGATTTGCCATGAAACACTAGACCTGCCTCTGCAGCCAAAAAAAGTCAAGGGAGCAGTGCAGAAGGGTTGGTCTGGAAAAATCCCTTCTCTGGCTTCTCTTGCTATTCTCTGCTCTTAAAAAAATAAAAAAAACCCAAAGAAAAATTCACCACCTACCAATCCCTTTCCCACCCTCAACATACCTGCATCCAAAACAGGCCTGCTCCAAACAGAGCACTAAAGGGCTCTACCAGGCCCTCCTACCACTCATTGCCCCAGCCCAGAGCACAAGAGGCTGAACTCCTTCATGGCAAAATCCCCAGGATCTCTTCCCAAAAGAGATGGAGAGGAGAGGATGATGGATCTAAGCACAGCCAAAGTTGGATGCTAACCCCCTTCATGCAGCGTGGCATCCTGAGAGCACCAAAGCAAAATCGCCCGATGCCTGCACTTGGAGAAGGACCTGAACCTACACCCCTGGGAACAAGGGTGCTCAGCTACCACCGCGTCAGGAGCGCCCCAAAACCAGGTAAAGCTGCTGCTCTCCTTTCTTGCTGTGACAGCAAAACTCCAGGCAAGGGGTCCAGGCATTTCTATTCATATTTTAGCCATCCCCGCTGGGTAAGACAAGGACACGAGCTCCGATTGACTCCGTGCCCTGGCTTCTGCCCTCTCTTTAGAGAGGGTAAGCACGCAGGATAGCTCTGCCACCTGCACTCGTGGGAAATGGAGATGGGGAAGGCTGGGGTGCAGACAGGGAGCAAAGATGTTTGGGTACCTATTGAGAACTTCGGTCACTGCTACTCTGCGCCATCCTCCAAGTTCTTCATGGCTACAGAGCTATAAATAGCCTCAATTTAAACAACTAAGAGGCTTTGTGAGTGAGCGGACTGCTGGAGCAGCCAGCATGGAAAGCGGATGGGCAGGACTGGAAGCCTCAGGCGGATGAAACAGCATCCTGCCAACTTCTTGGCACTGCACACTTTCTTGAGCAAGACATTATTCCAGCCGCCGTGTGCTTCAGTGAGAACTGGCAAGCCAACAGTTACAAGCCCAATGTTCCCATCAAGCAGGTATCCACAACAACCTGCAGCATCGTTGCTCTTCCAAATCCCAGCTGAACTTCAATGTCACAACTTCCGGAGGGAGCACAAACCGCACGGGGACGCATCCACCTCACCGCAGCACCTGGGCAACACGGGCTCCATGCCGGCGTGATGAACAGGCATGTCCTGAATATCAGAGCTGATGTTAGTACCCCTGTGCTTTGGAAGAGTGGTGTCTCTTTCCCTCCTCATCCCTCCTCTGTGGATATGGAGTCAGAGCAGATTTTGGCTATTCCCTGCTTTTTTACAGCCACACATGTCTCTGTTCTTCGCATGGAGGCTTGGGAGGGGAATTGGACCAGCTGGACCTGAGAGGTCCCTTCCAATCTCACCCAGTCTGTCATTCTTGCAAGGTGCAAAATCAACTCTCTGAGCACGCCCAAAACCAAGCAGGTTGCTGATAAAAAACAGGGCAGGGAACCGTGCCTGCCCCAAGCCCAGCTCTGTCAGGGTAACTGTGCTCCAGAGAGCACGGACACCATCCCGCTGAGGCTGTCAGAAAACAGAAGCCGGGAAACCCCGACCCTTTACCACCAACTTTTCTTCCCAGACATCTCACTTCTCCTCCGGGCCTTGCTTTCCCCAACAAGAAACAAGTCTTCTAGACATCAGTTCTGCTTATGCTGCACTCGGAGGTGAAGTGCCAGGGCACAGGAGGGAGGGAAGGAGCTGCACACAATCGTGTTCCCCCTCCATATGCCTCCCTGCCACTCATCAGTATGCCCGTGTCCCCTTATTAACATCTCCACCAGCCTCAAGATGGCTCAAAGCCCCCAAGACAGGACTCTGTGATGCTAGCCAGCAGTTTTGACTTGCTTCTTTTCACGCATTTAAGCCGTGGCGTTCACGAACACCAAGGCCATGGATGCCTCACTCCGGGTTTCGCTCCAGAATTAAGTGGTGCTTCTGGGGAGAAGGGAGAGGTACAGCAAGTGTCCTCCCACCAGCTGCCAACAACAAAAGCGGGTCTCCTCGCTTCCTGCTAAAAGCAGAGGGATTTATATATTTTTAGCATTAAAAAAAAAAAAAAATAGAGTCTGTTCCTCCCTCCACAGCCATTGAGGCCCAGAGGTATTTCATTCTGAAGAGGCTTTTATAGAAAAATACAAAGCCTTTGCAGAATGCTGCGGAAAACCCCAGAAAATGCATATTTTCTGTAAAAGGAAGGAGCTCAGAGAGCTTCAACAAACTGAGGGGTGGGCAGAGACACTTAGATCCAGCCACACAGATCTTGCAACACTTTCCCCAAAAAGCCTCTCCTGAGCGGAGCAAACTCAAGCAATTCTCAGTGCTATGACCCCTTCAAAAGACACCCAGAGCGCTCTGCAACCCAGGAATCCTGCCAGCCCACCAGCCTGGTGCTGACACGTACCCAGCTCTGGCAGAGACCTCACTGAAAGGGCCACAGCAACCCAGCAGGTCCAGCAAGCAAGAGCCCCATCAAACCCCCATTCACCTCTGGGCTCCATCAAGAATTTGACCAGGACAGGACCCTGTTGTCCCTCTTTATGAATGCTGGTGAACGAAGACTCGGTGAACAGAAGCGTTCCCTTTAACCTCATCTGGGAGACATTTCAGTGCTCTAAGTCCCTCCTAATACCTTACAGATGTGGAAGGACGCACACTGAAGAGCTGCCGCTTCCAGCGGGAGAAGCCACCACAAGCCCCCACGGCTCCCAAACCATTTAATTGCAGCAGCAGCAACAGAGCTATGTCCTGCCGCCGGCACCCGGACGTGTGGCAGCGCACCTTGCTGCTCTCAGCTTTGTGAAGGGTTTGGCACGTTAGGAAGCTTGGTAGGATGGGTCCGCAGGCTCAGCTGAACACTCTCATCCAACAACAGCCCAGGCCAAACACCTTGAAGCGTATGAGCAAGGAGGAGCCCAAAGGGACTTGTAACTAAGCCAGAATTTGTCTGGCTACACACAGCTAGCAAGGATGTATTTAAAACCAACATCTTTGCCCTAAGCAGAGATTTCAGCAATAAGATCCCTCTAATTAACACACATATAACACCTGGTACCTCTAGTCTTTAAGTAGCTATGTCCTCCTGGCACGCTGGGGAGGGCAGGGACATGCTCCTGTTTAAAAGGTGGGACGCTGACATGTAGAAAGAGATCAGGGACTCAAATCTGGATGTCACAAGTCTATCGCTTCTACCACTAAGGTCCTTTTTCTTCTCCCTCACATCCACCCGCCTTCAGCAGACAGGGAACTCCAGACCACCAAC
Source organism: Balearica regulorum gibbericeps (assembly GCF_011004875.1). Lineage (NCBI taxonomy): Eukaryota > Metazoa > Chordata > Aves > Gruiformes > Gruidae > Balearica > Balearica regulorum. The sequence goes on from NC_046198.1 coordinate 1,490,860, forward strand.
CTCACCCAGGCAACAGGAGACAACGCAGCTTCTAAAATCCTCCTCCTAGCTTCTAAAATCTTGAAAGCCAAACAGCACTGATTTCTTCCCGTATTCTCCCCCGATTCCCCCACCAAGTACAGACCAAAGTCACTCGTGAAGCACTCACATCCCTGTTTTCCTGCCAAGGAAGGTCCGCCTTCATTCCCGAGACAGAGCAGAGCAGGCTTGGCTCTGTGCTGCTCTAGAGCAGCCGAAGCATTATCAGCTCTGAAGGTGGCCGCGGGCAGGGACAGGAAATCAGCAGGAAAAGCAAAGTCTATCCCAGAACTCCTGTCCAGCCTCAAATTGACTCCCCAGTACTCCACTTCCTTCCTGTGCTACAGGACTCCAGGGGTGAGGACATTCTGAGGCAGGGCTACTACCTACCCTGACTTGTTCTATTGACTTACTTAATTTTGTGAAGGAATATATTTATCTGTTTCTCTCTGGAAACCAATCATCTGCTGCTTCTTCACCCTGTTGTTTCACCCGTCTCGCCATGGGAATCGCAGGTACTTTGATGCCTGACAGCTTGGCTGATCTCAGCAGGTCTTTTGAACCCACTTCCATAATCACTGCCTAAAGCGGGTTCTTCCCACGCAATTCACTGCTCAGTGAATCATGGCCAGTGATTTTCCTGTCTCCAGGAACCATGTGGCACTTAGCCGGGGTAAGTTCTCTTCTCCCCTTCGCAGGGGAAATACATAATTATCAGAAGAAACACTCCTGTCCTAACAGGCCACTGGCTTTATCTGCATTGAGATCAGCAATTCCTGTTCTTCCCCCAACATCTGCTCCACCATCAAGGCCGGTTGTTCAGGAAATTTATTTCCATGTGTCAAGGTTTCACTTAGTTTCTCAAGCTCCTCCAAGCTACAGACTTTGAATCACGAGGAGTCACAGCTGGCGGTACACGAGCCTGCAGAGACACAACCTTTTCAGTGCCCAGTGCCAGCTTTGCACTGGAAGCTCCTAAGTCTCAGCGCTGGCTGTGCACGGGCATACCGGGGGATTCATCTGTGAGCTGTCGACACCTTCCCCATCTCTTCAAAGCAACAGGGGAAAAAAGCAGCAGTCCGGAAGGAATAATCCTGCAGGAAGGACCCAGCTCTGCTCGCAGAATCCCTCTAAACCAGAGGGGACAAACCCACAGACCACCGACCAGAGCTGTGGGGCAGCCAAAGGTCGGTACACACAGCCGTGGATGTCGGGAACAGCTCAGAGTTGCCTTTTTAAAGGCCTCTTGGGCTTTGCTAGGAACTCAAGCCCATGACTGAGAGCAAAGACAACAGCTAATTGGTTTCACGTTGTTACCAGCTCAACAAGGAAACCCAAGACAAGGCTACAAAGGAGCAAAGCGTGACGTCGCTTGCCTCGGAGTCTCCCGGAGTTGTGCGCCAGACACCCTGAAGCAGATTCCGGGACACGCAGCAGCAGAAAGGCAAGAAAACAAGGACTACACGACAGATACTACACGACCATCACAGCAAACACCTCCAGTGGAAAGCCGCAACAGCTCGGGGACACTCAGAAGCAAGCAGCTATTCCTAAAAGACTAGCGGCTTCAAACAGACTCAAGCAAGAACAAATACCCAACTAGGCTGGAATCTACACAAAGCAGGCGTTAGGCAAAGGCTCAAATATTATTAGCACAAAACACGGCAGCCCTCTGTAGCCAAGCCCCCGGGCAGAGGATTTTTAGATGCTTTTGACATACCTCTCAACCTGTCAGAGACTGAATGCAGGACACCAGCCCTCCAACATGAAGAAAAATTCCTCACTGCAAGTGGCTGATGGGGAAGGGGCAGAGGCAATGACTCAGAGACACATTTGAGGTGCTGATTTCATCGAGGAGGCAAGAAATTGAGGCTTGGAAACACTGAGCTCTTTTTCAGAGTAATTGTTTTAGTGTGTTTCCTTCCCCTGGATCTGGTATTCAAAGCATTTTGCTGCTTTTGCATGAAAACAGCTTATCTTGCTCTTTTGAGTTCAGAAACTCTTACTACTTATTGCCACCCAACCTGGAGTCACCATCCTCCATCTGTGACACCTAGAGAGCAGTTGGGAGGTCAGAAAGAAGAGGAGCCACAAAAACATGGTGAACTCGTTAAAGGAACTGAGATCCCATTCCCAGGCAGCCACCTTCACAATTTGTGAGGAAGAGCTGGGATGAATCCTGCAGTCTGCTTTGCAGGAGACATCAGCAGCCTCGTAAAAAGGACGTGACTTGGTATCACTCAAATCGGTGGAAATTTGGCTCTAGCTTTGACGAGGAATTGAACTGAGCCTCTGAACGAAAGGACCCGACACCCAACAGGATGCAAAGCAACTCATCCCCAAATGCACGGTCCCGGCTTCAAGCTGAGAGGTAAGCAGGTAAGCAGGCTCCTTCCCCTCCTCCTTACCTTCGCACCCGGTGGTGTAAATGCTGATGCTGCCGCGTTATAAGGGCACTTTCCCAAACGGGGCCACTGTGACTACTCCTATACCAGCTCACGGCTGGGTGCCCCGGGTAGGGTGCGCTAGTGAAGCCATGGTCCGACTCCGTCTCTGCGGCCAGCGATGAGGCAGAGCTCCCCATGGTTTCCCCCCTACCCAGGCCACGCTGAGATTTATCCTAGGTTAGGTCCAAGCCAGAGGCACGGGCAGTTCGGGCGGAATAGGCGAGGCGCTGCGGCATGGGCTGCTGTAAAGATCCCAACACACTGGAGAAAGGAAGGTCGGTTCTGATCAAGAGTCAAAAAAAAAAAAAAAAAAAAGAGAAAGGGGAAAAAAAAGGAAAGAAAAAGAGAGAAAGATAAGGTATGATTTAAGCAACAACCCTCCGTTTTTAGAAGCCTATTAACGCATGCTCTGACCAGGATCCCCATCCCAGCACATACTGGGATGGGAAGGGCCGTTTCACTGAATCCAGCTTTCACTGTCTGGCGACGGGGAGTACTGGGGCTCTAGAAGAGGCTCTCCCCAGTGAAGCACCAGGAGTTCCCAGGCACAGGGAAGCAGCCCGACTAGCAGAGGAAAGCACACCAGAGCCCAGCAGACAGCCATCACCACCACGGTAAAGCAGCAGAAAAGAAGGCGAGCGAGTCTCACCTAGAGCCCAAACCTTGGGAATCACACGCACAAAAGGTTATTCCGAAAGCTCCAGGCTCTGACTGGCACACCAGGTTTTTAGTTACCTCAGCTACGAGGAGTACGACTCGAGGACTTGTATGTGGTGAGGAGATTTTATTTTCCCAGTATGTAAACTAAAATCTCCCTCTTTTCCCATTCCCCACTAACACCACAGTAAAGCTGAAAACGGACAGACTGGGTATCTGCACAAGTATGCTTTCTGTGACTATTTCACACAGTGCAATGAAACGCTTTCTTTCAGCTCACGCCAATTTTTAGCTGATACTGAGCATCCCCTTCCCCTCAGAAGCAGGTTTGGGCCTTTGACTGTTCTTCCTTTTCTCCCTCTTTCGTATTTAGAAATTCCTTTTTAGAATTTATTCTCTGAGCATCCTTGCAGTTAAACCACAGAAACGTTTCGTGTCCTCTACTATTCAAAGAAGTTTAAACATACACGTGTCTTTCCTTGAAGGAAAAAGGCACGGCAATCTGGATGCGTGTCAGGAGGAACAGATCAAGGGAACATTTAACAGAGCAAAAAAGAAGAAACGAGGAAGAAGACAAAATTAGCACAGCTGAGCTTATTCAATTACCCACCAGGATTTATAGATGAATGAACTGTAGAAAGACCTTTGCGAAGAAACTACTTTGTGCAGTAAAAAAGCTGAAACAAAGACTCCTAAAATACAGTTTTTCAATCCCAGGATTGTTCTAAGGGATCAAGAAAAGCCTTTATAGATAACAGACTCTCGAATGCAGCAGCTCAAGGAGCAGGTGCAGTTTTGCTCTGAGCTTAATACCAGAATGTGCCTGCATTAGGCCATTAGCTGGAGAACGTTAACTGCTCTGCCGTGGTCTCTTCTCTGTAACCTGCAAAGCCCAGACTAACAAAATAAACCTGAGAAAGCACCCAAGAATACAGTTTTCCCTGCCTCGATTTCCTCACTTTAATTGGTCTGCCTAACTGCTGTGCATCAGCCAACACATCTCCACACTTTGCTTCCCGCTACCTTCCTGGCAGCAAGATTTCACTAATTTTTGCAGATCCAGCCAAAATAGATCCCTGGCGCTTCCCCCTCTCATTTCCTGCTATTCAAGCAGTTAATTTGTAACAAATCCGATTTTCTGGCTAAATGAAAGCCATGTGATGAGAGGGGAAGAGTATTTCCAAGTATTGCCAGCTCAAGTCTAAGCGGAGACATCAGTTGTCCCACACCTACGGTGTGTCCGGCTTTTCCACCGCGTCCCTCGATGGCTCCCCCACGGCGAAGCGCCGTACGTGCTCCAGCCACCGCGCTGCACAGCAGCACCGAAGGCACGGGGGATGCAACCGGGAGAACTGCTAGAAGAACAAACTCTGTCTCTCACCTCAAGATCTGGGTTCTACCAAGGTAAAGTAAATAAATAAAAGCAAGATGGGTACAAAAACAGCCCTGTGCAGTTCACCGCAGGCCGAGCTAAACAGAAGGCAGGATGCTCAGTCAGTTAATAGCCTTTTCCCCCCCTCGAGCAGAGCTGAACTGCCAAATAAAGCAATTCCACAGGCTGGTTTGAGACCACTTCCTCGGCTGACTCTCAAGCTGGAAAAGCAGAACCCTTTGCTTCCTCCTCCTACACACGGAAACGCCAGTTTTAGCTCACCACAAGAGGCGAGAGACATGCCTGCTGCCCGCATTACTGCTGGCTCCCGACGTGTTGCTTGTGTCTCGGCCCGTCCTCCTCCGCCAGGTCTGCACCAGGAGTCTGAGCAGGCAGCGCAACGCAAACACTGCGGGGAGAGGAGAGGCCGGGAGTCCTGCTTTAAAGCGGTACGGTAAAACCCAACGGTGGGTGGAGCTGCGGAGAGGAAGGGATCTATAAATAGGTGGAGGATAACCTAGCTAAGTCGTAGTGATCTCCAAGACTGTCTGGTCTAAGCGGGCTGCTTGGCTGCGAGCGCTGCGTAAAATCGGATTTCTCTAGGCAAAGCGGTAAATCCTTTTCTTCAGGGTGACCCCTCACGCCAGGTGAGAGCAGCCAGTGAATGATATTTAGGGGGGGAACGTTGGCCCAAGGAGGGGAGAAGGCAAACCTGTTGGAAAACAGGAGGAGCGGCAGCGTTACAGCTCAATGCAAAGCATGTACGTGCTCGCCATGCTGAGCCAGAAAACGCCTTTGGCCAACACTAAGCAAATGAAGAGCCTGCAAGAAATAAAGGTGAGAGTGAAAACTGCTTTCTAGCAAGGGAAGGGGTCAATTAAAGAAGCCTGCAAAGAAGGAAGCCTCTCTGGAAGCACTCAGCCTTACTTTTGAGGAACTTGTCCCACTGGGCAGTGAGATGCCCCAGGAGACGCCCCGCAGGCACATCACCCGTGCCGAACCGTGGAAGGGGAGCAAACTGCCAAGAGCTCCTCTGCCTTGGTAAGAGGGAGCAGGTTTTTCCTCCTAATTAATAACGCACTGCTTCCACCTATCTAATCAGGAGAGGAAGTAACAATGGGAACAGACTGAAGTGTCTGGAGAAGGGTGGATCTCACTCATGGAAATTAACAGTTAAGCACCTTAGCAAGATGCTGAGTTTGGATTTTGGTTTTTTTGCCCCTTGCAGCTGCAATAATTACAAGGTTTCAACTGACACTGTTTAATTGCTCCCAAAATATTGCTTCCAAAATAAGACCAGATTTGATCTTTCCACCCCCGAACCGCTCACACCCACTTACCCTGATCTGTTGTATGCAAGAGGCAGCCCCTTCCCCAAATTGCCCCGCCAGCACCCTGAGCTGCAGGCACTTACAGTGAGTTCAGGATGGCAAAGCTTTCCCGTGGAGGTTCCTCCTGCTGCCAGGACAGCAGAGCAGTAGCCTGGATGCTTCCAGATAAACCCTGATCCTCAGCACCAGTCAGCAGCGCTGACCCTTTGGGCCCCAGCTCTTCTGTCACACCACCCACAGCGAAGAGCAGGCAGGAAGGGTGGGGATCTGGGTCTGCCCAACCCCTTTTCCTTCCCTCTGCCTTCAAAGGAGGTTTTGGCTCTGAAGAGAGCCAAAAAAAAAAAAACACCAAAAGACAAAAAGGGAACTAGCCCGCATGTTTCAATGTATCTAGGCAGTTGCAGGATCAACTTTTCCTAGGATCTTCCTAGGACCAGCCCCAAGCTCTTCACTCTGGGATGCAGCAGGAAGAAGACTCGGAGGTCCCACGAGCAGAAGCCCCCTCCTTGTGATGGGATATCCCCCACACTCCTTTTCTTATTAATTTATTCATCCACGCAGCACAAGCCAGCTCAGCTCCTGCCTGAGTTTTCCAACCTCTCTTGGTTCTCAGCCTCCCAGACTCAGGGACACAACTTTATCACGTCATTAATTCCTCCACTGTCCCAATCTATAAATAAAGTCACCTCCGAGATACTTCCTTGCTCCAGGGAAGATCCAGGAATGAAAAACACAGCAACCCCACGCACCAGACAGCTCTTGATCGAGGTGCTGGGCCAGGAGAAGGCACACCATGTACCTGGGGGAAAAACATCCCTGAAAGCTGTGCCCAGAGGAAGCCACATAGCAGGAGGCCTTCTTCTAGGAATGAAGCTGCAAGTACCAGCCCTCCTCTTCGTTCTGCTGAGTGAACTCCCCTGCCTGGGGGCTGACCAAGACAGGCTGGGTCCTGGCACCAACCTCAACAGCAAAGGAGGAGTTCTCAACTCTCACTCACATGCAACCTGCTGCTTACAGGGAGAAATAAGGGTTCCTGAAGAGCTCTGAATGCCCAGTCGTCGTCCCCAGCCCTGGCAGGAGCAGCCTCCTCTCTGGGGACCGCAGGACGTAACTCACACATCCTAAACGCGAAGCAGTTCAGGGGCAGGTGAGTGCAGCTGGAAGAGCTGGGGTTGGCTTGGGGCATCAAGCTGGAGGAGACCACTTCATACACCATGAAGACACGGCCCTCTCCCAGCCTTGCTACCACGTGTAGGAGATCTCCCCACCTACCACCGAAGCAGGCACATGCTCACGGGGTCCAGGGTAAGCAGGGAACAGTGTGCAGGGATGGGCAAGGTACACAGCACGTCAGCCTAAGGAGGCTGTATAGTCACAGGGGAGGTCAGGCACAGGCTAACTAAAGGATGCAGAACGGAGGCCTGATGGTGTGTCATGCCAACCAAGGAAGGAAAAGAAGCTCAAGCATTTGTGCGTGCAGCAAGTGATACGCAGCTGGGCTCCCAGCTCCACAAGGCAGGGTGGCAGAACCTGAGGATGTGCAAAGCCAGGTACCGGCACCAAGCAGAGCGTGACTTGTATTCACCAGGCTGAGATGACCCTGACAGAAGTAGTAAACCGAGGGGAGGAAGGGTGAACAATCTCTCTTTTTCCACAAGGCAGGGGGGAAAGAGCAGACAAGCAACAAGACCTCCATGCTGGACAGATACAGGACAGATTGAAATCCAAGATGCTGAACACCGAGCCAACGAGAGATCTGGTGCACCAAGAGCTCCCGTGATCACCCGCGGGACCTTGTGGCAAAGCAGCCAAGCAAACTGGAATGCTCCAAGCTGGGCAGGTGTCTCACACAAAGCTGGTGTCTTGGTGACAAGAAACAAAGTTTTGCTGCTCTTTCTTCCTCTCCTCACCTGCCAAGCCAGCGCTACAAGGCAGCCCGAGTGCTGCAGTCTTGGCAGGAAATTAAAGTGTCAGCAAGTTCCAGTTCCTTGCAAAGCTTCTGGTGGGAAAGCACCTCCAAGGACAGACCGAGGCACAGGTCTAACAGGAAGGACGGGACAGTGGTTGGCAGACTCAGCTGGGAGGTGGGAGGCTTTTTCAGCCCTCACACTCTACCCCAGAGCTTCCTGTGTGACTCGGGGCATAGTCTCGTGACTCAGAAATCACAGCCTTACCTCCCGGGGTCAGGAAGCGTTCACGTTCGCACGGCACTCGGATGACAGGCAGTGCGCGAGCACCGCAAATGGGAGGACAGGGAAATGGAGAGGAGGGTAAAACTGACCCACCCAAGTGTTTGGTATGGGGCAGCAAGGCTGAGAGAAGAGATGTGAGTCAGATGTTCTGGGCTTACAGGAAATCTAGGGGACTGGAAGCTGCAAATGAGCTGTTTTCCAAATCACAGTGAGAAACAAGATCGGTGCACTACTTGCAGAGATATCATTAGATGAAATTAGCTGCCTGGGAACAGATTTCCAGATGGGCTATTAATGAGGTAACAAGATAATTTAACTTGGAGTCCTAGACCAGCGCAGAACAGGACCTCACGCTTCATGCTACGCTTTAGCAAAGTCCAGAAGAGCAGCACATCTTTCTGGCCACGGGCATTAACATGCAAAGGCAAGCTTGAGGATCTTTACCTTCTTTCAACTGCCTTGAAATTGGTTCTGGCCCAACTTTAACACAGAAGAAACTCATACACAGCAGCTGAGTCGGGCTGAGCTGCATTTAATGCCCAGCACTGATTCTTCATAAGTATGCAGGCAGAGGAAGAGGCATCCAAAGCCTGAAGCGAAAGATTGATAGGAAAAGTAGATTTATTGTAGAGCCAGCTTAGCCACAGAGCAACTCGCATCAAAGTCTGAAAAAAGTTTCCTCTTCTCCCTTGCATGGGCCACTGTAAACCAGTGGTAGATTATCCAGCAAGCTACTGGAAATCTAACACGGTCACTTTGAGAGAGGGGATTATACAGATTTGAAAGGGCAATCAACATCTTAATTACAAGCTATGGGGAGAAGAGGGAGAAGCAGTGGACGGGTTTCTTCAAAATAAGGGTTAACTTTGAAACCCATCTCCATTGACAACTGAAGAGCAGGAAGGTCCTTATCTGAATAAGCATGGAAATGGCAACAAGACAGGGCCTGAATGCATACACATAAAAAAACCCCCAACACAACCAAATCTCCCAAACCCTAGTGCTCTATTAAGTCAATTAACATTGCTTCAATGAAGTGCAATGAGCCACTTGTATCCTCCAGATTACTAGCCAATTGTGGCTGACTTTTGAGTGCAGTGTTAACAAAAGCGTGTGTGGGCTGGCACAGTTGTCTCATTAGCAACATCACCGTAATGCCACAGAAAGACAGACAAGGGGAAGAAACAAAAGAAGCCAAGCCACAGCATCCAATCTTGGGAAGCTTTACCAGCAGATCTAGTTTCCAGATCTTTTCCTCCCTGTATTTATAATCCTTGTAGCAGAGTTCTGTCATCCTATTCAGCCCACAGACTGCCCCAGCTACAAAACATGCCAGGCTGAAAAATCACCTCAACCGACTGCCTGCTGAGACCAGTTGCATTATAAAAACAGGAAGCTTTTACTTGCCTGCTACCAATATGCTATAGATTTAATGGGAAGTAGCATAAGCAGGGATGCTTTGCAGGAAGAACACACACATGGGACTCTTGCCAGGAAAAATGCATCTTGAGTAACACATGTGCTCTTAGTTTCCTCTTTTTTTTTTTCCTCCCAGAAAGGTTTAACTACACTCTGGGTTACCCAGAAGCAATAAAACATTCCCCCCCCCCTTCTCACTTACAGCAGAGTGTTGATTGGTAAACAGCAGATCTTCCTGTCTGAGGCTGTGCCAGTCTGTGCAGAACAGAACTGTTGTTATTGCACATTCACAGCTAGAGATAAACATGAATAAGAGCCACAAGTAAGAGCCAGGCACTGGCTCTTCAACACATTGCTTTATCAGGTTCACCTTGATTCAACTGCTTCTGACAACATCTCTCCCTCCTGAAGGGGCAAAATGGCACAAATGGCAAGGACAAACATTAAAAAAATAAGACAAAAGTGACAGTAGCGCAAAAAGTGCTCTTCTGTACTTGCTAACGTTCACAAACTGCACAGCTCAGAACTCCACCTGCACTTAACACACTCAAAAGCACAACACAGAAGTAAACCGGCCCAGCAAAACCAACCTCCCAAAAAGAAGCAATGGAAAAAACAAAGTAGCTTTCAACACATTTCTCAGGACAAATCTGCATCAAGAGCCATGACTGGTGTGGGACATAAAGGTTACAGTGAACCAAGGAAGGAAAAAAAATTGCAAGTCATCTCTCATCTGCAAGATGACACTCTGCAATGGCACAAGTACAATAAACCAGCCCAGGAAAACTGGATACTCGAAGTCAGAGGAGGGTTTCTAACCTTTCAAAGAGCAGATCTCTGGACCAGCTGCTCCAGAAGCACTGGGGGAAAAAGCACAGAGTTAGTTCCAACAGTTAGTTCCTGGACAAGTTCACGGCCTGCACAAGATGACTGTCTTCAGCAGTAGGGAACTGGACTTGATGACCCTCCCAATCACTCAGCAAGCTGAATTCGCAGAGGGCCATAGGTGCCCAGGCGTAGCACAAACACGAGGTCATACTCAAAAGGACATCAGGGATTGTACTTCAGACCGTGCTAAGCTGACAGATAAGCAGTTGAAGAGCTGGCCACCACAGAAGGGAGGGGAAGAGAGCTGCAGCTAGAAGCAGAGTCTCATAGCCGGTGAAAACCCAGGGCATGGACTTGGAAAGCAATGTCTCAGAGACAGGAGGTGGAGGCGATGTCCCCTGAGCACACTGTCCCCAGACACTCCAGCCACAGCTTTAATTTTAACACAGATTAGACAGACAGTAAATATGTAATTTGTGCAAGCCACATGCAGCTGCATCCCTTGCTAGAGACAGGTCCCAGCCTTCATCGTACTGCCCTGTCCAGAGCCACACAGACTCTTCACAGAAAGGCAGCAGTACCTGGGTGTCTCCTTCTGCCGTTTTTATGCAATTTGGCCTTTCCTGGCTTTAATCAGGCACCACGTCCCAATTTCCAACCAGCTGGCCTAGATTTAAACCACCACATCTCTGGCTGTGACTCAGGCAAGCACAGAGGTAGGATAAGCCTGACAGACAACAATGGCATTTGGCATTTCCATCAGAAACAACCGGGAGATAAAAGCATAAGAATCGCCAAGAACTGCAAAGGGGGCTGCCACCTCTGTGAGCACAGGGGAGGTGGGACAGGGAGAGTGAAACCCCAGGGGGGTAAGAAGATAGCGTCTCTTCTAGCACAGCTCAGTTCGATAACCTGATGGAGGAGCATCACAGTTTTGCTCACTCCTCTCCGTCTCCAGACTATACCCGTACCCTGTCCTGCGACGTCCTGAAAAACACGTGAATCCTTCTGCACACTGATGTTGTAGCCATGCCATTATTACTGTTGGGAGGTGATGTTGTAACTGAAATTATATGACTGGAATAACACCCGGTACAACTGAAGTGGTATAGATATAACTGTGCCTGGCACCACTACGATACTCCCCCTTCCTCGCTGGAGTAGCTACACTGGCTTACTGTCTCTGTCACAAGCGGCTCCTCTTCAGCTACACCAATACAGCTGAAACTGTAGGATGTGTTCAATTACACAACGCCTTAAGCAATATTTGCCCATGAGAGCAGTTATTTGAACAAATATAATGATCACATGAGAAAAATGCTGTACTCTAAGACGAGAGGGCTGAAACATAATGCAGATGCTCTGAGTAAGAAGCTGCCTTTGCTGCAGCCCTGCGGGCCATCCAACACACCTCCCCGCACAGCGACGGAGCTGGCCTCTTAACCAGGACCAGCTGGCTGCATCCTGAACCCACGTTAACCCAAACAGGCAGATGGAGAGGAGATCACATTACAGGAGTCACTCTCAAACGCCTTGCAAACACATCCAGCTGCCTCAGCCTCACGTGCTACAGACCCCCGACCTTCCCTCCCCCAGGCTCTGCTTGCTAAAGCCCCCTGCGTGGCAAGGCCAGGCAACGGGAACAAGGGTAACACTCACAGGACACTCCATCAAAACTGATCCAAGAGCAGGAATGTCACTGTATCCCTCCCTCAGTTGAGAACTAGCCACGGCGCAGACCTCAGCCAACACCTGCCCGGTGACTGTCACCACTCAAAGACCAGAGTGCTCATGGCCTGACTTCATTGACCCCAAACTGTAAGAGATTCCTGCACACCAGAGTCATGGAGACTCCAGGCAGATCAGATTGGCCAACACACAGCATGCTAGAGTCCCTTTAATTAATCCAAAGCCCTGGCCTGGATAAGACCACATCAGCCTGGCTCATTCGAACGCAAGGACAACACCATCAGACGCTCTCCTGCAGCGGACGCTGCCGGCACATCCTGAAAGTACCAGCTCAGACTGGATTCCCACCACCTCGTCCTGTCTCTGCAGAGCCGGGGCTGGGAACTGCCACGGCACTGTCGTTACTGCAGGCAAAGCAATGCAGAGTTTCTTTGATCGACTTATTTCCCTGCCCTTGTACCGCCTCAAACACACCCTGGGACAGACATGCAGTTTCCACGGCTTAAGATTGCAAGGTCCTGGAAGACCTCACACTTTCTCTTCCACTCTTAGAGTTTCTTCTTCACGAGAAAACCAGAGGACGCCAGTATCCGCACTCGTAAGAGCACTTGGCCTTCACACAGACAGCAAGGAGAGGGGAACACTCAAAGAAGGAATCAAAACAAGAAAGACAAAAACGAGAGGCATGGGCAACAAGAAGCGGGGTATCTGTGCTTACAAACAGGAGGAGAGAAGGTCTTTTTCCTTTCAGCCCCTCCTAGCCCAGCACAGAGCCAACCGCAGTCAGGAAAGCCTCTCACCCAACACAGTTTCTGCTCTGCAGGTCCAGTGCCCGGTTGGTGTGAAGTCAGCCTGGCGTTCCTGGAATCGAACGGCTGCTGTTGGCACCAGCTGAGCGGCCCGGATGGAGGAGCATGCTAGACGGTCCTGCACAGAGCCGCCGGCAGCACACCAAGCCTGCCAGAAGGAGCGACTGCTGCAGCAAGCTGGTGAACAGAGAGGAAAGAAAGGCACGTAAGAATAAATGGCTGCTGAGACGCCGGGCTGATCAGCGTCACACCAGCACACACAACCAACCTCACGTTTTAGGTGACTCAATAAGCATCCAGTTGAACTGCAGCTCTCAGAAGGATCGCTGCTCCCCACGGCATCCGGCTGGCAATGGGCTGGAGCTCGGTCCCGCCTGTAGACAGGAACCAGTCTGCTTTTGGGTCGACTCAGATTCTTCACGCGTGGTTTCAGAACCTTTGGTGGTGACTCTACAGTTCTGTTCCCACCACCGGTCTTACTCTCTCTGACGGTGGCTGCTGCTTAGCATTCTGGCGAGAGCTGTCGTCGTACCAGGTAACGCAACACCTCACGAGCACAGCAGGATCTTAACGATAAGGGTTCCAGACAGCTCTCGACAATTAGCGACAGGGCAGGATCTCTCCCATGGGGTCTGGATGCGAACACAGGGATGTCTGGAGGGGCACACTGCCTGAATGTTCAAATACAGAAACATGTTAATTACTCCGTATGGCCAGGACATCGTTAGCAGTTACATCCACTGGAAATTCAAACGTACAAATTCTTCTGGTTATGTTAAACATGCCCATCCCATCCCCAGAAGGCACAATGTTTGAATACTTGCCTCGGCAAACCTCCCTCCTCCAAGACATTTCCCCTTCCCCCTTCATATTCTCTGCTCTCGAAACAATCTGTTTTAATGAAATTCTGACTTTGCGAAAGTGCTGTCTCCTTTGGGACAGGCTTTTGTCAGATGGAGGCAACAAAAACCCTTGCCCATAACTGTTTGGCTCACCAGCACACTCTCACTGTCTCTATTTTGGATTGGGGATGGAGCAAAAAAGCAAATAAGGATTCGGCCGGAACAATGTGATCACTGAGTGTTTTTGGGAGCACGTGAGAGCAACAGGCCCGGTTCTGCTCCCACCACCTTGCCCACGCTCCCCACAGCCAGACCATCGGGTGCAGCATGATGCCCCTGGGGCAGGTTATGGTGAATTTACAAAGAGCTTTTCTCTTCCAGCGCTCTGCACCACTGAGATTTCCAGGCAGTGGGAAAAAGAAGACCTGTGGTGAACGCCTGGACATGTGCTGCTAACGGAATCAAACCAGCAAATGGAGAACGTTACAAAGCGGGCAAGAGACGCCACTTGGGGACCAGTGAAAAGCAAACAAGGGACTGAGTAAGGTTCAGAAAGAGCAGCCTGATCCTTTCAGCCCAGGGTCTGTACAGCACTGGGCACAGGGAACTCCAGGCCCACAGCATGTCCAAGGCACTCAAACACTCGAGCCGCTCCTGCGCTCTGGAAAGGCTTAAGACTTATAACACTAGAGGACAGAGAACCCCACAAATGCCTACATCAGTCTATGCGACACCACGTCATTTTTCTTGCAGGAGACGTGCTTGCATACGCATGGGCTATGAAGAGAAACCGCTTAACACTCAGCAGCTTAAAATAAAACCTTTTGCCTGTGCTGAAATTCCAAGGACTGCCCGAGCTCTGCCTGGTGGCCTGGGTCTTGCAGGCAGGTGACCGATACGTACAAGCTGGAGAGCAAGACGTTGACCACATCAATGCTCCAGCCTCTCTGGAGAGCAGAGCTGCCAGGGCGGGGAGGACAGAGCCCCGCACACAAGGACCCACGTTCCCACTTCCACGGACCAGCACAAATATGGGGGAGTTTACTTGTTACCTGGCAAAGCTGTCTGAGAGTTAGCTCCTCTGCAAACATTTTTGTTAGGGAGCAGCAGGATCTTCTGCTGTCAGAGGAACACAACGCCACACAAGTTGGGAATCTGCCTGCGATATCCTCAGTAAACCAAAATCATCTGGGCTGGCGCAGGGAACAAGATGCCAAATGGGAAACTCTGGTGCTACAGTAAGTGCCACGTTAGAAATGCAACCGGGTGATATCACGGGAGGGGGACGACAGCTTTTTGTAAGGTGTCAGCTTGTATTTTACCGAAGTGAATGCGTATTGACAACCCTGCAGGTTTGATAAGGGCTGCTAATGCCAGGACGGGGGCCAGATGCCAGCCTGGCCTCCCTGACACGGTGCCATCGCCACCCTCCTCCAACGCTGATGCTGCTCAGGCCCGCAGCCTTTAGCAAGCGCCCTGGCTTGCTACAAGAGGGGCTGCATTGCAGGAACAGAAAAGACTCAGCTTCAGTTTTTAGAAATCAAACTTGATCATCTCAAGCTGGCAAAAATAGCCCTGTGTTCCCTCAAGTTATTTTCTTTTCAACTAGGCAGGGTACAGCACAATAGGAAATATCAGCAGTTATGTACTCAACCTCCAGAAACCCAAAGGGCCAATTCTAGCAACCCACAGCAGCTTTCCAATCCTCCCTGATCTATTTGCCGGAGTTAGACTGAAAAGCATGCTGCCCCTAAGCCATTCAGCAAACTCCACGTCCCGCTAATTACATCAATATAAATGTATTATCTTGGCTGTCAAACATCGGTTGCCTGAACAGGATGACACTCTGCAATGTAAATGCAGGAAAACAATTGCTCTTTCTGCTGGTGACACATTTCTTTGGATCTTATTTCCTTTCCAGGGCTCCCCCTTCTCCCTTCTACCCAGGCACCAGCATTTTTTTTCCAGAGCAAGAGGAAACGGCACACAAAAACCCTCCACATCTTTTAAGCGACCGAACATGAGCAAATTTTGGGAACACCACTGGCATTTCCTATCAGCCAACCTGAGAGTCGCACAGGGAAGGGAGCTGTGAAGAGTTAAATGTTTCTTGTGCGCAGGCAACAGCCCTTCTGCCTCCCTTGGCTTCCTCAGCTGCCATCACTAAATACAAGGCAAGCGACAACACCCCAAATAGCAATGACAGTGCAACAGAAATCTGGTAGTGGCCTGCTCCTCCCTGCCTAGCTCGGTGACGGTGGCCTGGAAAGGGCTGCATGCTCAGGCAGCGTCCGACAGCAAGCAGCAAGACTGAGGCAAAGGCAGGCGGATCCAGGAGGCTTCTGGGGAGCAGGCAGACAGCACGTCTCGCTCCGAAGAGTGGGATTATGACAGAAAACGAGGAGGAAGCCACTGACTCACCTGTCCCACCTGCATAAGCAGCTTTCCCAAGGCTGCACTGTATCTGACCTTTCTCAGAGCCCCAAGTTCCAGCAAATCGGCTGTTCATAAGTTTCCTCCCGGTGCTTTCACTTTCCGAAGCGGCCTCCTCTCTCCCTGCCCCTGGGTCTGACCGCAGGCATCTTTCACTCCAGCCTCCCCCTGCTCTGTAAAGACTCTCACGCAGAGAAAGCCACAGGATCCGTTCCTTCCCGGGCCCTTCTGCTCACAGAAAGGGTCAGTAGGAACCCAGAGATGAACAAAAGCCTGGCTTCAGGCGAAGCGGGAGGAAGAAAGCATTTCTCCCACTCGCATCTCACCGGAGATGCGGAGATCAGCACAGCCACATCCGCACACATTGGCTCAGGCACTGGCTGGGTCTCACGTGTGACTGCTACTAACCCGACAAACTCCCACAAAACCTCCGGGATGGATGAAAGCAGCGTATTTTCCACAAAAATAAAGCCAATCGATCTCAGCTCGCTGAGGCAACATCAGGGCCCAGACCACTTCCCTCTACAACACCAGCGATATTCAGAGCAAAGATAAAGGGTGCCCCGTGAACAGCACATCTCATGAGGGCATCCAGCCCTTCCGTGAGACAGCTCCAAGTCTGGGCAGGGCGCCCAATCCTTTTTTATGTGCAACTTTAGCAGTTTTGGTTTGGTTTTCAGTACTTATTCTGATTCAAAAGACATTATGCCTGGCCCACACCTCGGGTTCCCTTACGCACCAAGTCATCAGGCTCAAGGAGGCTGCTCTTCTCTCCTGCCAAAGCAATACAGCTTAGCCAACGCAGCAAGTCACATCAAACCTTCAAAGGCCTCTCCAGCCCTCCAACCCCACCCGGGGAAGGGAGCAATGTCGGGTCTTGCCTTCTGCCTTCAACTGCTAAAGCCTTGGACACAAACAGAAGCTGATGCAACTTTAAACAAGTTAATATCCCCACGTACATAAAATCATGGTAATTTGAATCATGTCTCTCTGGCACGTGATATGCTACCGCAGCTCGTTCCTCAGGCAGAGCTCAGTCCTGGTTCACTCAGAGACACAAGCCAGTCTGTTTGGCAATGGGTCTCAAGAAATGGTAGTGCAAAAAATCACCAGCAGACTCGCAGTGTCACAGGAGGCCGGTCTGTCACTCGGCCGCCCTCCCGTCACAGGTCTGCCCCAGCTTAGGAAAGGTGGCAGCTTGTACAGAGCCCCTGAAGCGTAAGTCCCTACGACTCTCGGGTGACGCTGTGCAAAGTACCGCAAGATCTCTGTGTTCAGATCGACACGGGCTACAGTCTGGGATCTGCACCAGCCAGCGGCTGCGATCTGCTCACCTCCACCTCAGCTCCCTCTAAGCCAACCTCCTGGTCTCCAGTACCTCCTGACCGACCCGCAGCAGAGCGGCACACCACCGGCCATGCACGAATGCCCCAGGCCAGGTACAGTAAGCACTTCTCAGATAACCTTCTGTCCGACCATGAAAAACCACCCATCCGCATCCCAGGCCTGAAGGCCTACGGAGCACTGAGCGCCAGCTGAGATTTCGATCTGAAAAAACGCTTGGAGGAAACAACATGACATTTCAAACACAACGCGCATATTATTCAATCTCCCCCAACACTTCACTAGATGACCACGCCAAAACATTGGTTTCTTGATGCTTGGGAGGGCACGGATGTACCCCAGAAGCAGGCGTGGGGAGAGGAGAGCTGCTCAGAAAATGGAGAGGCTAGCCGGCGTACAGAGCCTTTTCCAGCCACTGTGACAGACTTCTGCATCCAGGATCTGGAGGCTGACACGCTTGTAACTGCAGCCGAGCTGACGTGCAGTAAAACCTCGGGGTCTTGATGAGGCATCGGGGCCTGAGCAGCCTTAGGATGCTTCAAAGACCCACACGTAAGAGCCAGCCGACCGATTCTAGAGGGCAAACTCGTGAATGCTTTAAAAACTCTGCACAAACCCCCGCTTAGCCCCCAGCAGAGGTTTTAGAGTGCAGACCTGAAGGACGGGCGGCCCCGGTTCTCTTGCGGGCTCTGCCGTGGTCCAGCCCGGGAGCGGGCACTCGGCACCGCCGTGCCCGTTACCGGCCGTAAGGGAGGCTCACCTGCCCGGAGGAGAACCGGGAGGTACCGAGAGCACCCTGCGCGGGGCTCGGCGCAGGCAGGTAAGGGGTTGCAACGCGGGGCCGCGCAAAGCCTCCCCCGTCCCCCCACGGCTGCCGCACCGCTCTCAAGTTCGTTAAAACCCCGCCGGGGCGTGCGGCCGGCTTGAGGTACCGGTTGGGCGGCGGCAGCCCTCGGGTCGCCTCACAAGCCCCGGGGAAGGCACCCCAACAGCCGCACACCCCCGAGGCGGGATCCCCGGCTCCCCCCAGCTGCGGGACCCCGACGCCGGTTTCCGTCCGCCCCCCCAGCCCCGGCCTCCAGGCCCGGCTCCCGCCACCCCTCCCGGCCAGCCGGGCTCGGGCCCACCGGCAACAGGTGGTGCGGGGCGGCTCGGGGGAGGCCGGGGCCCAGCCGGAGGCTCCGGCCGGGAAAACGCCAACCCGGCGGCGCTGGTGGGTGCCGCGGTCCGCAGGGCTGCGGCGGGAGGCCCCGGGCGGCCCGTCCCCGCCTCCCCCGCGCTCCCGGAGGCCCCCGCCGCCCCCCGCCACCGCTTACCTGGGGATGGAGGAGGCCGGGCTGCTGCTCGCGTCCCCCCCCCCGGCCCCGCACTTTCCCCCGGGCAGAGCAACTTCCACCCCCTCCCGCCCGCCGCGGCGCCCGGCCGCTCCGCCGGCGCCTTCCTCCCGCTCCGCCGCCGGCCCGGCCTGCCCCGGAGTCCCCGAGCCCGCCCTTACGCCGCCGTCGTGGCGTAGCGCCCCATCCCGGCCTCCGGGCACTACGGCGCGGAAACAGCGCAGAGGCCGTCGTGAATAGCGCACGGGGACTACAAGCCCCGAGGGGCGCCGCGCGGAGGAAGCGGAAGGCGGTGGCCGAGCGGGGCGCACCGGGAGCGGTAGTTCGGAGCCGGGGCGCGGCCGGAGGGGCTCCCTGGGTGGGCGAGGGGCCGGCGGGAGCGGAGGAAGGAGGCGGCGAGGCGCGACCGGGAGCGGGGCCCCCCGCTGAGGACTACAACTCCCAGCGTGCTTTGCGGCCGCGGAGGAAGAGCGCCGCCCCTGGCCGGGGGGTCGGTACCGGACGCGGCGCTTCCCCGGAGGCTCCGGCGGGGTGAGGGGGCCAGGCCCGACCCGCGGCCCCCGGGGCCCTGAGCGCGGCAGGCAGGGTGCACGGTCCTGAGCCCCCGAGCGGAGAACAGCTCTTCTTCTGAGGCAGCGTGAGCCCCGAGCGGGGCCCACCCGCTGCCCCGGGGCAGGCGGTGGCAGATGGAGCATTAGGGCCCGGGCGTTCCCGGCGCAGATGAGAGGCCCGGGGCTGAGCAAAGCCGGCCTTCCCGCTGCACGGCCGGCCCAGCCGCCGCGCAAGGAGCCGCCGCATCCTGGCTAATTACAGCTCTTAATGACCTGGCGGCACACGAAGCCGGCCTGAAGCTGGCACGGAGTTACCTCAGCCGATGCTTCAGCTTCGGGGTGGCGAGGAGCCACCTCTGCAGAGCGGGGGTGCGCAGCGGCGGGAGCCTCCGTGGCTCTCCCCAAATGTCTCCCCCCACGAACCGCAGCCCTCAGGTGCTTGAGGTGCTGCTGCGCTGCCAGGCGGGTGCAGGTGGGACCTGCTCGTCCGTCCCGCTTCAAACCAAAATCCTTCTGCTTCCAGATGTCCCAGCCCTCTGCCAGACTCAGCTGTTTAAGAAGCACCTTCGAACCCTCCCGTCCCACTGAGATGAGAAGGGGGAGAAGTTCGTGCAGCGCCTGCGGAGCTCGGGGTGTTGGGGTGCTCCCCTCCCAGACGCACAAGTGAAAACGGGGCACGGGGAGCCCAGATGTGAATCGGCCAAGCTGGTGTGGCACGCAGATATGAAACGGTCATCGTTCCAGCAAAAGCAGCATCGTTCACGCCACCGTGCTTGGAGGGGGGATTAATGGTCGCTAAATGAAAAAGGACAGCTGCTTCTTAGGGGAACGTTATCTTCTGGAACCTCCCCAAAGGGGACCCGAGGCTTTCTGTGCAGGCAGCTGTGATAGGAACACCTCTGGGAGACTGTCGGGCTTCTGCAAAGACGATGCAGTGGACAAAAGCCAAGTGAAAAGCTTTTGTGCCTGTTCGTCTCTCTGTAAGCTGTAATGGCTAGTCATATCAATGCGCTTATTTGTAGACAGATCTTTTCTAGAGGCTGCAGAAGCAGCTCCCCCTTTGTTCTTCAGGGCCGGACCAGGGGAAGAGCAGCTCCCTGTGCCCTCGCTCGCAGGCAGGTTTCCTGGACTAGGAAAATCGCAGGGCCCAGTGCTCCTGCACCTGAGGAAAGCACAGGGCAGGTGTCCCAGCACACGGCCCTGCCTGTGGGGTCAGCACCCCAAAATGGCCAGGGGGCTCCCCTGCCCGCTGTAGGGCAAAACCTGTCGGGACCCTCTGGGGAAAGGGTGAGTTGGGCTTGGAAAGAAACCGCTGGCTACACCACGGCGGCTATTTCACGTAAGAACTATCAAACTACCACCACCTAAACTGCCGAGCGTTAGCTGTAATGGGAGCTGGGGCGCTCAGCTCACAGTGACACGCTCGGACACAGTTCAGTGCCTGCGCTTCGGCTCCTGGTGCCACGTCAGGTACCGCAGGCTGTCCGGGATGTCCGTACAAGTCTGCCACGCACAGGTCACACAAGACCTACTGCATGTCTTCATCCACGGGATCTTCAGCCTCACCAAGCAGCAGCTGGAGGTGAGGAAGGATCCTCAAAGCACCTACAACGTCTCTGCACGCTTATGTGTGGGCAATTGAATTAAACCTTTTTGTTACGCGTATGATTATTAATTAAGACATGAGAAGTATGACTGCTTAGTACCGAGTGAAGAAAGGAGCCACCGCATACTTGGTGTGGGTTTCAGCATCGTATCTACACGGCACAAAAAAACCCAGCTGCTGACACCCAGCTCTGCTGGCGTCACGGGGCAGTTTCCTGGCTGAAATGATGTTACTGGCTTAGCACTCTGTACTGGGAACAAACGCATAAAACTGACTTTGCCCAGCTACGAGGCAATGTTGAGAGGTGGAGGAATCCCAGCGCGTGCTGTTAGGAAGTCACATGAACTGAGATTCACATCACTGAATTTCAGATGTCTACACTGAGGCATTCGAATTGTACTGGCCACTGCGTCTTCATCTGTGAGCAACAGAGAAAGAGGGTTACAGTTATTCCAGTTACATTCCTATTTCTGTCATTGATTATAAAGAGTCTCAAACATTCAGCCAATGCAGCAGAGCATCAATATTTCAGTGAGCTGCATTCCTGGAAATGAATGCCTTAGGAGCACTGAAAGCTTTGCTGAAGGCAAGGTGTCATCCGCTGCTCTGCCCTGATCAAACCTCATCTTATCACAGAAAGCAACCACATTCTTCAGTCACTGTAACTTCATGATGACCCTTTTTCCATCTCCTCCTCCTCCTCCTGCCATGCCTTCTGAAAGGACTCAGTCCATGTGTTTTCCTGGTCACTGACGCAAACCTGCCCGGGCCATCCGGAGCCTTTTTTTGATGACAGCGTGAAACTTCCTTCCCTCTGGTTGTGAAGGCTCTGCCCCAGTCACTGCGACTTTCCAAAGCTGATGGAGAGCAGCTCTGCAAGAGCAGCAGCACCCCAGCCTGCAGCCTGTCCAGCCCCGCAGACTTGCACAGTCAAGATCCAAATGCCGTATGAATCCTCACGGATTCCGCTCTAAGTCAGTTAGACACAGGCGCTGATGAGATGGCTCCGTACCATCCGTGTCTCCTCTTCCGGTAAACGAGCTTGCCTGGCACCGTCCGTGAGCTAGTGGGCAAAGGGATGGCCTGTGCGGTGGGAGACACCGGGAGCTGACCTGGAGCAGACCCAGCCAGCCAAGCACGAAGGACGGCAGGCGCCGGGTTGGCGAGGACCGGAGGACGCACAGGGAGGATTTTCGCAACCAGTGCTGGAACCAGCAGCTCCTGCTTGAGTAGGTGAGGGAGGAAGGGCTGGCGTGTTCCAACTGCCTGAGGATCTTCCAGTCCTCGTTTCCCAGGACACCAAGCTTTTCGTGAGTGTTTACCTCCTGCCCAGCCTCCAGTTTACCTTAACCTGGGACTGGCAAGGGGCTCTTTTCTGGTACTTGCCCTCAACCTTCTCGTTCACAGCCTGAGGAACTAGGAGGTCCTGATGGCTCCTCGAAGGGCTGGACAGAAAGTCGTGGCCCAGAGCACATGGTCCATCACCTGTGTGGGAGGAGGTCATCTCCTTGTGTCCTTGAGCTCTGCTGAAGGCTTTTTGCAACAAGACAGGCATGAGGAAACATAACTCTTGACTAGGTAATATATAATTATATATATGTGAGTATCTATCACTGATCAGAGCGGTTCCAATATATTTTTAGGTAGTAGGATCAAAAGGAAGTTACGTAGAAGATGTATGTATTCCCTTTACTCCTGTGTGTACGTATGCGTACAGGGGCGTGTAACACAGAGGACATTTCAAGGAACAATATTGTACAAACCCAGAAGAGTTTTGATTTCATTGTCAAACTAATGCATCACCCGCATTTAGCGCAAGAGGGAAATGAGACTCAGAGGATTTGAGAGGTGTAACAAGGCCCAGAGTCCCCAAGGGAAGAGCCACACTGTATTTGTGGAGGTCCAGCAGGCTGTCAGCAGAATGGTGTCTCACAACGGGTGCGTGGTCCTGCTGAGCACCACGCGCTGTCTTCTTCAGTGGGACAGGCGAGGCGGCAGTGATGAATGCTCTTGTCGTAACTGTGCCGGGACACATTTCATGTCCTCTATTGTCTTTTTTGGTGGGGTTGTGACAGTCAAACCCCTCCCTGATTGAGGGGGAGAGATCCACTCCCTCTACCCAGGGAGGGTTATTGGTTCCAAAAAGCCCCAGTGATCCCGGGGCCCTGCAAGCTGCCCCACACCAGTCCTTGAGCCTTGGGACTCAGTCTGGAGCCTAGAGCAGCCCCCTGGGCCCCACAACCTTGGGATATGGGGGATCGGGGCTGGCTCTTGGGGTGCTAGAGCTGTGGGGATGTCCCTGGGACTCTAGGAGTACTATGGGGGTACTCCCTGCAGTCCTGGGGTTCTCTCACTAGAGAAGGAGAGGCATCAGGGCTTCCTTGGGGAATCTGGGAGCCCTGAGGGTATGGAGAGGGGTGTGGGGGTGTCCTCAGGAGACGTCACGGTCCCCAGTTCCTCCCAAGCACTGCAGAAGTGCGCAATGGGATCTTGGGGCACCCCAGCCGGTCCCTCATTAGTGGGGTGCCAGGGGACCCCAGGGTTACTCACCGGCGGGGCGGTGGGCTCGGCGTTATCCTCGGGGCGCAGGATGTGTCGGCAGGGGCCAGGGGAAGCCGCCTCATCTGTGGCGTCATCGGGGTCAGCCAGGCTGAGCAGCAGCAAGTTGGTGCAGGCGAAGGTTCGCTTCAGGCCGCAGCAGTTTGGGGGAGGAGCGCTCCCGGGGAACTCCGTGCTGGGGGGACTGACACGCCGTGGGGCAGAGGTGTGACAGGGACCCCCATGGCTGTGGGAAGGAAGCACAGGTCCCAGCCCCCACAACCCCTCTGCTAGCCCCATTGCCCCCCTGTTGCCACCGCTAACCCTCAGTAGCCCCCGTTAACTCCCCGGTCTCCCCCCTGACTCTCTACCTTCCCCAGTGCCCCCCAACACCCCCTGCTGACTCTCCAGCTCCCCCTGTGCCCCCCTCCAGAGCCTCCCAGTGATCCTGCTGCCCTCTCACAGCCCACAACCATCCCTCCACTGCGTTCTCCAGTTGCTGTCCCACCCTCAGCTGCCTTTTACCCGAGGAACAAGGCGGCCGCAGGTTTGGCGAGGGCCTGGGGGGCACCCAGGCCCAGGAGGGGCCTGGGGGCTGCAGGCTGCACGTGGGTGCCCGACGTGGGGTCTGTGGCCTCCCTGATCTCCTTCGACTGCAGAAGAGTTTTCACCCCTGCGTTGGCCATGGCACTGCTGGCACGAGTCTGTACTGGAGGGGTCACGAGATCCCTGGCTGCCCCCAGGGGTGGCAGAGGGGTTCCTGCCTGTGACCTTGACCTCACAAACACCAGCTGTACTGGTCACGCATGGTTCCGTTAGGTCACGAGGGGCTTCTGTCCCAGCCTCTCCCCTTACGTGCCTCAGGTTACCCTTTAGATTGCTGGTTTGGTCACTTCTCTCCCCAAAGTAGCCATCAAAATACTTAGAATCATAAAATATCAAGTTGGAAGGGACCCATAAGGACCATCAGCCCCAACTCCCTGCTCATCGAGTCTTCCCCAGCATGAAGAGCCCCAGGTACACGGGGCCAGCGAGGGCAGGAAAAATCCAACTCAGAAAGGGCTGAGGACAGAGAAGGAAGCGCGAAGGGGTAAAGAATACAGAATTTTTGGCAGCAGTGCCACTCCTGCTACCATCTCTTGGCAGAGTAGTGGGATGACATAGGGGGAAGCTTCATTTTCACTGGAAGTCTCTGTCAGAACTGGTTGGTAGAAAAGGACTCGCTGGACAGGAAGAGGACAGCCGTGGTGTGCAGGAGCTTGCCGGGACACCAGGACGCCCTTCCACTACTACACAATCCCACGGGACGCATCTCTCTGGTTACTACCGTAAGATCCACACCATCCTGCTGCCAGATCTCGTCAGGTCAGGTAAAAAGGTGGGGAAGGGGGGTCAGGGATCACCAGGATTTACCAATAATGCTCAACAAAGGCAAAAAACTCCCATGGTGAGCAGCAACCGGAATAACGTGGACTAAGGAGAAAGTAAATGACAGAAAAGCTGAGGCAATGCAGAATAAAGACTCTTTTATAGAAGAGATAAAGCAGCTACAGTTCACTCCTTGTTCGCCGAAGGAGGAAATCAGCTTCTAGCCATCAGTGGTGCTCACCAGGTTCTTCTTTCAGGGGTGGAATAATTTCTCCAGTTTCTAAAATTCTGTCCCCCTGATGGAACGAGAGAGCACGGTGAGCATTTCCTCCAACACCCAGCCTCTCCCTTCGCTCAGCACAGTCTTTCCATTAAGCTGTAACTGTCCCCACTTCCAGACGCACAAAAAACCCACTTACTACAACTTACTTGGAACACTCTCATTCGCTCAACACTTCCCAGGATGCTGAAATAACATCGCAGTCCAATTCTCTGAAATCTGCCCTTCCTTTACCCTGTCTTTCCAGCTACAGAACAGCAGCCAAACATTTCAAGACTATCTTGTTTTAAAAACGTATACTGGAGTTGTAGCACTGCATCAGCACCTTCAACGCAGAGCAGGTTTCAGCGAGTCTCCAAACCCACGGCTCACGAAAAGCTACATAATCCCCCAAAAATCAATCTGATGCCCGAGTGCTGTTGGTTGCGGCCTCAGGCACGGCCTTGGCTGATTGAGCTGACCTCACTCCAGTGGGTAATCAGGCTGAAGTCAGAGGCCCGCAGTTCAACCTCCAGTACGTTGCTATGTGGTTGTTAGGAATGGAGTTTTTAATAATTTTATTTTTGATAAAGCACAATTAGGCAGGTGTTATGCAAATAAAAACGTGCAACCGGCTGAAATAGCAGAGCTAAACTTGTAAGACAATATTTGCCCACTGACTCGCTACACCAAGCAACAAGTAACAGCTCAGAGCAGTCCGAAAAACAGCGAAGACCAAACAATCCGACCCCCCCCATTTGGCAAACCAAAGCTCAGGCTGGGGGTGTCACGGCTCTGCACACCGGGGACCTTCAGGGACGCCTGGGACCGAGCTCGCGCGGCCAGAACCGACACGCTCGGGACCGAACTCCTCCCGACTCCTGACAATCGCTGCTCCTGCTGTCCCGCGCCTTAATAATCCCGCTTCACAAACCCAACCCCCTTCACAAAGTACTTAGCGCTTGTTAAATCACTCAACCCCCCCCCCCCAACTGCGCTGCCCCAGGGCAGCCCGCCCACAGCACCAACCTCACCCTTCTAGAGATTCTCCCTGCGCCGCTACTGCACAAAGCTGCGCCTCTCCCCAAATCGGCCCTTTTCCGCCCGTTTTACCAAAGTGGAAGGTAAACCAAGTATTGACAGACTTACTGGGAATATCCGTGGATTTGACATAACAACACCGTGAGGCTTTTTCTGAAAGGGGGGGGGGGGGAAGAGAGGGAGGGGGGAAGGAAAAAGCAGCGTTACCCAGATGAAGTATAAAGGATTTCCAAAACAGAGACGCCAACCCTGCTAAAATCCAAGCTCTACTGAGTACAAGGCTCATTAGGCCCAGTACTTTCTGCTAATTAATACCCAAGGCTAATAACGCTACACCTCCCAAGCCAGACAAGCCCGTGGAAGCGGACGGTCGGTCCCATCGCCAGCGCACTGGCCGTTCCCCGTCCCCACACCATCAGCCGCAGCCTGGTTATCCCCCGGGGCACCGTTCCTCCGGGAAAACCACAATTAAGACAGAGTCTTCCGGCTCGCAGGAGGCAGCACGGTCAAAGCTGGTCACTACCATGAAAGATCACAAATATATATATATATATTCCTGCCACCCAAGCGAGGAAAACCAAGCGGCGAACAGACCGTGGGACGTCACCTTCACCTGCCTGACACGAGCCCGTCGGTGACCGCTCGTTTCCTTCCCCCCCCCCCCCAGCTTCCTCCGGGGTGTAACCCAGAGTCCCCCCCACTCCCTGAACCCCCTTCTTCAGGTTTCCTTTCAGAGGCCGCCCGGAGGGGCTGCACGCACCATGACGTGGTACTTCACGTAGTAGAAGACGATCCAGGAGGGGATCAGGACCCGGATCAGGATGAAGCCGCTGGTCTGGTAGGCCTTGAACACCTGCGGGGCACAGGGACGCCCGTCAGGCCCGGGGCCGTCCCCGTGTGTGTGCGGGTGCCCGTCCCCGGCTCACCTGGTGCCGCCAGAACCCCCCGGGCTGCAGGAACCGCTCCCAGAAGGCGGCCACGGGCCCCAGCTGCCGCCGCGGCAGGACGGGCTCCCGCTCGCTCAGCTCCTGGTCCCGCAGCCAGCGGCGCCGCAGAACGCGGAGTTGCTGCAGCCGCAGCTTCTCGTCCTCGCTGTAGCCGCTCATGGCGCCGCCGGTCCCGGCCCCGGTCCCGGCCCCGGTCCCTCAGCCCGGCTCTGCGCGGCGGGCGGGCGGGCGCCGTGTCCTTCGCCGCGGCGCGCGGCAATGACGTCCTCAAGGCGCAGGGTGGTGCGTCATCACGACGCGCAGGGTGGGCACAGGAGGAGGCGGAGCCCGGTGGGTGGGTGGAACCCCCCCGTGGGCCTGGATAGCTCAGTCGGGAGAGCATCAGACTTTTAATCTGAGGGTCCAGGGTTCGAGCCCCTGTTCAGGCGGCAGGCTCCTCTTTCTTGGCGGCTCCTCCTCCCCGGGGCGGCCGTCAGGCCAGGCCGGGGATGTGCGGCCTGCTGCCACCATGGCCGAGCCCGAGCTGCCCGTCCGCTTCCAGCACCGCTTCCTGGCGGCCCGGCAGCTCCGCTCCTTCCCCTGGCCGGTACGGCGGGCAGCGGCGGGGGGCGGGAACGGGGACAGTGGGAGCCGCGGGGACGGGGAAGCCTCAGCTTTATTTCTTCTGGTTTAGGAACTTGAGCAAAACCTGCGGACTTCGGCGGGTTCTGCCCTGCTCGTGGATATCCTGCACAAGGTAAGGTGGGATGATGGGATGATGCCGCCTCACGTAACCAAAGCGCTTGCTGGCCTGCAACGGGTTTTGCTCGCGATCACAAAGGTAAGCGACTTTGCGTCGCCGTTTTTCTTTGGGCCCAGCAGAACAGCACCTTCCCTTCTCTTCCTGTTCTTAGCACCAGCGCGAGGGCACGGAGGGCTTCACGTCACAAACAGGTCAGCGCAGCCCGCCCTGTCTCCGGCGGCCGAGGACGAGGTGATCCCGGCCACCCCGGGCACCCACCAGCCCTCACGGTGCCTGACCTTTGCGTGCGGAAAGGAAACGGCGAATGAGGCAGCAAACCAAAAAAAAAAAAAGAGGGAAGAGAAAAGCAAAATGGAGCTAATTGGCCTCTTTCCACCCGGTTTTGCTTTTTACTTCAGAAAAGTGAAAAGCGCGTGG
Source organism: Balearica regulorum gibbericeps (assembly GCF_011004875.1). Classification (NCBI taxonomy): domain Eukaryota; kingdom Metazoa; phylum Chordata; class Aves; order Gruiformes; family Gruidae; genus Balearica; species Balearica regulorum. The sequence goes on from NC_046198.1 coordinate 1,519,044, forward strand.
TCCCAATTAACGGCTTTTCTCCGGCCCCTTCCTGCCTTTCCTAAAACCTTCCCTTGGTAACTGGTTTTAATTGCTGTTCTTCTTGCAGACCCTTCTCCACCCTCTGTGTGTGAAATATCCCCCTGCCACCAAGTACAGGAGGTGTTTTCTAACCGAACTCATCAAAAAGGTACTGCGTACTGGTCACGTTGGCTGCAACTCCTTTTTTTTTTTTTTTCCTTGACAATATGCCAGTTTTACATTACGGGCCAGGCTGAATTATTTGAATTAACAAAAAAATAGCATTAATGTAAAATATTATGTATTAAAATGGGGCGTAATGAGCATGGGTTGTCTGTGTCATGACAATTTGATGCCCAGAGCTGCCCTGTTCCCTTTGCACAGCATGAATCCACAGCAGCTGAACCCCTGGATGAGCTGTACGATACCCTGGCAGATCTTTTAAATGAAGAAGAATCTACTCGCTGTTACAAAAACTACTTGCTGGTAAAAACAATTACTGCGTTGTTATAAATCACTTTTAATCATCTGAACTAAGCAATAATTAGCTTGAAAAGTAACTCCCCAGAACCCTGGAGTCCTCCCTACCTTTTTCCAGGCACTAATATTGATTGTAAACTGTAAAATCCATTGTCTATGCCCATCCATCTTCCTTTTCTTGCGTGCGTCCTCCAGCCCACAGGAGAAGCCGTCACCCTTTCCGAGAGCGTGGCGATTATCTCCGGAGGAACCACGGGGCTCGTCACCTGGGACGCTGCTCTTCATCTCGCTGAATGGGCAGTAGGGAACGCCGCCATTTTCAGTAACAGGTAAACCACAGCGGCGCAGTGGAAAGACGGGGAAAGAAGCCACGGTATTTTCATTCGTATCGTGAGCTATGCAACTGTAATTTAATAACATACAGTATTTACCCCCCAGATAATCGAAATGACTCTACTCTTTTGCTAATGGCTAACTGCTGCTCTCGTCTGTTCTGCAACAGTCAAACTTGAATCCAGGAGAGGACCTCATAGTTATTTTAAGACAGGTTTTAAGATCAAAACCATTACACCATGGGGTCAGGCCGTTAAATCCCAGCTCCCACACTGCCTTGCCAGTAATTTTAACTGGCTCCACGCTGGGATTCATCTCGCCTGACTTCAGATGCCGATGTGCAGGCGTGCACATCTAATTTCATAGTCTAGACTTTGTTTATAAGCAGTCGAGAGGAACGAGCGCTTTTAAGGCAAGATGCGGCTAAGTTAATATTAAATACCAACCTCACATGGAGCGGCGCTGTGCTGCTGAAGTGCCCGTTTCTCTCCACTGACTCCAAAAAGAACCAGACCACCAGTTCAGATGGAGAGAACCCCGCTGCAGAAGTCTAATTGCAGCAGCGGAACTGTATGCAAAAGCAGCATTTCAAGTCCTTCATTTTCATGCTTCTAATTACATTTTCAGCGTTTACCAACTCTACCAGTTATTTGAAACAAAGATTAGATTGTAGATGGCGTACTCAAAAACTATTGAAACAATCTGTAACTGATTTTACCTTTAGATATACTTGGAATGTTTTGATTTCCTAACTCAATTTAGAGCCCTAGTAAGTCCTTCTGTTACGCTATTACCCTTCAGGACAGTCTTGGAACTGGGAAGTGGGATCGGCTTCACTGGAATCGCAGTCTGTAAAACCTGCAATCCCAAGACGTACGTATTTAGTGACTGCCACCCCTGCGTTCTCAAGCAGCTGGCAGAAAACATCCGTTTGAACGGCTTCACCTTGGAGCCCAAAACCACTCGTCATATCCAAGCAGAGTCCCGAGGCCAGGAGGCAGAAGCAACGAATTCCCCAAAACCCAAAATAATTGTTGCAGAACTTGACTGGGGCTCTGTTACAGAAAAACAACTGTTGGATCTTCAGCCCGACGTCATCGTTGCAGCAGGTGATTACATTTCTGATTATGCCTCGCGGTGTGCTGTCGTGCAGGAATAACCAGGTTAGAGGAATTGCATGACGGATCTTCTCCCAGTTCACCTCACCATTCTGCTTTTCTCAGATATTCAACGGTTGTTTACATAAGACTGAAATTATTTTTCCCTTCTGTATTTAAAAAAAATAATAATCCAGAAAGAGAGGATGATAAATCTGCCACTTTTTAGAGCCTCAGCAATAACTGGCAGTCTTGGCTTTCTCTTGAGGGATAATATACATCTGAAGAGAAAGGAACTTTTTTGGAACTTGCCTATGTGTGAATCTGGGGGGAGTTTATAAAAATCTAGTAACACAAAATCTATCAATAGTAAAATTTCTTAGCTGTAGCTACAGGATTTTACTCCCTGATTTGGGGCTTTGCAGAGGAAAAAATTACTTAAGAATTTAGGTGAAAAAAATGACAAAGATACTACCTTTGTCTTCCAAGTATCACACGATGCATTAAACATGCAACGTCTGTAAAATGAAGTCACCATACGTTACCTAATGCCAGCCACAGCATTCAGGGAATGCACAAACCAGCCTAAGCTGGACGAACAAAGGAAACGCAACTCAAAACCGAAGGAGATTTATACGTATTTACTATTTGCTGCTACTACTTACTGCAGGACATTTCCCTTGTGACGTTGTACAAGAGTAACTGGTAGGTCCATCACCGGGACATGGATCTGCCTCGGCATTTCCGTGTAGTAAACCGCCACCTCTGGAGCATCGGCCCTGAACACGTTGGAGAATCGCAGCGCTGATTAGCGCAGCTGAGGTTTTGTCCCCCTGGTGATCAGCCTTACCCTTCCTCACTATTTCTGCTCTCAAGGAAATTATTTGAAGTGAAAACTGCTGCAGTTCAAATCAAAGTCCTTTGCAACCAGCCTCTGAAATAAGAGATTGTTAACAACGCTACGGACAGTTGTAGCAGAGAGTACCACTGCCCAAAGGTTTTGTTGTCTCCCTTAAGATGGGCTCAGACACAATATCTGACAGTCCATTCACAAAAAGGAGCACAGATCTATTTTAGTGATTTTTGGACTGCTATTGGAGATGAGGGCAGCTTCACACAGCACATAAATCCTTTCCTAAGATCTCTTCTTGGGATTTATCATCCCCTCAATAAGAAAGTCATATTCTCCTGTAAGGTAAATATTGTATCTATTTCTTTTGTAGTTTCCATTCTGCTTTTTGCTTATTTAGTCAATAAATACTGAATGTTTTCCTTTTTGTGCAGATGTGGTCTATGATCCAGAGATCACTTCTGCCCTTATTGGTATGCTACAAAAACTCTCCGCTTTCAGAGCGGCTAGAAAACCTCCTGAGGTCTACGTCGCCTTCACCATTCGTAACCCAGACACCTATCGCCTGTTCCAGGCTGGACTCGGTAGGTGCCTCTTTCCCTGTTACTTCATCTGAGGAAGAGATGGACAGGAGTATTTTTTGGCAATGGGCATTTGCCTGTAGCTTGCTGAAGGTCTCTTCTTACAGAACTTGACGTGCAGCCTTTGCTCTTTGTTTTATTAAGCAGAAATAAGATACCCAGTGTTTCTCTTTACAGATAAAGTTGGGATCGGATGGCAGATTATTCCAGCCCACAGCAACAGTTTCTTTCTCTATGACGTGCAACCCAACGTAACTATTCTACAGCTATTTATATAGACTTGGCAAATATGACAGAATTAGAATTTTCAGAGCACTCTCATCCTTGCAACAAGATAACCTTCAATTCTAGAAAGGAGAGGCACCGAGAATACAACTGTAAGCACGGACTGTTGTCAAAGTCAGTTACATTTTCTCCTGTAATTGTCAGCGTGTACGCAAGCAAGCTGCTGCCCCTGAAAATGCCTGTGAAGCTCAAGCGGTAGCAAGAAGCCCTAACTGCACCACGCTTTGATGCTGCAGAAGACAACAGAATTGAATTGTATTTTTTTTTCCCAATTGTGTTTGATTTGTAAATAACGGAGGCACATCTGCAGGATCACAGGGTGAGCATCACACACTGTTTCATAGTAATTTTTTTTAACATTAAAACCAGCTGTAATTGTTGTCTACTCTGGTTTTTATATACTGTATATACTTGCAGTATAGGTAATCTTAAAAATTAATAATAATACCTACAGTCAGTATAGTAGGTAGTGTCACAAGCTTACATGATGCTGTAAGAGGAAGTAACAGACTCTGTGCTCATCAGGTTTATCTTTATCCTGCAGTGATGGCAAAACTCAATTTGATTGACATTTCTCTCACACAAAGACTGTCACTCACAACTATCGGGAAGCCATCCTCAGATGGGCCAGAAAATACAAGAATCGTACTCTGTAGCAATGCTCTACGGATACTGCAAGGAGGAAGAATTTAGCTCACCTTCTCTGAAACTTTCCATAATCCAGTCATTGTTTTCCCCTTGGGCAGCATTGGTCCTGAAGCAGAAAATCAAACATGCTGCTCTCTCTCCTGACTTCCTTTTCAGTACCTCAGTTTAAAAGCTACTTAAAACACAAGGAACAAATACTTTAGCCCTCTCCTCCTGTAGCAATAGACAGGTAACTCAAAATGTGAAGAATCATCTTACTCTCCCAGCTGAAGGTGGCCATGACCGCTAGTTTTACGTTGGATGTATTGAAGTAACCCCGCTGCGCTTCGTTTTAGAATTTTGGGTCTAAAACGTTTTATTATAGGAAGATGAAACGTCTATAAAGCTTTTGGCATTACTGTTTAATTAAAGAAATTTAGGTCCATAAGCATATCAATGGCTGAAAGGGAATGGCCATACCACTGGACAGAAAAAGTAATAATAAAAATAAAAAATCAGCAAATAAATCTTCATAGATCATTTTTCAGCCAATAAACTAGTGAAAGTGCTGAACCCCTGCAGTAAGGAACTTGGGACTCTCTTCACCTCCACACCAGTGGAACCAAATCATTGTCAATCTTTTTTCAGTGTCTACTATCACCACGGTGCAGAGGGGAAGGGCAAGATTAGCAGAGAGCTGCCTACCGTGGCAAAAGCAGGTATTAAACAATTCCTCAGTCAGCGGGTTGAAAAATGCTGCTGCAGAAACCACCACTGAACTAGGAGCTCTGAAGAGGCTCAATGCAAGTGGTAACCACATAAACCCAAGCACATTTATTCCTCAAATGACTGACATCTATTTTATAAAGAAGCTAAAAGGTGATGAAAAAAAGCATCTTGTAAGCATTAGGTCTGCCTATGAATACTGATAGTGAATATAAAAAAATAGAATGAAGGGTACAGCCGAGTGAGCACTCTGAAAGTGAAGCGGCCTTTTATTAATTTATGCATACTTTAACAACCTGGTTTGGGTTTATTTTTTCCTTTTCTCTTTGCCTGTTCAAAAAGGGATAAATTTTATGTTCTTTCTCAAGGTAAATGGGCACATTCACTTCAGTGTACAAGGACAACACTCGCTGAAAGGTCCTTTTTCCTCTAAGTGTTCAATAAAGCTGTTGCGTGCCAGTGGCTGCACTTTCGTATTCTTGCACACACTGTAAAAAAGGAAAACTAAATGGTTCTGTCTCAGTAAAATCAGATGAGGATTTTCAATAGTTGTCTAAGGAAGACTAGCCAAGACTGCTAACTGGTTGAAAAAATAAAGACCCACTATATCCTCGGTTCAAATAAAACAATTCAAATAAAAAGCATCTCCCATTTGCAAGAAAAATACACCCAAATCGCCTACTGAAGTGCCTACTGTACAACAGGTGTAACTGGTAGAGTTTATAGATGCATTTAAGTACGTACACCAAAAAGTGACCTTAAGGCAGCACAGGTAAGAAATTTTGCATGTAGGAGTTTCCAGAGTAACTAAACCTCCCACTCACTTTCTAAAGGTTCACCCAAGTGATAAGGAAGAAAAGGCAGCGTGGACGGCAAGGCTCACGCTCTTCAGCGCGGGAACCCTGTCTTCCCTCATGACTTACACTGCTGGCACACAACCAATACCCTCGGTTGCACCTTCAGCACTGTTCTTACACGAGAAGCTGAAATTGTAAAGGAAAAGGTGTCCCCAAACAATTGTCCCAAGATGAAGTCGTTAAGAACAGCAACTGTAGACAACACAAAGTGTTTATTCACTATTTATCAAATCTCTGCATCTCCAGGAATGTGTTTGCTTTTTTGACACCCTCCTCCCTCCCAAAAGTCATTCATTCTGCCCAAGCAAAGGAAGAACAGTCTGGTCCCAACTCTCATCCCAGCGCAGCTGCTTGGACGCACGGAGATTTTTTCTGAAGCTGTGAAGTTTGCCCTCCAGGGTAGGAAATTCTGAGAAAAGCATCTGTAAGTTAAAAAAGAAAAACCACAGAAAAATACCTCATATTACATTTTAGGTTCATTCTAGCCTCCCCAATGTTAACCCTCAACTACAACGCTGCAGTAAGACAGCACTCTTTAGTCTGGGCCTATAAATAGTGAACGATGACAATATGTACAATGTTCTTGCCAGCTTCACATTCATATTCAAATAGAAGCGAGGCCAATAACATTCACCAGGCAAAGCAGTATCTTCTGCGAATGCAAAATACACAGGTGGTAGGCAGATTGGAAAGGCGGCTCACACAGTACCACCTTTGTGGTTATAGCTAGTGGGAAAGAAAAAAAAATAATCAGTCAAGCCTTTACCTTTAGTTGTTCTGCAAGTTCATTCGAGTCCCTGAATATCAGACCATTTTCATTGTGTTTCACAAGTTCATGTAAACTGTGAACAAAAGTCATAGGAGAAAACATAAAGCAGCGAGCGGGACACAGACATTTTAAAAAGTTGTGCGGTGACATCCGAAGAGATCGTGCTAGGGCATCTGTAACGCTATGACCCTGGATGTCTAGATGTAAGCTTCATACCTGATGAAATGGGATGAAGAAGGCAGTTTCAAACATTTAAATTTAAAGATTGTTTCTCCCTTCTATCAGACTATCTAAATCTACCATTGCAGCACAAAAGGGTCCTCACTCTGCCTTTGTGCCACTCACCCGGCCACACATTAAAAATCAGGGCAATTGTCTACTTTAAAATTAACCTACAAGGAAAATCTGTCCATGATCCAGTTTATGAGATCTTCACGAAGAATGTATCTTTGTTTATAAAGGCTACTGCTTCCCCAAAGGACTGTAACTTGTAAGGCTGACTATGCCCTTCACAGAACAGCCGTACCTACGCAGAAGGAAGCTTTTCTTACATTAAGTATATGGAAACAAAGGATCCCAGGGAAGGTTTTTAAGGCAACGCTACCAACTTTATAGAAACTAGTGTTAATTTTTTAACTGACCTTAAATAAAATTACCTTGATTTCTAATTTAACATATTGAATTAAACCCGAAATTATTATGGCTTAATACCAGAATCTCATTTGGTACATGCAGAAGCTGTTAAACTCTTGCTCTGTAAGTATATTGTTCTAAATGATCCACTTAAACTGTATCAGAATAAGCTCTTACCATTCAAAATATATTGCACACACAGGTAAACAACAGCCGAACATATCTACCACCTTCATGGGTAAATCCAAACCACTCGATGATTTATGGAGACACACCCCCAGGTCTGCGGAGCCTGGAACACAAACAAAGCAGACAAGAGCTTGAATTCTCTGCAAGCAGTTCTTCTAGTCTTACTGCAAACCTTCCTGTTTATGTACTTCTTCGTGTGATGCAAGCTAAAACCAAGCTGTTTTCAACACCATCCAGACTGACTCAATTTCAAGCACTCAGGGAAAAAAAATAAAGTGCAATGTATTCTGTGACTAAAATTAGTCAGGCTTTAGAAACACACCAGGCGAGTGCATATTAAAGGAAATTTTAAAATTTTGCCTATCTTAAAACAGCCTTTCTGCCTCTTAATCTGCTAAGAGTGGGTAAGTGCACAGGAAAGCACCATCACAAGCCAGACAGGATATGCTGCGTGGCTCACTAGCGACCTCTTCAAGTGATTTCAAAACAGAGAAATTACCCTGTGATTTTATATGCAGCATATATTCATTAGTTAAAAAGTACCAAATAAACACAGTGTTTTACAGCTACATAAATCGGCAGGCTCTAACCCTGCACTATGTAGATCAAGCTATGTACTGTACTACTTTATTAAGCTTACTCACACTCTATGCTAACACAATGAACATGCTGAGGGAATATTATTCCAAGGACACGTTTAATTTAGAATTTCAGCTACTTTTGGTTGCTTGGCCAAACACTTTATCATTTCATTTACTGGAATGACCCTGAAAGTAAACAGGAATACACATAGGCACACTATATTTCAGCACAGAAGAAACAAAGAGTAAAAAGAACAGGCTAAAATAGCAACGCAGATACTACGCCTACATCTTGGGATAACAGTGAAAAACTGTAGTTAGAGAAATTTAGCAATTTTGCTGTGACTAACCAGCAACTTATTCGCTTACTATATTCTACCAGCTTCTGTGCAAAACCTCTATCAGCTCTCTGTAAATTTGCAAAGCTGTTTTTCAAGCTCTCAAGCCTATTTCATAATCCATTATTTACCAAGCAAAAGAGGGTAATCCTCAGCTTCAAGCCACGGTGTACAGATCTGGATATGTTTAAAGTGCATTTTGTTTATCAGTCCATTGTAGTAGTCTTTTAGAGGTCCTTTACCTGTTTAAAACAGAAAAAAAATATATAATAGATTTTTTTATCAAGATGACTGAAAATAGTGTGGTCTGTGCATCTTACTGTACAGCTGACAAACTCCTGTTGTATCGGGCACATCAAAAAAGACATGTAGAAGACTAAGTCCCCTTGAAAGCAATGTGACCCTAGACTTTTGTTTACTCAATATTCAGAAAAGCCTGCCATCAATATCCCCCAGTCTTGACCTACATTTTGTCTACAGCCATAAGCTAACCAAATAACTAACAACATATTTCACCAGCACAACTGGCCCTTCAAAATCCCACTAAGTTTTAATTTGCTCTTAATGAGAAAGTTAACCACACAGCATTCATTCTGTCTACACAACTTTTTGGCAAAACCTTATTTGATGAGTAGGTCTTTTCCAGCACTAAAAAACTTGCTGCTTAACACTCCAAACATCAGATTTTACATTTCTTTTGCAGCATCATCTTAATGTTGAGCTTAAATTCTTTTGAACGTGGAGTAATGCACAGCTGTACTAGGTAGGCAGGCTGAGAACTTCTCCTCTTTAAAGATGCACCATGGTTACTTACACTGCTTAACAGTCCAGCTATAAATCATTGTTATTATTTACAACCAGACATAAAGACAATAGTCCCTCCTCTCTCTTTACTTTCAGAAGAGTCAAGAAAGAACAAAAGTGAAAATGAAGTCTTCTGTGTTAGCACTGAAAAAATTGTAGCGTGAATAAAATGTTACCTGTTATCACACATACTAAAGGTGGAAGCTTGACTCCTTCATTGATATACTGCTCATAATCTAGAGAAGACAAAAAACCTGTTTAGAGTCAAGAAATACACGGATGCTTGATTTAAGAATTCTCACAGTGTGTTAATTGTTTAGCTTCCCACTTCAAGTAATTTCTTTACAAGCATATACCTAGTAAAATAGTAGTAAACTTAGCAATATAAAAATTGACAAACTTCCATAGAAATCAATTATGGTCTGTTTAAAATGCATTACTCATCAAGCATTTGTCTGACTGCACCGTATTGGCTGTTTCAATATATTAACTTAGAAACTGCAGCTGCAAAGACTACAAAATAAGACAATGTGTATTCCTTTCTTTCCTATTAGCAGATGCAAGAGCTTAGAAAATAAAATTGCAATTTTCAAGACAGATAGAAATATAACTCTCCCTGACAACTGCTCTAATGGAATCTAGATGTTGCACTTCTGGATTTCAACTATTACTCTTAAACCACTGCTGATTAGTCAAACACACTTGCATTTTCACTTGAATATGGAAGCACTGTTCTTTAGCAAAACCCTTCATAACTGTCCATAAAACCACCGTTCCCCTTTGAATAGGTGAGATGAATTCCTTCATACCTACCTTCTAAAGCTTTTAAAAGGACTGAAAAGTCTTCATCCTCTGAAAGAGAAGGCTTTATTAGTGGCATTGATATTTCTATCATTTATAATGAATTATTATCCTTAAATAACAACAATCAAGATTTTCCTCACCTTCACCTAAATTATTTTAATAGAAAAAGCACATTCCATACTTAAAATCTGCTGTAACTGTTTTCATAAATAAAAGTCTGTAACCATATATAATGCTTATTTGTTCCCCTTACTGGCAACACGGCAGACAAACAAGCCACAAAAACATCTTCAAGGCTATCAAGTTTAAAATTTCTAGTTTCTGAAGCTGGAGAATTAAGTGTAGAACTTGCCCTCTTAATTCAAAGGTAGAGACAATTCTGCCCATGGTTACTAGATATGAATTTGTTCCCACTCTCTGTTCCCTTTTTCATATAGAGAAAAAAAAGTGAGAAAATTATGTAATACACATTATCAGAACTAAAGGACTAAATATTTCAGTTTATTAATCCATTTTACACCACCATGCAAGATAGCATGTCTAGAATGAAAGTTAAAAAAAGAAGTAGAAAATCTCTTTAATCATTCTTGAAGCTGAGCCTCTAGACTGCAGCTCTGTAATTAAAACATAGCTTTAAAAATCATTCCTCTCTAAACACTGAGGTATATCATATACAACTTGTCTTTAAATTCCTCCAGCCAAATGAAAGAAAAAAGTAACTTTGCCACTGATGATGTAAACACACTTCTATAGCATGGCAAGCGTTAAGTGTGAGAAAGTATGAACAGCCCAGGTTTTATCTTTTTGTTAAACAGTGGTTAAATATTAAAAATAAAACTAATTGATTCCAAACCTGTCCAGCTTGTGCTGCTGATTAGAAGAGCTGGCCGTCCTTTGGTTTTTACCACGCGCCCATTTTTTTCATCCATTTCTGTAAAGGCAGACCTCTCGGCCTTCCAACTGAGAGACTCTGTACTACGGAAACAGAATTTTCTGAGTATGGACTACACAACCACAGCCAACAACCACAGAAAGTAATACTATGCTTAACTGGCATGAATTTCCAAACACTGTTTCAGATTTGCTGCTCGACTTCTCTAGAAACACAATCTTTACAGTACTGAGCTGCAGAGAGATATCTGATCGTAACAGAGACCATTTTTCATCTTTCCTATTGCTACCAAGAGCCTAGCGACGCTGCTGCTATAGGCACGATTACATCTTCTAATAAAGTGTTTTCCTTAACAAGTTGAGAAAATACTCAGCCTGTCTTCCCAGCTCTGTCTCAAACACAGGGAGGCCAACAGTACATTTATTCAATTAAACTCAGAACCTTTACATTCTGTGGCGGGCAATTCCAAAAAGAAACTGCTAGACATTATGGCTTTCACTTCTTTTTCAAGCGTTAGTTTGGTAAAATAACTCCCTGTTAAATGAGACATCCTGCACATAGCCAGAGCACAACATTTAACACTTAGACCAAGGCCTTGAAAGCTCTCCACAGTAAGTGAAAGGAAGGGATGCTACTAACGAAGCATCCAGTCACTGTCATCTAGTTCAATGGGAACTAGACACCTGCTGAGTTCCACCCTAGAGATATACTATTAGATTGCCTCAGTACTTACGCTAACAGTTTTAAAAATAAAACTCTTCTATCATTTCACCCGCCAAGCATGGTGTTATCACAGTTCAACGATTTCACTCATCCTGGCCTCTCCCAGTGACAATTAAACTAACCTGCACAGCATCGGCCACTGGCTAAAAGCACGCAGAGACCACTCTGCCTCACGTTCAGTAACTTGTGACTCCGTGCAAAAGTATTTCCGGTCACTAAGTGCAGTAACTTTACGTCATTCAGTTAAGGCTGTAACTGCATGCTTTACTTACACATACCGTGGTTTAAAAGCCTCATAGTTTTTGGCAAGTTTCATGTACAAATGATGTTGAAGTTCTAACGAAGTTTCCTTGAAATAAGAAGCTGGCTTGTCATACAGTGTTACTGCCCTGTAATGGAACAAATTCACAAGTGAAATAAAAAACAGATGTAACAAATTGTATATGGTACAGTGACAGGCTATAACAATGTAATGCAGAAAGTAATTAAGTAAATCAATACAGCAAAATAATTAATTTTTTGATGTTTATAACTTTCTGTATGCCCTAAGTTTTCTGGAATACACCAAGGTGGACATACTGATCCCACAACAAAGGGCACCTTTCTTGTGTGCATATCCAAGGGGTCTAAATGCAACAGTAAAAACTGCAGACATAATTGTCCTGATTTTTAAACTCACTCCATCACTGTTCCCGAGCAACTTTGATCTTAAAGCCCTCTGATTGCCAAAGAAACATTCCAGAGCAGGCCAATTGTTAAAAAACACAGTGATGTCTGCCTCATTCCGATTCTACAGGCAGCTTGGTAGCAAGCTTCCATAACTCCTGGACTGCCACCTTCTAGTCAACGGGGTGTTAACTCTGGAGGGTAGTGAAGGTTCTTGAATGCCCACAGTCCTCTAGCTTATTGCAAAACCGAGCTAACATGTTTCACTGGTGATGGATGGGCTCAGGAAAGTTGCTCCTCTAAAATTCCTCTGAATCCAGAATCATCAGGGATATGTTCTTTCATTTTACTTCATGCACACACACGTGCTAATTTGTTAGAGGTATTTGACTTACTTTATGTTACAATTCACCCATAGATCTTCTTTCATTGCATTAGTGACGCACAAGTTATAGTCAGACAAACGCCCAAACAGCTTTTCGTACCTGACAAAAATTAAATCTTAGTTAGAAACCACAGGCAGGCAATCGCGTTAGCCAAACAGTAACTGCCCACCGGTGCCCCTGCTAATTAAAAGCCAAACAAAACCAAAAGAAACCCAACTGTCCCCAGTAACTGAAACGTAATTAGCAATTATTGACTGACTCCTTATACTGAAGCAAGGGACACAGCACGACTCCCTTATCCCCTAAGAACACCACACTCAAAAGCCTTTAAAGCCTTTATCTACATGTAACCAACTAGGTTCAGACCTTTAAAGATGAGTTGGAGTGTAAAGCAGCATTAGAGAATAAAAAAACCCCCGTACCTATAAAATCATTCTAATAACAAGACCAAAGTTTGCATATGCATATAAAAGCAACCTGCCTACTTCATCAATCCCCTTCCTACATGTTTAACAAAGGTGCTTTACAGAACGTGCTTTCTGAAATCAAAAGCAGTTAAACACAGCAAAATCCAGAAATCCTTCAAGGAAACAGCCCTTTGCTAATTATATTCTCCCCACTGGTTTCTATTCTTCTGAATTCTGCAAAGGCATGTAATTTATCAACCGGAGAAGAAATTAGTGTACAAACCATTTTGCAATTTGTACTAGTGGGTGATTTCTTCCATGATTCAGACTCATTATAGTATATCCATAGTTGTGCCAATCAATTATCAGTTTGCTCCTCCAGAAAAGACATGCGACCCAGGCAACAGCTATACTGGGTAAGCCTGGAGGATTCTGTTTAACAAATAAAGCAAATAAAAATAGCATAAGACTGCGATCAAGTGACAAAAACTAAGCAACTACCAGAAAAAGGAAATCAAACAATTGAAATCATGTTGCTTTACGGGATCTTAATGAACAGAGACAGTTATAGACACCAGCTACAGAACTGCCAGTGTCTCCTATGAAGACTGGCAGACACTTCAAATTTACTGTTGGATCAGGATGAAAATTCCCCTCCAATAAACACACAAACATTTCTGTTAAGATTTATTCTTTACTGCTATCCATGCCAATGAAGTCCACAAGCTCAGCAGTTAACAGGAAGAACAAAAGTGAACTGTTAACAGCAAAATCAAAGTTTAGAGCTAAATGAGTAGTTTGACATAGGTTTAAACCATTGATTAGGACAGTTTAAGTTCTCAAAAAATTAGAACAATGTCCGAGACTGCTAAAAATGCCCTGCAATGTAGTACTATTTATTTTACTAATATTGATCCCAAGACAAAACAGACCTGAAGAAGAATATAGGACGGCTGATCTATCTTCAGCATTGTGTACAGTAATTGTATTGCCTGCACAATGACTTTTATGACATACTGGAAAAGCTTCGGGCCAACTGTAAAACAACAGAAAAACTGATAAGAATGTTACAGCTCTCCAGAAACGCACACCTCATACAGAGCCAGCCATCCCTGCAGAGAAAGGTTTAAAATAACAGTACGCTGTAAAAATTGAAACCTGTTTTTTAGACAAACATCTCGCAGTCCCTAAAAATTCCCCTTCTGTGTTTTGTACAGAAAGAAATCAGAGTAGGTATGGATAAACACAGACGCAGCTTAAAAAAAAAATTAAAATTTAAAAATGCCCCTGTTTCAGCCTGCACCAGAACTGCGTTAATGTGCTCCGTACCACAGAGACAAGTGTTTACAACCGGTGGGGAGGCACCGAGGACACGCAGCTGGGCTGAACCAGGGCACACCTCCGCCCCAGCCCCACCGAGGCCCAAACCCCCCTCGGGTTGTTCATTTTCCCACGAAAATCCCGTTTCCCCTTTTCCCCCGCTTCCCCCCGAACACAAGCACCCGCCACAGCCACGCTCCGGACTCCGGCCCGGGCGACTCGCTCCCCCGCCGGCCCGGGCCGAGGACCCGCAGCGGGGCCGGGAGCCGGAGCCGTCCCGCACCCACCTCGCAGCCCCCGCAGATCCGCCACGGGCACCAGCCGTATCCTCCGGCTCCGCAGCACGTCGCCGTGCGGCCTGCTCTCTGCCAGATGGGAGAGGCCCGTCAGAGAAGCGACCCGCTGACACCGCCCCGGCCCGACCCCAGCCGCCGCCTCAGCGTAGCTCAAACCGGGCCCCGCCGGCGCCGTCCCCTGTGGGGCATGGCGGGGTGGGGAAGGAGCCGCCGCCCCCCCTCACTCACGGAGGTAGCCCAACAACTCGACGCTGTGTCCGTGCCGGGCCAGCGACAGAGCGTGGTACTGCATCCGCGGACTGCGGCCCAGGTCGCCCAGCACCGCCACGCACACCCGGCCCGCACCGCCCGCCGCCCGCCGCCGCCATAACAGCAGCACCAGCACCACCACCAGCACCAG
Organism: Balearica regulorum gibbericeps; assembly: GCF_011004875.1. NCBI lineage: Eukaryota > Metazoa > Chordata > Aves > Gruiformes > Gruidae > Balearica > Balearica regulorum. The sequence goes on from NC_046198.1 coordinate 1,534,088, forward strand.
CAGCGCCAGCGTCCCGCCGCCCGCCGCCATCTTGTGGCGCTAGCGGCGGGAAGGGCGCCCCCTGGCGGCGCCGCCCTCTGAGGGGACCCGGCCTCGCCCGGGACTCGGCGGTGCTGAGGCGGTAGGAGCTGGGGAGGGTGCGGAGGGCTCCAGGTCAAACCTCATCTGAAAACCGGTTGTGGTGGGGACGGCGGTCACTGGAGGAGGCTCCAAAACTTCGTATTTTACAGTGAGTTTATGGCGGGTTGAAAAATGAATTTTCTTTCTGCAGGGCGCTTGAAAGGCCCTCACAACATAAATCACTTGCTCAGCGTGCCTGAGTGGAAACGTTGGTGAAGAACTTGTCTTCTCTGGCTGAAAACGTGACACATTCTCTAATGTTCTCATTATCCAATCAATTACGAGTTTGCTCCTCCAAAAAAGACATGCGACCCAGGTAACAGCCAAACTGGGTAAGCCTGGAGGAATCTGTTTAACAAATAAAACAAATAAAAATAGCACAAGACTTCAATCAAGTGACAAACACTAAGCACCTACCAGCAAAAGAAAATCAAATTACTTTTGTCTAATTTCTCTCATAATTCTCAGACTGACCCCAAATATTTCAAAGGTAGAAATGAAGCTAGCCTCTGCTCGGCTTAGACCTGTGGCTCCTCGATTCCACCTGAACTGCGGTGATACACCTAAGATAGCTAGGAATGTATTTGTAATTTTATTGGTCGTGTTTTCCCCAACTTCTCGATTTTAGGGCCACTCCTTTCCCTCCTGACTATCACCAATATTTTATCTGTGCACTTCATCCCAAAAAAATCTATACCACAGACATTCTGGTTGCCAAGGATAACACGCACATTATCCATGTGATGCATTACCAGTAACCAATGACACGATACTCGGACCTAATTAGTTCTTAGGCACCAGGCCACACAGATGTTTATTGGGACAACTCTATGTGTCGAGAGCCGAACAGGCTGGTTGAAAATACTATTTGGTATATCGTTAGTCTGGAAACAGATTGACAATGAGGTCCTTGTGGATATACCAGATACTGGTGTTCTTTTCCATTCCCACCCCCAGGCTTGTTAAGATGGACATCTTATGTTTGTGGGGAGCCTATGGTCCATGAAGATGCATCCTGCTAAAAAAATGCTATTAGATTAACTTATCACAGAATATTTGAGTCCAATGTAAGATTTTCAATTGTGATTCACAGTTCTCAGATCTTCTCTTCCCTCCAGGTTGGAGGAAAAGAAAAAGTCTAATAAAATGCAGTGCAATACTAATTTCTGTATCTAGAAAGGATGCTCCGATCAACTGTTCCTGAGGATCCAATATTACAAGAGTGTTTTCTGCACTAGCATGATGAAAATAAACTTGGAGATTGAAACCAATAGAGTTTTCTTCTCAAGACATCTTCATGGAAAACAGTACGTCGCCTATTCTCAATTAACCAATAATGTGGTAAACATTATTGCAAAATAAAAAAAGCAAAGCTTTTTCTTCAGCAGAAATGAATCATCTAACAAAAGATAAGAGAGATTTGCTATGTTAAAGTAATGAATTATACAACATTTAAAACTTGAGCTTCAGATATTTAACTCAAATTTTACAATCTGAATCTTTATCCCAACTTAAGTAAGATTTATCAAGTAAAGTTCATGATTTTGTTACATACATTAGCCATACTGTAAGGGCCATCATTTCCAAGCCTGGAATTTATTTACCTAAATCTGTTTTTAAAATAGATTGCTAGGATATGTGGTATGATTTTGGTTAAGCTTTATGGGGTTTGGTTTGTTTTTTTTTTTTTTTCCTGAAAATCAAGCATATAAAACAGTCATGACAAAAGAGCTGTGTTTTTTCTGTCCCACTTTGTTACCCCTGGTGATATTGTGTGGCATGTCTGGTTTCTCAGACTTCTGCAAACTCAGACGGTGGCTGGAGAAGATTCTCACTTGGCAGAAGCCGAACGAAGGATGTTTTGGAGAACTTAGTGAGTAAGCCTTACCCCACAGGAATGAGGTGTTGTGATACCTTGTCTGAACATACAAGATATAGTCTGCAAATCAAAGGGCTGTTTTTTAGCATTTCTGTCAAGTCTTATTGAGAACTCCAATAACCCCCATATCTCCTCTGGAAGAGAAGCAATCATTAATGTTTTTCATGTCCAAAACCTTTCCAAACACTACACAAACTTCAGCACAAAGAATGTGCCTGGTCATATAGATCAGCAGAACCTTAGCCCATTTGTAGTAAGTTTTCTCACTTGAAGTCTGTTTCATCAGCTGTAAGATAAGGCCATCTCCTCCGCTTCAAGAAAGCAGAAACTTCAGAGAGAGAGGTGTTAACAAGAGTCTTCATTGTGAATGAAACCTCAGCATTGTGGAGCAATCCATTTTCCCTTATTTCTTCTTTTTTTTTTTTTTTTTTGTCTAGGTAAAGATTTTGGACACACCTCTGGAGCAGCAGACCAAAAGCAGCTGCTGAGGAGAGTTGAGAGAAGGGAAAATTTGTTTGCAGGTAAAAATAATTGATATGTTTAAAGGAAGGTGTATCTTTTAGAAAGCTTTGTTCCAGTTACTGCTGAACAACTGTGCATAAATTATTCAATAATCTAAATCAAGACAGTTGTTTCCAAGGTAATTCCAACTTCTGTTTCTTACATGTAGGAGCAGCTTTCTTGTCTCCCTAATAATGTTTGCAGAAAGAAGGTATCACAAATGCTTGTGTGAATAAGAAAAATGATCCTGATTGTCCCAAGATTTTTGTGAGGGAGGAATCCTTTTATTAAACAACAGTTTGGAGACAGACCTCACAGCATGAATGCAGAATGAGATCTCCAATCTGCACCCATACTGAATAAGCTGCTACAATCAGAGCCTGAAAAAAGGTTTGGAAAAAACCACTCTGAATAACAAAGGGAGCAGCAGGAGCCAGCTGTGTCCTAAGAGAAGAGAAGCCAAGGGTGACATCAGCACAGGTCAGGCAATGATCTCACCATCAGGGCACAGTCCCACAGCGACCTGGGCTGGGTGATGACAGCAACAGGTCCCATTGCCGGTCCATTGATCATCAGACAAAAGCAAGGTAACAAGGCCAAGGTCAAGCCACTAAATCTAAACGACGATTCAGGAACAGGACTGGAAACAGGTACATCTACAACATAGCTCAAGGAAGAATTGAAGGCCAGGCCTGAGCTTAAATGAGGCCTCTAGGCCCAGGGCAGAGGTGGATGGAGGTCCCAGGACAGTCTGGTCAGGGCAATTAGGGCGTGCTGGTGCACTCAGGGCCCTGGCAAACCCATGCTTCGAAACACCAAGTCCATTTGCAGCTAACTTGTGAGCAAAGTTGGTGAAATTTCACATTCACCACTTTAGCCATATTATCATGTATCAATATAGCTGGGGAAAAAAAAAAAGTTGCTCCCGAAAGACACAATGGATACAGTATTTGTAAAATAAAACATTTGAACAAATGCTACATGTTATCTAAGGCAGCCTGTTTAAAGTAGTCAGAGAGCTAATGGTCATTACCATCCATAAAATGAGGAAAAGCATCACATACTTGATAATTGTGTTCACACCATAATTTTCAGAGCTGGGCTGAACTTCAGGTTCAAGACAGAGGTGGAGCTAGTAACAGATCTAGACATCAGCATGCATGTTCCTTTCATGATATTCACTGTGATAACAGAAAAAAAAAAAAGGTCACACTTGGCTGACCTCCACTTAGTGGAAAAACCAGAGATATTCTGATTTAGAACCTGACCTAGACTAAAACCTAGGTTAGGTTAGGAGCTGTGTCTTCACACCAAAGCCCAGGACAGCTTAGCTTCTGAGAGTCATTCAGTCCAGTGTGGTCATAAGGTGGTTTGCCAGCACCTGCGTATACATACGCTTTAGAACCTGTATTTTGGGGAAGTACGTGTGTTTGTGACATGCTTGGAATTGAGACTGGTTATCTTTAACAACAGGTAGTTATTTCCATTAATGGAGAAATCTTGTGTCATCGCAAACACTGAAATTCTGACAGTGCCCACCCTTCCCTCTTTGAAAAATTCTAGAAAAAACAAGTTACTTATACTCTATGCAGTACTTAATACTAGTGCAGTGAGGAAAGCAAATTGCAAAGTAAATGCAATATATAGAGATGAAAGACTATACAGTTTTCAAATACTGTTTCGTGGGGTTTTGCAGGATTTTTTCCAGTTTGCATGAGGTTTCTGTTCCCTATGGATTTCCAAAGGCAGCTTTTGGCCTGTGGATTCTACATCCCACATCGTGATCTTGGCCTCTCTTGTAAACTACAGAAAAGACAGGGTGCGTTTGGGAATTGGCTGGAAGCTTTCTGATGAAGCCCTTAGTGCAGGATGTTCCCTGCAAAAAGTTTAAGGTGTTTGAGCAAAAGATCCTGAATGAACACTGGCTTGGATTTTAGGATTAGTCCCATGAGCCTGGGAGCAGACTATATGCCTAGAAGATGTATTTTATTCCCAAGATAAACATTTGGAAAGTTCATTTCATGACGCGCTGGCAGTATTTTCCTTAGTGATGGGTATGGCTCAGAACAGAGCGATGAAACGCTGAAACAATGTCCTGAAGTTAGCATTTATATCCAAACAAGGCAACCAGCCCCCAAACCCTGGCAAAACCTGTCCAATTAATTTCCTCTGCTATTTAAACTGTTAGAATTTAGCAGAAAACTGAAGGGTTCCTGCTTTTACTGTTGCCTTTCGGGTGGTTATGGCTTTCCAAACAGTCTCATTTGTTTGGACAGGACTAGAGCTGAAACTTGGCTCAAAACAGCAAGGTCAAGGTCTTGGCTGAGGTTAAGAGAAAGAAATATGGAACTTAACAAGTGTTTGGAGCAGTCAGTACGGCTTGAGGAGGTGCCAGGACTAAGCACTTGATAAGGATGAAACACAGTGAATAAAGTAGGTGCCCTTACCACTGTTAACAAAGTTGTTCTTTCATTAAAAATAGAATTACGGAGATTAGAAAGAAAAATGTTTTTTACTGAAAATAACGGGCATGGCATATAGTTCCTGGTCAGACAAAAAGATTTACCTTACAGGCAGATACAGCAATGGAGGATTTGCTGGTTTTAATCATGTATTTGACTTGGATATTTCTAGAAAGAGAAAATTCCCAGATTTGCAAAGTAGGCTCTACCAGATTTTTCTTCCTAACTCTGCTGGCCAAGGTGTATCACAGAATGCAAGTCACTGATGTTACAGTTAAGAAACCCTAGAGCTGACTGAATATATCGTCACCCTCTCCATTTTTGTTATTTTTCCCCATCTGGAAAATGGACAAAAATCCCCATCCTCCCAATTGCTTATGTAGTCAGTATTTTGTTTGGAGGAAAACCGAAACATTCATCAAAACATTACTGTGGGTAAGGTTACAGATTATCCATACTTATTACCCACTTCTTATGTCACAGTGACCAAATTCAGCTACCTTCAACTTAAATGGAAAAAATGAATTAAGTTCCTGCCCATCGGGAGCTCGCCGAGAGGAGGACGGCGATGGCCGGGTCGGGGGCGACCGCCCGGCCCGACATGTTTCCCCGTGGATGATGCAGCTATGGTGGCTGTAAAGGCCGTGTTTACCTCATTTTCTGTCAGAATCTGTCACAGATGGTGATGAGAAAACGCCAGGCCCTGAAGAGCAGGGAGCGCGTCCTCCCCGCAGTTAAGGCTAGTTCAGACACGTCTACAGCAACTACCGAGAGACAGGCCACGGCTCGTTATGGAAACAGCAGACTCTGGAGGTATTTCTGCCCACCTTCCCCGCCGTGAAAGCCGCCTTAGCCCACCGCTCCGAGCACCGTGCCCGCCGCGCAGCGCCGGGCCCCGCCGGCCGGCCCTGACCGAGGAGCAGCGGCGGGAAACGGGCCCCGGGCGCTGCCGCCGCCGCCCGCCAGAGGGCGCTCCCGCCGCCCGCCCTCCCGCTCAGCGCCCGCCAAGATGGCGGCCTGCGGGGCGGCGGGGGCCGCGGGCGGGGGCAGCGGGAGGCGGCGGCCGGGGCGGGCGGTGGTGGCGGCAGCGGCGCTGGCGGCGCTGGGCTGGCTGCAGGCAGCGCGCGGCGCCGGGTGAGTGTCCGCGCGGGTGCCCCGGGCGGTGCCAGCCCTGCCGTCCCGGTTACGGGGGTCCCTAACCGGCCGCTCCTCTACTGGGGCTCTCGACGGGCGCCGCCGAGCCGGTGCCCTGAGGTCGGCTCGGTGGCGCAGGTACTAAGCGGGACAGCCCCCCTTCACCCGGGGTGGGTTGCAGCGGTACCGGGGACTCCCGGGTGTCAGGGGAGCGGCGGGGCCCGGGGTGTCGGTGAGGCCCTTCCCGCCTCACCGGGTGCCGGGCGGCTCCTGTCCTGCCACGTACGGCCCAGCCGGGGCAGCCACCGGGCAACCGGCTCTTCTCGTTGCAGGAGCCCCCCCAGCGACCCGCTGCTGCAGCCCTACTTCCCGGCCCGGCACGGCCCTCGCCACCACCACCGGCACGTCCGAGACTGCCAGCCCCTCAAGTACGGCAACGTAACGCACCAAACCTGGCCCAGCGACAACGGGACGGGCGGCCCAGTGGCTACCACCAGAACGTTTGTTTCTTACGTCCCCTCAGGGGGCGAGGACCGCAGGGCGGTCTATGGCCACTTCACTTTCGTGAGGAACCCCCTGAGGACCTTCTCCGTGCTGGAGCCGGGCGGCACGGGAGGCTGCCAGGCTCACCGCAGAGCCCCCGTGGAAGAAACCGCAAAGCTCGGGAAGTGTCTGGTGGCCCAGAACGGCGGGTACTTCGACATGAGGACCGGAGAGTGCCTTGGGAACGTCGTGAGCGATGGAAAGCTGGTGAGAAACTCTGGAGGCCTGCAAAACGCTCAGTTTGGCATCCGGAAGGATGGCACCATGGTGTTCGGGTAAGAACTTGGAGGTTCCTCCTGAAGACTGGTAGGCATTGCTGCGGCAGGGAGCACTGCCCGGGCGCTGCCTCCTTGGCCTCTCCTAGGCAGAGAAGGATGCTTTGAACACTGAAATTAGGGATGTCCTACCTCTACCCACTGAGCTATCTCTCTGGCCATTGGCATTTTTTCCTAGGATGAAGAGAAGCTGGATAAGTTACTCTGATGATCTCTAGCTGCTTAGGTTCCTGTGTCTCCTCTCCCAACATGGTACACTTGATTATGGTAGAAGGGGTAGAGGTCTCTGTCCTCCCCAGAGAGCAGAGGCAGAGCGGACTATGTAGCTGCTGTGGCTGTAGTACAGGAACGCTGGGGTTGGAAGGGACCTCTGGACGTGCCTCATCCAACACCCTGCTCAGCACAGCATTAGGTGGAGCAAATTGCTCAGGGCCACGAAGCTGATCCGAGGGCTGGAGCACCTCTGCTGTGGAGACAGGCTGAGAGAGTTGGGCTTGTTCAGCCTGGAGAAGAGAAGGCTCCGGGGAGACCTTAGAGCCCCTTCCAGTCCCTGCAGGGGCTCCAGGAAAGCTGGAGAGGGGCTGGTGACAAGGGCAGGGAGTGACAGGCCAAGGGGAATGGCCTGAAGCTGCAGGAGGGGAGATGGAGATGAGATGTGAGGCAGAAATCCTTCCCTGTGAGGGTGCTGAGGCCCTGGCACAGGGTGCCCAGAGAAGCTGTGGCTGCCCCTGGCTCCCTGGCAGTGTTCAAGGCCAGGTTGGATGGGGCTTTGGGCAACCTGGGCTAGTGGAGGGTGTCCCTGCCCATGGCAGGGGGTGGAAACTGGATGGGCTTTGAGATTCCTTCCAACCCAAACCAGTCTGGGATTCTATGTCCAGCCAGGTTTTGAACATCTCTGAGGATGGAGACTCCACAACCTCTCTGGGCAAACCCGTTCCTGTGACTGACCGCCCTTTACAGTAAAAAAGTTTGTCTTAAGTAGAAATCGAGGCACCTCTGGGATTGCCAGTGCTCTGCTGTGTTGCCTTTTCAGCAGATACCAGGATGGTTAAAGTCCCCACTAAGTGCCAGGGCCTGTGAACAGGAGGCTTTTTCCAGTTTTCTGAAGAAGTTCTTGCCTACTATTTCCCGACCAGGCAGTCTGTGTCGGACACCAACCATGACATCACCCACGTTGATCTGCCAGAGCTCTAATCCTAACCCGTAAGCCCTCAGCCAGCTTGTGGTCAGTGCCCAGGCAGAGCTCCAGGCATTCCCGCTGTTCTCTCATGTAAAGGGCAGGGGCTCTCACTTCTCCCACCGCCTTCCCTGACTACAGGCTCTTCCTAAAGACCCCGTATCCATCCATTGTGCAGTCTACTCCCACGCACTGTCCCGCCATCTCTGCCTGATCCCAGGGAGGTTAGAGCCCCGCAGCTGTACAGACCTCCGATTGCTCCTGTTTGCGCCTGTACTGCTTGTGGTACTGTACAACTCCGTGTAGGCACCCACTCTGATTTTCCAGGAAGAGGGCGAGAGCTTCCCCATAAGTCCTCTCACCGCTTCCTTAATTGTGTGCATATGGCTGAGCTCGCCTTTTGTTTATATTCTCTTGTTGTTTCAAGTTCTCTTGTCCATGTCACACTGCAGCCATTGCTTGCCACCCTGGTCTGCCATTTCCTCACCTGACAGGGGGTGATTATCTCCCTCCTGTGTCGTTCCTGGTTCAAAGCTCTCCTCACCAGGTTGTCTCTTCACAGAAGTTCCTTTTGCCTCACTTGGTCCTGAGGATGCCATCTCTGCCAGTCAGCCCTCAGAGAGGGTTCTATCCTTGTAAAAGCCGAATTCCTGGTGACAACATGAGCTGTGCTACTGCACATTGACCCACAGAACCCACGCACTGCTTCTCAAGCCCCTCCTCCTCACCAGCAGGACTGAGGAGAGGACCACCTGGGCCACGCTCAGCTGTCACCCCCAGAGCCACACAGTCACTCATGATATGCTCCTGGCTTCCCCCAGCAGTGCTGCTGGTGTCTCTGTGGAAGAGCAGCAGGGGGTAATAATCTGGGGGCTGGAGAAGCCTCCGCAGTCTTCCCACACCATCCCAGATCTGAGCCCCAACACAAACCTCCCTAGCGAGGTTAGCAGGTGGGGGCTCTGCCCCCCACAGCGAGGAGCTTCCCCCCCATCACTCCCCCACCTTCCCCAGTGCTGCTGCAGGGTTCGGGCTCGGCTGGCACAGACGTAGCATTTCACAGAGCTCCCAGCCCCTTGCTTGCTCCCCGAGCACTGAACCTGGGTGGAGAAGGAGCTCCCTCCTGGTGCCAGAGCTCGCAGACTTCCAGCCATCATCATCATCACAGTATTTGCCACCCCAGTGACCAGATCCTGGGTGCTCCTTCTGGGCATTGTGGCGTTCAGGGTTTTGTTTCTGCAGGCTGTTAGGGAAGATCTGTCCGTCTCTTTCTCATCATTGGAGTTCTGTGTCCAGTTCTGGGCTCCCCAGTTCAAGACAGAGAACTACTGGGGAGAGTCCAGCGGAGGGCTGCAAGGATGAGGAGGGGCCTGGAGCATCTCTGGTATGAGGAAAGGCTGAGAGAGCTGGGGCTGGTTAGCCTGGGGAAGAGAAGACTGAGAGGGGATCTGATCAACACTTATCAATATCTAAAGGGTGGGTGTCTAGAGGAAGGGGCCAGACTCTTCTCAGTGGTGCCCAGTGACAGGACGAGGGGTAACGGGCACAACCTGGAACAGAGGAACTTCCATCTGAACATGAGGAAAAACTTCTTCCCTCTGCGGGTGACCGAGCACTGGGACAGGCTGCCCAGAGAGGTTGTGGAGTCTCCTTCTCTGGAGAGATTCCAAACCCGCCTGGGCACCATCCTGTGCGACCTGCTCTGGGTGATCCTGCTCTGGCAGGGGGTTGGACGAGATGATCTCCAGAGGTCCCTGCCAGCCCCCACCAGTCTGGGATCATCCCTGCTGCTGCACAGGATGCAGACCTCCTCCCACAGCTCCTTGTCTCAGCAGCACACACTAGGATGCTTTCCCTTGGCCCCAGCTTCAGCAAGAGACACCAGCTATCCCTGCAGCCCGAGTGCTGCCTTCTCCCTCCACAGCGTGGGATGAATCGAGGTGTCTGCTGTGCTGGGGCCACCACAGACTTTGCCCTCTGCAGAGTTTCCAGCTCTCCACCGCACCAGCCAGCGCATCCCTTGGCTCCTGGGAGCTGTGGTCACAGCCTGGCTGTTGTACAGGCCTCTTCTGGGCAGCAACTGAAAGGGTGTGTGACACTTGAATCAGCTGGAGACAAAAGCTCGAAGCACCCTGTGATGAGGAATAGCTGACACAGGAACTGTTAGTGCTTGCTGGAAGTAAAAGCCCCTGGTAGCTCCCCTTCCCCAGCAGCTGCAGGCACCCAAAGGCCCTAGAAGGGTTCCCAGAGGTTCTTACGGTCTCAGAAGAACGAGAAGCAGTCTGGAGGCTGCTGCGTCTGTTGGCTGCATTCTCCACCCTTCTGCTAGCCCACTCCCACGTGCCCTCAGCTCAGCAAGGTCCCAAGCCAGGGCTTTAGCATGCAGCAGTTCTCTGACAGCCCTGAGAACCAAAACGTGACGTTAGAAATAGCTTTGGTGTAAATAATTTGGACTGTCAGGGCAGTGAGAAAAGTACTTTGCACTATATGGTCATCAGCAGGATGGTGCACCAGGGCACATTGTTGTCTCCCACCTAGCAAAGATGCTGCCTCTGCCACCCAGACACTGCAGGCTTTAAAAGCTGCCAGTTGATTAGTCCAATTAGTCCGTGCTCAAGCTGTGTGTGATTTGATCCATTTTCAGCTGTGTTCATTGTGGTCCCTTCCATGGGTAAAGGGATTTCTTTTGGCACATTTTCCATTCAGGTATTTTCAATTACACTTTTCTACGAAGCACAAAGCTTTGTTCAGCTGCGGTCCTGGATACTAAAAAAACCAAAAGTTGAGCATCCAGCTCCCACAGGACATGTCTGGAGTGCGCGGAGTGATCAGTTTTAAACCAAAACCCACTGGCAGAGCTTACGGCGAAAGCACAGCTTTCAGCCCCAACCTTCGCTGCTGTCCTCTCCTGCCAGTTGCAAACATCTGGCATGGGCTTCTGATGAGGCAGGTGTTACTCAGCACCCTCATTCTTGAGAGAAGAACATCCCTTGGGATATTCACACAACGCCCGATCATGGAAGTGGCTGCTGAGCAATCCTTTTACTGTCTGACTCTTCAGTGAAAGGTTTTGGTGTCTGGAAGAGCCAAGGAAGTTCTTTCCCAGCCGGAGGGGAGCGGGCAGCGTCCAGCAGTGTCTTCCCTCAGCGCAGCTGTAGGCAGGCTGGATGCTGTTCCTGAAAACCCTCTCTAAAGCTGTTTGGTGTCACTTCTGCAGAATGGAAGCTGACAGACAGCGAGATGTTACAGCTGCTTCCCCAGATCCCTGAGTGTTTGGCAACGGCTCTGCCCTCGTGCTCTGCCAGATGCTTTTTGCCCTTATTATCCTGGCTCGGGTCCACTGGCCACGTTGTTGGCAGGAGTTGTTTCACACACAGTGGCCTGGGACCATCATTAAATCATTAAAACTGCCAAGTTTTGTGCAGAATAGCAGAGAACACGGTCCACTCTGGCTACTAAAGTGATGTTTTGCACTGCTTGGCCTCTAGTTTTGGATGTAGCTAGCCTTCATTCGGCCACCTCCTCCCCTTCTCACGCCTCCTGGAGCTGCTGGCAGCAGCAGAGGCTTTTACACGACACTGCTGTGACTGTGGGTAACCCCTCCTGCTCTCTCTTTCCTAGTTACCTGTCTGAGGAAGATGTCTTGGATCAAGCAAACCCTTTTGTGCAGCTTGTGAGCGGAGTGGTTTGGCTCCTAAGAGATGGAGAAGTGTACATCCATCAGAGCCAAATGGCTGAGTGCGATGAAATTCAAACCACAGGTAAGTATCACAAAGCCCAGCTTCAGCCTGGCTATAGGTTGTCCTTCTGGTGGGGCTGTTGGAAGGAACAGTGGAAACTTACGTTGTCTAGTTGCAGTTTGCTACTCACTCAAGAGGTCTACGTTTCTTCTGTGCTGCTTTATCCCGGGTCTGCGACAAGTGCAGTAGGGAGATAGGCCGCCTGCAAGATGAGGGCACACTCGCCTGTTCTGGGTTGTTGAATAGAATTTGCTGAGGGCTGCGAATAGCGCTGGTGTGGTTGGTATTAATACTTGTCCAGAGAAACTCAAAGCAGATGCCTCTTACAGGTGTTTAAAACTGAGGGCTTGTGAATCCCCGTCTTTGTCCCTGTGCCAGAGAAAAAGTTAACAAGAGTGGAAAACTTATTCCTGGATGGGCTTGGGTGAACAAGAGGAACCTGGACTCTGTTCTCATTGTGTCTCGGTTTAGATGAGCTCCTTGCTGGCAGCTGTTTTGCAGACAGATGTGTCTAAACGGCCAGTTCTATCACCCAGCTGGTACGTGAATTATTCCCTCTCCCGCACAGGAACCTTTGACAAGTTCATCAATGTGATATCAGCCAGGACTGCGGTTGGACACAACAGGCAGGGGCAGCTGGTCTTGGTTCATGTGGATGGACAGACAGAATCCAGAGGGTAAGGCCGGGGTCGTGGTCAGGGCTTGGGGCGGGTGCAAGATCTGTCTTTAAATTCTGTCACTGGAACTGGGGGGGCTCTGCAGCTGCCAGCTATAATCCGTTTCAAGGCAGAGACTTGCAGAGGTCAGTTGGTGACACCGCTGTTGGGCGTCTTTCCCAGCATACCTGGGATAGGAGAGCTTCCCCCGCCACCCAGGAGAGGCACCAAGCTCTAGTCCTGCAGGTTCATTGAAGTCAAAGAGCACAAACGAACAACTATTTGCTTTTGCAGGGTCAACCTCTGGGAAATGGCTGAATTTTTGAAGAAACAAGGAATCATCAATGCCATCAACCTGGATGGTGGAGGGTCTGCAACACTGGTCTTAAACGGGACCCTGGCAAGCTACCCGTCTGAGCACTGGTAGGTGCTGGCGGCACGTATCCGGGGCTGCAGAAATAACCGCGCGGCTCCCGTCAGCGCGCAGAGCTCGGTCCCACCCCTCTGCTCTGCGAGGGCGTCAGTCTGTGCTGCCAGGAGTTCACAATGTAAAGGCGAGTCACAGGTTTTGAGGGAGAGAGCGACTCGAAAGGGGATTAGGGGCTACATGTTTTTCTCCAGGGTTAAAGTTTAGCTGTTTTCAGACATGCAGCAAAGCTGTTGCCATGACTGAGTGGCCCGATGTGGGAATCAGATACGGAAGCGGCTCTTCGACCAGGAGATTCAGAGCTGCACAGTTACAGGAGTTAGCAGAGATCTGTCAACAGCTTATTATCATGGAAGAGAAACATTCACTTGGAGACCCTGCCCTGTCTCACGTGAGGGTACCTAAAGAACTTTGAATTTAGCTTTTCAGTCAATTCTGACTGTAAACATGAAGGGATTTTAAATTCAGCTTGCAGTCGACAGCAGAAAGCCAAGTGTTGCTATAACTGCAACGACGTCACTTATATCAAAGCAAATAATGCTCAAGAAAAGGTGTGTTGAACGCCTAAGTTAGGGAAGCTGAGCCTGCTTAAAGGGAGATTTTCCTTGTGTGTTGCTTTCTGTAATTCCGTGTTTGAAGTGATTCTTTCCAATAGGAGTTAATGCTTAGTTACAACATTGACTCAAATCTAGTTTTATATTTTCCTATTATTAGTGTTCTCATTTGCTAACATGAATCAGGATGAAAATTTATGGATATTTACTGGTTTGGCGTAGGGCTGGGAGCAGCGCAGTGCTTGCACGCCTTACGGGACCCGTCTTCTGTCCCCAGCTCCTTTGACAACATGTGGCGCTGCCCTCGGAGCATCTCGACCGTTGTGTGCGTCCATGAGCCCGCCTGCGAGCCCGCAGACTGCAGCGGTCACGGGGACTGCGTGGAAGGGGAGTGCCGTTGCGCCGGGGGCTTCTGGAGGGGCCCAGCCTGTGACATTTTGGACTGCGGCCCTTCCAACTGCAGCCTGCACGGCATCTGCACCGATGGTGAGTCGCTGTGGTGCGCAGAGAAGACCTAACGCAGGGCTGTCCGTGGGTAGCTCTAGAGGAAGTGGGGACCCGGGCGGTGTGTACGAGGGCAATATTGCTTACCTGCCCACGAGGCAGCACGGTGGGGCCTGAGCGTGTCATGGTGTGCAGTCCCAGCTGGTCCACGGGGTCCTCTCCCGCCCTGGTGTGAAGGGGCGTAGCTCACGTGAACTGGCACCAGCAGCAGCCTTGGGAAGGTTTCCCGGCCCCGGAGCGCAGCCTTTTAGGGCTGCAGGTGCTGACAGTCTGGCCAGCCCGTGCCCTGATGTGGGGAGCTGGCTGGTGCGGTGTGCCTCAGCCCTTCGTACCTTCCGGGTGCACAGAGGCGCTCCCCCTTCCCTCCAGCATCTGAAGCAGCAGTGGAGATGGTCACAAGATGTTGTCTTTAGGAGACGGCAGCAGGGCTAGGATGAGACTCAGATCTGGAAACTGTGCCTGTAATAGGGCTGGAATTCAGACTCTGTGCCTCAGTTTCCCTTCCCGCCCCCCTGGGGTTGTGCTCCTGGTTCATTTGTAAATCTGCTGATGGGAAGGGCACTGTATTACACTGTATGACAAAGCAGCTGAGTTCTGCTCCCTCCCCTTATTGTTACTTCTTTACTTGACTCTCCTGCTTCACGATTTTTACAAGTGAGCAATTGCTACTCTTCCATAAACTTGTTTTGAATCTAGGGACTGCTGTAACGTGCCCCCCACCCCCCAGCTTCTGCTCTCCCATGCCTGCTCAATCCTGTTTTCCTGGTTTTTTTGCTACCTCCCTGGCTCAACTCACAGCCAGGGTTGTGCCAGTGACGTGACTGGGCAGAGCTCAGTGGGTAGAGGTGTTGTTCATCACTGACCCAGAGTTAATCTTTCGAAACCCAAGTGGCAGGAGGTTCTGCTGTGTCTGGCAGCTGGAGTGGGAGTGTTTGACCCTAACCCCTCTGTGAGCTCAGGATTCCTTTTCTGTGGGTTCCCTGGTAGAGGCAGGGAAAGTTTAGAGGACGCCCCAAGACGCAGATGCTCCTAATTTTAAGTACCTGCTATTTCCAAGTCTTTCCCTGGTGTTGTTAATGCTTGTTTGTGTTTGCACAGCTGGATGCCGGTGCGATGCTGGCTGGACCGGCAGCAGCTGCAGCGAAGGTAATGCTGACTTCCACTCCGCTTTTCACAGCTGGCAGCAGGACAGTGTGAACCACCCCCGGCTGCCTGCAGGGTGGTGGCTCCCCAAGAGGGAGCAGAGAAGGGAGAGGCTGCGCGGGGGCTGCCTCTTTTTGCCAGCGTGAGTTTAAGTGCAGACGGAGCATCTTAGGAGGGGCTCGGGGTGAAGCACTTTAAGCCCTTGCTCAAGGCACAGGCTCAGTGTCTGTTCTTTGAGCGCCTACCAACGCTCTCTGCCAGCGACTCCTCCGTTGGGTGTAAGCACGGGGTGGGATTGCTTGCCTTTGCGATGAGGGCCCTGATGAGATCTCTGCTCGTCTCCCGTAGCTTGTCCGAGCGGTTTCTATGGGGATGCTTGCACCCAGAAATGCCAGTGCCGCAACGGTGGCTCGTGTGACCCCATGCACGGAGCCTGTTCCTGCCCCGCTGGGTACTACGGCACCAGCTGCGAGCAAGGTAAGGGCTGCTCCAAATAACAGCCTGGGCTGGGGAGAGGAGCTTGTGTCACACCTGAACCGCCTCTCGTAGGCAAAGCAGGGGCGAGCTTGGCCAGACAGGCTCAGGCCCGAACCTCACAACCTGCCAGCTCGCCCGTCATCCCCAAACAGGCTGAAAAGAAAAGGAGGAAGCAGAGAGGAAAGAGAAGTTTTCTTTGTCATTAGAAAAGCGTGGATGCCTGGCTAGTCTCTGCCCCAAAACCCACTTTGCTTTCCTAAGCACGTGAGCGTAGAACATGAAAACCCGAATACCCTTCGCCTGAGGGTGTTGCACCAGCCCTGCCTGTAGCTGGAGCTTCAGGTGATCTAAGTCAGCGACTGTGAAATGCTCTGAAGGGCTGTTCGGGCTGACAGCCTCCACACTCCGGCTGTGTATGTGCTGGTGCTACCAGAGCCAGTGATGTTCTCGATTGTGTAACCACGCCAGCTTTTCTGAAGCACTCGAGGCCCCCGTGCATCTGACTGAACAGCCTGCTCTGGTGACAGAACAACTTAATTACAGCGTGGGTGTGAACTTCTTGTGTGCACAGTTACATTAGCGATGCTTTGTTCCCAGCCTTGGAACTCTCAGCCAGCCCAATTCCTGTTTTACAAAACCTTCTCATTGACTAAACAAACCAACAGCAGTTAACCCGCAGTTAACTCACAGTTTACTCACAGTTTGGTGCTTTCGGGCTGCTGGAGGAAGCAGGGTGGGCAGGCAGGACAGCTTTGTCAGGCTGCAGGAAACCCGGGGCCCCGGCTGCTCAGCGCCGTGGATGCGTGTACTCAGACACGAGCACTTGCTTCCCTTTGGGAACGGGCCGCTGCTGCCCCCTCCACCTCCGCTTGCCAGCCAAATGGCGGGGCCATAGTTCAGGTGTTGCAGGGAGAAAAACCGCAGGGGAAGCAAAGTGGCCAGAGATCGCCATGCAACACGAATACCTCAGCGAGATGTAGGCGAGGTCGGAGCCTCTCCTAAAGCTCAGAACGCACCCATCCTGCCTGAGCTGGGGAGGAAACAGGCACGGCGGAGCCGTGGCGACAGACAGGATGGTTTTGGAGCACGCAGAGCTTTGGTGATGACCGACTTCTTTCTCATGGATTCCCTAGAGTGTCCCATGGGCTGGTATGGACCGAACTGCCAGAAGCCCTGTGCGTGTGAACACGCGTGTCCCTGCGACCGGGAGACAGGCAGCTGCAACGTCACCTACGACTCGGCCATACAGGACCAGTTAAACAAAGGTACCTCTGACTGCAGGGGGGTGGTTAAAAATTAAAAAAAAAAAAAAAAAAGTTAGAAAAGCAGCTTTGGTGCATGATGTTCTGTTTGCTCAGTTACCAAGTAATTCCACCCTTTGTCAGTGGAATCCGACAATTTGACACCTTCCCCCTAACACTGCCCCTCTTCCCTCTGTTCTTTTTCAGCTGGGCAGTGTTTGGCTTCCCAGAATAAGGGAAGGAGCAAAAAGTTCTCTCTGTCAGAGTAAGTGTGTAATACTCATCATCTACGTGTACACACACACACACACACACAGTCTATGCCAGCACTTGCTCACCGATGGAGTCGTTCAGCTCCTGGCTGCCAGCGGGTCAGACCTGCTGTCGCGTTGCCTGCAGCGTCCGCGTTCTGACTTCGTTCTATCTCGCGCTGGGAAAAATGAGGAGAGGGAAGGCGAGGTGACAAAAATGGAGCTGAAGCCCCATCCGTGGCAGCTCGTGCTCTGACCCTGGCGCTCTGCAGCTTACAGTTAAGCAAGACCCACTTTCACTCTCACCCTGCACGTGCAACAAAAGGACAAGGACAGGTCTGAGGCTGGAGCACGGCTCCTGCAGCACTGGTGAAGCTGCAGCCGCTCTGCAGGCACAGGCTGTCCCAAAGCACGTTCTCACCTGCCCGAGAGCACAACCACCAGCTTGTGGTGACAGAGAAGGGAGTACAAACCTTGAGAAGTCATTTGCACACTGGGAACGTGTGAAAGCAGGTCGAGATATTTTACTTACATGGATTTTTCTTATATCTGACAGAAAAACCTGTGTCTCTGTGACTTCTGTCTTGGCTCTGCTGCTCGTGATCAGCGCCCTGGGAAACGCAGGCCTTTTTCTCAAGGCGCGGTCAGAGAGGCACCGTGAGAGCGGCCGCTATCTCTACCAGCCCCTGAGGGAGATGAACGGGGAAGCCAGTCACCCCTCCACATCTGCTGCCTGCGAGCCAGAAGATCCCCAGGACCAGAGTCAGGCGCTCCTCCAGAGTCCCGGATGAGAAGAGATGAGGTATTTTACTCCGCACTGACTCCGTTCAGCCCCAGGACGTAAAACCTGTGTAACCCAAGAGCAGCTCAGGAAACTGCCTCATTTCTGGCCTGGCTTCCCTCCCTTCGCTGCTCCAGCTGGAGCAAACAAGGCTGAGAAATGAGCTGCCATGAGAGGATGCAGGGCACAAGCCACAGGGCACAAGCCACAGGGCCAGCGTCCACATGCACAGGTGGGTGAGGGAGTTCTGCAGGGGGAAAGGAGAAGGGCTGGTTCCTTCCAGTGCTTGAGGGAAACAGGTGAGGGGTGTAAGCCACAGGCACTGCAGGAAGGTCCCTTCTCACCCGAGCAATAGTAAATAATTTTAAGATGCAGAATAAATTGCCTCTAGCATAAAGCTAGGCTTAAGGAAGCTGGCCTAAGGGTGGTGTAGTCTGTAATTATCTGCCCTTCCCTGGTAAGCTCAGACTTTTGTCAGAAAACTGAAAAAAGAGGTTTAAAATGTTGCAACAGGTACAGCACACGATAAAACCACAGCATCCCTCCTCCTGCCCACCATGGTAGGCTCAAAGGCTGACTTGCACCTGACTTTCTTTACCTGGCCTATACTGACTGCAGGGCCAGAGTGTTTTCTTAGTGAATCCTTACTCCTAGGAGTAGTCTTCATGAGCACTGCAGTTTTGGTACAGTACAGCAACGTAAAAAGCCTTTTCAGTTAAAAATAAGAAATATTCATTCTTGCATTCTCTTGTACCTCCCAGAAGCCATTGTGGGCAGCTACTGAGGGTGAGCTCTCCCACCGGGGAAGGGAGGAGACAGCAGCAGCATGACACCACCGGCCCCGATGAGCCCCTGCTGCCCTCGGCCAGCAG
Source organism: Balearica regulorum gibbericeps (assembly GCF_011004875.1). Lineage (NCBI taxonomy): Eukaryota > Metazoa > Chordata > Aves > Gruiformes > Gruidae > Balearica > Balearica regulorum. Next base: position 1,552,822 of record NC_046198.1, read on the forward strand.
GACACCGCTGCAGTGGCCCTTGCTCGCTGCTGCTAGAACCACGCTTCCCTCCTCCAAGGGAACGACTGCCAGCAGCGAGCTGGGACCCCCACCGGTGCGTGCTTCAAGCACCCCAAGGTATCTCAGCTGGAAAGCAGACATTTTACTGGAAGACATCTTTGCACAAGGTATTTAAAAAAAAAACAACCCCAAAACACACCACAAAACCAATGTATTTGAGTTCGCTTCCACGTGAGGGAAGACCTGCCTTTAACGCGCCACTTTAATGCTGCAAAGGGGGGTGGGGGGGTGTGAAAGCCTGTCTGAGCCTGAACATTAATGTTTTTATGCACTCTGTTTGTATCTCTCCAAGGATATGTAATTTCTGTGCCACTGTTGGCATCAAATCAACCTGTAAATCAAGATTCTATTTTTTTATTATTTACAGAAGAATATTTGAAACTTGAATAAAGTCTATTAGTAACAACTGCCTGAAACTCAAATTCCTAACACCCAGTTGCAGAAGGAAGACACACTCCTTGCCCAGTTCATCTCAGCTGGCCATCGGAACCCAGTGGGCCCTTTGTATTTTAAATAACCAACTGCACTGCAGGATGTGTTGTACCAGCCTGCTCTGTGGTATGAAAATAAACAAAAAATGCTGGTTCTACAGGAAAAAATAAGAATAGTTAAAAAGGAGGAATAACTGAATATAAGCAAGACCCCCCCTCTGTTTCCATGGGTAAAGAGCAGCAGACACACTTCAGTTTTCAGAGTTCAGCACAGTTTGAACGGTTGCATCAAACAATCAGACATGTTCTTTAAAGATGCTTTATTTCCAACATACAGAAACATACAGCTCCTACCAGAACCTACAAATACCGTAACTAAGTACATCTGTTGTCAAGTAACAGGTTACAAAGCACTCTGTGTTTGCTAGTGTGCTCTTAAACAATGTTTGGGGGTTTTTTGGCTGAGAAGAAAAAAAAAAAAGGACCTTCAATATCTAAAAATGAAGACAGCTGCAAGGGAGAGAAAGTGCTTAAAAAAAAATTAATGCCCATTTAACTTATGTATGTAACTAATAGCTTGGAAGTGGATGCTGATGTCATTAAAAGCCAATGCATGTCACATGATTCCAATTTAGCCTTCCAAGAGAGAAATAATCAGGTATAAGAATTATCACAAACATGTTGGAGGAATATTAAAGCCAATAGCATGCAGGAATCTTTGACAAGTGCTTGTCAATTTTAGTCCTTAAGAGTCCAATAACTCCATTTCTTGCATTGTTTGGCTCACAGTATAAACAATTCGGATATTAAAGAGGTGTGAGCTAGTAAAATGCATTTTGAAATAGGGGATTTGTGACTCCAGCACGGCTGGCCTTAGCAACTGCGTCAATACACAGCAGCTTCACAGCCCAGCTGAGCAGTTCGGCTCACCACTTCCAACCAGGAATTCTGAGCTGCAGTGTTACAGATTTAAGATGACTGGATTTTCACAATATTTTGATGAGTAAACCAAATTGGGATAATAAGTTCTTATTAGAAGTTGGGGTTTTTTCCTGTTCCTGAAAGGGAATTGATACAACTAAAGTGGCTGCCGCAAGACTGAAGCGAGACCTAAGACAAAGCTGTGTCAGAACGTCCGTACACGTATCTGCACAGCCAGAGCGACTGTGGTCTCCCGGAATTCCCTCACAGCAGGACAATCAGGACTGCTCTTTCCCCAACAGAGAGTACAGGAAGCTGAGAAACAACCAGCACACGCTCAGTTCCTCCCTGCCGACGGTGTAAGAGTGCGTTCAGTTCACAGCTTAACCCTTGACATGGGTCAGTGGTAAAGCAGCCAGCGCTGCTGCTTCCTCACCTTCCTGGCTAGAGTCTCCCTCAGCCCCTCCTCAAGGCTAAGCTGTTCTGTCTACAGCAGGTAAAAAAAACAAAAACCTTTTCAAACCTGAAAGACAGCAATATGTTCAGCCAAAATGACTGCGTTACTGCATTCTGGCTTTGCCCCAAGTCTAGTCTGACATCCACCTTCGCTGTGTGCGCACTGGTGACGTGCTCTGTTGGCCTTTCCCAGTCCTGCATCCCTGCTTCCTGCCAGGGAGTGGCGGGATGCGGCAAACCTGTAGAAATTGCTAAGAATAAAGGTTTCACATATGGCCATATTTAACTGTAAACAATGGCGCAGCACTTTGCACCTCCAGCATGGCAGCCTTTCTCTTGAGATCTCATATCGCACGTTAAACACGGCAACAGCTCTGAGGTAGGTATTGTGTTTTGCATACAGAACATTTGAAAGAGGGGAAAGCCCCAATTTACTGAGGAGCTGGGTTTAAGTACCCAGCTAATTACCTGAACACAGCCCCAGCTCAACGACTTCACTGAAGAGCAGCTGCTGGGATGGTGCTGGGGAACAGGGAGGGCTTTGCTGCATCTCTAGCTCAGCACCCAAAACTGGAGTCCATTTTGCAAGGTTCTGGCTTACAAGATTTTTGAGAGCCGAGTGGCTCCCAGGGAGCCAGAATCCAGAACCCTCCCAGTCTCAACTCACAAGAGGTTGCTGTGAAGACGACAGCGCATTTTATTTTCTAAAGCGCACTGACATCATTTTAGCGGGGGGGGGGGGGGGGGGGGGAGACGTGTTTTAGAAGAATTCGGCTTCTCTTGTACCTGCAGTTCACAAAGTCAGGTTTAAAAAGCACAGCACAGCACCAGCCACAACATCCAGGCTGTTGCTCTCTTTCTCCTGTTACCTTAACATTCAGGGGGAAAAAAATAAAATCCATATTGGATTATTTACATTGCTAGCCAAGTAAATTGGTAGGTGAAACCACCCAGGTGATATTGCTTAAAATTGATGAGAGCTCACAAGCTGCTTCCCAAACCAAAGCATGCAGCAATCTTGTGTGGGGCAGCAGAGCAGGACCCAGAGGAAAACCAAGGGGTTTACTCTTACTGGTGGGAGGAGAACAGCACATGTCACATTTTAAAATAAATAAAAAATACCCAATGCAACAGAAGGTATTCTTAACCAGGGCAAACCATGGGAAAACAGGGATGTTACCACCATGGGACGTGACCAACCACATAAGAAGCCACAAGAAGCTGAAATCTTGAAACAGCAGGGGAGGAGGCAGCTGGGTTTGCTCTCGATGCTTTGGCAGTCAGTTTGAAACTATTTCTAGCATCAGAATTAGTTACAGGTAAGGGATTTTCCATGAGGGATACACACATGCACTTTCAATTCCAGAACTCTTGATTTTCCAGAGCAAAGGTAGCAGGTCTCCCTCTCTATCAGGCTGCAATCATGCTGAGGTGCCAGAGACAGAAGTTTCCTTCACCTGGGAGAAATGGGGAAGTCCACAAAACTGGGGAATTCTCTGACATCAGAGCTTTCCCGGAGGCCAGTTCTGCTCTCACAGTGAGAGATGCAGGGTGGGAATTTCCTTGGCTCCACTCCTTTAAAAAAAACTCCAAGCAACTTCCACAAACAAATCAAGTTCTTCATCCTGTATTGTTCCAAATATTAGGCCTCTTTTCTCCTTTGTCAATGCTTCAAAATTAATTAAAAAGCAAGGTTAGAAGGAACTACTTTACACCTATGTTTTTCTTAGCTGCACAGATTCCATCAACCTTAATAAAAACATGGTGAGAGGGAGAGAAACCCTGAGCCTTTACTGAGGAAGATGGCCCTGGATACACGGAAACCACGCTTCCACCTCCACCTGGGCTTCCCCCACCCCACAACCAGACAAGCACAGGGATAACTCTGCTACCCAACCTGACCAATGGATCACCAGCAGCTTTGCTACACATCTAATCTCTGGAATGATCAGTGGAGATTACGGACAAACACAGTATTTTGGGGTGTGTCACAACAATGCACTATCTTCTTACAACTCCTGAACCCAATCCTTGCTTCTTAGGGTTTAGAAACGTCCCTCTAGAGTCCAAAAAGGATTGGACTCAAACCTTACCCTGCAGGAAAAGACGACGCACAGCCCTTACCCCAAATGCTCTGTACAGTACAGCCCTTTACGCAAGAACATCCAGTGATCACGAAAGATTAGAACCTAAATAGAAAGATTTCTTGGGATTGAAGACAATCAGTTATTCCTTTCTAAAGCAAAGTTCGTCCCATTAAAAAAGGTGACTAATTTAATAAATAGTCATTTCTGAAATTATAAATAAGTTAAAAATTAATTTTAAATAAGCTAGTATTTGAATAAATATATTTCAGTAAGTGCTTAAATACATACATGCCTTTTTTTTAAGTTTTCTCTTCAAGTTAACTTATGTTTTAAAGACGCAAGTTCTATAATACTGCCATAAAATTTTGTGCCTTCAGGAAATAAAATATTGCTTTTCTTAGCCCTTTATAATTTGATTCAGTTCCCATCCATTTTGACGAGATGGGTCAGATCTACTCATTATTGCTTGTAAACCTGAGGAAAAAGGAAAAATAGTCTTTCTTAAAGACGCTGTTTACTGGAGGCAGGTTTTCTGCCTGTACTTTCTAGAAAAATCATTGTGTCTCAGTGGGTTAAAAAAATCCAACACATTTCCTAATAGCATCCTCTCAGATTGGAAGAGGTTTTAGGTTTGACCTGGAACTAATTTCTGAAACATCCGATCTGTATTAAGGTTATTTACAGTTTGCTTCAAGTCCCTGCACCTGAAATGCCCACTTTACTTTCTGACATGTAATTGGTACCCTGGGCACCCAGAAAACTAGATTAGTTTTGCTACACATGAATAATCTAGTCCTACAAATCAAACAGATAAGGCAACATCAGTCTCCTCTACCACGCGTAGGAAAAGGACTGATTGGAAAGAGCCCTTTGAAGTTGAGCAATACACGGAGTCATGCAAACTGACATTCATCCAAAAAAACACAATTTGTGAAAAAGACTACGGAGAAGTAGGCATCTGATATAAAAATTTCTAAATCTGCCATTTAAATTGTAAATTTTTATGTTTAAAATAGCTCCCAGAAGGCGCTCTCTGTCCGAAGGGCTGCTACCTGTGGTCACACGAACGACTGCCTCAAAGCTCAGCCCCTGTAGGCTCTTTGGTCTGGTGCACAGATCAGCTCTGGGGCGGCCAGGAAGCCCGGAGCGATTTTTCCTTGCCGCAGTAGCCTCGGCCCTGCTATCTAGAAAGATGGGAGCTGCTCTGGGACTGGCTGGAAGATGTCGTTGCTCCACTCAGCTGGGAAAAGCCGCTGTTGCAAGATTCCAGGCTTGACATGGATCCCCTGGGATGGGAGAAAACAGATGCATTTCTTAGGAAGGCAGCTATTAACAGATAACTCTATACATCCGACAGGTCAACTTATACCTTATGACGTGTTTTATTTTTTATCACATCATTTTCAAGTTTGTTTCCAAGAATCCCAGCGTTCCCTTGCGTCATGGTGAAAAATCAGTCACAGACATCTTTTTTCTTAGCTACAGATACGATACCTTGTCTCTTGCAGTTATTCTAGGAGGGCGACGCAGCTGGAGCCTCTGTGGGGCTGCATTCCAGCCCCTGAGCAGAAAGGAAAAAAACTAAAGAGCGTTCCAGATGCAGTGCAGGTCAGTGAATGCGGCTGCCACCGCTAACGTGAGAGTTCCAGCCTGCTTAGCACAGGAGTCCCAGCACATCCATGGTCTTAAGCTCCTTCTGCCGAAAGCAGACTGGGTTCACCCGCAGCTGTGACTGCCTACTATTCCTGACACATTTTATGCAGGTAGAGCAACAAGGAACAGGTTTGAATGATCCGAGTGAGGAATGTGCTGTTGCTCTGACTCCACAGGATCTGGCCAGGTCACCACCTGCTCATCTGCAAGTCCGGTCTACCTAACTCTTCCTCCAGCTCCTAGGTCAAGGACTTGCAAAGTATTCAAATTCCTGGGTGATTTGAAAAATATTTTTAGCATTCAAGGAGGCTAGGCAAATCCTGCCAAGGTTGATACATTCACCTATTTGGAAAGCACTCTCCAAGTAACGACTGACATGCTTCTCAAGCACCAAACAAAATATGTATGAAATAGCCCAGCTGATGTTTGTTAAATTACTCCAAGAGTAACTTCTCAAAGTGTTCCCAAAGATCAAAAAAGCTCCTCAATCAAAAACCTCCCCCTCTTCAGGTAGCTGTAAGCAAGAACTGAAGCACAAATTCCATAGCCAAGGGCTCCCTTATTCCCTGCAGCACCACAGGAGATTCTTTGTGTGAAATGCCACCAAGCCTTTGTCCACCTAACATCCCTGATGAAGTGCACGCCCTGTGGAGCTCATTGGTGTCTGGATGTTTAACTCGCACCAAGTTGCACAGTAAATCCCCCCAGTAAGTCTCCTACCTGAAGTCCTTGGATGCAAGCACCTCGTAGTAGTATATAAGCTTGCACTTGTGACTGGAAACTTGCAGAGAGGCAAGAACATCATCCACCCGAGGGAGGCTAGTGCCAGAACAGGGCAGAGGGCCGTGCATTTTCCACTGGAGAATGTAAAAGCCAGGCCAGCGAGTCACATGAGATCCCTGGGAGAGAAAGGGAGTGCCATCAAGTGACTACCAGGTGTCTTAAAAAATAGCTGAATGACTTGGCAAAGTCAAAAGGAACTATCGAGCTGACTACTCAGGGAGCATGTATCATTCACTTATTTTATATGCCTGAGCCAAACCCCTGTAATGCTAATAAAAAATTAATTGAAAAGAACCTATTTTTTTATCATGTATTATGAAATCTCTTTCCAATTGCTTACTCTAAATCAGGACTGCAATAGCAGCCATTTTCACAGGAAATCCAGAGAATGACCACCACAACAACAACTTCTAAGCAATATACGACTTCCCACTCCAGTTCCTTCCCCTCCCCACCACCAGACCATTTTGGCATTTCTAGGACTGTAAGATCCATGCCAGGACTCAAACACATCTGACCTGGATGCTCTCTCCTTCCCGGCAAACCAGTGGAGATTCCATACGGCTGTAATCCACCCCAAGGACCCATGTCTTATCAATTAGCTGCGTATTGTCCCCAGCAGCAGAGGTACCAGGTAACGTGGCTTCTTTATGACTTGTTTCGGGAGCTCGTTTGGAGTGAAAGAGGCTGAACACCACATCTCCCTTTAGGATGTCAAAGTCCCAGGTGATGACTGATTCCCCTTCCAGAATCTCCACGACTATCTAAGAAGGGAACAGAACAAGGATATTTAAGAGAGTCAGGTCTTCAGATGGCAGCCAGCATATTCCTCCCCACTCTGCAAACATGCTTTTTTTTGGACATTCTCTCCTCTGATGACCCCCATCAGGGTGTTCCCAGTACACACCACCTTATATCACCACCATTACCATCCCAGCTACGCCACTGAAAATGGAAGCTGCACTATCCGAAGGGAAACCTAGGGAGCTTTATTTCCCCAAGGAGGGGGAAGAGACTGCATCTTACAGAAGATCAGGCCATAGCAGATACAAAAGACACTACTTCCCAAATCGCTGTTCTTCCACACTTCTAGCTGTTAGTTAGCCTTAGCCTTCCCAAGAAAGGCACGCTGCTGCTGAACCATCTCGTGCTCACACTTTGGAGCCCTTTGTTGTTCTAGTCAGCCTTAACAAAAGGAACACATCACTGATCCCAGTTCAGCGCCTCCTTCAGCCTTACAAAGCTTTAGTTTGTACCTCGTGTGGAGCTCCTTTGAGAACACTTGCAGAATGATAGATAGTTTCTGTCCATAACCGGATGTGATCAGAGTTCTCTGGCTCTTCATCTGTTTGATAAAGTGACTTGGGAACAAGCCCACCTTCTGGGACAGTACACTGGAAGAGTCAGACAAATACAAGGGTTCACACTCATCTAGTGGTAAAGTATCAATCATCTGTACCATCAACTCTTGCTGGCTGTCAGACACAAAGGATGAGACCCTCAGCTGGTATAAACTTAGTCCCACAGTGAACTCCTAAGTAAACTATAATGGTTTATCAAAGCTCCATTTAGAGAGCTGACTTCTAACCCCCTTCTCCAGCGCAGCATCACCACTTCATGGTGAAGTCTCCTATGCACAAGTTAACTGCACAGAGCAGTGGTATCCCAGCCAGAACAGAGGTTTAACCATCTTTCAGAAGGGAGTGGAAGGCCAGGGTGTTGAGGAGGGAATCGAAGGAGCTTGCACATTGCAGATTCCCCCCCTGCACAGCAGGGAGCAAAACTCACCATGCAGTCTCCTCCCAGGAAGTCTGGGATCACCTCTTTGTCCACGTAGTCTACCAGCCCTCCTGGACCCTGGTAGTTATTCCCACTGTAAATGAGGAACTTCTGCCTTGTGTTCTCATTGATAAAAGGACTGACCTGAAAAAAAAAAGCAGACAGAAGACATCACTACACTGAGTGAAATTAGAGACAACGTCTGCACCATCTTACGCAGATGCTTTAGGCACTAGACCAAAGACCTCACAGCAGGAATGCAGACCAGCAGCACTGCAGAGCTTCGCAACTCTGAATCACTTCCCCAAAGAAAAGGGTAACAAATGGAAAGCATACTGTATCCTCATCTCAATGTTTTCTACTTCATGTAAGATACATTTGCAGTCAGTGCATCACATATAAGCCTCACAAGAAATTTAACAAGCGTGTTCTTCCATTGCCAGAACAGTCAGCAGGCACCAGGCAGAATCATATTATTTATTATTACTCTTGTCCTCAGTGTCCTCCAGCATGAGATAAAAAAAAAATTTGTCTTTTCCCATTAACATGAAAACCCACCAAGTTTGGGCCACCAGCGCTGGCGAGGGCTTGCAGTTGAGGTCCAACATCCCCTCGACATACCCTGGTGGAACAACAGCCACTAGAATCAAGTGAGCTAGAGGAATGCTACAGCTTGCTCTGTAGCAGTGCTGTGGCCTCTTCAGGAGTTCAGCCACAAGATACCTGGAAGCTTTTCCCTCCCTAACTCTTCAAAAAAGCAGAACTTACGCCAACTGGAAGATTTAGCTATTTGTACATTTACAAGTACTTATGATCCTATGGTCCAGGTTTCACCCACCAGAGTCCAGAGCACAGGAAAAACCCTGGGTGCTCGCACTATCAGTAGTCTCCCCAGAGTTTCAGGGTAATTGTCCTCTACAACCTCAATTATCCGAAGTAGGGCCTTAACTCCAGGCCGCCAGAGGTGCCGCATATTTAGCCCTTCCAAATCCACCAGACATGTCCAGGATCTAAAACAAAGACGCAGAAAGAGACCTGTCAGAACTTCATTGCACAGTGGCTGCTTGGTTTACCATCCACAAAACATTTCGGTAACACCATAGCTTGTACAGGATCTAGTGAAGCCAACGAGGGAGACCAGCAGTTCCAATACAAAGTAGATCTCCGCTCAGGCACCAGACAGCCTGAATGCAGTTGAGCTTTTAGGTAAAACAGACACCCAACCCAAAAGGCAAGAACATATGCTGTCAGCGTGGAAGAGGGTGCCTTCAAAAATGCTGTTTAGCTTACTGTTAAAAATAATGCAAAAATGCATTTTAAATTAAAGTGGAATCTGGCAGACAGTTTCTGTATTAAAAAAAAGAATTTCAAGAATCCTTGCCAGAACCAGGACACTGGATTAAAATCACCAAGATAGTGAGATTAAATTCATCTGAAATGGGACGTGAAAAGATGTAAGGAAGGATCAATACTTGCTTTCATGTGAAGCTGTAACATTTATCTGCATTTACGACCACTATATATAGTACCCCAAGCCCAGGAACAGCCCGTAAGAGACACACTGCTGTCTGCCATTTATCCCTAAAGACATCATCTAAAACCTTCACAGAAGCATCCTTCTCACCATCTTGGTTCAAATTCTGTGCAGATACAAGAAAACTAACTATACTAACGTGATGGGGCGGCCAAAGACGTTGGTATTTTCCTCACATCTCTTTTGTCCTTCCTCGTTAATTGACAGAACCTGAAATCCAAGACAGTACAGACTAGGATTAGCCTGAGAAACCAGGCTAGCCCAGAGATCTTATTTCAAAAAATACAGAGCCCAGAAGTATACCAGTTTGAGAATTTACAGTGTGTAAAACAGAGAATAATCTACATAAAAAACTGCTTCTCTACTGAAAAGTTGTGCTGGCCATACAAGGTACAGATACTGAAAGTCTAAGACGAAATATAAGAGTCTCCAGATCAAATGTTATTAGCCAAGCTGCATGAAAGGGCCACGGAAAGCTTACAGCTAAACTGCAGATTATCAGAAAACATCTTTCTGGCCCATTCATATCATCACAACAGCTTCACTTCTGTCTCTGCATGAAGATGGAGAAGCAATGCCATGGCAAAGTCCAAGCCAACTTCGAGTTGCCACCCACGAAACACAGGAATTATTAGTGTCAGGCAGGTAGATTCCTGCTGCACTATGACAAGACTTCTAAACACCCCAAGGGAAACAGAGTTCCTCAGGTGAGAAAAGAGAGTACAACTCACATGTCGCAGCAGTGATTCCTCTCCCAGAGCTTTAACCAAACCTTTTGTGTCCATTTGGCCAAGACGAAGGATGTAGAGTGGTCGTCCATCTAAAGAGAAACATAAGGGTTTAAAGAGGGAAGTACTCTAGTCTCCCAGGCTATCACTCTAGTACCTTTTATAAAAGCTACATTAAACATTTGAAAAGGATAAAAAAAATCATATCCAAAGGCCATCCTACCAAAGAGACGCTGCTTTGCACTACCTCTAGTCTGCCTGATCTGTGCAGAGTGAATAACAAAATTACAGCAAAATGGGGTGCCTATTTACAGGTGTTGAACTGCTTTGTTAGTGTTTAAAGTGTCAATACAACTTTCTCCAAAAATCCCAGGTTACCTATGAGGTCCTGTAATGCCAACCATGCTGTAATATCAAGGTAAGGGGCAGCTTCTAACCTTTGTCTTGGTAATGCCATCCTCCAGTGTAGTATTCGTCCAAGAGGGCTGGGGGTCTCCACGACTGTAGGATGTAATCCACCTGGTACTGCTTTCGCCAAGACAGCGACTGACAGAGCATTTCTCGAGCCTTGTCAATGTTGAAGTCACGAGCCCGCAGAAAACGAAGGATATGTTCATCTTTGGGGATCTGAGAGAAGAGAAATTCCAAGGATCAGGACTGCTATGTTACCTGTACCACTGCTCCATAAAGCCTGCAGAGCATACACTAGTTATTAATCTCTTAAAACTAAGATAACAAATACTAAACCTACATTCCTTCTCCCTCCCTCCCTCAACTGCTTCAGCTGAACGCAGCAGATGGTGCTAGGAGCACAAAAGAAGTGCCCCTTTGAAAGATACGGGTTTGATACCTACCCAAGTACTGCAGAGGCACAGCCTGCGAGAAGCCTTTCACTGATCCAACTGCCAGAAGCCCCAGCAAAGTCTGGGCTGGCTAAAGTGTCCCTCAGCTAGCTATCGACAAGGACAAACAAAATACTGAATAAATGTAAGAGCTGCAAGCTTACCTCCCCTTAGGGCAAGTTAGCAAAGGATGTAAAGCATCCATAGGTAACACATTAACTATTTGGGGGGGATCACGACTGTACAGCCTTCAAACGATTACCCACTAGCACCAATTCCAGCTCTTGTGCAGGCCCTTCTGCTCTGCTCTTGACCACACTTCCCTGGTGGTGTTTGAACAGGAAAGCTTTCGAGTTCTTCCACAGGCTTCCCTGCCCCATCACATGATACTAGCTCTTGGCAAAACAAACAAATCAACCAAAACTACAATATATCCTCTCTCTATCACTCATCCCAACACTTTCTATCAGTAATTCTAGCACCACGAACACAAAAGTGTTCCCAAACCAAGTCTGTGGAATGGCTCATTGAAACCTCCTTCCAAATCTCCCATGTTTCCTTCAGCTGAAAACCAGAAAATGTGCCAGTAATACTAGACAGTAGGGATCAATAAGAAACCTGACAGACTCCACAGAAGTGTTAAATTTGACTACAAGTCTGCCAGTTGCCAAAACAACTGGATTTCTCAGTCCCTTCGCCCCAGCTCCCCCAAAAGTGTTCAACCTCATTTGCTACATCAAGCTTTCATTAAAAATTCAGGTTCTGTGGAGCAAGGATAGTCTCCTCCAGAGTATCTGTACTGTGCTTAGTACAATGCCAGCAATCTGAGCCCTGCTGCAATACAAAAAAAAAAGCACGTGTTCAGGAGTCAAAGCTCTTTTTGTTTGTTCACTGACTTGCTCATGAAAACAGAAAGCAGGGAAGAAAGCAAAGCCACCAGCAGTGTCAGGCTGGGAGCAATCTCAGTTTCACAAGCTGGTATGAAGCTGCAAGAGGTATTAAGAATTGATTCCACATAAAGAGTTCAGGCAGCCTACAGCCAAGCCTAGAAGCACCTGAAGAGGAGATAGGAGATTAATGCTGTTCAGCATATTCTAACACTGCATTTGTATGACATAAGGAAGAGGGCAGCCTTCCCAAGTAGGATCTCAGATGTATTTAGAAGAATCATAGCAAGATTAAAGACAGCAGAATTTTCATCAGATGATTTACACATGCATTTCTGCTGCTCAGAGGAAGCTGTTATTCCCAGGACAACAGGCAAAATCCACACACATCTACAACAGCCCCTGGATCTCCTGGAAGACCCAGGAGAGGGGATGGCTGTTAGAAGGTTTTGTTACTTTTCATGTTTCAAACCTGTACTGTACATAGCTACAGGTAAGAGGCAAATTCAGTGCTTCTGTTTGGACCAAAGGCAGAAATTAGTTTCTTATTTATCTTTGTCCAACCAAAGCAGTAACTTGCATACACAAGAAAATGAAGTTTTCTTCATTTCAGCCTGTTACTCTGTTTACTAATGAAGCTACAAGTACTGTTCTACATGGTGCAGAGCTATTGATTACAGCTTTAAGTCTCTGCAATTTTAACACCATCTGAAGTTTGTTTCTTCAACTACTCAGATTTTTAAAGCAGTGATAAATCTAATTAGAAAGAATAATATCTGTTTTGGAAGGAACAGGGAATGGATAGTGAAATAGGATCAAGAGAAAAATAAGAGGGGACAGTTTCCAGGACCCAAGAGGCAGTTGTTTCACTTTTTCTCACATGCTGTCACTTTTACCTCCTCCAGCCTCTGACTGGAACAAAACAGGCAAACATTAGAATGTGCTTCTTCCACCTGAAACCGAGAGCCTTGCAGATCACATGTGGATAAAGTCTCACTGTCTTCAGGCTTGTTTTCAGCTGGATACCCAATAGCTGAGATAGCTCCTACCACACCAAAATCGACATGGTTTTACTGCACAGATCACTGTAGATCTGAAAAGTTTCATGTCCTGTGTATTTCAGAGCATAACTATAGCTGGGAATTCATCCCTGCCCCCTTTGTTCTGCATCTGCTTGTTGTCAAGCACCTTTTGAATCAGGGGAGACATGGATCGCAAGCAATATTTAGTAGAGCAAGTTTTATTAAATAATCTGTTGTTATTAGCAGGTAACCACTCACACAGTTCACTCACACATACTCACAGTTACCTGGTTAGTCAGAGGCCAGCCCCAGCTGTTTACTCGGAGGCAGAGCATCCTAGTGACACAATACCAGCTTGCAGGCAGGTGTTCAGATGGTCCTTCAAGGTGTTGTTTGGTCCATCAGCTGTATATATATTCCTGCAGTCTCTACCTGCATCCAGCAGCCACCACGCTCTTGGACATGGTCCAAGTTATACAACCTGTTGTTGATGCTACTCTATACCAGCGGCCTTGGACAGATTTGGCAGATGTTTTGTGTTCCAAGTTTATCGGCTCTTGCAGATTCAACAGCATTGTTAGTCTTCAGCGCTCATCAGCTGCTGGGAAACTTTCCTACACTACCTCAACACATACTGCTCTTCTCTTCAGCCTGCGCTTTTCTGGTAACTGTTTCTCCATCCACATTCACTGGCACCAACAAAGCCCACATGCACACTCACACAGAAGAGGACAACTTCTTGTGTTCAATAATGGAACTAAGTCTTTGTTATATTTACTTCTACATGAGTGATAGACATTAGTTTTCCCAAGAGAAAAAACAGGGCTTTAAAATCATGTTTAAACTCCTTCTACTCAGACAAGACATGCTCTCCCCGCTCTGAGAAAGATACAGCAAGGCACGCAAAAGTACTGGCAAGATCCTTGCAAACAGCAGCCTCTTTTGGAAAGCCTAGTTAAAAAAAAGTCTTCCAAAGCCCACGAATGTGGGGGTACCTCCTAACCCATTCTGTGTGGCTGTCTGAGCAGTTACCTTCCAAGCCAGGAAGCTATTACTATTGAAACCCTACCTAGCTGGACTTTGTTTTCAAGGGGGATCACTTGCTCCAACCATTTTCCTCCAGTTTTCCCCTCTTCTTAAGCACTCTTTATCCACTCAGCCCACCCAGTTACGTCTGTGGCTATCCTTGGTCCGTGCTTCCCGCACAATCTCTCTCCATCAGGAAACCTGGAGTTAGATCCCTCCGGAAGCATTCAAGCTGCCCTAGATCTTTTCTTTTCTCAGCCACATACCACTTACCCTCTTGGCCTGATGTAGAGACTCCCCTTCAACCAGGAGGAGCCCAAGCAGCTGCTGAACATTACAGCAAAGCAGAGACACACCTAGCCCACAGCACTCGTCCTGCTTTTCAGGGAAGAAATGTTTCCATCTATACTAGCTGGCCAACTCCAGCTGTACTTGGCTCCTCTATTTTGGAGGTTTATACAATGTACCTCACACTGTAAGGTGAGACTGTCTCTGCCTCCCAAATCCTGTGTGGTTTTGAAATAGTACATTTTGATAAAGGGGATTAAAACAAGAACAGAATGAATGCTCCTCTAAAGAATTCAGCCCTTGGCTGTACAAGCTTACACTACCAACTGCCTCTCTGCTGAGCAGCACCTGCCCAGAGAGTGGGGACACACCACCAACGCAGCGAACCATTTCTCCCACCATACGCTGCAGGTCTTGGGAAACACAACCTCTCCCGACAGGCCAGCCTGGGCTACCCAGCCCTGGTCAATGCCTACTCTAGGCAGACAGTAAACGCATCACGCTCAAGGGACCACAGAGCGGAGAGGAGCAGTCTGTGATACTCTTGGATCCTTTTCCTTGCCAAAACAGTTGAGTCTCAACACACACAAATTGTCTGTGACCCTGAGTTTTATTGTGGGGTTGAAGGCACACAAGCTGTGAGAACAATCACCTTCAGGCTTGCAAACCCACCTTGCCTTTGTGCGTTTCTTGAAGCCACTGGCGAAGGCGGATCAGGCAACTCTCTTGAATTGGAGTCAGCTGGCCCAGATATCGCTCAATGTAATCAGCATCCAATTTGTCAGCTAGAGGAAGAGGGGGAAAAAAAAACAACAAACCAACAATTCAGAGGAGACTTAGCATAGCCAGAAAGGAGATGTGCAGTTATTTCTATACATCAGGTTACGTGTGATTTACACTGGGAAAATGCAGAAGCCCTCATTTTAGCTGCCTGAGGGAAGCGAGTGATATTCTCACAGTGATTAGGGCATGAGGACACAGACAGCATGTAAGGTATCGAAGCTAGATCACTCTGCCTGTGTCTTAGAACACTAATATTTCATTCAACCCTGAACTATTCCAGTAGGAGCTTTAAAAAAAAAACAAAAAAAACCACGAAAACAAACTAGGAGCTCTGGCACTCATCTCATTAACCACTCCAAAACCTGGGCACTTAAATCCTCTAGTGTCCTAAAGATCTCACACACAATCCCCATGACAAGAGGCTGAAAAGCAGATAGCTGAAAACCAAAATGTTATTCTGCTTATGAACACCAGAGGGAAAGGGAGAATAACACTACCATTTCTGACAGCAAGGCAGATTTTTGGCATGAGGAGATGCTCTGTGCATACCAGCAGCTCAAGGTCCCCCCCAAGACAAAAGGGCCAGGGGTTTGAGACTGCCAGAATTCAGAGATAAAAGCAGACGTGCCATCTGAGGTTTGTGTGTGCAGATGCTAGCAAGGAGGACGTGGTACCCAAAGGGGAGCAGCGCAGGACAGTAGCTGGTCTGGAGGCATGCAGGCACACGAGGAGGAGGGCTGGGAGAAGAACCTCTGAGCTGGCTCTTCATTAGGCAGGATTTTTTTTCAGCAGATACCATTAACTTTAGAATAAGGCCTGGACACCCACAGGATAAGCTGTTGCTGACTGATAATACAGAAATTATATTTGATAAGTGCTACGCCCCCACCGAATCCACACAGCTAGCAAGCTGGGGAGCAGTCCCAGGGAAGCTAATCACTTCCTAAACATCAATATAAGCAGAAAAATAAGAGCTACTCTCCTCTTCTACTAGATGGGATCTGCCACTCTTCGATTAACTTTAACCTCAAAGCACAGGAACATTTCTTAGTCAGCTCCTCTGTGGATTTCAATCCCTTTCCCAGATGGATTCCAACACAGAAAAGCTACCAGAGAAGGTCTGGTGGGACCAGAACTGTTGATAGTTCCGAATTCCAAGTGGTTTCCCTAGTTACACTCAGTAGAACAAGTGTGTCTTTCCTTCTGAGGAATGACAACTCCTATTTCTAATATTACGGCTCTAAATTAAGAGGCCCCTCCTATTTCTGCCATAAAAGAATTTTATTTAGTCTAGAAGATACCATCAGATCAGCACACAGGAAGATAAAGTCCGATTCGGGCATTTTGTGCAAGAAATGCATTAGGCAACATTCTGCAAGTTTGTCTCTGCTTAATAGACAGGCAAAAAACATTCAAACCAATCCCCAAGAACACTGATTTTTGAACAGCCAAAGTATTTAATTATAATTCAGTTGTGGCATACCTTTAAGTTTCTCCAATTTGAAGTATAAAATACCTTAAAAGCCAGATCAAACCCAAGGTTTTTTCCTAAGCTCAAACAAAAACATACTGCCTGCACAGTTTTTCTTGGCTTTTCAGTTTTGGAAAAAAAAAGTTCCATTGTTTGTGTTTTTCTTGAGGAAAGAAAATAACTTTCCCTCTACTCCACCTACAACCCAGAAGAAAAAACTCATGCCAAAAAAATAAAAATAAACTCATTAGTCAGTGCTAGTCAAGGCATTTCGATTGCCAGCAGCTGCTCCTGCCTGGACAGTGCATACCATCAGGGCTGACAGCTTCTGCTGGGGGGCAGGAGCTGCCAGTTTGCTCTTTGGTAGTTCCACGAGCCCCAGACTCCAGCAGTGCATCATCAGCGTCATGTCCGACAGCCGGGGTTTGCTCATCCTTCTGTCCGCACACTGGGGGAGGCGTCCAGCGGGGGATGAATGTGATCCCTTGGGAGATCAACTCCTTCAGATAGTGTTCAATCACTTCCTTGCCCTGAAGGGGAAAAAAAACTCTCATTGGGAAAAAAAAATCCCATCTCCCCAGAACCAGCAAGGTGGAAAAGTGTTTTCCTCAGGACTGATGACTAATGCTGTTAGAGATAAAAAGAAGGGAAATAGTTGTCTCCTTCCATCTGCCTGACTGTTGGAAAAATTGCGGTATGAAAGCACCATACAAGTGGTGAATTATAACGCTGGCCATGCAAATTCCGATGCTATGAATGCAAGTACCTTTACAACACTTTTATCCTGTTCTCCTGCTCCCAAACCACCAGTTAGCTGTCCTGTTCCTCTGCAGCCCAGAAGAAAAGGCCACCAAAAGGAAGCCCAAGCTACTGGAGAGACAGGCTGCTGATTTTTACCCAGAATGTTCTCTTCCACACAAGAACAGTGTTCTCACTGTCTGAGGAGCCTGGCACCCACGGCATCCACTGCGATCCTCCTCTGGCACAGCCTGCTCCCTCCCCTGCACAGACACATTCCAGCGAGCAGATTGTTTTTGCTCATTGCACACTGTTTTTTTCCTTCATTTGCCCTACTGAGGGATTTCAGAGACACAAGCGAGGGTATAACAACTATAGCGGGTCTATTTTACCAAAAAGAAGAGAAAAAGAGGCAGACTGAGAGCAGGCGTTGATTTTTTTTTTTTAATGTCTCAAACTTACCCGCTTGATATTTGAAGTGTATTGCTTCATGGCAATTTTTTCCACTGTGCTTTCAAAGCCAAAAAATGACTTTATGTCGAGAGACGCAGACTGTTCAAAGCAAGTCCACTCTTCATTCTCAGGGTGAACCTAAGCTCAAAGATACACACAGGGTTGGATGGTAGCAGACAGTTCACATTGCAGCACGGCCCTCGCCCTGGTACCAAACTGGCTATTTAATCTCCAGAGCTACAGAGCGAGGGGGCAGAAGAGGCTTCTCTATGAGGCATCGACAGATCCACCTTTAAGCCAGATTTAAGTCTCCCAGAGTAATAGAAGCACATCATGAACCAGACATACGGATGTTTGTGGTTCTTCCAACATTCTTCGCACACACAAGGAAATCAAGATTAAAAGCCATCTCTGCCCCAGCACAACTGAACGGTAATATTCGAAGCAGAAGTTGCACTAAAATAGTAGTGAGACTGCCCACTTGAAACCATCGCGTCAAAACCTCCTTACAGAAAGACACGGATGGCCTCTCAGAACCTGCAATTAAAACCCCTACATCTGCAGCAAAGGAAAAAGAACACAAACCAGGGTTTTTTCTAGTTTTGGATAGGAAACATCCACTGAATGCCAGTTTTCCCCCCAAAACATAGGAGACCTAGCAGAGCAGGGAGTTTTTCCCACTGTCAGTTCAATACCCACCTTTCCTTTCTAGCCATTTCCCCTCAGTTACTCTATATATGGCAAAAACCTATATAAACTTTTCCTCTTTTAAACTTAACCATTTTCTGAGAGGGCTCTGCCTTTTCTCTGCAGGTGCTGCTGTTCACAAACTGACATGAAAGAAAAAAATTCCAGCCCACACACAAAGATACAAGCTCTATAAAGGACACAGATTCCCCCAGGGAGATCTTAAGTAACTGCAAAAGCAGGATCATATTTCTCCAAGTTGCTTCAGAGAACACTGCAGAAAAGGAAAGATGAGAATAAACCTCCTTCCGGTGCACTCTGGTAGGGGAAAGGGAACCGGTAAAAATAGAGCAGAGAACCATCTTGAGGATGCAGACAGCTAGCGCCCGCCCTGTTCCAGGAAGATTGCTCCCCTCAAAGCCCAGCTGCTGACGTTTCCTTCCGAAGGACACGAGCCGGAGGCAACACAGCCAAAATCAGCAAGTGCAACAGTGTCTGAGCGATTCCAGAGTTGACCTGGGAGCACTTCAGAACTGTCAACGCCTTTCACAATGATGGAAGTTTGATTTACTGCTGTTTTTAGGAAGCCCTGTGTAGCCACCAAGTGATCTCTGGCTCAGGAAACCCCTTCACCATCCAAAACATTAATAGCTTTTCAATTCTTTGTCTTGCTTGAAGGAGAAGCTACTTAGAGTTTGCTTACTCCCAAGAAGCTGAGCTGCTGTCCAGTTGCCAAAAGGACAGGTAAGTAACAGGATCTGGACTTTTGTTTAGGGAACAAAAAGCAGTATCTGATTGCTTCCAGAAACAGATGAAGCTATTTAATGGTGACTGAGCCCTAATAGCACAATTACAATGAAATGGCATGCTGCTCCTGAAGATACAGCCACAAAGTGAGACACCCCAGGCCACAAATAAGGCTCAAGACCTGTCTCCAAATATTTAGAGCATGAAGATCATGACAAGGTGCTAAAACTTTCACTTATTTGTGGGCAAAATTAGTTGCCTGACTTCCCTCTGTCCCTCATCATAATAAATATTAAGGGTTTCCTTCTCAATAACCAGATCTAAACACATGCCCAAGCTCCAGATGCTTTTATTAACTTGAATTTCAACCAAAAAGAAACTCAGAGAACACCGGCAGCTCTGGAGCACCATCTGTGTTTTCTACTCTCACCCAACACTCCAATCAGAGAATCACAGTCAACCTAAAAAAGTTTAAGCCCTGCAAAAGCCCTGGAAAAAGCCAGCACCCTACGACCCAACGGCCTTCCAGTCCAAGAGTATCTAATCTTAGTACGCCACTGTCTAGTGTTCAAAGTCATTCAAGCAGCTTCATCCTGTATATTAGTGCATGATTTTCAGCACCTCCTTCACAGATAGAAACAAAGCACTTACCGAGTAGCTACACGTCTCGACAACAACAACACGGTTGGCAAAAGTTTCATTGTGGGCTTCAATGCGGAGAGTACGCTCTTTCCAGTTCACTGTGTTTTTCTGGATGAAGAAGACATACTCTACCCCTGCAATCTGAGAAGGATGAAGAACCAGAAAGAGAGCAAAAAGAAAGAGTAACTTCAAGAGACTTTATTAATCTTAGCCAGCCAGCAAAATCCAGGACTCCACCTTCCACTTGCCTTCTTTAGCAGCCTAGGAGCATCCACATTCAGTTTGCAGCTCCGTTCAATGATATGTATAGCTCCGTCGTCACTCCTGGATTCATGCAGGATTTCACTCCCCAGGAAGACTGGGATCTCTGGGCATGTAGGAAAGCGCTTCTCATATGCCTGGAAGTGAAAACAAAAAACCCCTTCTGGCTAGGATCAACTTTAACTCTTTCTGAATTAGTTCCCTTATAGCAAGAGTCCAACAGAACAGATGCCCTTCACCTCTGAGAAAAAGGGAGCCAATGCAGGGGTTGAAGTTAAAGCAAAATAGTTACGAACAGAGCTGGCACCCCCTTCATGTCAGTCATCTAGCTAAGCATGTCTTAATATAACTTTTCTTTCACACATGAAGCACAAACAAAAACTTGTTGCTAAAGTGTACTGGGAAAGACTCTCAATAACTTGAACATCAGGCATCTAATCTTTAGTCAGCAAAAGCCAGCACAGCTCTGCTGATTTCTGCTACCTAAAGTCTTGACCCAGAGATAATAAAATTCAAGTTAGACATATTGCCTGTATGAAGAAGCAACTTAAAAACATTCAATACTCCTGTGCCTTAAAAATGTGATGTGTCAAAACACTTCTAGTTGCCCCAGACTATCAAGGGTAAGACCACCAATTATCAGATACTCATTCTGCCTTGATTTATCCATTTCTAAAACAATTCTGTCCTGGTTCTGAAATCTTCCTTTTTTTAAATAGCCCACATCCCTCTGAAAAGCCTTTTATCCAAAGCTTCTTTATCAGCTCTAGCAAAAATTCAGCTTTCCATGGCACTTGCAGCAAAACAAAGTTAACTTGCATAAGTGCTACCTACTATTGCTCCTCTTTCCCCGACTTCTCCATCTCTCTTTATATTGCAAGATCTTTGCAGGATGGAATGTTTTCCTTGGATTTCTGAAAAATCTCTTGCATATTGGGATGCTATTGTAAATTTATTGTAAATATTTATGGTAAATAGGTAATTGAAGCAACACTAGCACAAGCTGCACAAGCAGCCCAGGATTCAACTACAGCTGTGACAGGAGGAGAACCCATGCTCTCTTTCCATTGCACTCTCACACAGAACTACACCATTCTGGTCATAAGATATTTTTGGTTTTTTTGCTATTATTCCACAGTTGAGCCTAATCTCTATGAACGGCTGCCATTTTCCCATCTCCCATAAGACACAACCATTTTATACAGCACATAAAAATATAAATACTAGTGACAGAATTATCTACCACAAAAGAAAAATATTACTGTGATAATAATCAAGATCAGCTCAGTTGTCAGCACGTGCACAGCACCGTGGGCATGGTCAGGGTGGCTGCATTTTCTGTTACTACAGCAGTTCAAAGGCTGGTTGCCCCTGTATGTATTCACATACCCTGGTGCTGTGAATAATACCTGCTCTTAAAATAGCTCAGGCACTTAAGGACACATTCCATATCTCCTGCTCCTAGACCTTTGAACAGAATAGAAGTTATTTCAGATTATCATATTTCTCTAGTATCAGGAGGAAAGTGCAAGCAGACTACCGGCTGGAGTTCTGGCCATAAACAAAGCACACAGGTCTTTAAATCATCCTCTCCAAGCCACTGAGTAATGTACTGCTTGCTTTGCCACAGTTCTCAGAGAACTTTCCCATATCTGTGAGGCCTCTTACTTGTGCTTTTCTCTCCTGATCACAAGAAAAACTAAAACATTTTAGATAAACATAAAACTTCCCAAGGCAAGTGAACATTTCCAACACCAATCCACCTGGCTCCATACAACAAAAAGCACACTTATTGCTTTAAGAAGCTTAATTTGTTACGATGGAAATTTGCAGACAGATGTCAGACACTGACGCAGGATGCTTCCTGCTATCTACTCCTGATATACTGCACTTTACAAGTGTAACTGAAAACCCTACCCTAAAAGAAGGCTGCCCCAGTTAATCCTATGACTTCGGAAAACAGCAGCTAGTGCAGAGGCTAGACAACACCTTGAGTGCCAAAAGATCACATGAGAACGGTACTAGGATTGTCCAAATACTTGACAGCAAATCAAAAGTCCATCTAAATATCTCAGGGCTTCTTTCTGCAAGGAGTGCCAGGCCCTCCTCAACCTCAGCTATGCGGCATCGTACCCCTTGAACTCAGGCACGGTCCCCACCACCTCAGCTCATGGCTCCAGGCAAGCAGGTAACACCATATGCTCCAGGGCTCCGTGTTCCATGGACAAGAATGAACAAGCGAAGGCTGAGCCGACACCATCCATTCCTCTGGGTCAGGATTAGGCTTGGCAAGGATTTCTTGCCCCAAATGCTCCTGATTTCTCACAAGTTTAAGAAGTGCAAAGCAACTGAACTAGAAGAAAGTCGCAACTATGGTGGTCTCAGCTTTTTTACCTCCACTCTTTCAGGGCTGCAGCTATGCCAGGAACATTTGAGAGGGAATTTGCAGAGAAACAAGAGCTGTTCTAACAGGACAGCAAACAATCAAAGCACAGATACCCTCCACAGGCCTCACTTCAACAGCTTCACCAGGAGCACTGAGCTGGAGGTACCTCCTCACCATTGAAAGACCACAATGGCCAGTCTGAAGCCCCACACACCACCACTGCATCCAGGCACCTCCAGCTCCCGTCTGAAAATAAAGCCACTGGATCTCAGCACACAGCCGTTTCTTTCTCCACCAAGTATGCACTTGACCTAGCTGGAGACAGGCTTCCTAATAAACTGTCATTAAATCTAGCAAAACCAAGACCAGGATGACCACTAACAGAGTGCAGTTACTATTTCAGACAGCTAAACAACATCCAGAGAATAAAGAAAGGTCAGGGAAGCACATGTCTATGCACAGCCCTGGCGATATAACCAAGAGAAGAGCCCAAATCCATCACCTAAACAGGTGGAACATTTCCATATTTGAGAAAATATCGATGTGCAAAAAGGATTCTAAGTCCTTTGCTAATCTTCTTTGCACAACAACTCTAAAAATACAGCAGCTGAAGATGCCTGAGATCATATGAAGGACAGCTGGACCACCATGCTGAAGTCACAATACAGTTGTACTCTTAATGTGCCGATCTTTCATCACTGAAGAGACCAAGCTATCAGGAGAACAATCCACCTTTCACACCCAGCACCCTCTTATCAAAATCAGTATCTATACACAACAGTACCTTTTTGCTCCAACAGAGCAACTGCAGGAAATCAAAGACAGAAATTTGCCAGTACTAGTTGTTATTTTCTTCTCTTCCACGATTCTGCAGAGTGCAAGGTGAACAACAGAATATCCCAGTCAAATGAAAGGCATAGAGTACTTAATATCACCTTGTTTTAATACTTTGGCTGCTAATCTGCCTGCATTTGCTCGTTTCCTTGCTGCAGTAACTCTGCACTGACTAGCATATAGGAACTATGCTTTGTCTCTCCCTTCTCTGCCCCTCCTTCCCCAGAAGGAATAACAGCAGTATTGTGCCGCTACTTTCTCCTAAGTGCATATCCACAATGTTGCTTTAAGACAACCACCTCAATGACCAAGTCTTGAACAGGATCAAATATATATATATAAAATGAAGGACTCCATGAAGCCACTCCCTCCCTTCTTCTAAACCCCACTGGGATTAACATGGACAGGCAGAACCAGCTCACGCTTTGCACACCTCCTGCAAATCCTCCAGCCCAAGCAAGCCAGCACATCACCCGAAATCCCAGCTTGGGCTCCTTTACCACCATGACCAGTCTCTAGCATTGACTTCACACCAGATGGAACCAAAGACAGTCCCCAAGCAGTTGCGCAGCTGCAGGAGCTGTCTGGGCAAGCACTGCATACACCTCGTTTATGAGGCAAACTATCTCAACAACCCAGTTTACAATAATTATTTTCTTAAAGGTTCAGATTAACGTGCTCTCTTTGTACCCAAAGCAACCATTTCACAAGAGACAGTAGCTCAGGCCCACCAGTGTCCTTCCCTAAACCAAGCTGGTTTTCCCCAGATTTCTTGCAGAAAGAAGTCTTGCAAAAACCAGTGCAATGTTGTGGGGTTTTTGTAGTGGACTGTATACATAATGTGACCAAAATACAAGTGTCATTGAAATCTTTGCAGTCATCTCCCTCAGACTGAAATGACACAAGAGGGCTGGTGAAGACAGAGGAGTTTGGGATCTGCCTGAACTCTCAAAAATATTTTGCTTTGAAATATAACCAATTGTTTTTGAGTGCATTTAAAGTGTAAAAAAAATAAATCCCTTAGATACAGATGACAGTCTGTTGGAATTAGAAAATTCAAATAAGTAGAAAATAAATGAAAAAATTTATAAGGGAAAAAACTTCAACTAAAAATAATTAAAACACACAGGAAAGTCCTAACAGATACTGGTGGTTTCAGTAGCGTCAGATCGTTCCCACCAAAGGGAAGCTTGTGCACGGCTGCGGTGAGTGTGCGCAGGGTGCCAGGGAGGGGGCTCTCCAGCCTTGCCGCATAAACCCCCAGCAGCGGTAGCATAGACAAAGCCATTTCACACTGCTTACGGGGGGCTCTGCATCCCAGCCCAAGACCCCTTAGTGCTACAGGAGCTGACAAATGATTAATCACAGCCAGCAACGATTAATCAACAGTGATATGGCTATGAAATCAATAAGTGCTGTGACCGAGGTTTTGCCCTGCAAATAACAGGGTTTGGCCAGCAATCTCCTGGGAGATGCGTTTGAGTGGTTTTACCTATGCTGGCCAAACATTATGGGACCAACACCGTGACAGGCAAAAATACCTTGTGAGAAGAGAGTCTCTGAGGACAATGCAAGGAAGCCACACTTAAGTGTCCTAAATTGTTGGTCAAATACACAATAACCAGCACAAAGAAAAGTACCTCTGAGAAGAGATTGCCCTGAAGGTCAGCCAGACGCCAAACAAGAACAAGTTATACAAGAATACAAACATCAAAACAAAAAAATGACATTCTAAAGCCTCACAACCATAGAGAAAAGGGGAACTTACTCTCCTCTACAAACGCCCTACTTCACCTGCTTAATCCCTTCCCCTCCGGAGCTCAGAGGTCCTCCCCAAGTCCTTCACCTTCCTATTGCCAGCTACACGTTGCCAGTGCGTGTATTCCCGCTCCCCCCCGCCAGTGTCATCTCCTGCAGACTGACAATAACTGTATCGCTGCTGTTTCCTACATGATGCAGAGAACACGGCCAGAGGGTAGGATCTTTTATAACAGCTACTCCAGTTACTCCTTTGTGGGTTTCAATATCCTTTTCTAGCAAGTGACCTTGAAATCAATTACACAACAGATGCCTTTGGAATCCAAAACAACAGGGACTTTGTTGTTGATGAATTATTGCATGAAACAAAACACCTCAAAAACCAAACTCTCCTGCACACTTTGAGGCTCCTGGCAGTTTCCTCCAGCCCGGTGTCTGCTGTGTCCTGAGTGGTTCCGAGGTGCTCCAACAAGAGGCAGCTTTTCTTAGATGATGTAGTTTCATACCTTAATATTCTAGAAGGAATGTTATCCTCTCAGTCTCAGGGCTGCCTAACAACTTCCAGGGCAGCAGTTCTGGCTTCCTCCCCACACCAGCCACCTAAGAGAGGTGATTCTTCAAGTTTCTCACTAATACACCGCAAACAGGCAAACTGGTTTGGATTCTCCCTATCAGTGTGCAGATCCTTTAGCAGAGTAAATATAAAGAGCTTGCCTGCTATATGCTGCTGACCATGAAATCATGCAGAAACCAAGCTATTTTGGAACAGCAGTTGGCAGAAACACATTCATCTTCTACTCAATAAGTGATGCTCTGAAGTGGCTGCATGGACATCATGTCTTTAGGGTTTGGTTGGTAGTTTGGGGGTTTTTTTTATACTGGCAGGGCTTCCTTCGAGATGGCATTGTGGAAATCTGCTATTTCAGATTCGAGCAAGAGCACAGGAATGGACAAACTATGGGCTGAGTCCTGTACGGTGCCAAGATGAACTTCAGAGGGATCTTCAAGTGTGTAAAAGTTCAGTTATTGGGGAAAATTATATTGCGTAGAACATACGGAGGAATTAAACTATTATGCAGCTGATGTAGACAGAAACTGTTATAGTCCATATTATATAAATAAGTTACAAGGATAAGACTTCATCCTTGCACTAAGAGCTAAAACACTTCAAACTTTCATGATCAAACACAGAGTTTAAATCTGTATTAACGAGATTCCTCGAGGTCATGTTACAGCCATGTGCAGTTTGCCAGGACAAAGGAAGAAAATGTATGTGTCTATGTTCAGATGAATGGGAAACGAGAAGGAGATACGATATCAGGCTTTGGGCTAAAGATGTCCAGATCGTCATCGCTTTCAAAAGAGATGATGAAAGTAAGATAAGACCCCTCATCACTTAAGTAGGAAGAGGATGCGTTTGGACTAGCTTTTCAGCAGCTCTAACGATACATAAATATCTCTCTCCAAATTCAGGCATTTTCAGATTATGGCCTTCTAGGAAAAAAAAAAAAATCATTTCATCTTGCAGTCCCTCCTCCTACTTAGTCTCAGTGCTGAAGGGAACCACAGAGTCTGCCTATGTATTCATCAGACAATAATCCATTTGCTTTGTAATCACTAAAAGAGATAACAGCTTCTCACTAGCCACAGTAGGGCAAAATAAAATACACATGGAACAATTAGGAAAGGGGAGGGATCCAATGGGTATTTGGGGTACAGAAATGCACTGCAGTCAGGGAAAGGGAACTTCATTTTAAGGAGGTGCAGAGCATCTGCAAAGTAGCAGAAAAAAAATCTTTGGGGCCTGAGAAAAAACACCTTTCCTGGAAAGAAGAAAAAGATTTGCCAGTGAGAAGTCCACCGGACCACAGTACCCAGGCTACAAACATTGACCCAGTGTTATCTCTCCCTGGGCTACAGCCAATCATTTGCCTCATTTCTTCAGATTTTGGTGAAAGAAACAATTCAGAGAGCAGCAGCTGTCTATTACAACACAGGCACAACCAAGTGACACAGCGAACCTACTAAAATCAGGACATGCACTGCAGCTGCACCAAGCTAACTCAGGAAGCTACCAACGTGCCTGACCTCCTGTCCGAGAAGAAAGACAATCCCATTCGAGCTGTTCTGCTATAGCATTCTCCTCTGCTTATCAGTGAGAAGAAGCTTGGTGGTGGAGCAGTTCAAGTCACAAACAGCACAACACATTGGTCTTTACAAATACCTATGGAAGCAATGCCTTATCCAGGAACCATTGCTAGCTGGTTGGACACATCTGCCACAGCCCATTGCAGAAAGAGATGGATACACTGAAACAGGAAGGCAAGGAAGCAGACATCTCAGGTGACTAACGCCTTAAAGAGTAAAGTGGCCTAATCAAGTGTTACACCACATGCTTACTGCTCAGTGAATCTCCCCAAAAATCAAAAAGGCTGGCTTACAAAGTGATGCCAGAAACTGCTGTGAGAAATTATACAAATGGCCCATAATTCAGGGTCAAACGTGGGCAGGTTACTGTGCTTCACAGTTTAAGAAAACTCGTGCTGGTTGAGATGTAACAATTGATGATGGTTCTAGATTTTCTCACCTCTTTCAGTCCCTGCTCAAGATCTATTTGTTTACCTGCTGTACTTACACATTCAGCAGAAGAGAGAAGGATCTTTGAGTTCGAAAATGGCGATACCTCCAGCTTATGTCCCCTTGTACTCTGCTGCAGGGCCATTGAACTACAGCTTACTTGGGAGCTCATCCATTCCAGCTCTAGACTGCACTGATCAGATTAAGCTTGAGACACGACTCATTCTTCAAGGAAATAAGCCTCCATGTTGCAGCTGGGGAAGGAGATTAAAGAAAACAGGGACTATCCTGTACAGTCTCTTTGAATTACTGTAAATCTTCTCTCCATCCCACACATAGTGCCAGCACCATCCGCTCCTAAACCATTCTTGCCCAGCAAATGGAGTCTTAGCAGTGGCAATGCAAAGCTATCAAAGAGACTCGTAAAATCCCCACAAGACACTAAGCAGGCCAGATGTGCAGATGTTACCAGCAGTTCTCCAGAACTCTGACTAAATAAGCAGTTATTCCATCCACTTCCAGCAGCTGTGGTAAACAGCTTTCACCAAACATTTTTTACTCACTCAAGGAGTAATGTCCCACACCATAATCTCAAGAGAAATGTCAGCTCTTTGCTCAGCCTGACTATTGCTCACTCTCAACCTGCTTAATACCAGGAGGAGGTGGTGGCAGGGCACGGGTTCCGAGCACATGAATACAGCTGTGACGAATCATCCCAGCTGACACAGAGATCATTACTTACAGACTTTTGTTGCCAAATGCTTCTCAACAGCAAGATGATGGGATATTTATAGTGTACGTTGACAGCATGGTTTCAAACCATCAAGTCACACTGAAACATCATGTCTTGAGTCAACACTAAATCCTCTGTAAGTGCATAAAATGTTAACCCAGTAGCTTCTGATAATCACAACAAATTTACCTTTAAAACATGGCAAAAAGTAGAGACAATGGACGCTGCCTTCATAAAATACCCAGCACAGACCATGGCTGCAGACACCACCATCCACATCCAAAGATGACTTGTCTGCGCTCAAGAGGCAAGTTCTACATACAAACAATCCTGCTAGAAAGAGCAGATTCTGTTTATTAGGGGAGCATCCATTTCTTAACTACTGCTCAGATTATTTATTATCAGGACATTTCGGGTCATATGTGACATGGATTGAACACCAAAGAATAACTATTTTAAAGCATTTTCCCTCCTTGCACATTGATTCTTTCTCAATCTCTGGGGTGCCATCAACCAGGAATACCATTTCAGACAGTATCTGAAAAACTGTGTTGTTATCTGTGTCGCAGCAGCTCCAAAGGAGCTTTTGAGCACTGGGCATGAAGGTTACACACTGCAAAGCTCTACCCCATGTCATCTGCGCCTATCCAAGGACACGGTGGGTAGCAGGCCACTGCAGGAACCTCTTCTCTAGCACTCCTGCAGATGCTGCACTTAGAGCCTCGCTCCAATCCCTTTGGCTACTCTGCACAGCCACTGCTGCTTCATAGATATTCCAGCTGCCAGAAACCACTCCGGTCTCCCTGCAGCAAGCGCTCTTCTTGTTCCAGAGTTCATGCTTGAAAGCAGAGGCTAAGAACTGGCATCAAATATTTTAGTTAAGATTTTACTTTTCTTTAAAACCATCCTGTGATGATATCGGAATAATGACAACTTGGAGCTTCAGATGGGGATATTCCAGTCTGTAATTACAATTAAGTATATAGGAACCTCTAAAAATGTATTCTGTGGTGCATCTGTGCTGTAGGCACTGTAAGATATTGCACTGTAGATGACCTAGACAGCCCATCTGCACATCTTACACAGCAAGACAGGAGCAGCCTAAGACCTGGATGGGCTGTGAACACACACATTGAACTTGTCACTCTAAACAAACCCACAGAACTAACGTGATCCTTGCTAGACATCAGTCTGCTTCTACATTATACTGCTTTCACACACTATTTCATCTCTCACCACACACACACCCCATTTTATCTATGTTGCAATGTGTATTGCAAGCTGTTTGGGCCATGCTGGGGTGCCTACCTAGCAAAAGAGGGCTCAGAGATTCTGTTGGAAAAGCATCACCAGATCAGTCAGTGAAATATTGAATCCTTTAAGACACCACAGCATTAGAGAGGAGAGCATGCACGATATAGCAGGATTTAAGCAGTCTCTTTATACACTCATCGTGCTAAATGTAACAGAAAGAAGTCATTAAACTAAGCTACTTAAAGATCCAACATCTTTAACACAATGCATATTGATTCTGAAAAGGCACAAATAAAAATAATTTTGAAAAGGTATATGGAAAGCAATTCTAGCTGTCAGGGAACTGAACCTTAGTATTCAGTTTCTTCTCCTGCAGCTAAACCTGACAGCTGAAATAGCAAGGAGCTGCTTCAATTAGACTGCATTTAGAAGCCTCCCAACACTCTTGGCACAAAAGAACGTTGGGACAATTGTGAAATAAGTGATGCATTTTGATTTTAGTCGTACTGGATGTTTGACTCTTGCATGTAACCATGGGCCAGACCCTCAACTGCTGTAAATGAGCAAAACTTCAGCAACCACAAAGCAGCTTTGCCAGTGTAGTCAAGGCTGATCTGCTGGTGGATTATTCGGGGGCAAGTGAGGATCCCTGCCAAATCCAGTGACTATCATTAAGACTGCTTCAGTAGCATCAGATGTGCGAGAATCTCACACAGCGACCACGGATGATTGCTTTCAATGGGTTACAGCCCTGTGTTACAGGATAAGAGAGTAAAGATGATGGAGAAGGAATACTTTCTGCTGCTTACTCCATGTGAAATAATTTCTGACTCTAAATAAGCCTGCAAAATTTGTAGCCTGAACTAAATTTGCCACTCAGCTTGTTAGCGCCCCCGACACTCAAAGCATAGAGAAGAGACAGAAGTATACACCATTAATTTCCTACTTTATCTTACCTGAAATATAAAGAACTCTAGATGAACTAAACACAAAAAACCCCACTGAATTGCCACTAAAACTAGAAAAGAGAGTTTCAGAGCTGCTTGGAAGCACAAGTGGCAGGCCAGGACCTCAGCTAACCAAGCTTTCACTCGCAGACACAGGTGGAGAATCACGAGCTGCCACCTAACAGATCTATTAGAGTCTGAGTGATGCTTGAGATAAGAAACGCCTTTATAACAAACATGCACCCACAGAACAGCCGCCCCCCTATCCCAAACTGATCCTGCATGTAGCAGAAGCACCCTAGACTGAAGAGTGCCACCAAGCCAGTGCAGTGAGAAACATACACCACCACTGCTGTCCACACGTGCGTTTTCAAGAGATCGGGCTCTCAGCTGCTCATATATGTGTCACCACATGCCGTGGGGAGCACCAAGAAATGAGGTCAAGTAGAAAGAAGCACTGACTCACATCGTGCACATGTGGGGCTCAAGAGCAGTTTCGTCTTAAGCATGAAGTAAACTGGTACACGCAGTGAGAGCTGCTGCTGCAAACTTCCAGATGCCTGATCTTTGTTCTGTCTTTTCAAAAACAGGACATATTTTTAGATAACAGTAGTAAACCTCTCAAAGGCTGCAAACATAAAGCTGATACCCTGTATGCAGTAAGCTTAAATGTCAAGTTACATATATATATTTTCACATATAGCTTTTTAGCTTTTAAGTAAACCCAGCCTTTAACCTACAAGCGTTGTGTTTTGCAGAGCTTTCATTTCATAAAAAAGATAGAATCTCGGATAGTAAAGTGATAAAGGTTTGATCTGGTTCAAGGTGTAAAACCTGCAAGCAGAATATTCCCCTTTTTAGGCTCTGCATCCTTTACCATCCCCTTAGCACCAGGCTGTGCAGAAAGACCCTTCGCTTGCAGCAGAAACCATCAATTGCTATTAGTAGCAATAAGAGCTGAACATGAAGTGCATTGTAAATGTGGCAAGGGGACCAGACAACTGACAAATGATGTCATGAAGTTCTTGTTTACACTACTAATGCAGCAACTCAAACTACACATCAAGTACACAAGACTACGTAAGAGTCCCTGAGGGGGGTTATTTCAGATCTGTCACTTTAGGAACCATCCTAAACCCAAACTTATTGTATGCTATAAAGTACGTGAAAATGGCAGATGTCCGTTGCAAGTGTGAAGGGCTCCGTGCACTACTAAAATTAAGGGGAACAAAACTCCCTGCTATTTGCAAAGCTAAAACTATCCCATCTAACCTAATAGTTCATTAGCAACAAATAATATTAAATATGCAATCTGTCTTAGCTCTGTTTCCTGTACAGCTATGCATTTTGGACTCACCCAAATCTAATTCTCGTCTCCATACATAAGAGAAGGCTCACAAGAATTTGCATCAGAGTAAGTTATCACTCATGATCAATTATCTCTTTCCGATTTTTTTCCCCTCACTAACATTTTGGTAAAAAAAAAACACCTCAAAAACACCCACCTTTTAGCTTTAAAGCTACAACTACTACACAAAGAAAACAAAAAGTATGTTTATACTTGCGGGTTTTCTTTGCCTATGTCTCCTGATTTTATTTTACAGCCATCTCAAACCTGCTGATCTAATTGAAAACAAGATCAGGCCCAGAGAGGCATGGACAACCCGTTTGAGGGAACAGCTCCATTTAAAAGGAAACACATGCACACAAAAAAAAAAGATATAAAATGGAAAGGAAAAATATGACAAGATAACAAAGCATAATAAATGTCAAGGTTCTTTTCAAGTATAAGGGATAAAGATGTCAGACACTGGTTATAATTTGAAGAGCATAACATTTTTGATCCTTTAATGCGAGTGCAGATTAGGAACAAAGCAGGTGAAAGTGACTACTGTGAATTTGGACAGGAAAGATCATCCTTTGTTTAAATCTTTTTAGAAAGGAGGACTCTTCTAACAAGAAAAAAAAGGAAAAAAAACAGAACTCCTGACTGACCAGAAGAGACCCGGTAAGCTGATTCCTTTTTACTTCCTCAGATGCACAGGACTGGCAAAGACAACAAGAAGGGGAATGTCCTTCCGAGGACTTAAAAGATACGTCAAACCTACTGTCTGCAAATGCCAGAACGCGACCTGCAGAAGTATTAGTAAGCAGCAGAGTGTAAATCCAGAGACACAGAATAACACGGGTATTAACGGTAAAACCACCAGTTCATCTGTCAAGCATAGCACCATGCTGTCTAGAGGATGAGCTGCACCCACACGCACTCTGTACAAGTCCAAGGAAAATAAATTGTGCTCCTGGTGGTAGGGTCCAACAAAAGGCATGCGAAACATGATGCATTTGAATAAGGCCAGGAAGCAATGAATCGTTTGCCTCATTTGGCTATGACAACCCTATTTCTCAGACCCTCATAGGTGAACGAAGCACACACATTGTTTTCTGTAGTGGGGTCCAAATATCTGAGGTTTGGGGGGAAAATACCTTTCCTAATGAACACTACTTACCCCATGACATAGCCTGAACAGGCCACAGGAAGCGTGACTCTCCCCATTATACAGATGAAGAATCGAGCACAAGTGTATGAGGCTGAACAGTGCAGACAGATCCGTAAAATAAAGAGGTGGCTTGAGGTCACCCACATGAATCCTGCTTTGCTATCATTAACCACGGCATGAGACCTCAGCACCCTAAAGGTTCACACAAAGCATTTGAGGGGAAAAGATGAAAGCAGCTGAATATCAGGTTCCCAGTGCTGAGGAAGCTGCTGTCAGATTTATGTTGAAGCAGATTAACAGCAAGGCCACGTGCTGAGGAGCAAAACAGCTTCACTGTACGCCCACTCTCCCTGCAAAACTTCCAGCAACTGACAGCTAGCACCTGACAGCTCTGTGAAATCCACACTGCCTCCACACAAATGGAAGACTCCATCTGAACATATCAGATGCGATAACAAAGCCTGCATCCAACTCAGCCTGCGCGGACTGCCACTAGATTGAAACACTACTTTATAATGCCATAATAAAGCAGATCCTGCTGTGAACACATGATTTTCACAGGACATTAGAGTGGGACTAAGGGCTCTATATTCAGCTCCCTACTCCACTACACAGTCCTTTGGGTGACCCTGGACAAGTAACTTGATCTTCATAAGAAAGAGGGCTAATATCTTTGCTAAGGTAATAGAAATTTGAGTTTGCTGAACACTTAATGGATGACATTTACAATTCCAGCCCTGAAATCCCAGGGAATTTTAAATTCCGTTAGGCTGAAAAACTGAAAGCAAATAAAACTAAACCACTTGAAAAATAAACCCATCAAACCCTGGCCTTCAGGCACTCTGCTAACAAGCTTACAAAGGATTTGTCTAGAGGCAGCCCTCCTATATTAGCAGCCAATCTATTGACGGGCATCTGGCATTAGGTTTATCCTGCTAACATAGACAATAGGAATGTTGAGAGGTGCGCATAGAGCAAAGACTACCAGTGCCTTCATAACACGGACTGGTGTCTTATTCTAATACAGGATGCACCGACAGAGCAAAGAACACTGCCAGAAACGTCTCACTACCACAAACATCAACCCCAGGCTGGTTGGGGCACTTCTAGAGCATGTTACCGGCTTCACTGTCAACACACACAGCAAACTTGGATAAGACCAGAAAGAGAAAAAGAAGGGGGGGGACAGGGAATTCACAGGGAGGAGACCAACTGTCAAAAAGAAAGTGTTTATTTTGATAATTAAAGAGCAAAGTGAATGGCACCTGCTCCCAGCTGAGGAACTGCTGCTACCTTCAGGGTCCATTATTCCCATTTAGGACCAAACAAAGAATCTCTCCACCAGTTTTAACGACAGAAGACTGGAGACTGTTTTGACTAAAACAAGTCTTATGGTATGTATTTCCCAGGAGGCCAAACAGGCAACACTGTCAAAAGGAATGCAATGTTTTACATCAGGCTCTCCCTTCCATTCATGGGAATGATGTCAGCTACCTAAAGTGGCTATAGCTTTCCGTCTTCATTCTTGATCTCTAATAGACCAAAGAAAACTGGTGTGCTTGTTCAGCAGGGAAGAGAGACAATGGAGAAAGCAGCAGACTAGAAGTGGCAAACACCAAGTCTCAGGGATCCCTCCAGTAGAAATCCCCAACAGATTACAAAACAAAGCCTCAAAAGAGCATCTCTGATAAATGCCCAAATGCTCAGGGCTGCCCTTGAACTGCAAACAGCAAGCCTTTCAGAAGGGTATTGACTCACACCTTGAAGAGCAGTGACAAAGTCCGGAATATCACAAATGTTTTTAAACTCTACCTAAGGAAGCTGCTGTGATCACATTAGCTTTCTGCATCACTAGCAAAAGAACTTCAGTTACAGCCCTCAAGCCTCTTGTTGAAATCACAGAATTTGGAGAGACATGTCCCAACATTTCAATCTCAGAGTGAACAGGGAAGAACACTACGTAAGAATTTTTCCAAAGTTTTCCAGCTTTTAACCAAATCAAAAAGCTCAGTATGCTTTAGAATCAAGTTCTAGATACATACATCCTATGATACTGATTGGGATCGGATCTAGAGAGATTCTAAACTGAACAGCATTTGGTGATAAGGCAAAGATGGCGTCTGGCCACAAACTGACCCTGCCTACCTGAACATCACAATTTTTTCCCTTCCTTGTGAAAGAATAATTACAGAAGGTTGGGTTTTGTTGGGATTTTTTTCCCTTCTAATGACTACACTGCCTCTTAAAATACTGAGATGTTGATTCTTATTTTTCATGGAAAATTGAAGAAAGGACAAAGATATTGAGAGCTAAACCTCTGTTCCTGCAATGTACCCATAAGATTGGCAAAGATATGCTAGCCAAAACTGCAGTTCCCCACCTCCCACTGGCCTGAGGTTGCAGCCCTTAGCAGCTGGAGAAGTAAAAGTGCTGAGTATTACTCACCGCCATGACGAGCTCAAAAGGATATTTGTAGACTCGAACTGGGGACTGGTATTTCTGCACCATTTTTACTACACACCTGTAAAAGAAATTGGAACATTTTAGATCCCTTACACCAAACATTGCAATACAATCTAGCAATTTTCACAAACAGATCTTACTAGAAGCCTTAACTTGTTCTCAAGAATCGAGGAGACATATTAGGTAGAATATCTTGCCTGGCATTGCTCAGCAAGTCAGTGGCAGAGACAGAACAAAAGGTAGGTCTCTGCAGTCCCAGTCCAGTGCTGTGTCCAGCACATGATAGCGTCCTTTGCTGCTTCCCAACACTACTGCAGTAAATTCAACTTAGAACTCCAAAACTCATGATAGTTAAAGCACAAGGGAGATGCAAAACCAGAATCAATTGTAATTTGGAGAAGGAGCTTTGCAAAACTTAAATGGCAATTCTTCCACCCATCCCTGTTTTCTGCATTACATTACGCAAAATCCACCTTGTTGAAAGTTTCCACGGCTTCCTATATCTCAGTGTTTTAAATGCTTTTGTGCACAAAGTAGCATTCAGCTGTTTTAACCCACTAAAAGAAAGGAAAAGGAAACAGCATGCTTAAAGAACATGCCTGACGCTAAGCTAGCAATCACATCCCACTGACTGGATGCCCACTGCTTCCAGCTGAACTAAGGAAATAACTGCATGCGATGGAAACAATTCAGTTCTCAGCATTTCGTTTCTCCTAGCCACCTCTCACTGTTCTCATCAGGATTCCTCCCTCAGATTCTCTTGCTGGGGTTTTAACCCTCAAATATGCATCAATAACCAGCATCCCAAGGAAGTACATAAACCATTAAAAAAGGTTATTAGGCTGCTTTCTGCAATGCCTTTAGGTTCTTTTATATTGCTCCTATTAATACCAGCTATGAACATCAGAAACACAAAAGACTGGACGGCTGGTTTGAGACACTATGCTCATTCCACCCCACTCAAATTCCACTGCTGAGCAGACACAGCCCTCGGCAACGTGACGCAGTGTAGCACTGAACTCAACAGTCAGAGCATTAAGACAACTTATCCCTGACATTTTAAGCCCAAAAATTGTGGTGAAACATGAATTAGAAGGCAAACGGCAATAGATTCTCCCTCAGAAAGACTGCTGCAAAATGCCATTACACAGTAAAATCTAAGCAAGTGAGAGGGGGAAAAAGACTTTAAAAAGTTTGGGTACCTGAGAACAGGGAAAGTTTGTAGAAGAAGGGTCTTGCAATCAGACAGCTACTCTGCAGAGGATCACGTTGCCCAAGGAGCAACGTTCAGGACCTGCTGGATCTTGAGCAGTCTTACTGGTACTAAAAGCCAGTCCGTGCAGAACAAGTACATGCAGAGAGAATGCACCAGCAGAGCATCCAACTCAAACTGAAGCGAGCAGAACAGGGACAAGCAAACACCCAGGAAGCCCAGGCTGCTATCATGTATCAGATACCCGAGCCAAGACGCACGGGGCACCTTGTAACGCAACGCTGTAATATGATTACGCAAGCATGATACCTAGGCTGTGCGGGAACCTTCCGAGGAAGTGCAAATATAGCAAGAGAAGCCTTGTCAAACGTATTTAGCTGTGATCTCGCTCCCCGTTCTGACCTCACCTGCTAAACCTCCTGCACCTCTGTGGGAGGGGGGTCGTGAACCTTCACAGGAAGAAGTCTCAGGACAGACCAGTCATCCTAGAATCACTCACAGCCCGGAAACAAAGTCACCCGTAACAGAACAGGATGGCACCCGCTGTAGTTCAACAGCCTTAATCATGCTGCTTGGACAGATCTGTAGCTCCCGAGCAGCTGCAATACCCAATTGCCACAGGTTTACTGCCCCATACTTATCTAGTTGAGGTAAGTTTGAGAAAAAGAGGCAGTAACTATTATACCCATGGGAAGCTGTGGAAGAAAAACAGCTGATAACTCACACCTGCCCTAGAAACCTTTCATACCTTGGGGAAAGCACAGCAGCAGACCTTCTACACCCTCTCCTCAAAATGGAGCTGTGAGACAGTCATTCTGCTTCTCAAAACAAGAGGGACTCCAGCTATAACTCCTGAAAAAAAATTAAAATAAATCGGAACAGGCAGTGAAAGGTAGCTACTCAGTGCACACAGATACAGATGGATGGTTAGCACTGATAATGACATAAGATTTTCAGGTGTTACTGCTAGACAGCTGGGCCATATTAGCTGAAGACATGCATCCTCATAGGGCTTTAGAACCAAAAAGACAGACATTTTTTTAAAGTTATCTCATGTATTCCACTCAAATTATTAACAGGTACGTTCAACCACCTTGTAAAGAAAAACAGAAAGAAACTACAGAACACATCTGCTCCTTAAACACCCATCATACCACTTCAACCTCTACAGTGGCCCAGGCTACCTGCTCCACTTTGTATTCACATCTGGCTAAAAACACATATTAGGAAACGCAGCTCAGCTGAAGAGCTGTGACTCACTAAACCACAGCTTGACCACTTAGAAACCCCAATCCACAGCTAGAGGCACACCTGTAGCTATTCATTGGGTAACACCAGGGAAAAGCATGATTTCAGCTGGCCAAGCCCAGCACAGTTTAAAAATTCAGAGACACTGGAGCTGTCAATGTGTATTGGGTTTGCATGGCAAGGTTTTGGTAGCAGAGGGGGCTACAGGGGTGGCTTCTGCAAGAAGCTGCTAGAAGCTTCCCCTGTGTCCGATAGAGCCAATGCCAGCTGGCTCCAAGATGCTAGCCAAGGCCAAGCCCATCAGCACCTCTGTGATAACATATTTAAGAAAGAGAAAAAACAAGTTAGGGGGAGCTTTTGCAGCCAGAGAGAGGAGTGAGAAGATGTGAGAAACTCTGCAGACACCCAGGTCAGTGCAGAAGGAGGGGCAGGAGGTGCTCCAGGAGTCGCAGCAGAGATCCCCCTGCAGCCCATGGTGAAGCAGGCTGTCCCCCTGCAGCCCATGGAGGAAGGATGAGGGGGTGTAGCGATTCCACCTGCAGCCCATGGAGGACCCCATGCCAGAGCAGGTGGAGGCACCTGAAGGAGCCTGTGACCCTGTGGGACGCCCACGCTGGAGCAAGCTCCTGGCAGGACCTGTGGGCCCTGTGCCGCTGCAGGGGGAGGAGGGAGAGAAATGGGGAGTGAAGTTGGGCCTGGGAGATGGGAGGGGTGGGGGGAGGTGTTTGAAGATTTGATTTTATTCCTCATTGCTCTACTCTGTTTTGCTTAGTAATAAATTAGATTAATTTTTCTCTAAGTTCAATCTGTTTTGCCTGTGACGGTAATTGGCAAGTGATCTCTCCCTGTCCTTACCTCGACCCACAAGTTTTTTGTTACACCTTTTCTCCCCTGTCTTGTTTAGGAGGGGGAGTGATAGAGCAGCTCTGGGGGGCACCTGGCCTCCAGCCAGGGTCAACCCACCACACAACATATTTATTAAAGCAACATATCTACCTAATAATCTCTTTAGCCATCCCAATTAGATATTAAAAGTGTTTCAGTTATTGCACACCTGAATGCAGAAAAGAGCAGCAGCCACCACACATCACAAAGCATCCTGTGACACACTGACAGCAGTGCCAACAGCTCGGAGACTCAATGGCCCGCAGCTCCCTGCAGAGTCCAGCTGGCCTGCGTGCCCCCTTTTGCTACCACCCATACAGCAAATCCATAGATGAACTAAACCCTAGAAGGTAGAGAATTAATTATAAGCTTGAGATACACCAGCTGGCACTGTAGCAGGGAAAGGAGGGCATGGAAGGGGACACGAAACAGAAGGATGTGAACCCCTTATCACACATGCATTTCCCTGCTGTCACTTTGGTAGCATTTCAGAAAAAAAATGCGAGTTCTTAACAAGAAGTGGTGTACACACAGCACACAAAGCTACCGCTACATATCAGCTGAGCTTGAAGACTGTAAGGGCTCCCGTGAGGGATACACATCACTACACACACAGCAAAGGGAAGAGAGGCAGTGATATTAACTACGCATTTCCATTCTATTTGGAATCATCCACTACATACCTGAGGGATTTTCCATATGCTTAGCTTTTATCCTGTTATTTGCAGGAGAGGCTTACTTGACAGAATACAGCCAGATGGTTGGAAATCAGAAATTGGGTATGTATATTTAATATACATAAAACCCTGAATTAAAGCCCCCAGCCCCTGCTTCTCATCCAGGCTAATATGAACTCATTCAGCTCTTTCCACATTAGAGCTGCCTGTTGGATGGTGAAACTCAGCAGCAAGTGACTTTATTAACTTCTCCCACCTGTGGTGGCTTCTCTTCAGCTGGAAGAGAACAACCAGGCAATTTTTTTTGCTTTGTTTTTGACAAAAAACTGCTGAAAATAGCAGAATTCCAGACTTCCTCAAATACTATTACAACATGCAAAAACCAGCTGCAGCACCCAGCTAAGCTGACATTTCCAGTTAGAAAAAGGGGAGCTCTGTGGAGCTGTATAGTCTTTCCTCCCCACCTCTAGAGTAAGGTGGAGAGAAAGGTGCATGACATTTCTTTTGCCTGAAACACCTTTCCCTTAGGTAGATGTTGACACAGTAGCTGATGTTTTACATGCATTATAAGATGGTACCAAGCTGTAGGATATTAGAGCTCTTTCACACAAGAACTTGAGAACAAGTCTTTCGTAGCTTGATATAAGGAAGCCTCAAAGTGGAACGGTGCCACACAAGCCTTTACTACCTTTTAGAAGCAGACATCTGCTCAGGCAGGACTTCATTGTACCCCCTGAGAAACACCTATGGTGCAAGGGTGAAGCAGCACAGAGGGCTGCAAGCCCACACACTGCTGTGGAGCCTGGCCACCACTCCACACACCTTGCAGAGATGCCTGGAGTCCTGTTGCAGATTATAACCAAAGACAAGCAACACAAACATTCAAACAACAACAGTCACACATTCTTTAGAACACAAGGAACAGTTTCTTTGGCTGAGAGGGGAAGAAGAAAAAGGAACAGCATACAGCATTCTGCTCTCCAAAACTAGCAGCTTCTTCCATGCATGTATCAAAATAAGCTTCATGCCTAATACTTCCACACTTTCATGTCATAGATTGATTTTCTCACAAAAAAATCACCACTGACCTTTTACGCACAGCCATGTATTAAATCCTTGATATTTGCCAACCCACAGCAGTAGATAAGCTTTCTTGAAGGAAAGTTCCTCGTTCCTCACCTTGCTATTCCATAGGAAGTCATACTATGACATTTTATCCATCAACACGATAGTCAATAGTTCAACACTCAAGTTCAGTTTAAGAACAGAGACATGCTTCAGCTTAACACGTAAAACAAGAGTAGGGCCGGTCACCAGGTCCCTTGACAGTGCGACAAAGCGCCAGCACAAAACTGTTTCAGCTTGCCCTGAGTAAAGTTCGCAGTCAGAGTTTCTCTGCACACAGGGACACTCATTAGCACAATCAGACAAGCGGTGCCATCAACGCAACCCCCTTCTCACTGCCCACTAGCTGATTTTACTACTTGGAGGAGTTAAGCCAAGTGACCCTTGTTCTCTGAACATGCTTGGTTTAACCCTGCCCTAAAGCCAATGGTGTTTTATATAGAAGCTGACCCAAATACATCAATACATTTGGTAGCAACTTACCAGGGTCAGCCTTTGAGTTTACAAATACTTCAGGGCCAGTTTTTCAGGCCTTTTTTTTTTAAAAACTTTAAGGCCCACAGGGAGCTCAGCGACACCAGCAGCGACGCTGGTGCTGGCACACAAAAGGAGCTGGGGTTCCCCCGCACCAGGGGTGAGCCCGCTCCAAAGCGAGCCCCCGCCAGCCTTCAGCAAGAGGAGATCCAACGTTTATCCAACTGCCTCTAACTAGGACAGAAATCAGCAAACTTTAAAATCAGCGTGGTTTTGGTTTTTTTTTTTTTTTTAAGCAAACCTGAAGCGATCCTCAGCCAGCCTGCCGCTCACCGCCACTCGGGTCCTCACCTGCTCCCTCCCCAATCCCCGCAGGATTGCCATTAAAATTTCCCTCTCAGCTTCCTTTAGCTGCACGGATAACGGCTCCCGGCACTCCCCCCGCCCCACCGGTTCCCCCACACTCCCCCCCTCCCGGCTCCGCCGCCGCACGAAGGGCCCGGGCACACAGCGGGGCACAGCGGCCGCCCCTCAGCCCCCCGCGGCGGGAAAAGCCTCACGCCCGCCCCCTCCCTCACACGGCCGCCCCCAGGGACCCCCGGAGTAAGGGGGAAGCCCGGCCCTGGCACCTCCCTCCTCCACATCTCCTCACCGCGGGCACGGCGGAGCCCGGCCGGGCCCATAACCGAGCAGCGGCAGCCCCGACCCCGGTCGCGTTACGCTACGCCGCGCCGCCGGTTCCACACGCCGCTTCAACCGCCCCGCGCGCCGGCCCCGCCCCTCCGGCGGCCCCGCCCTACCCCGCCCCGCGCGGCGCCGCAGAGCGCTGTCCATTGTGCTGCGGTAGTGGGCGGGGAGAGAACCGGGCAGCGGCCCCGCCCCCCCCGCGCACGTGCGCCGCCATGTCGCCGCGCGGGCTTTGAGGCGCCGCCGGTTCTCAGGTGGCCTCGGCAAAGCGGGCCTGGGCGGGAGCGTCCCGCAGGATTTTACCACAGGGTTTACCACAGGGTTTTACCACAGGGTTTCCCGCTGCCCGTCAGCTACGCTGCTGCCGCGGGCCTGGCACAACAGGCCGAACTGTAGTAACTCACAAGCCATAGAGGGATTTAACTTAAAGACTGTTATCTGCCTTAAAAGAGGGGGGATGGTGCTGGCATCTTTCGTCTGGGAGCAGGGGCTGGACTCTGGTAGACAGCGAGAGAGACGGTAAAGCACTGCTAGGACTGTTTCGGCGGCTAGGCGAGCCCGCAGTCCCGGTGTGAACGGGGCTGGGAAGGGGCCGCTGAGGGAGGTTTCAGGCCAGAAACACCTTTCCTGAGCTGACGCCGGCCTGCAGGCTGAGCTTCCCGCACTGGCGCCTGCCCCCGAGGAGGAGAACCCGCTCAGGGGCTGGGCTGGAGGAGGCAGACCCGCGGCTCCCAAACGAACTCAACCCCACGCATCACGGGTGGGTCAGGCCTCCACCAGCTGAGATGCCCACTCACCTCAGTCCTTAAACTCCACCGTTGCACTGTATACTAGTTACATTTATTATGTGACCCATTACACAGCTACACACTCATGCTTTGAGCGAGTATTCCCATAACCGATTTCTCCCGACAAGGTAAAAGGCGACGGTCCAGCTAAGAGGTGTTGAGGAGGACGCCGGGGTGCGTTCTTACCTCTCAGCCTTTTCTCCTCTGTCTTTGAAAATCTGTACGTTGTTTCACAAACCCTGGGGAGATTGCACTCGCCCTGTGCTTCGGAGCACACAGTGAGAGTGGACCCTGTTTGTCAAGCCGTGAGCTGGGGAAAGAGGCCGTAGCAGATAGCAGTCACCATCCGGTGAGGTTCCTTGAGGACACGGCTCTGCTGGAGCAAGAGACCCCCGTGCTGTGGGTGCTTCGGGGTGGCAGAGCGAGCTGCCAAGCAGGCACACGGTCCTGGGGCAGGAGGAACGTGTGGCACCAAGAAGTGGTGGAGGAGAAGGATGTGGGAGACCAGCCTGGGAATGTTTTGCACCTTCAAAACCTCCCTAGGGACCAGCTGCCACTGTGCGTGTTGTTATTGAAAAACATCACACTCACATTTACTCCTGCTTTTTCTTTTCCTGCCTCCTTAGGGCATCTCCTTATCTGGGTGGGCATTTCAGGAAGCTGCGGTCCTATCAGCAATATTTCCTGAAACGTTCTGCTATCTCAGACCAAGGCGACCAGCCTGACATTGCTCTGTAAACAACGAACCCACAGAGCCATCTGCAGCCTGCGGAGTCCGAGCAGACAGGTTTTCCTAGAGGCCTTCACCAAACAGCTGGGCATCAAAAACCACAGTTCTCCAAGGCCTGCAACATCTGCATTCACTTCATCAATAAATGCTGTCTTTTCCCATTCAGAATGCAACTTTTTTTTTTTTCTCCAGAGAAATGGTATTTCTCTCCCATTCCGCAATCACTGTTCAATGTCCTCAAACAGAAAAAAAATATACTATTTCCACCCTCTTGCTACAAAGCTTACACCAACCCATTACTACTTCATGACCTAATTCGTGGTAGTTTTCCTTGTGTTCTAGTCATAAAAGGTGGCCAAGATTTTGGCGAGTAACATGCCATCCTTTTCTCTGCTGGGCAGCCCTGACTATAATTCCCATTTTCCAACATATATCTTCTCCTGCTGCCAAAAGTCACCTTGGCACTTCCCAGTGTCAGTAGGCGACCTGTTCCTCTGACACGGAGCCAACTCTCCTCTGGCATTGCCAAGGGCTGTGAAGTCTCTTGCTATCCTTCCGCCGACCAGGACTGGGTGCTCGCCTCAAGGACTGGCATTCAGCCCTTGCTATGTCTCGTGGGAGCTGCTCAACAAGAAGTTCTCATCTCACAGCAGCCCAGACCAGGAACTCCTGCCTGTCTCTGCGGTTGGAAAGGAGAACGTCTGCCAGGAAGGACATCTGGTCTGGAGATACCATTCCACCTCCACTTTCCCCCCTACCAAGGGCTTTTCACTGCGAACTCTCTCTTCCTCTCAACTTTCATGCCTCATCTGTGGGCGTAAATTTGAAAAACTCAACAGAAACTCAAGCGAGCTGGTGCATCACGTGAAAACACAAACCAAACTTGTAGGAATTGTTCATGGTATTGTTATTGCTATTTACCTTATTGTGAAAGCAGCTGACCTCTGAAGAAGCTGCAAAGGAGGTTTGTGGCAACGCTGTAGTCATCGAGGTCAGAAAATTCTGTGGTCTGTCTTGGAGAGCCAGCTGAACCCTTTCTGCATTGTCACACTAAGGTGCTTTCCAGCCCTCTTTCACACG
Source organism: Balearica regulorum gibbericeps (assembly GCF_011004875.1). Taxonomy (NCBI): domain Eukaryota; kingdom Metazoa; phylum Chordata; class Aves; order Gruiformes; family Gruidae; genus Balearica; species Balearica regulorum. The sequence continues at coordinate 1,597,458 of NC_046198.1, forward strand.
TGTTCAACAACCCTTAGAAAATCAGCATTGTTTAAACATTAAAGAGGGTCTTTAAAAATTCAGCAGCAAAGTTCACCTGCTTTTTTAGAGCCATATTTAACGCATCCTGGAAGTGTATTTCCACTCTTTAGAACTGGGCTTCAGTCCAGCCCATGTCACCGAGTGGAGCTGGGAGAAAGAAGAGGCTCTGCAGCCTCCAGCACTGGGAACAGACCTGCCAGTCTTCTCCACAGCGGTGTTCGGGGCTAGCTTTCACCTCTGCTATCTCTACGTCTCTGCAAAGAAACCTTTTAGCACGTACCTGAGCTGTTTTGCGAAAGCTAAGCAAAAGTTGGGTCTGTTGTTTTGAGAGCCAGCAAAAGTTAAAATACAGAGGCTTTTTTTTCATGGAAAACGCAGCTCAGCAGTACATCATGCCACACCATTCGCCAGATCCATTTGTGCCCCATATCCTATGGGTGCCAAAGGTTTTGCCTTCCCCATGCCACTCAGAGAAGCCGATACCGTCGGTCCCATTTTTTCTGGTGCAAAACTGAGATGAAATGTGCTGCCCAAGGTCACACAGTGAGATGGCAGAGATCACTGGCAGAGAAGAAACTGGAGATCTAACAAGCTCTAGTCCAGCACATTTACAACAGATTCAGTTACCTTCCCCATCAGGCTGCAGATAAACACCCTGCTAATGGCTCTCTGCTACATTCACCTTTCAAGATAATGCCTAGGTGGCTACCTGCCCAACCTTCCCTTTTGCTGCAGCTGTGAAAATAGTTGGATAGAAGTATCTTGTTTTGGTTTATGTCATTAAGGAAAGGTCTCCCAGCGTCTGACCCACCAACAGTCAAGGACTGAACTTCTGCTTTGCATAAGAAAAATACAAAATAAAGCCATCGCAACAGTGATATTTAACCCCCAAAGCTTCCAGGTCAACAGCTGCCCATGCTGATGCTCTTTAAATGCATCTTTGTGAATTTATACACCTGCAGTGTGTTGAATGTGGTCTTTTATATCCATTTAGAGGGACTATGTGCATTTTCTCCAGTGGCTCGTAAAATACTTGCTTTTTTCTGTCTTACCCACTCAGGAAGATCTGATACCAGGCAGGACTCATTTATGTCAGAAATACTCCTTCTCCTCCTCGTTTCTGTTCGGCCATATTGGGACCCCCTTAGACAGGTACAGCACGTTGCGACAGCACCATGTCTCCACAACCTTACAAGCAAGCTATAATATTTGCAAATGAAGATAGAATTCGGCTTTTTTTCAAGAGTGCTAGGCAGGCCCCATATAAATAAAATGCATTCTACTTAAATGACATATTCTGTGACTTCTCTTTCTGTACTGTTTGTTCCTTCATGCGTTTCCCTTTTTGCCTCTTGGTAGGAGACGTCGACTTGCTGAGTTCTGCCGAATTCCACTTGCCTGGAAGTAAAACATGACACAGGTTTGTTATTCTGGGTCACTGAAATCAACATCACCTCCAGGAGCACAACTCTCGTCATATCTTAGTTTTCAACATTGCTCTGGAAAGGTAGCAGTTAGTAACAGCGCTATTAATAGAGAACGGAAAGTTTTCTGTGCTTGAAGCAAAGGCAAAAGGAACATGATAAATCCAAAGAAAATAATGGAAACCAACTAAGAAGTATGACTGCTTTGGAAAGCACACAATGACTTGAGCCTCGCTCAGATCTCCGGTGGCTGAGAGGAATGAACCTGGAGGATTTCTTTTCCAAAGACGTTGTCAGTAAGGTGAGAGCACAGAACTGTCCGGGCTTTTTAAAAGGTTAATATCTCCACAGCCCTTTCGCTAGCAGACAGCTCAGGATACACAAAATACAGCAGCCGTGGGTCAGCATCTCACTGTTTCCACCCTTTGCTCTGTGTTAGCATCAACTGCCCAGTGCTTGTGCTTTGTCAGCCTTGTCTCATCCGAGCCCTCGCCCACTGTGATACTTTTATACAAAATCTTCTTTCTTGGGACATTAAAGTACAAGTCACTTGACTATGGAAGCAGCATCAAGTATATTCTCTTTCAGCCCACATAACTGATCCCTGCTGGGACAGGACTGGGCTGTGCCCTTCCAGCACTCAGTGGGGTGGAGTTCGATGCTTGTGTTTTGAGAAAATTCCACGATTCTCAGTGTTGGTAGCAAAACTCCTATTGACTTCCACAAGATTAAAGTTTGGCCTAAATAGTTCTGTTTTCCCCATAACTTGACCATTTTCTACTAGGTTTCTCAAGTGCCGTTGGGTATGCGTGATGATGCAATACAGCTAAAGACCTGCTACTTCCCAAAATCTTGTTTGTACTGTTCTCTGGCAAGTGTGGGGAGCAGTGGCTGGAGACATCTCCCCAGGATGCCACCTCCAGCCAAATGCTTTTGAAGACAGACTGCCAGGAGCAGATTGGTATCTGCCCTACTAACCCCAAGGGAACTGGAGATGTTTCTCCCGAGACAGGATAGACCAAACTGGTGAGACTGGATTTTGTTCTGTGCAGCTCTTACTCGTTGTCTTGCAGCTTTGGCCTGTCTGTATAGCACACGAGATGAGAACAAAGCCATAGGGCTAAACCCCCAAGCAACACCGGTATCTACTATCATCCCTTTGAAACAGAGAGCACTGGGGAAAAAGCTATTAACCACAGGGTATCCCAAGATTAATATTTTTTGAAAGTATCTCCTTCCTGGGAATATTCCTTGTGAGTGGTCCAAAGAATTATGTTTCCTTTTAAAAGAAGTCCTTTAATTTATATTCTAAGGCATGCATTTAAAAGATTTCATTTACCCTGAGCTATGAAATTAAGTTTAACCAAAATTTCAGACTGGTTATTTATGTGACTGTGCAGTTCCACCACACAGTTACTGTTTTAGCAGTGCAGTGATAGCTTTGAGTTCAGTAGATCTTGGTGAGCTTCCTAAGCTTTTCTTTCAGGCTACAAAGGATCCACATCCTTTGAACCCCCCCAAAGGAGATTAGAAGTAATCATAACAATTTTGTGTAAAAGTCAGATTGCACTCCATTTTCCTGCAACTTCTCAATGCATCATGCTACCAGCTGCCAAAATAAGAGGGAGGAAGAAATGGACCCAGGCAGGGTGTTTGTCTCGGAGACGCTGAACGCAGCAACCACAATCATAACCCAGAAAGCAAACGCCTTGTGAGCACTGTTTCCATTTTATTTTCCAGACCCTGTGTTCATCTCGGATCTCTACCCCATTTGTTGCTAGCCACATACTATCTTGCATCACGTGTATCTAATTTCCAAGTGACACTGTGGGCCTTGATTGAAATATGTTCACTATGTCCTCTCTTGCTTGGTGTTCAGCAATACATCGTCACCGGTAGCATACTGCCGGCTCTCTCTGCACTCTTTCTCCAACTAGCTGAGATGGTGCTTTCCGTTTCAAGCATTGCAGCTGGGGTAAGCTATACAAAAAGAATAAAAAGAGAAATACCTATCCCAAGACAGCTAGGACGCTACAGATTAAGCTGCTTTGATTACAGTCACTAAATATACTTTGGTTTTTCATATGAAATACCAAAAGGAATCTGTTGGAGACTCCCGAGTCCCTTGGGTACGTTCACGCTCCTCTTACTACCCAGAATACAAGCTCTAAAAGGCTGCTAGTGAAATCCAGGCCCTTGTAGCCTCTTGAGAATATTTTTTCCTATAAAGCTGCAAAACCGTCAGCAAATAGCCTTGTACGATAACTCGGAGGTAGACGCGCCGGGGAGGTTGCTGAAAAAGTCTTGCGTAGTTAGGAAGAATTAGTCTCGTGTTAGAAAGTTTGTTCCTCAGTCTGGTTTGCCTGGAAACTGAAGCACCCGCCGTGTGTCCTTCCCATCTCCCGGCACAGCAGCAGCTGTTATGGACAGTCACAGTTTGGAGCACGAGCAAGCCATGGGAGGTTTATGTTGGCTTCTTAGGCAGTTCGTTGGTTGGACTTGGTGGCTCTGGTTGATCGCTCTTGGTCTGGCTTGCAGGAGGGGGCCACGTGGTCTTCTGATGAAGATGGCTGAAAATAAGAAATATGTTTTATGTAGTTTGGGAGAAGGACGTGGAGGATAACACGACGACAAAACTGGTTATTTAGAAAAGAAGAGTCCATGGATCTTGCATGGCTAGTGGATTGTGCTGGCAATCAGTTTTGTCTGAAAACGCTTTTCATAACCTTGAAATCATGGTTTGCAAATGTTTGCTTTGTACCTGACTATAAAACAGTGCTGGCAGATCTTCAGGTTGAGTTAAGGTGATCAGCCAAGACAGTGGTAGTAGACATTTAGGTCTCAAAGTGCCCTTTCAGCAGATATCTTTAGGACATGGCTCTGTTAAATATAAGCCATTTAAATAGCTTTTAGGGAAATTCTTAAGATACTGAAGGTCCAAACAAAGCCATGTTGTCCTGCTCTCCTTGGCTGGGACTTCACAGCATCTTGATACCATAACATAAAAGATTAACACATTCAGTGATGCTTTTTCCCTTACTCAGAACTCACAGTGGTCTATAAAAATGCTGGCTAGAAAAGCCACAGGACTGTAAATTCCCATCTGGCTGGAAGGAAAAAGAACATTTTAGAAAACAAAAGAGAGATCCAGGAATTCACACTGTACTTCACTGTGCAGGGAGGGAAGCCTCTTGCTGTCTAGGAAGGGACGTATTTCTCTGACACGGCCATCTGGAGGCCTCTACTACATTATCTGGTTAAAAGTTGTCAAGCGAACATTTTTATTAAAAAACCCCCAACAAATCAACAGAAATTTTTAGTGTGTGTATTGTCAATATTACAGACATCAGTTTTGACACCTACTCCTTGTAATTTGGGTTTCCTTCAGCAGGCAGGCACTGGTCCCTGTCAGATGGCAAAGCTGCAAATTAAGCACACGGCCAAGTATAAGTGAAGGGTTAGAAAACATGCCCGATGCAAGTAGCACTGCTACATAATGATAATGCACATTTAAATGATGCAGGAACTCTGAAAATGCTGACACGCTCATATATCAGAGATGGTTCTTAAAGGCTACAATTATTTTCCTTGTGTCTTGTGCTTTGAGACAAATGCCATGCTGGACCACGGCCACGTTTAGGTGGTGAATAGCATCAAAGAGTAAAGACTGGGCACCTGTTTGGGGCTGAATGCTCACCTGATCGTGAGGAGGAGATCATAAACTCTCCTTTTGCATGGAAGGAGACACGTGGGGTCAAATAACTGCTGCCAAGAAACGTTTATGGACTAAGCTGCTAGTCCCAGACTGGGAAAGTTGATTCACGCTCCCATGGAGCTAGATGCCTTTTCTCCGATTTTCCCCCATCCACAGACATGCAAGGGGAAAGGAGTCTAGACTGATGTGTACGCCAAGGAAAGAGGGAGATTACTATTCTCCTCTACTCGGCATTGCTGTAGTCGTGCCTGGATGACGTAACAAAGGTTTGGATCCCCGGTTCAAAGCTACGGAGAAACTGGACAGGGTCCAGCAAAGGGAGCCCTGGGGCTCCCAACCTGCAAGGAGGGGCTGGGGAGGGCTGAGAGGCAACCTCACAGCACCCACGCCTAATTCAAGGGCAATTAGAAAGATGTTGGAGCCAAGCTCTTCTTGGCAGTGGCAGACAATATGACTGGGGGCAGTGGCCACCTATTGCACCTGGGGGAGTTCAGACTAGATGCTGGGAAAATGCTTTTCGCAGAGCATAATGCAGCTCGGGAACACATTTCCCAGAGGGGCTGTGAATCTCCATCCTTGGAGGCTGAAAGCACAGCTGGCTAAACCCATGGCAGATCTGATCTAGCATGCTGATCCTACCTAGAGCAGAAGATTTGACTCCTGGTCTCCAGCAGTCCCTTTTCAACCAGCATTTCTACGATTCTGTGAAACCATCCTCCTGCCTGTTAGGTTTTTTTCCCCCAGATAAGTGCCTTTCCTCTGGCCCTGGGCACAAGTCACACCCTTTGACTCCTTACACTGCGAGTCTGCATCTCAGATTGAACGATGAGTCACGTGGATACATGGAGAGCAATTACATCTTGGTTAGCATGAGGGAATCAGGTACACGTATGGGAGGCTTAACTGGTATGGCAAAAAAAAGATGTAACGTGGTGGAAACCGTAAATAACACTAACAGATATCCTTGAGACTTGTTTGGATTCAGGTTTCTCCAGTCAATTTAGTGCTTACCATCCTTGTTGGAGAGGATTGGCGCTAACAGTTCTTTAGCTTCTGATAGCAAAAGGTCAACAAGATCTGAAGATGGAAGAGATGTATCTGAGACTGCATCTGTTTTATCCTCTTCTGTTTCACTGTTGACTCTTATAAATATGGAAAGTGCCATCAATACTTCTATCATAGAACAGTCATTGAAAATCCTGGCCAGCCTCTCGTGAAGGATATTCTATGTAAATTCTGTGAATTCAGGGGAGGTTGTATCTCTATCGCTCAACAGCACAGGAGACTCTTTTAGACATGCTTGCGTCATTGTGTTACAGAGATCAACATATTTTTCAGAATTTCTCAAAAACATTTTTCCTTCATTATGTTAGAAGTAACCATCTTGGAAACTTTTCCATCGTTCTTAGAAACTGTCTTTTTTTAAAGAGGCTGATCATTATCAATGGGACAGTGACCTTTCAATGACTTAATCAGTGAAAAACACGTGTAGAGTTGTGATACAATTTTTTTCCAAGTGATAGGAGAGAAATTCAGGTTGAAGGGGAGTCCAGAAGCCTGAACTCTATTTCTGCAACCATTCATGCAGTTGAGAGCCATGCCAGCTCTTTGCTTAGGCTCAGTTACTGTAACTGCTAATAAAAAAGGACATGGTCCTGAAGCCAAAGCCTGACTCATGTCAGGAAAAGCAGATGGCTCAAAACTCTACTTCTTTGAAACAACCTGCTTAGGGTCTCTGCTAACAAAAGCAAGTTAACCAGCGGAGTGTTTCAGCTACTCACTCCCAAAAAAAGCCCGAACAGAGGCCAACCCCCCCCAAGTACCAACCCGCCAGCAGCTTTTACATCATCTTTCTCCCATGGTTTCACTTTCAAAGTGACAGTATGTTTAGAAACTCTGGGTAGGTTACGTGTGAATCACCTTCCCCTGAGAAAGGTCAGAAAAGGACATTTCATGTTGCTGTTCGCAATTCCCAGAAGCCATCTCTTACCTTTTCCCATCTGGTAAATGACTGGGTGTGCTCAGGACCTTGTGAACATTCTGCCATGCAACAACAAGAAGAAAAAAAAAAGAGGAAAAAAAAGAAGGTTTCAAACTTGTAGGAATGAATAATTCCTGAGAACAAACCCTGTGGGTTTTTCCTGGTGATCAGATTTAATATGACAGTAATCAGCTTCTGCTTATTCATTGCCCTTGAAGCGAATCTCTCAAGGCCTTTTGCAACTCAAGCAACATTCACAGCCTATGCAAATAGAGAGACACATCTAAATTATACATTTTAATACCAACACTAAAATATATGAAATGTAACGTAAAAATACTCTTCCAAAGAACAATTTTGCAGGCTATGTTTCAGTGAGCCTTGATCATGGTTACTAGCGATCCCTGGTTTCTGGATTGTACCTGCATGCGTAAGCTCTCGTTACCACACATAGTGAATTCTCAAACGCTACTGAGGGATGTATAAAAAAGGAAGATATTTTGCTCCAGCGGTCAAAATCCTGTGATGTTTGACCCTGGGGCCAAGTCAAACTCATTTCCAAAGTCCAGCCCCAAACCGCACAGGCACCAGCACATCATGCTGCAAGTCTAGAGGCATTTTAATTCTTCCTTTTCTGAAGCCGAGGACACAGCACCTACACTTCCTTGCACTCCGCTGTTTCCTATTGATTTCAAGAGCTCTTGGGATAGGCTACTAATAGCTGTAGCAGATATGCTGAATATTAGCGATCCCGTGCCGGCCAGTTTACTAATTACACAAGCTTGTATTCCCAATACAGGTAGTAAAGTGGAAGAATAGTCAATTAAAAGACTAAAGCAATTATGTGTGCAATTTTGCAGGAAACCCAGGGAAAAAAAAGCACTGGAAGAGCAAAACTGCTCTTCGAGTTCACATTTGTTGTGTAGAGAACCCAACCATCCAGTTATACAAGGGGAGGGTTAAAACTTGTGATTTCGACCATCGTGTCCAACAGAGTTCCTGGAGCAGCCTCAACCAGAGCATCATGGGGGGACCAGTGAGCCAGAGACAGCAGAGTCACCAGGCAAAACCTGCACCATGGTGTTTACATAGCTCGTGGGTATATGAGTATATATGAGTTCATTCCCTAGTTTCTCCTAACCAACAGACAGTGCCTTTTAAGGATGAGATAGAATTAAAAAAAAAACCAACAACCCTCTCTTGCCTACGGAGCAGGAAGTTATTTGGACTTGCAAAATCACCCTTAAGGTAAGAGGCCACAGCGATGCCACCAGCACGGGGGGTGGTTCAGTACTTCACCTGCACAAACAGGAGCAGTTTCCTATTGCAGATCTCCAGGCGCTTCCGTGAGACTTCTGATTTTCGTAACTGGCCGTCAGCCAGGGACAACTGTCTTTTCAGTTCCAGGATGTCCTCCTGAGATGGGGACGGAGGAAGAAGAGAAAGGGGGTGATGACGTTCCAGCCTTGGCTTTTGGAAACACCAGTTTATGATATTTGCTACAAACAGAAACCCACTGTCCTTTTGGAATGGACAGTGGAAATTAGACAGATTATAACACAGACCTAGAGACCATGCTGGCCTTGTGGTCATACACAGCAAATGATGTGTGTGCTACGTTCATTTTCTCCTTTATAAATAGAAGGGAAACCCACAGAAGAAGGGTCGTGGGTTTTTTCCCAGGCTGAGGGGTTGCATTACCTCTATTTCAGAGACGTGTTTTGCTTTCTTCCCTGCCAACTGCATCTTCAGTTCTGCAATTTCAGCTTCCAGCAAGTGGATCACTTCCTCATAGTCCTGTTCCGCGCTGTGAGCCTGTTTCTGCACAACCTCTGCCATTTGCAGTTTGCTGTGCAGCGTTCGGTTCTCGAAGAGGAACCCCAGTGCTTTCTGGAAGCAGTGAGATGTTCTGGTCAATGCACCACATCCCCCTTCAGATGACAACCACCAAAAACACCCCAAGGCCCCCAGCAATCTCTTCGCTAACCTGGTTCAGTCTCTGAAGCTCATCTTCCATTGACTTCTTGCTGTTCTCCACCTCTTTCAGGAGAGACTACAGAAAATATTTTCACTGTATTAGAAGCAACAATTGTCTAGAAGATGCCCTGGTCTTGTAACCCCCACCCACCAAGACAATATTTTACAGAAGGAGTCATATGCACTCTCCCCTACCCCAGAGCTTTTTGGGCTGCGACCTGCATGCCTGCAGAAATCCACCCGGACACCGCCACGGAGCTAACAGCCACGCCGGCAATCTGCAGCTAGGTCAGGATGGGGGGACAGGCGGTGCTTCTGTTACTCATGGACTTGAATTATTTGAGACACATTTTTGTATTTTTAAATATATTTACTCACTGCTAAAAAGTGGCTGCATACTATCTAGTATAAATAAATTTTCATTTGAGGTTGAGAGCGAGAAAGAGACAATTAAGGAAGGACGAGGGTGAGAGTCTCCTTTGTAACGAGGAACGTGCAGAATGCAAACTGGTGACTTCTTAAGAGGGACAGGCTACACCATTACCCTCGCGTACGACTACAGCGAGCTACGGCAGAAAGGATCAGCCAAGAAATCTGCCCAGAGGAGAGGCTCCACCTTTAGCCTTCGGACTTCTTGCCGCAGATCCATCATTTCCAGTTGCAGCTGCTCCAGCTCCTCGTTGCCGTTACAGCTGAGAGAGTCGAAGGTCTGCAAGGTAGAGGGACAGACAGCATCATGCACCACTGACAATTTACCAAAATCATGGGGCTACATGGCAGGCATATTTTTTGCTGTACCCACAATAACGATGAATCAAAATGACTTTGAAAAGCAGTCAGCGTTTTTATGCAACAGATCAAAAGGCACGTTAAATAATTCAACTGAAGGGTTGGGGTTTTTTTTTTCACCCCACAGGATTTCACATTCTGATCCCTGACATAGCAGGAATAGATGTGCTACAAGGAATTTTCATTTTGTGAATCAGGTGAAATTAGTTGGAATCGGTTAATTATGGCTAATTTTCCTTCTGCATCACTGCCAGGCTACTTCCTTCATATCACCATAGATATTGTTATTTCCTTGTTAAAAATGAGAAGTTTGAGGGGTTTTGATAGCATTTCCTATAATCTAAATGATTAATGGATAGTTCTAACTCTAGAACAACCAGAAAATGGTCATTTAGCTAGTCCCGCCTCAGAATTTCATGGATTTCAGGCAGAAGATTCATGGATTGAAAGTAGCAGAGCATTGGACTGACTGACCGAAGAGTGAAAAGCCGATGTATCCAGCAAACTGGCCACTTCGTGCTGCGTGAAGAGCATGGAGCTGGAATCCAGACCAGCCTGGTCCAGCTCCTCCTGCATCAGATCCCTGAGTGCTTGGAGAAGATCTGTGGGAAAGAATCAGTTTTTAACAGGCTACAAGGGGAAAGTGCTGCACGTTAGGAGAAAATGCCACCGATTTTGGGGACGTGCACTGACTGCCAAGCAGAGCAGGTTTGAAGATGCCAGGCAGTCTTCTCGACATTCCTTGGTTCTTTGGCAAGCCCATCAAGCTTAAATAATTTCTTCAGTCTTCACCAGACTCTTGTTTCTTATCCAGTTTAAAAAAAAAAATCAACTTTTAAAAAACAAAAAAAACCCCAGATATTTTCACAGCAGAGTTTTCAGAAGTGCAGTTCTCAGAATTTTAAAATTTTAAGCCAAAACCACATTTCTCTGACAAAAGGCACCCGCCTGCCTGCTGGCATTTCTCATGTTGCTGATTTAAACAAAAAACTGAATGACTTCAGCACTTAGAAAAAGCGTTAAATTGACAAGTCTGAAGATCCAGATTTGCTTTGCTTTTGGATATGGAGGAAAGCACGGCGCGAGGGGCTGTGTGGGACGGATGCCAGCCAGCGCAGCAGAGGGGAGGCGACACCGCAGTCCCAGCCTGGGGCTGCAGCAGGAACCAGAGCCTTTACTGCAAGAGCAGCATCTTCACTGCCAGCATTTTAGCAAAATACCCCTAATCGTCCTTATTCCTATTGCCACAAACTCCGAAGCCAGTCGCTCTTAGAGGCGCACGGTTCCATATCCCATCGCTCGCTCTGCACAAAAACATCCATCCAAGAGGCGTTGTGCTTTGCAAGCCTATTCTGTCTGGCGGGGACGTTCCTGCTGGTGAGGACATTGCTGATAGCTTTGAACTTTTGCGAAAAAACTTCTGGGGAGCAGACCCTACGGGCCAGATATGCTCTGGCAGGTCACAGAAAGCAGAGCAGGCTTTTATTTGTTGCGTGTCCTCTGACCAGCTCTCACTTGACAAGCTGGGGGTTAAGGAAAGTAAGCCCTCGCACCGACTTTCTTGTATTTTCATTTTACATATGGTTCTACCAAATCTTCTTTTGTATTTGTGACTTTTCTTGGCTGGTTTTGAGGTTAAATCAATACCCAGGCAGGTGTCTTACCTGCCACCTTTGAGCAGATGCCCCTCTCCTTTCTCAGCCTCCAGCAAAGCCACACAAAATGGAAAAAGCCCGTCACGCGCAGAGCTGCCCGCTCACCTCCGTAGGCCACCGTCCCCTGCGAGTCTGTGGTCAAGCTTTGCCGTAACTGCCTCTTCTTCTCCTCAGTCACATCCAGACCAAGATACTGCAGAACCTTGAGCAGAGAGAACGAACCTTTAAAAAGAAAAATACTGGAAAAGCAGCTCTTTGAAGTAGGTGCTGGGAGGACACTTGGTGCTGGGTTTTCTCCTGGAAGTGATTCTCCAGGCAACATCTTCCAAAGGAGCAGGCTTGGGCTGGATTTCCAGTCTCTCCTTTCCTATGCGTGTACAGAAATGTCTGTTCCTGAAGACAGGGACACATTCACATCCCTCCAAGAACATTTTATACAGACTGCAGATTTGCAGCTATGACAAACTGTCAGGAACTTTATCAAAACCCTATGGAGCTGTAGCAAGGCCCAGCTGCCAATAGCTCAGCCTCTTCTCTTTCCCTTACTGCCCAGGAATTCTATTTAGGACCGAGAAGATAAAAGCTATTCACAGAACATTTCTCGTGGCAACAAGAGACATTCAAACGTTTTGCTTCTTCATTACACCTTTTGCTCTCTCATTGTGCCTGATGCCCTGTCTTCTACTGATATTTATCAATTCAACCCCAGGGCACCACAAAGAAGCAGATAAACCTGCACAAACCCCACTTCGCTGCTGGCAGCAGCAAGTAAGAGCTTTTAAAAGACAAAGTCAAGCTCGGCAGACTCTGGGAAAGAGCCCAAGTTAAACACTCCCCTGTCCCAGGCTGCACCCGTGGCTCCTGCTCACGCATGTACAGCACCTCCCGCATGGTACCCTGGAAAGGGGCTGGGGATGAGTCCGTGCTCATGTTTTGGTCACCAGCAAGCCCATGGGACCCATCTGCTCTCACGTGCTGCCTGTGAGGCCCATTTGAGTCCCACCTCCCGCCCCTCTGCCCACCACCCCTGCACAAGGCAGTGCTGCCAGCTCCGGGGCTTGGGGATGCCCTGATCCTCAGTCTGCAGATGTCGGCATCTGGTGCGGGCCACCCCGAAACCACCTCAGATGCGTGCCGGTCGATGTGCATGTCCTGACCCTGGCACTGCTGCAGCTGCCTGCTCATAACACTGGCTTTTAAAAGGGAAAGCCAAGCGTCCCTGCTCCTCCCACCAAAGAAGAGCTGCTTTTATACCCATGGCGAGCAGAGGTCGCTGCGAAAATACAATCCTAAATCCCGCTTTAGGAGAATTATGCAGGCTTAGAGGAAAAGTTCCTGCTTGCGTGCTGCCCTCCCGGGAGGCGGGAGCAGCCGAAGGGCGACCGCTGCATCTGCCGTGGGGTGGCAGCAGATGCTCGTGACATCGGGTCCTCCTCAGATCCCCCCGGGCCTGCAGAAGGGGCTGCATTCCCACGCTGCCCCCCGCACCCCAAATCCAGCAGTACGCCGGGGGGGAGACAGTGACATATGCACCCCAAAACCAGACTGGGGGCACGGCCCCTCGAGGGCACTCTGCCCTTCCCTGGGGTCTTCCTGCCCTTTGTTGGTGCCTGTGGAATATATTTTCCATGAAATGATGAAAGGAGCAGCAGTTTTGGCTGGGTCCTTGGTGTGATCTCTCATATTTCAGCCTTCGCTCGCACACACCAGGCTGCCCGAGGTCACCCCAGCAGCGATACCAGCACCAGAAAGTTTGGAGAGCAGCTGCCTGCACCCACAGCACCCGAGTCGAATGCATTGCATCCAAGGGAGATGCAAATGCCAGGAGGAGGCTTCTGAAGCTCCCCAGAGCATGGAGAAATAGCCAAGGTGAGCCAAGGTGTGTTTAAATGTCCCTTGGGACGCAATTGGGATGTTTCGCTACGCCTTCTTCTCCCTTTTTACCTTTAGAGGCTGGACACAACCTCCAGCAAACTCGACTGAAGAGCTGAGACCCATTTTTTATTCCAGACTCCTGATAATAAATACATTTTGGTGGCTGAGTCTTAATTAATCTGATTTTTGAGATAAAGGCAAAATTGTAGCACGAGCGGTGTGACGCTAATAAGGAAAGCAATGTTCTGAGCACCACGGCTGGCTCTGCACTCCACATCGCCTGGGCGATTGCTATTCCCAGCACAGCCTGGTCGGTATCCTAGAGAGGTGAAGGGGAGTTAAACTGGAGCAGGCTGGTCAGCAGAAGACGGTGTACATGTAGATTAGAGCGCTCATCAAGTGCTACAGCTTTATTCTGTGCAAACAGGCAGGCTGGTTCTCTTCGACTGTATCTATTCAGGTTTGCATTTTTTAATCCCTCCAAAAAACAAGCGACATAGTCACCCCCATGCTAGTACCTGGGCTAGTCCTCACATGCCTGACTGCAACGTTGGTGCAAGAATCAAAGCGGAAAGGTCTCGATCAGTTCTTTCACAGAAAAGCAATACAAGGAGACCATTCACGCAAGCTTAATGTGGCAGCTGGACGCAAGGAGGTATCACGTCAGTGGACTGTTTTCTGCATAATGCACCTTGGGAGAGGATCGAGAGGAGATCTCGCTTTCAGGAGAGGGACCCGTTCCACTTACCAGTTCCAGTTTCCCATCCTTGAGCCGGACATGGGGATCCAGCGCTACTTTTGGTTTGGTGCCTGAAGCTGCTTTATGATTAGATGCTGAAGCAGGTGCTGAAAAGCCAAAAATAAACGTTAATGGAAGAGGACTTGGGTAGAGGAAAGAGATGCCTGCAAAGCAAAATTCAGAATTCTTGTTGCATGAAATATGTGTGCAGCAGGCCAAAATCAAAGACCACGATTTACTAAATCTGGTCCTGGAAGGCTGAATTAGGCCACTGTTGGAAAGACAGGATACTGGGGCAAACCCTTACTGAAACTGGGCTTCTGCAGGGTTTAAAATGGGATGTTTAATCCAAGGACCTAGGGACTGCAAAAATAGCCCTTTGGAAATTTCCAATCACAATTTTTGTGGAGTCTTGGGGTCTGTAATTATGATGATCTATTAAAAAAAAAAAAAATCTCCCTGGCTCTGGTCTTCTCTGATTGATTAAGCAAAACTGAAACCCAACGTACTGTAAAATGCAGCCTTGACTTTCACAACACCCATGGAGAAGGGAACCAACAGATTCAAAGCAATGTGGAAAACCACCGGTGCAGGACTTTTTCCCTCCCCAATACTGCAAAAAGCCTTGAACCCTTTTCCCTCAGTTGGGCAGGCAGGGTTTTTTGGGTAGGAGCCACATGCGTTGCGAGGCAGACACAGAGGGAGAAAGAGGCAGAAACAGCAGCTGCTTTGCTGGTGAAAAGCTGTCCTGAGATCAGAAGATCCAGCTGCTGACAGCTGGCTTGTCATTACTGGCACTGCCTCCGCAGCAGAAATGGTACCGAGCACAAGCCACTTGTGCTCCTCCGTCCCTGGAGGGAACCCCACGTTTCCATTACGAGTAACCCTTCTCCGTAAGAAACTGTGACATTTCCTGGGAAAAGGGCTGCAGAAGGTGTTACTGGCTCGGGAACTGCCCTGCCAGGCTCCGGAAAGGTGCAAGGCTGCTGTGCTGGCAGCCCGGCCACCTGCCTGCCCCTGCTCACCCTCGAGCCATCAGCCCAGGTCGGTGACAAAATTCCTTCTCATGCCAATGGCACAGGATTTGCAATTTCTTTCACCTGGCTGGGATCTGATTAACACCACGGGGAGCTCTGTCTTGCTGAGTAATGCTGCTTCTCCCGAGCCTCTCACCGCATCCTCCTCGACCATCAAGGCGGAGACCAGGCGCAAGGAGAAGGCAGCGAGAAGCAGCAGAGGTGCTGCACAAGCATAATCCTCCTAATCTGGGTGTTCATCCGCTCTGCTAACGCCAGCAGCTGTGGAGCAGCAAGCGGTAGTAAATGGGTTTGCTGGATCGGCCACCAACACTTTACTCTCCAAGTTCAAGGGCAGAGCTGTTACCCTTTGATGCATGGCTAATCAGGATTAGCTCCACGTGGCTTTGCTGTCAGCTCCGGACACGGAGGTATCCAGGGCATCCATCAGGCACCCACAGAGAGGCAGTCACTGGCCAGGGCTCCAAGCCCGGCCACTGCTCTTTCAAAGCCAGTTGTCTGTTTTCATGGATGACAACACTGACACAAAGCCTCCTCAGCATTTCACGTTAAAAAACCCCGCGTGTAATGAAATCCCCTAGCTAAGTCAGGAAGCGATTAGGTCATCGCTATTTGCTGGATTGCCTACATGACCCAGGGCTTTGCTCCCCGTCACCGGGAGCTCTGGCTGTCAGTGGTGGCCACCGAAGAGTCTACGTGAAATCAAGGGGGCAGGATGCTCGGGGCAGGGAGGACAGGCCAAGGGCAGTCCCCGTCCCGAGGTCTCTGCAGTGCAGAGCACGGAAGGGGAAGGCTGACGGCTGCGGAGCTCACCCAAGGTGAGACAGGCATCCCTGGGAGCAGAGCGCTGACGCACGCCCAGCCCAGCACCGTCTGCTCCCTGTCTCTCCCGCTAATCCCAGGTATAGACTAAACACAATTTACTTTGCAATGCTTGCTCTTAGCCTTCCAGATGGAAATTACACAATATAGGGATTCGCAAGCGGGGCCGGTGCCTCGGCAGCGCACGGGGAAGGAAGGGCCGTCAGACTTACGGCCGTGAGAATGATGAGCAGCGCTTGCTAGGGACTCGCTAGGGAAAGCCCATATTTTCCTCAGGGCAGGAGTAACCTCCATATCATAGAGATATGGGGTACCTGGCTGGAAGCCATCTCCCTGGACACGGGATCAGGGGGGTTATTGAGGTTTCCTGCAATTCCTAAGGGACCTGTGAAGCTGCCGGGTGATTTGCGTTCAGCCCCCGTTGCTGCCGTCCTGTCGGGTGAGCAGAGCAGGTCTCTCCCACAACGGTAAGAGCTCAGGAGAGGACTCAGGGCATGGAGAGAAAACACAGCATGGAAAAGCAAGCAAAAAGTGAAGCTTGGATGTAGAGAGAAACCTGACTTAATCACAACTATAAGCAATTTCCCAGTTTGACCAACTGAGGGCATCCTTAATGCCTGTATAACGCCCAGGGTTGCTGCGTGCATTACAACTATCATTACTTGACTTTCTTTATACTGCGTCTCCAAGGACCACCCATTCCCATCAGAAGGGAGTGTTGCCTGCAATGAGACCTGCTGCATGCAAGCCTGGCGTGATCTTTGCTGCAAGTGAACCACAGGCTGAGAGTGGAAGAAGTTGTCTCCTATGAGTACCTTAGTCCTCTGAACGCCTTAGTAAAGAATTTTACTACTATGGGCAAACACGGACATAGTTACTACCCGTTGAGTAAGCCAAGCTGCTACCTTCCCTCTCTCCTAGCAGGATGAGTCTCAATATCACCCCACTGGATTCCACTACAGCAGTATAAACACTGGTCGAAATTAATTTCACCATCCTCAGCACTGAGGAGCCAAGGCTGTGTTTGTCACCCACACAAAGAAAACAATATAGTAGGACTCTTACCTGAGACGGTAAGCTCTGGTGGGCAAATGTCCGGTGACAAAGAAGGCACAGGAAAATGATTTTCACGTCTATTCTAGAAAAAAACAAGACAAAACAGCACAGACAGTCGCTAAGCAGAATCTGTAGGTGTAAATAAAGAGCAGAAGATAGAGGTGTTCAAGAGAGAGCAACCCATCTGGCCCATAAAGAGCAAAGGCACCACGTACACCTCTGTGCAGATAGGTGTTTCTGGAAGCACGTGGAACAGGCACGTTCCTGAGCCACCACAAAATCTCTGGTCACACACAGAAAAATGAGTTTGTCACGACTGTAACAGTGATTGAGAGCTGAGGGTGGATTTGACCTCGTACGGTTTCTCCACAGAGGTTCTCCCTAAAGCTCTGCATCCAAACCCAGCAGCGAGGTCCCGAGTCGGACCACAGCCAGTTGTGTTGTTTACCCAAAACACATAATTGTCACAGTGAGCATGACGGGAAGCTGAGACCAGTGCCCGCTCTCTCAAGTGCCAGGTCATGGCACTAAGCTGGGAACTTAGATGCAGAGAGGGGCACGGGACTGGTGCTGAGGACATACAGACAGGTAGCACAGGGGCCTGAGCACGCTTTCCCTAGCGTGGAAGCCAAGACCTTGTCAAAAGTTCCATCTTTTAGAAGCAAAGTGAGGAAAGGAGCAATTTAATTCCAGCCAGCAGCGTCATTTCATACAGGCACACAACATTACACAAGCACACCTTCTGCTGGATCTAACTATACCACTCAGCTACACATCTGTGGGCTAAGGCTGACTTTCATCAGCACGTCTCTAGCCTGGTACGCCCAAAGGCAACATGTATATGACATTCTTGCAAGTCTGTGTTCTCCACGGGGTCTGGAAAGAAAGACATTTTGTGAACGATGCTTGTATGAACGGAAAATCCAGCCAGGCTTTTCTAAAGGAACTTTATGTGGAATTGGGCAGAACGTACACCTGGCATTGCACCAGTCCAGGAAAGGAGCAACAAAGGCACAGAATCCAGCCACGGGCCTAAATTATCGTGAGAGCGGTGTGGTTAAATCCTGTCTTATCACACGCAGCTCAAGCGCTTGCCTCTGCAAACACAACGTGGAGCTAGGCTTCACAGGAAGAATAAGCCTGGCTTATCATTAGGCTAGTGAAGAACAGAAATGGGCTGCTTAGGAACGCTGTGGGTTCATCCTCATCAGAGGTCTTTAAGAACAAAGAGTTTTTCCTGCCTTTGGGTAGGAGATGAGATCAAACCGACTCCTGAGATCCCTTCCAGCCCTATGACTGGTGTTGAATGAAATGCAGGTTGCTATCCGCAGAAAGGTTTTGCTGTTTTAAAACCTGAGACTTCTGAAACAGGTCTGAATGCAGGCCCTGGAGATGAAACTCATTACCTCCACAGATCCTTTGCTGTCTCAAACCCAAGACAGAAGATACAATATTTCAGATTTAAAATACCTGGCTGTAGAACAGGGCTACGTACATCAGCATCACAGACTTTCCACTGTCCAGGAGGACTACTGTGAAGTCCCTGAGAAGTGTTTTCTGATCAAAGAAAGATCGCAGGACCAACATCTGTGGTCTTAGGTATGAACTTCAACCTACCTCTGGAGACTTCACATGGACCTTCAGTCTGCAGGAACTCAGACCGTTTCCCACAGCCTTTGGAGGTGGTGATGAGATGTTGTTATGAACTGACAGTCCGGGATGTAACCGTCCCCTTCCAGGAATAAAGGCCACTTCTGTGTTTCCCTCGTGTCTTAAACAAATGACAAATACAAACCATTTTATTAACAAAATAAAAAAGCAGAACTTAAATTTGCAGAACTTCCATGCCCGCAGTTCTTCCTCTGGGATAATCTCACTTAAGCCCACGCAGCCTGCACCAGCGTAGCTGGATCTCCTCCAGCCGAGTTGCTGGTTTGAAATTCAGTTGTGTTGCAGAACTCTGCTGGGCAGCAATAGGGGATATTAATGAGAAGCAGAACATTAGGAAGGTCTGGATTACACTTCAGGACGATCCATGCACTCAAGATTTCCTTATATGATCACCTATCAGGCCCATCCTGAAGCATCCTTATGCTTCTTGAAGCCAAACATTGGTATGTTATAGAGGGGTTTTGCCTAAGACTCAATAGCACCGTGATGATGACAGGAAATATGTTACATGCCTACCTGAATTTGGCTTTTGCAATTATTTTTCTGGCCTCTTCATGTGTGCTACCCACCAAAGAATCTTTATTGATAGCGATTAGTTGGTCACCAGGGCGGAGCCGGCCATCCTAAACAGAGAAGGAGAAAGTCAGAGCATTGGGAAGGAACATCCCTCTGCCCAAAGCCTTCTCCTGCAACACCAGTCCTCATTAGTCTGTGCATTGCATTGTTCATCTATTCTTAGAAAAGCTGCTTCAGAACAGCTACAGCTTCTAGGAGAGGTCCCCATTGCAAAGTCACTGAGGGTCTCCACACTGACTTACCTTGTAACAGTCACCATCTGGCATAAGCTCTTGGACATAAATCATGGGGCCATCAGGCCTGTTAGATCCACCACTGATTGTCAGCCCTAAGCCGGAGGATTTTGCTATAGAAATGCTCTGGATTCCTGATTCAATGGAGTAGCTGCAAGGGAGAGATGTTAGCAGGTGACTCAAGGTGATCTGGTTTATTTTCCCATGTCGCTGAACAAACTCTGCCTGGTTTTCTTTCTGCGCGTGATCCTTCTAACTTCTCCCAACCTTTTCTGCCTCTGCATCTTTTCTTCCACCCAACCTTGGAAAGAAGAGGTGAGGACTCCCGTTTCTCAGCAGACATTGTTCAGTGTTATGAAGATGACTGGCTTGCATAATCCCAAATGCTGGGGAATACTCGTTTGCATTTAGAAAACAGAGAAGAAACCAAAGGTTTAACCAGGATATATTTGGCACTCTTGGTTTTTATAGCCAAAACCACACAAAGAATTGAGGTGGTTATTGTTTGAATCCAGCTAAATCACCAGATAGCAATTTGGATTGGTCAACTATTAAGCAGCCCTTAGCAAACATCAAAGTGAAGCTCAGGATACACAGCTGACTATGTCTTAACCAAGGTTTGGACTCAAAATTTTGCAAGATGCCCTAAGAAATGAGCCCTTAAGCACCTTTATAGCAATACCCACCACACTGTGAGTTAGTTCCACGGCAGGGGAGCGGGTGACTCACCCAGACGAGGATGTACTGCCAACAGGGCAGTGATGAAGGTTGGACCCCACCCTCAAAAGAGCTGCCTGCTAGACAGGACCCAGCAGGCCACCAAGACCAGGCCACAGCCGGCGGCTCTGTGCCGGGAGGGAGGTTTAGCAATTGCAGTAAGCGTTTGTGGGAGCAGAGATTTCACTGACCTCCCAAGGGCCAGTGGGCAGCATTGCAACGGGGAGGTTTTGGGGAGGGATTTGGTGGGATCTAAGGGTCAGCAAGCCTCCTCCTCCTCATGGGCTGGGTGCAGCTGGCTTTTCTTTTTTTCAGTTTATTTCCACAGCAGCCACTCGCCAAACGATCTGCAGTTGCTGGTCCTCCTTGTGTGATCTGATAACTTAAGACGCAATGACAGCTGTGCATCCCATGCCTCACAGTGACACCAGCGCGTAACCGCCCCGTGCTCCCCAGCGATGCCACCCTCAGTGGTCAGACACCCCAGTGACAGAGCAGCGTGTGGCCAGCACCCCTCCAAATCAGCAGCAGACCCCCAGGAGAGCCAGCTGGCTACGTGGGTGAAAGGGACTGCATTCACGCAGCATGTGTCTTAGTCTTGCAAAAAATCATTGCTCTAAGAAATAGTTTAGGAAATGTAGCATTAACCTCCATTCAAATCAAAGTATCAGACACTATCTGTGGTGAGACTGAATCGTATCTGGGTCCCGTTGCTCAGTGGGGTGGCAGGACCTCAGATGACATTGCGATGAGAGGTCGCAGCCTGGGGACAACCTGCAGAGAGGAAAGGATGGGTGAGGGATGGCAGCCGTGTGCACGAAAAGACCCCGCAGCACGTGGCCCGAGTTACATCTCTGCGGCCGACCACAGCCTGTGATTTCAAATGGCTCGTGCTGCTCCCAGGAGGAGACCACTGGGGCCTGGCACCGGCGTGGAGACAAGCAGAACATGGCACAGCATGGCAGTGCTGAGCGAGGAGGCCACCAAGCCAGGTCCCCTCCAGCCTCCATCGCAGCCTGGAGCGGGTTAACAGCAGAGCAAGGATGTCTAGTTTGTCCAAACCAGCTGCCAAGTAGATGAGCTGGCCTCTCCTCTGTAAGGGTCTCTCCATGCAAGCAGCTTAAACCTCTGGTGCCAAATATTTGTCCTGTGCAAATCCCTAATAAAGAGCTGGTATTTAGCAAGAGGATTTACTGGTTCTGCAGTGAGGTCTGATTCTCTTTACCAGCGACTTGGCTTGTTTACGCTGGCAAAGAAAGAAAAGCTGCAAGCCCTGGGGACGAATGGTCCCAATTCCAGGACTGTTAACACCCTTCAAGCTGTCCCTCTTGAGAAGGGCAACCCCGAGCACCCGGGAGACGAGACTCCGCAGAAAAAACAAGCTCTGCCTGTGCAAACTTCTGACCCTGCGAAATATGAAAGGGACAGATGACCACATGAAAACACATGCTCCAGGAGATGCTCTGGAGACAAAAGGATGCGGTGTCTGTAGGCAACCGCTGTTGACACCAAAGGAAAGGGCGTCGGGAGCGTTTGCATCGAGAGGGCAGTGTTTGTGCTCTCGTTGCATGATGTCAACGTGTCAGAAGCAGGGCAATAGAAAACGTGCTCCTGAAACACCTGCGGAAAGCACCACTGGCCTCACAGAAACACTCCGCTCATGACGTGGTCTATAAAGGTGACATGCAGGGTCCTCGCAGCTGGCTGTAAGCTGCGGCTTCTCCCCAGGTTTCAGAGGAGGAAGAGGAGCAGTTGCATGGTTAACCATATTGCAAACATATTGACTGCCTCGATGGGGAAGCTTTTCAGCTCTTGGGCACAGGCTTCCCAGGAACAGTCAAGCTGTCACCACGACAAGGACTTCTAGAAGACACCATGGTCTCCTAGCCACTGTGGTGATGCAATGGTACAGAAGATATGAGGATGAGCAAAGCAGTTCTTCACACACTGGAAGTATTCTACTGGATCTACCCCTAAGGCAGCGTTAGACATTCAGTGATATCCTCATGACTGACCAAGGGACAGGCTTTGCGCGACCCGTACGTACTGTGCGTGAGGGGGCTGCGCCGGGTTCCCGATGACGGGGCTGTGGGAATTGGCGGGGCTCAGCAGCAGCGGGCTCTGAGAGCGCGAGGAGGAGCCCGAGGATGTACTTTCCAGGTATCGACCTGAACAGCAAAGTCAGAGTCAGTCCAGGGAACGCAAATACTCCAGCATCACCCTCTTCCTCTGCTCTACCACTAAGAGCTGACACCATTTTCCTAGCTTTTTGGGGAAAACCACACGGTAGTTAGAAACATGGAGAGGAAACGTTCAGCCTTCTCGGCACAATTCCACTGTGGGACTCTCACCCCTCTGCCAGCCCTACGTCCCTCTGCTATAGGGGAAGGGTTGGCAGCCTTCTGGTGGGATGCCAAGCCGGAGGGACAGCTTCTTTCACCATGAACGCAGGATTTCACGTGCTGGCATCTGGCTTAGGTTAACCTTGTTGCATCTCGCTAAACTTTTCCCATTTGCAAATGAAAAATAATGTCCATTGAATGAACGATTGCTGAAACGCTTTGAAATCCACAGTAGAAAGCTGCACCTACAGAGACGGGTGTTGCTGGGGTTACCTGCCCAGCTCATCAGTGAAGCTGAGTCTGGGCATATGGGAATTGCAACCCCAACTCAATTCTCCCGCTGCCTTGCTTTGTGCTTGCTCTGTCCAGACAGGACTGGCCGTGCCCACTGCTCTGCACCCGGGGACGCGCTCAGCGCTTGCAATAAGGATGAGCAGGACTTCGCTTCCTTCAAACCTCCACCCAAACACCTATGCAAATCAAAACTCCTTCAAAACAACACGAGGATTAAGAAAACTTTCTCAGCAGAGAGAGGGGCTTTTGGTTTCCCCCCAAAGGTGTGCTGAGGTACTCACTGCTGCCGTGCAGGATTGGCGAGCTCCGCGCTGAGCCCGTGTTGCTCTGGGAGCCAAACTTCTCCAGCAGCTCAGAGAACTCTCTCCTGGAAAGAAAATATGGTATAGTCAGCTGCTGCTCAAAACTATTCTCCACCTGATGATACAACAACGGTGCCTCTGACGGCAGTGACTTACTACCAAGTCTGTAGGGCTGATGCCCTCCAGCAACGGGGAGCAGACAGAGCTTTCACATGCATAAGGGTATAACGCCCGTGGTTTTCAAGAGGTTGTGCAAGACTTAAGGTCGATTATCAATCTTGTGGCAGTGCAGCTTTCCTGCGATGGGCTGAAACTTCAGTGTGCTCCTTCCCTGCCCTGGAAGGTGTTCGGGGTGAACATGGGCAAGAGGGGCTGGGAAGGGATGTATGGATAGGCAGTGGTGTTGGGGACTGTCCTTCCTGAGAGAGGGCAGATGAGTGCAGGAGCCCTGCCTTGCCCCCCGCCGCATGGACACCCCCCGGGAATCAGCCGGAAGCTCCCAGCTGTAAGGCTCAGAAGTTTAGCTAACACACCACACAAATTAAGCACACTGTCAGAAGTAGCTGTAACTTTGCAAACAGAAACCAAAAATGCTTGGCCTATTTGTGACTCCTCCTGGAATAGTTAAATGTAGATTTTTTTTCTCTGTTTTTCCTCCTCCTTTCCTAGACAGAAAGCAGCTCCTGCTAGCTCTTGCTGGGGTAAAGACGGGAGATGGCTTCTGGAGCACATGCAAAAGAAGCATCCCACTCTCTGAATCTATCCATGGTGATATCCTCCATGAACATCACGGGATAAACTCTTGGAGCATAAGACCTCAATGAAGACCTGCACGCATAAAGCATGCTGGGGCAGCGCAGGCTTCTGTACTCTTCCCAGCAGCTCACACTAAATTTACAGATACTAAGATTAGAAGGGCTTGTCGATGAATTCACGAACAGGGAGAAATGGCAACCCACAAACATTTAGCACGATCCCTCTATCTTAAGATAACCCCCCTGCTTCCTGCATTACCTCTCTGCAAAGCAATCTCATCCTCATCATCCCCTGGAAAGCTGGCTCGGTGCCCAAGTGCCTTCATTAATGCTTTCCTTCCAGGTTGAGTTTGACCACCACATAACTACCCAAGTGTGTTGAGTTCTTGATGAGCTGTAACTACCTGTACACAACAGGTGAATTGCTTCGTGACCTTCCTTTACCCAAGCGTAACATGTTGAGTTTTTAAACCCCATTAAGAACCACCGTTAACCATGTTCACCAGCTCCTGCATCATTTCTGTTACCCTTCTTTGAGCTGCCGTGAGCCTCTCCCATCCTTTTGAATAAGGAGGCACAGAAAGGGGTTGCCACGTTCAAGCATCAGCCTCCTGTGCCCATCCCTGCCACGTAGCCCTGTTGCCCAATGAGCCACCCAGGAGCATGCTGTCCCTCTGGGACCGTGAAGTCTTCTCACTTCATAACCCAACACTTCTGGATCAATCCAACCTTTTGGCAGAGAGAAAGAGTCTCAAGGATGACTAATTTCTTACAGGTGTCATTAAATAAGCAGCCAGGCAATGGGGACAGACCCTGAAAGCGTTTGGTTTTGTGGCCACAATAACAACATTAGATGTCCACTTTGAAGGCATGAAGGAATCCCCATGGGAAGGTGCCTTCTTGATGCTGCAGCCCCAGGAAAAGCCTGGTTATGAGTGGCTAGCTCTCACACTTTTACAGTCAAACAAGCTCAAGACGTAAATCTGTAGGAAACCAGCCACAGCAAAGTTTCCTCAGTGAGGAGACTCCTTTTACACACAAGCAGACGTTGTGTCATCTGCGTACCTCACCGGGACAAATGTTATATATTATTGGCTAGATTAGAGTCAACAATATTAAATGATGAATGAATCATCAGCTCCTTAGGTTCCTGGTGGAAATGCTCTCAGTAATTTACATCTTCCCATTAACAACCAGCTCATTAACAAACTTCAAAGACGAGTGCCTGCCTTATCTAATATTGCCATCAAATGTATGCCTTATTCATTCCATTTAATGCTAATTTTAAATCCAAGTGTCACACAATACTTAGTGGAATGCCTCGGTGAATCCCAGTACTTTACATCAATACCATTCGTTATCAACTAAACCCATGACCTTAAAAAACCACAACTACTTTGTTCAGAAACCCCACCTTCCACAAAACTGTCTTAACAGGCAGTTTTTTAGCGTCAGGCACTGAAATATATGTAAATGCATCGAGAAAGTGCTTTTACAAGGACAACTTAGATCCTATAGCAGTAGGACAGCGGTTTGCTGTTCCGTGCTTCCCTGGGATGGATCTTACCTTAGCAGAATTTTTCCAACTTTCCAGTAAAACCTCTGTGTTCCTACAGCTGATTCACACTCCCGTTTCACTGGTAGCTCCCACGCTGATGGCCTTGTCCCTCCGTGACCTATTGCAATGGCGGGTCTAACATGCTGGAAGCTAACATGTTATTTCCAGTGGTTACCAAGCCATCAGCAGCTGGGTTTTTGTTTTGGGCTGGGTGTTTCTGTGGTCACCTATTGTTACATTTTCCTCAGATAATAATCCATCAGAGCACAGAACAGGTTATGAACGTAAAGCAATGGCTAAAAAACTCTTAGTCAATGCAAATGCAACTAGTCCGGCAGCTCTTATGCTCTTTAAACCCTGCTAAAAAATGCAAACCCAATCACCGATCCATGCTGTCAAACTCTGTTATAAGCAAGGGCACGTATGACTTGAGCATTCTTTGTTGTTGTTTATTTCATGTCGTTAAGTTTGTCCGCAAAGGAGTATTTATCATTATTTGCTCAGGAGCCTGAACAACAAGCTCCGAGCCCAGGATTGCTTTGCAAACCTGGGTCCAGCCCAACGTTTGCTGTAGGGACGACGTGACTAAACGCTACGTCACGCGCCACCGTCCCAGCTCCTGCTTTGTTGGTCAGTACTACAAACCCCGGTTCCACCAAGGACATAAACACATGAGTAACTCGAAGCACACACTTAGACCAGCAGCAAGGAACACATCTTTCTGGTGTCAATCTCCCGAGAATTAATTTTGTGCTCAGTGCTGTATTTGAAGGAATTTGCAAGCAGGCAGACGATGCCCGAGTGTTACCGATTAACGAACAAGTAGGCTGAAGGAATGCCAACGAGTCTTGCTTTGTGCTTTCAGACACTAAGAGATTTCAGAAGTCGTCTTTAATATTTAAAATTTGGCCCTTACTAAAAGATTTTGGATGGTCAGGTGTCTGCAGGACTAAAATGCCCAGCTTTATGTAAAAATAAATAAATAACAAACATGGGGTTGTATTAGGCGGAAAGCTCCTTCTAACAATCCCTTCTCCAGCTCTTTTTCATTAAGATACAGACATTTGAGGTCTGGAGGGTCCCTGTAACAGAGCTCGGACCCGCACAGCTTTCAGCCAGCCCCACGGCACGGAGCGGGATAATGGGGTTTGCCCGCAGCGGCCAGCTGCAGGCCGACTTTGCTGCAGATTAAGCAGCAGGGGGTCAGTCTTCCTGCAGAATATTGTTGGTTTTATCTCATAATACCTTTTTGTCCTGCCCTTTTGTTCTTGGGAGAACAAAGGGGGAATCCTACATCAAAGGTTACGTGAGAGCACAGCGTCTGGAAACCACAGCTGGGGGAGAAAGAGGAGCCTGTGACATCAGATAAATTAATACCTTGTCTCAAAAAAACAAAGCCTGCAGGTCAGTAGGAACCATGAACCCAAAGCACTGCAAAAGCATCACAAAAGCAGATTTTCTCGCGGCGAGCCAGCAGCAGCTGCAGCATTTCCACCAGCTGCGGAATTCGGGCTTTGCTTTTCCATAAACGCCTAGGAAGCGGTGACGCGCACAAGCGCACCTCGGCTTCTGTGTCAAAGGATGCGTGTTTTTCCCCAAAGAGCAGCCAGTGACCCTGGGACACCCCAGGCTTGCAGGGGTCAGCCCCAACGCCGCCCTCCAGCTTAGCGCCAAGTGCTCAGCCCAACAAACCCACGGGCTGAGCCACCGCTGTCACACACAGGGCTCGCAGGAAAAAAGGGATTACCTTGCTTCCCGGATACTGGTTGACATTGGTTATGCATTTGCAGAAAAGCAAACTATTTTCCTTACTGCTTCTTGTGCAAGCCCTATTAATACGGCAACCCATTTTCACCGAGATGACTGTGCGTATCATGCGGAGATGCAATGTATTTAGCATTTTATCACGCGAGTACTAGGAGGTGCAGCGCAAACAGGCTTTCTCACAGCGATAAACCTGAAAGACCGGGATGATACCTGTACAACGCAGAGAAACAAGGAACTATTGTAACTTTCAGGCTGAGAATGAATAAACAATAATTATATGTGTGCAATAAAATTATCCTCATTAGCGAAAGACGAACATCACATCCAACCGTCATCCAAACCCAGCGTGCCCAGCTCTAAATCTGAATTTTCTGCTTTAAGCCCTAACATTACTGCTGCTCTCTGCAGCATGTCTGATGCGACAGGCTCAAAACATGCATCTTATACACGCCAGGACTGAGTTCCATGAAGAGCACAGGTAGTTTGGGCCTATAATTAACTCCAGGGACAAATAATAGCGTTTATGAGTCAAATTCACCCGAGGGCAACCACAACAAAATGCTACTCAGCTGAGTCACTGGGAAAATTGGCAGGCGGGTTGGATCGTCTTCCAAACCCAGAGTCATTACATTTCCTCCTCCAGCATGCCTTGTGCGTTCAGCGTTTATGAAGACGACCTGCATGCGAGTATCTGCAAAAAACTCAGCATTACGCTCCTCCCCGCGTCGTTCTCTCGGCTGTCGTGTCTCGTGAGCTGCTTTGCCGGGCAGCGGGAAGGGACGAGGCTGCCCTCGACTCGTTGGAGTTGGTGGCGCAGCATCTCCGTGGGTATCGCCTCCAGAGCTGACAGTCCCTGGGAAGTCAGGGAGCCCGTTTCAACCCAGACAGAGGGCTGTCTGCTCGCCC
The DNA here is from genome assembly GCF_011004875.1 of Balearica regulorum gibbericeps. Taxonomy (NCBI): domain Eukaryota; kingdom Metazoa; phylum Chordata; class Aves; order Gruiformes; family Gruidae; genus Balearica; species Balearica regulorum. The sequence continues at coordinate 1,625,670 of NC_046198.1, forward strand.
ACGCTCAAGGACAGACTTAAAAGATAATAGAGCATCAATAAAATAAAGATAAAACTAAGGAGGGGAAAAAAAAAAAGTAGAAAGCAGAAAAATCCTTCCCTCCGTTTCCACAGCCCTTAATCCTGGAGATATGTATTCGTGTATTAAACAGTTTGTGAGATGATTATGTAAGTGAAATCTCTGCAAATCTTTTAAAAAAAAATAAACTGATTACTTCCCCACTCTGCCGCTGGCTAACCTTTTGCAGATTTAACAGATAACCAACAGCAAACAGAGGCCAAATAAATTGCTTAAAGTTTCATTGCCCTCCCAGTCTTTCTCGGTCAGTTTTTCAAGCAGGTCCTCCGCGGGGCGACTGGGGACTGCCGACAGATGCGCGAAGGAACTGGAGCTGCCGACAAAGCCACGCGTGCGTACGTTTTAAGAAACATCTGCTGCAATTTAACATCTTAGGAGGCGCATCGAGATGCCTGAACAGCTTGGAACAGATCAGCACGGGTGACAGCAGAAAACCTGCTTTGGGGGCTCTGGTTGAGAAATAAAGTGTTTTTCTGAGCAAACCCTGCTGCTGCTGGGCGCAGAGGGGACTGCGCGAGACGCACACTGCCACCCCTGAGGCGACGCAGGGGACCGCTGCGGCACGGAAGCGCATCCTGCGCATCCTTACTTGGACCAAAAGAGGATGAAACTCCTGAGTCGGGCTCTGATGACCTGCTCGCTTCACCCAGTGCTTCCTCAGCAGCTGCTGAAGGACTTGCAGTTAATGTAATAATTTGAGATGTTATTTGCACCGGAAGAGCATAGGTAAAAAGTAGTCCATCATTAATAGCAAATAATTCTTCCACCAGATTATTACTGTGTCAAAATTAGCCTCATCCCTGTCATTACAGCACTCTCACTATTCTGCTAAGGCTAAGAGTGCTGTAATGAGTAACGTGCTAAGAGTAACACTCCACAGCTGCTGATGGATAAGGAATGAACCCATCATCTCCGACGCTAACGGGATGCGGGTACGTTGAGCAAATGACTCTATGATCTTCAGCCAGCCACACGCAGTGCAAAGCCTCAGCGCCACCAACCTGCCTGCCCACGACCGCGCGCTGCTAAACCCACTCCCGTTTCGGTGGTTCCTGGTGCACCTCAAGTTTCCAGACCTGTGTTTCCATTCAAGGGAGAGGATGCTCCAGCACATTGCACCATATCTCTCTGAGCAGAGATCCCACTAATCCCAGGCCTTGGTTTCCACAACCCTGCCCTCTCTCATGACACCATCGTTGTCCCATACAGCTTAAATCCAGTTGACACAAAACTGAACTCTTTCCTCCTCCTTTTGAATCCTCCGAGCCTCTCTAGAGAAAGCAAGGTTTTCCAGGGAGCGGTGAGGGGAGAGCTTTCATCCTCCTGCCCATCCTTCCTGGGAAGGAGGAATTCTCTGGGGAAGGAAGACCTTAACTCAACGTGTCTAACTGAAAAGGAAAGGGAAGATCCTGCTGTCCCTCTGTGTCTTCATCCAAAGCTCTGTGCAGGATGCGATAGGCCATATGCAGCTCAGCACCAGACAGCAGGGCTGAAGGAGCCCGTGCCACCCTACAGCCGAGGCTGGAGCTGCCCTGGTCCTCGCTGTGGAAATGCCTGTGGAGATCTGCTTGATGCCAGGATGCCCTGCAGAGCAGGCACAGGCTGGTCTGAAGCCAGGTCTGCAGCTGGAAGCCACCAGCTTTGCTTCCCTTCCCATTACAGCTCCAGCATGTTCCCACTGGTGTACAGTGACCCTCAGTCACCTTCATCTTCACCATGGGCTTTGAGCTCGGTTAGCTCAAAGGTAGTCCAGCTATGGTTCCAGCGAGTGCCGTGACTCCCCTTCTCGGTGCGAGATGACACCCCTTACCTGGCATCGTCATCGCGGGCTATAAGAAGACGCATGTGGCTGGTGGCCGACGCCGTCCTCAAGATGTCCACAGCCCTGCGAGACAAGGACCACAACACATCAACGCCAGCTTGCAGCGGTACTCCGCAGAGCTCGCCTGGCCGCGTGTCGAAGTTCAGAGCAAACACAGCAGAGACCCGTGGCCTGGGCAAACCCCATCAGCAGACAAAAGTCTTTTTTGTTCGGCCAAATGCCTGTGGAGCAGCCCCGTTCCCTGCCCTGGCAGCGCGGCCGGAGGGCGGTCAAGTCACAGCCCAATTTTCCCACTTCTGCAATAAATCAGAAGTCCCCAGTAACAAAGCAGACCCAGAAGATGCGCGTGGCCGTGGGCAAACACCTCCCAGCACATTTCCTCCCTCGGGAAGTTTCCGTGTCAGGGACGGCCACTTTCTAGTTCAAAATACATGTGCCCCCGTAGGAGTCAGGGCAGCGTGTGAGGGGCTGCAGAGATGTCCTTGGGGGTCTCCTCCATCAAACCCAGCTGCTCTGGGGGTTTGGGAGCAGGAGAAGCTCCTCGTGCTGCTTCCCAAGCATCCATCCAGCCTCAGCGCGCCGCGCAGGAGCGCGAGGCAGCAGCGGGCTAGCACTGGGTTTATTGGAAAAGGAGTGCCCCAGAAGTGCGGTGTTGCTCTGGATCGGTTAATGATTTTCTTGGCGGGGAGCGGAGGGGCCGGATTGCAGCTCTGGAGGGAATGCCCTGTACAGAGCCACACCGCTGGACTTGGGCGCTGGCTCATCTCCGGCGCTGGGAACTGCCAACGGGAGTGCCAGGAGCTGCAGCACTTTGGGGAAATGTCTGAATGTCTCACAAATACAGTTTGGGTTCACTGGTCTATTTTTATAGAAAAATTTTTCCTTTGATAATTGCCAAGGTGGCTCTTGGGAACAGCGCTGGCTGAGTCAGAGCGCAGGCAAAGCCATGCCCCGGTGTCCTCCCTGCAACCCAGAGCCTAAACCACTTCACAGAATTATACAAAAGCAACAGGAATGCAAAATTTCCGTTTGGATATGGTACCTCTCACTTGTAACTCCAATTAAGGAATCTCCGTTGACCTCCAGGATCTGGTCTCCTGGCTGCAGGCGCCCTAGAAAAGAAAACTAATGGGTAGAAACTGCAGAAAATACAGCTTGAAGGGACTGGGAGAGGTTGGGCAGTTCCTCCCTTTGCCCAGAGACAGGATGAAATATGCATAGGTCGTTCCTGAGATGCTCATCCAACCTGTTTTTCAAGATGTCCATAGACAAAGTTTCTGCAACCACCCCGAACAACCCGTGCCAACCTCGCAGCACTTCCTATGCTGTAGGAAGTTACGAAAGCAAATATTAAAAAAAAAAAAAAAAAGGCAATAAAGCTTTTACTTAATTCAGTTAGAGGTTATGTAGAAAACCACGAGTGGCACCTCTACCTGTTCTGGATTTATCTTTCTTTATTAGATGGAAGAATGGTGTTGTAACATTTGGAAAAAAAAAAATAAAATCTTTTTGGCTTAAGTTATGACAGGTGAACTCAGCAGAGCCCTGCCTAATACCCACTTATCTGAAGACACTCCAAATGAAATGAGTGGCTCAGAGCAGAGCCAAATTTGCAAAAGGATTTCAGGTCATTTTGGGGCTGCAGGCAGCGAGTGGCGGGTGGGAAAGGACGGGCAGCAAAGTGAAGTTCTTTGTGCGGCAGGGATGGAGCCTTCTTTAAAGACACAAAGCAATTGTACAAGGCAAGGCTGTCATCAGATGTTACGGTGATTGCCACAGTAAAAAAAAAAAAAATACCCCGACTGCTGGAAAATCTGGGGGAAGCACCTGAAATGTCTAATAAGGCAACATATAAAATAAATACACTGGATTTTGGCTTTTATCACATTTTGCAGTACTCCGCACCACGTTTAACTCACCGTCTGCGTAAGCAACACCCCCTGGAAGGATCCTTTTGACATAAACTCCATATTCTTCTCCAGTAAGTTCCTTGATGCCACCAATTACCTTAATACCTGGAGGAAAAGTAGTGCCCGTGACACAAAGGCAGAAGAATTGCCGTTTCCACGGGCCGTCCTGGAAGGACGCAGCCTCGGGTACATTTCCCGGGCACCCCAGCACCGCCTGACACCCCTTTTAAAAACCATTTGTGGAAAGCCCTGTGCATCCCCCACACTACACAAGCGGCAACAGAAGCAACAGGATGCGGCTGCTGATGCAACACAAAAGCTAAAGGCATCTGATGGCACCTGCTCGGAGCGACAGCTACGGAGATGAAGAGTCTGAACAAGGCACAGGCAAGGAGCCACCACCTTCCCCAACCCCAAGTTCATCCCTTGCGGTTAAATCATTCGCTGGTGGGTGATTGTGCTCACGTCTCTGATAAGACCTGGCATAGGAAATATTGCCGGGGACAAACGTCTCCCCCAGGAGACCTCCCTTCGAGGTGCAACATCTGGACAAGCCCCAGGTTCAATGCAGTGGTGAGAACATCCCCGCTGCAAGCTCACCAGGCTCCAGCAGCGTCTCCACCGCAGCCTTTGAAGCTGCCACCGCTGGACGACAGGAGCAGCCCCAAAAGCAGCCACTTTTCAGCAGTGTTTGGACCCGGGAGGAGCAGCCCAGAGGCAGGAGCCAGGATGCAGACAGGACCTTTGGCGCGGCTCTGAAACCCCCCGCAGCGGCACCTTGGCAAAGGGCTTTCACGCTGCACGGCCACCTCTCCAGCCACGGGACCTGTCCCCGCTGGCGTGCGTAAGCTGGCTGGCAGGAAAAGGCCCAAGAGAATTATTTGTCCAGGGCTCATTAAGTCCTGCTTCAAAGATCCAGGCTGTGGACAGAAGGATTAAAAAGCCCGGCTTTAATTAACAAATCTCCCCTGAGAGCCGCCAGTCAGGCATTTTGCTGCTCTGGACAGGAGGGCACGCTGAGGACAGGCGGCACCGCAGAGAGGGACCCTGCCAGCGTGAACCCAGCTTCATCCTCTCCTGCTGCCCTGGGGTGGTGAGCTGCTCCGAGCCTTGGGGGGGTCCTGGGATGCACAAAGTGACCCCGTGTGAGAAACACCTCCGGGAAGGAGGAAACACCAGGGGAGCAGAGCACAGCTTCTTCCCCAAAACATGAGACCCCTTTCTGAAACAAGCAGGAGGGAAGAGGAGCGGACGCTGGATCAGGATTACTCGGGATAACAGCACTACTTCCATCCCTAGTTCCCTTTCTTGTATAACCCAAGACCCTCGTAGTTTTCAGCTACCTCTAGGGAAAGACCTTGTCTCTCAAGTCACCTTCACATTAAAATTGTGATTAAAACTGGATTATCGCAATTTTTCGTTCCTATATGCACCAATTGCTGCTTCTCCCAAGCACAAAACCCCAACTCCATCCAAGCGCTGGAGTTTATTCCCTGGGCTTGATGCATTAAACCAACAACCCCTGGGTGTGAGGAGCTGTCTTAGTGACAGCACCGGCAACTCACAGCAAAACACATCAGGAAAACACACTGATATTGTTCTCCATTATATTTTTCTTTAAGAAATTCACTAAAATTTGAAACATTGCCCATAAGAGGTATCTCCGAGTGGCGCGAGCCTCACCGAGGCATGGGGGCATGTCAGGCACCTGAGGACCAAAGCGGGGAAGAGATGCTGCAGGCCCAAAGCCCGCTAACAGAAGGTAAAGCGTGCTCATCACTGAGGATGTTCAGCTGGAAAGCTTCTCGGCTCCCGACCAGGCTGGGGTGGCTGTTAGTGGGCTTTGCCATCAGCTGGCAGAGAGACCCTGCAGAGCAGGCTTACGCTTGGGGTGGGTTTGGGGAACCCGTGGCATGGGGGGTCCTGCAGAAGGAGAGTCCCATCGGATCCCCCGGATGGGGAGGACACTGGAAGTCTGGCTTAAGCCAAGGTGATGACTCAAGAAGTCATCGTATGGCTGTCTTCATGCTGGAACATGAAGTAATTAGGAATGATAAAAGGCGTTAGACAATTCATGTAAAAATCTGCATCTCAGAAGAGGTGCAGCTGTAGCATCACCCAGCAACCCAGCGGGACCTGCCTGTGACTGGCTCCTCTGCCGAGGTATCAAATCAATAATGACTCATTTCCCTTTTGTGTCTGCAAATCAATTGTAATAATGGCTTAATATAGCTGAAGTATCTACAAATCCTCCTTTATCCCCAACGATGTCAGGAGAAAATCCGATCTTGTTATTAAAATCGGCGATTACTCACAGTATTGCTCCCAGACACACTCAAACTTTGACGGGGTGGAGGGAAAAAAAAAAAAATAATAAAAAAATCCCTGACTTTTAACTCCCTTGTTGGCAAACCAGCTGGGTGCTGCCAGGCTCTGCCCACGCTGCCCTCCCACCCATTGCCTTGCCATGGAGGCACTGCGGATGCCGATCCTGCCCCCACCAAGAGATGCACCAGGAAGTCCCCACCAAGGCGGGGAGGAGGAGGAGGAGGAGGAGGAGGAGGAGGAGGAGGAGGAGGAGGAGGAAGGGCTCACCCCTGCCAGGGCTCGGACTGAGCCGCAGGACAGCCCGGCACTGATTGCAACAAACTTGAATCGTCAAAGATTGTGGCGGTAGCATTCCTGGGAGTCTTTGTATTTTATAAACACTTACTTCAATCAAATTTATATTTGGGACCCAGTGTAGGTAAATAACGGCTCTTTAATTATCACAGCATCAAAGTCCCGGTATAATGCTTATTAAGTCATACTTAGGGCTAGATAATCTAGCCTATTTTGGATCTCTCTATTTAATCTTTCCTTTCTGGCAAAGGTCCTGGAGCTGATGCCCACGTCCCCAGTATTTTCTCATTTGCAGAATAAATGTTTACAGGGAATCTCCAGGTGGGCACACAGGTTAGACTGACCGAGACAGCGTTTTCTTTAAATTCTTAGCAATTCTACAAATTTCCTCAAGACCTTTGAGCTTCTCTAGTGCATCTAATCCCACTCCCACTAATGCCAGTGTCGCAGTTCTCAACTTCTCAAGCTATAATCTCACCTGCTGCCGGCTCCCTATACGACGGGTCAAGGGGTGTCCTGGCTAATCTGGTTGTTTAGCCCAACCGTAATCATCTCCGGTGCATCCCGACCCCACCGGCCGCCGTGCCGCCCTCCCGGCGGTCCGCACGGAGAGCGGCCGCCCGCTTTGCGCCTAAGCTAGCAATGTTCAATTACATTTCCCTTAATCCCTCTGTTGATCTTGCAGCTCTGGCCAGCTTTTTCTGTCTGGAGGAAGGGACAGATTGGAGGTGAATCACTCGCTGCCCTGGCCTAAGAAGATGAAGGTCAAGATAATGGGATCTCAGTGTTTCTGAGAAATGCTTCTTAATCAGCGCTTCCCTTTGATGGCTATTCTTTAATTCAAAGTTCAGGTTTTAGGAGCCGCCAGGTAACCCCTTTGAACTTCTGCTGAGGTTCACATGTTGGTTTCCACCTAAAGCCACAGAGCAACAGACCCAGGGCCAAACGCTGACCTACCACGCTGGCACCGAGCAGGCTGATGCTGCCCTAAAGAAAATGCTGGAATAACATCCACATCTGAACATAAGAAGCACCTTTTTATCCCCCCAAACCCCATATTCTGAGCAGCTACACCTACGGCAGACACAGGGCTCCTGCAAGTATGGCTTGGTCCTCAGCAGAGAAGGATGATTTCTGAAGGACGACTGCTTGTCTCGGGCTTTTCAAGCTTCACAAGAGAGGATGAAGAAAGCTTATGATGGCATTAGGAAATCCACGTTGTTATCCCTTCCTGCAGCACATCACAAGACCCTGTAGAGCCTGGCCACAGACTGGGGGAAAGGAGGAGGACTGGGACCCAGCAAAGTGGCTCGCAGTGGGCTGCGACATCTGTGCACCCCTCCCAGAGGTCAGCAGCAGCCCGGTCAGGCTTTTCTAGCTCCTTTAACGAGCTAATCTAACCCAACAGCTAAAATCCCATCAACTCAACCAAATCCACCTCTGGAGATTAAAATATCACATTCACCGAGCAAAGACATTTCTCTGAGCTCCCGTGAACCTCATGAACTGGGGGAAGAGTCAGCAAAGCCGTCCCTCCCCAGCAGAAAGCCCCGTTACCCAAGAGCTGGAAACAGCCAGTAATGAATCTATAATTAATCTCAGGTCTCGGGAAACCTGAACTTGTTTCTCTGGTGAGTCTGACTTCTCAGGAGGGGTCCCCAAACGATCACCCAAGGACCTTACCAAAGGGCCTGCAGCTGCTCTGCGGGATGACGGGCTGCACTCGCAATTAAAAATTGTGGAGGAGGCTGCGTGGCCTCCCGATGCAGGACTGCACTTTTCATAAAGCCCACGAAACAGCACCAGTATTTATGCTGCTGGATACACAGAGGTCAGATGAGATGCCATGCTGGATCCTTTTGGACTCAGTTTTCTGAACCTGTTGGCTATTTCTCACGTTCTGATGGATATGAGCATCTCTTTTCCCTTCTCTTCCATGCTTTGATGTTCAGAGCACCGTGAAAGGACATCTGACTCACTCAGTGTTCATACTCTTACCCCGTGGGACAAACTTTCCAAAAACAACTCGTGCAGCCCCGTCCCCAGGAGAGCTGCAATGCCCTGCGTCATCCGTCAGCGTGGCTTCCCCGGAGCGCCCTGCCTGCAGCGGGGCAGGCAGCTGGGAAGGGCTGGGGATTTTATTTATTTATTATTATATTTTTTAATTTTTTATTTTCTTTTAAATTTTAATTTAATTAATTCAGAAACCTCTAAAAATCCTTTCCCCCCCCCACCACCACATGCTGCTCAGGGGAGGGGTTTTGGTCCCAGGCTCCTGCACAGCTCTCGGCACTGCAGCTGCTCACCACCAACAGGGAATCAGCCAGGATTTTGACATTATTTTAACCTCCCAGCTGAAAAAGGTGCTATCAGATGCCCGACACAGGCAGGCACAAGAACCTGCACAAGAAGATTTCTGAGAGATATCAAACTTCACGTAGGGAGGCACGTTATGACACGGGTGATGGGGACCGGGGGGGATGTTGGAGCTGCCCCATCCCACCCCGATGTCCCTTGCAGAGGTTCAGTACTCACCCAGCCCGTTTGCACAGTCATAGAAATCAAAGCAATGCACGGTTCGGTCCATCCCGTATGGTCCCATGAGTGTCCTGAGAGAGAGAAAAAAGGCATCTTTCTTTCACGGGCTAAAATAAACACGCCCAACCAACACGTGCCCAAGGACATCCTTCCCACCACCTCAGGCGTTGCCCACAGAACGACGTAGACGCGCAAGTTAAGGGACACAGCCCTGCATATTAAGCCTGTGCTGACCAAAAGCGCGCGCACACACCCCCCCCCCCCCGATGTTTATACAGATAAATGAGAGAATATGTGCAGGGCTGGACATCATCCTCCCCACCCAGCAAATCTGATGGACCTGTCTGTGATTCATTACTGCAGATTAACAAGGCTGGACAGCTGTCCAGCTCCCGGGAAATGAGATCAGAGCTCAGACCAATGTTCCGGGAATAAACCAGTTTCACAAATACAGCCAGCCGGTAATGAAGACAGCCGGGCATGATCTGCTCCCGAGGTTTTGTAACGCAGGCAGTCTCCATCCCTTTGGTGGGGGGTGCGAGATTTGCCGAGCCCTTCAGGTCCCTGTCTGACCAGGCCAAGGGTGGGAGCTTCTCATCGCGACCCAACATGGATGCAAGAGCATCGCACACCTGAGTTTCCGCTGTGCCAAGTAACTCTCCCAACCGCCCCGCAGCCTCCCCCCACAAACACCCGCTGGCAAGATGGGTGTCCCAAATAAACGACACCAAAAGCTCCACTCTGCCCTAGCTGGGGATCCCAGACTCCAAATGTGGGACCACATTTGTGCTTCTCCTCCTTGGGTCGCCCGTGGTAGACCTCGGGTGGACATGAGGATGGGTGGACCTTGATCTGACAAGCCCAGACCCAGGCGTGCTGGGTGGGGAGCCAGGGGCGAGGGGCTCCCAAAACGCTCCAGGATTTAAGTCGCAAGAGAAAAAGAGTTTCTGAATCAATATTGGATCCTAAATCTGGATACAGCTGAGGAGGGACAATACTGTGGGGCACAACAGGCTCCTCCGAGTCCAGAGGGACGCAGAAGAATAAACCTCGAGGTCTTCTCTTTGCAGGCATCCAAAATACCGCTCAAAATATCAAGCTATCTGCAAAGCCAGTAAATCCCACCTCTAAGATTCAGACTGAAAGCTTTTTCTCCTCATTAAAAATAATCCCCCTCGATATTCTTGCAACATTTCATGTATTCAAGGGACTGGACAAACAACTGGCTACATCTGGCTGTCAGAAAATGGAGCCTGAAGGCATCCCAGGAAGCCAGAGCAGCCCTGGGCCCAGACCGGTTCAATTTTCCATCCAGGATTTTCAGAGTATTTTGAGTAAATCGCTGAGGAAACTCTACCACAAGTAAACAGAAATAGCTCAAACTGGGCTGAAACGCGACATAAGGACAGAGGTTTCGGTAAAGCAGATGCCTACTTGATACGATCAACTTTTATCCCCGATTTGATGCACGACCGGCGGAGCAGAAGCGAGCTTCGCTAATGCTAGAGACGCAAGAAACCCAACAACAGGCGCTAGCGATGATGTCCTTGGCTCTTTCTGCTGCGTGCGAGCCATCCCTGCCACCAAACCCCGGTCCTGCAGGAGCCACAGCAGATAGCACTTGGCTAGAGGTGGCCACTGGGACCCTCAGGGCTGCCCCGTACCCCCTCCCCAATTCCTGCCCCGGCTGCGGGGGGATTACCTGCTGATGATGATGGCTCCCTTGTAAAGGACAGAGACAGCGGGCATCTTGCTGGCGGCGGCAGCCCAGCCCTGCCGGGTGCCAGCCACTCTGATTTGGCAGGAATCCGTTAAAGCAATGAGGGGGAAAAAAAAAAAAAAAAGAAAAAGGGAAAAAAAAAAAGGGGAGGTCGCAGGGGGTCACGTGGTCTCCCCTTATGCATGTTAATTCCACCCAACATTAACACAGATCAGCTAAAAACATCTCCAACTTTAGATTAAAGCTTACGCAAGCCAAAGCCAACACGGCCCATCGCAAGCGCCTTCCCGAAGAAGCGGGGCGGGAGCTCTGCCGGCCCCCCCCAGCAGGGCTGTTGCACTCATCGTTAACACAATGGGATAATTATTTGGGTGCATCCTATTGTGTGTCTTTGGGAACAGCCCCTCCAGGGACGAAGGGCAGCGTTCCACACAGGACGTGTGCTCACATCCCTAAAGGCTTAAAATCCATAGCAAAGCTTTGGAAGTAATAACAGACTGTAGCACTTAGGGGTTTAGGGGGTTTTTTTGGTTGGTTGTTTTTTTTTTTTTTTCTTTTAGCATCTTTTCCAGCCCACAGCATTTCCTTCTTAATACAAAGCAAGTTCAGCTGTTCCACGGTCTGTTGGGAGGTCAGAAGTATGATTTGCCTTTAAACAGCCTCTTCCACCCCCGTCTCCACGCACATCACCCAGGCAGAGAAGCAGCACGACCCCCGATTTGTGGGATGTGGGGATGGAAGGGTGAAATGCGATTATCCAAGGTTGGCCAACGAGCGGGGACAGACCTAGAACAAGCCACCTCAGGGCTTGGCGGGAGCAGGGCTGTGATCCTGGTGGGCTCGGTGTGAAATGAAGAGAAATTCCAAGGAAACGTGCTCTCCTGGAGCTGCGGGAGGACACAGGTCCTGCATCCCTACCAGCTCTGGGGACAGCTAAGGTCACAAGTGAGCTCTTGGTCCTGACTCCATCAACAGCGCCTTCCTCGTGCTGCCCCCACAGCATTTCTCTGCAGGCTCCTGGCCAGACCCCGTTAGCGGTATCAGACCTCGTTAGCTGAGCATCAGCGTACATCAGTCCAGCTCAGCTGGGGATCAGATGTGGACGTGCTTGCTTGGGACTGAAAACTCTTCGCCAAGTATTTCCTTGAATCTGATGCTGTTAGATATTACTTTTCCCATGTGTGAATAACTAATTTTATTAACAAGACCTTCCCCAATGGCTGTGAGAAGCCTTGCTGGGTAAGTGCAAGGTGCTTTAAAGCAATGACAAACATCAAGTTTTCCTGCATTTTAATTGCTTTATTTTAAAGTGACTTCCACATGGAGTTATTCATATGAAATATTAAAAAGACCTGAGCAGACTAGACCATAAGGTGGCCAAAACTCTCCTAAAAATTAATTCATTTAGCTGCAAGATCAAAGTTTGGACAAATAATGCCAACTAGACATCACATGTAGACGCATCTGGTGATGCATGACACACACCCCACCAAAGCACGGCATGCCCAGCACCTAGTCCATGTCTGCGTAAGGGCTTTGGCCCAACGGGGGTGAGCACAAGGGGTTGTACGTGGGACCATTTCCCAGTCTGCTGGATGGCTGCAGGCTTCTCTGCACCAGGAGCCCCTTAAAGCTACTCATCCTTGCAAGCAACCCAATGATGGGGAGATGCTTTTTCTCCCACCATCCCACAGATAACATCCAGGGCACGGAGAGCCAAACATTAAGGCAGGAGGGTCCAAGCGCCTGGTGACCCTCATCTCTGGCCCTAAGTGACTCAGTCAAGGCTAGCCAGGAAGGTTTGTGGCAGAACAGACACACAAATTCAACTCCACTGGGGTGCACTGACCCTCCATCTGTGCCTGTTCTACAAGGGGGAGCTGGTCCACACCAGGACACAGCCCCAAGGGGCAGGAGCACCCTGGGCCCATGCCCATCCTGAGGGGACATTTTTGGGCAGCTCATCTGTGAAGGGATGCCTAAGCAGCCCCCACCCACCAGCCTCCTGCCGGTTACACTATCATACCCCCAAGTCCTCTAACGCACCAGTAATCATCACAGTAAGAGACAATTTCCATCCCACCACCAAAATTCAATGTACAACCTTCTGAGGTCCTTTGAGACTCTGCTAATAACTTAATTCACAAAATTATCCCTCTGAGTCACGGGCCAGTGCCTTGGCTGGAATAAATCAACGTTGCTGAAGGGAAGGGGTAGCACAAGCCCTGGAGGCAGCATCAACAGGACAAGGTGACCTCTCTGACCAGCTTCAGAGGGGCTGCAGGAGAGCTTGCTGCAGCCAGACCAGACCAGCCCAACCCATCCAGGCAAATGGGAGAATTTCCCTGCCTGGCAATCCAGCAATTCCTCCACCCCAGTTTCTGCATCTCAAGGAAGTGTTTCTATGCTCAATGTTAAGCAGATGTGCTTGTTTGGAGCTTGGGTGCTCAGCCCCTTCCAAACCAAATACTTCAGCAGCCCAACCATGGTCCCACCAACTTCTGCCAGCTGCACCCAGAGCGATGCTCACCCTTCCTGGGTGCCAGCACTTCATACCGGCTGGGTGGGACATTGCAATAAACCACACGTTTGTCCACGAGGTGCTAAAGTAAATGAAAATTGAACCAAAGAAGCCCTTGGAAGAGGAGCGGGACTCAGGTTCCAAGTTTATCTCCAAACCCTCAGATCCTCAACTCCATCCTCTGAGACACAGACTGACCCTGGCAAAATCATCAGACGCTGATGCTGCTCCTGCCAATTAACATCTGTCTTGTTTAGACAATGTTTCACCAAAATAGTCTCAGAAGTTTTTTCAGTGTTTTAAAACTCAGGCTCACATTCAGGAAGGATTTATAAGCCACATATAACCTGCCCGAGGGTCCCAGTCCTGCTCTGTATAACCAGCGTTGAAGGCAAAGGGGGTACACCATATACTGAAGCTCTTTACCAAGCTGGGACCTAGCTGAGCAATGCAGTAAACCCAGCCAGAAAGCCCAGGCTTGTTACCCCAGGCCACCGCTGATGAGGCTTTACATTTTTAAAATAAATAGGTGAGTGGAAAGAGTATGAATTAAGTACAAACTAACACATCAGTGCTGGACAGCATATAAACATGTGATTAACTTGTACATCCACATTTAGTTGACTGCGAGAAAAATGAGGTTTTGTGAAACTGATTTTTTTTTTTCCCCTACGTAAAAAGTTATTTTTGCTTGAAAAAAATATTTTTAATATAAAAAGTTGAGTGAAAATATATCAGTCAGTTTTACTTAACCCTAGCATGTAAAAGCAGGGTTGGGTGAAGCTACGAGTGGAATCAAAATAAGTCTTAGAGCAGGACCACAGGGCAAAAAAAACAAAAGATGCTGACAGGAAAAATTTAGCACAAGTCCAGCACATTCCTAATACATTTTACTAAGAGATCACAAAGGGGAAAGCGGGGGAGAGAGAAACCTGGAGTGCTGGGGAGAGGCACAGAAAGGGAGTGGGTTACGTACCGGCCAGGAGGAAGCAGGTGGAAAAGACGTTGACAATATATTTGTCTGGGTTTCAGAAAGAAAAGAGAGGAAGAGGATGGCTGCAACAAGCACAACCAACAGTAAAGTTATTTTTTTCTCATCATTCAGGTCTCCCGCCCTTCCTACCCAGCCTACACACAAACAGCGCTGGGAACATCTGGCCCACGATAGGTGGAGATCGGGGGTTTAATGTCATTGGAGTGCTGGCACCGCGTGGTCAGCATGTGGGCAGAGAGATGTCCAGCACAAAATGCAAAATCACGTGGGAAGACATCATTCAAGGCTCGACTCTCGTGACACACACTTCCATTTGAAACCGTAGGGTTCAATGACTGCGCTCCCAGCAAAACAATTCTTTGCAGCCTGTCTGCTCAGGTAGGATCATCTCCAGGTGATGTTAAGGCCATACAAGCAAAGAAATAGTCTTCAGTTTCCTCAATTATACCAGCCCCAACGCTGAGCCTAAAACCCAGGAACCAGCCTTTTCATGCAACTTAGCCTTCGGCACTGACTGATGCCAAAGAGATCTGGAAGGCTTGTGCAGCCCAAGCCACAGCCCATGGAGCTCCTTTGGCAGCTGGAAAAGCCACCTTGTCTGAAACTAGAACTAAGGAAACATCTCCAGCACATCAAAGGAGATGTCTGTTTGCTGATGGGACAGCCAAGAAGACAACTGCACCGCTTCTCCAGTTGAAGAGGACCCGCATAAATTGCTGTGCCAGAGCAGGGCTGTTTGCCCCAGGACCTCTGGACTTCCAGGCTTTGAAGCTCCTGCACTTTCAAGGTGTTATTTTTCAATCCCTTCGTGAAGCTCTGCAGACTCCATGGGAAGGATGCGCTCTCCTGCTTCTCTCCTCCCTGAGTTTTCCTGGCAGCATATTTTAAACTTGGATTTTCTCCTAAATTCAATTGTGCAATCCTCCCTGCCGCCACCCAAGCCATGTGCTGCCTTCAGTACCCAGGGCAGGACATTTCAGCCTCCTTGCTTTAGAAAACACCATTAGGATCAGAGATATAAAGTAATGGTTTAGGTAGAAAGGCAACAAAATTGATGAGAATTTCTTTTCTATCCAACAGAAAATCACGAGCAGATGCAATTCACTGCCACATTTTTATCCACCGCTCCTCTACGTGTCGGTCTAAGGACTTCTCAGAAAGCAGCCGTTAGCGTGTCCATGTGTAAAAGACTTCTGCATTTCTTCCTTGGTCTGTCTTCTGCCTCCTTTGAGGCTTTTCTCCTGCTGTGCCCCACTTGGAGCAGCCTTCGCTGGGTAACTTGGCCCCAAACCCCTGCTCTCCACACTGGGACCACACCGGGCAACGCACACCTCTCCTCTTCCCACGGCATCCAGGCCAGGACCAAATCACGGCTCCAGGCAGGATGCTGAGCTCAGTGAAGCAGTGGCACAAGGACACCCGACCTGGGGACGAGCGGGGTGTGCTGACGCCAGCATCGCCAAGCCCACAGGGAGACTCTGCGCACGGCTCAGCGGAGGAACAGGGTCCGAGCAGGTTTGCGTGGGTGGGAATTAGAGGTGGAAAGATGTCCTGCAGCGGCGGTGAGGTCTGTCTGAGGGCTTTCAGCTCCAGAAAGCTGCAATAAGAAGTTTTGAGGTGGGAGGGTGCAGCCCTTGGCAGAGGACCGTGTTATGGTCTCTGCCCACGTCCCACCAACGCAGCCCCCGGCATTGGTGGGAGCAAAGGGCTGCCCAGGTGGCATCAAGCACTTGCTTAATAACGGCCCAACATTTGTTTCATGACAAAACAAAACTAGTGTAGGCTGAAGAGGCACTTGCATCTGACTAGAAAACAGAAAATGCAATTGCGTTGCTTACAGGATCAGCTACGAAGCATTGATAATAAATCAAACAACATAAATAGCTGCACATCCATCAGTCCACAGCAACTGCACGCCGTCCACAGTCACGGCACAGCCCACATCGTTTTCATAAACATTACCCATGGAGCTGCTTCAAATGAGCTCATAAGATCGAGGACGTTCACAGACAAGTCCGAACAGAAGAGAGAACAAAGAAAACCACGGTGCCGAAATTACTGCCGAAAGCAGGCAGGTACAATGGGGAGCACCCCGGGACCAGCAGCTCCGTGCAGCCACGGCAGTGCCCTCAGCCCCAGCCCTGGGCATCAGCAGCTCCTCCACCACACGCCTGCTCCCCCGAGCCTGGGAAGAGGCAGGACCATGGTGACACCACTCACGGAGAGAGCTCATCCCCACAAGCCCAGCTGGCAGACATTGATGTCTCTGCACCCTATGGGCATCTTCCTCCTCCCATTGGCCACGCAGACCTTGGTGGTCCTTCATCCCCTTCCTCTGGGGCAAAGAGAAGGATCCCAGGGGACCGGAGGAGCTGCCCAGGGACAGCTACTGCTTCCCACCACCGCCTGCATGGTTGCACATGCATCCCCTCCTCCCCGAGGCAGATGGCCAGTGCTGGTCATTGTCACACACCTCATCTCTGCAGCGTCCCTTCCTTGCAAAGGGGCTGCAGCACCCCTACCCCATCCTCACAGCCCCCCTGGCTGACCCAGCACCACTCCCTGAGCCAAGCACAGGTCTCCTCCGGCGATGGAGGGCAGAAGGTGGCTCCTGGGGAGCATTTCATCTCCCCACTCTTTGTGGTGGGTCACCATTCACTCCTGCCTGAGCCAAAGCCTGCTTGTTAGTCTAAAGATGGAGAGGCGAGGAGGTTTTAAAGCCAAGGCAGTTTTCCAATGCTTACTCCCTCCATCAGTTGAAGGCAGGCATCTCCACCCTGGGCTGGGTGCATCTCCTCACTCTGCAAGGAGTGAGACCCCCTTCTCCCAGTGCATCTGCCCCCAAGCCAGCACCACCCGGCCACCAAGACCACAGGCAGGTAGGGATGCCCCTTCCTCCAAACTTCTTCCACTTTTCCAATATCCTTCTCAGCCAGTGGATTTATGCAGCACAAGGGACTCATCCCAATGAATCTTTGCTGTCTAAAGTCAGGTCTGCACTGCCCATCACCTACACCCCAGTGGGGACAGGGGCTTCCAGAAGGAAGCCGATCCCACCTGAAAGATATGCCTCAACCGAGGTGGAACATTTTCTGGAGGTGTTCCTTGCCCAGCAAGGAGCAGCTCAGCCCACGGGCACCTGCCTGGCACAGCTGGTTTGGAGATGGGTTACAAGTGTTTTGCCTCCATCGACGTGCAGCTCTTCCATCACTGCTCTAAAAGGTTTTGCTTAAGGAAAAGGCAAAAGGGCCTCTTTAATTAGCCTGTCCTGCAGTAATTAGGAAGAGAGGCTGTTTCAGGTGGAAGCAAGGTCAGGCTTGGTCTGCCAGAGGTTTTTGGGAAAGGTCTTTCTGCCAGAGCCCCGTACCCAGCCGACATAGACATCCCCCAACCCCTGGTCCAGCCCAGACCTCCCATGTACCCACTTGAGATGGGGATTAACACAATTTAAATACAATTACAGGGGGAAGCTCGAATGAGCTCACTTCATTTTTTGCCCCAGCAGGACTGAGGTATGGTGGCACGCTGCACGCGAGGAAGCCTGCCTTCCTCCCTCCTCCCACGAGGGGGGTGATCCGCTGCTCTGCCTGGGGACTTGCGCTGCAGCCCCCGTTTGGGCATCAGCTCCTGTGAAGGGTTAACAGGATTATAAACCTGCCTGCCTTTCTAAATCCCCTGGGCTGTGGGATTGGACCGGTTATAAACTTATTAACAGGGGACAGTCGGCGATAGGGGCGTGGATCCTGCTCGGCCGGCCAGGCCACCGGCCTGTCCTCGGCATCGGGGTCTCTGGGACCCCAGGAGCAGCAAATTAATTTGTTTCCCCAATAAGGGAAAACCCAAAAATGATGACAGGGAACTCACCCAAGTGCATCCACAAGAAAGAAGAGGGAAAGGAGGAGGGGAGGGAAACAGCTGGGTATGGAAAGGCAGGAAAACATCATATTTTCGGTAATGATTTCAGAACCTGGTACCGAGCTGGGAGTGCGGCAGAGGCTTGGGAAGAGCTTTGAGCCATCCTTTGAGCCGTGAACATCCCTGTGCTCAAACCCAGACCCCGGCACACGCCATAATCATGGCAGCAATAATAACACAAAGAGGATTGAGGGAAGCACCGAGCTGGTCTTGCACCCCGGCCGTGCCCCGTGAGGAGCTGGCAGCGGGTCCACATCCACCCAGGGCACACGCAGCATAGTCCGGGCACCAGCCACGAGACCTGCCCGGCACTGACGGGCATTTTTAGGGCTATATTATTTCCCACTGGATCTGGCAAAGCTCCTGCACAGAAGCCACCATTGCAAAACCCGCTGACAGCCTCCAGCAGCCGCTCTGCGGAGGAGTGAAGCCGCACAGGAGAGCGCTGCGGGGTCACGCCAGCATCGCTGCCGAGAGAAACTGGTGCTCGGAGATGAGCTGCCGGTCCAGCCACGCACCCCATCAATTACCACCCCCTGCCCTGATGATGCCAGGCAAGTTCCCGCTGGCAGCTCATGTTTATTTATTAAATTCCTATTTCAAACTCTAAAATTAATCTTTTAATCAGTGGCAGAGCAGGGCCATACTTATCGGAGCGCTGGGGAGGTGTTATCTCCCCGCCATCTGCTCGCCGCCCTCCGCCACGTCCCGACGGAGCCACCAGCCAGCCAAATGCCGGCCGGCGTAGCTGGCACCCATCGCGTGCGGGGGCCGGCACCCTGGCACAAAGCTGGAAGCCCCTCAGCCGGGGCTCTTCATCCACGCAAAGTGCATCCCAGCGGGCAAAGCTAGGGGAGTTCCAACCCAGAACCCCGACACATGAGCATATTTCTGATGTAGAAGGTGCTTTTGGAGCATTTTTGCCTTGCAAGCACAGGGAAGCGGGACTTAGCAGCTCCATGGAGCCAGGGGTGCCCGGGGGACCCCGGTGAGGGTGCTGATGCTGCCGGGCAGGGGTGCAGCACCGCCTTGCCTTCCCAGCCCTGGTACGCGCACTGTGACCCCATAACATCGACACCCATTGGTGGCACCGACCTGGCAGTGCTCCCCAAAACACACCCCACAATGTCGACCCTGTCCTGCACTACCTCCTTCTGACCAGCAACGGATTCTGCTTTTTCTGCACCCAAAAGCAGCAGGGAGGCATCAGCATAGCACCCCAAACCAATCTCTCAGGTGACAGTAGTGATCACCCCGGGGTGCTGCCCTGGCCAGCCTGCCTGCACCCCCGAGGGGTGCTGCCACCCCCCAGCCCTCACCCCAGTGACCTACTTCAGCAGGAGACAGATCGTGCCCTGGCAGTGTCCACAGTTCCCAGTGACTGCAGGGTCCCCCAGGCTCTTGGTCCCCAGCGACGATGCCCACGCTCAGCCAGCCCAAGAAAGCCTCTGCCAAACCTCAGGGTGTCCCCAAGAACCCATCGGGGCCCCCACCAGCTCTGGATCCGGCCCACTGACCCCCCAGTTAATCAGCTAAAGCCACACGCTCTGAACCCTGGCCACACTCCCGCCAGCTCTCTCTGCTCTACACAGACATCTGCAGCCCCCCAGCGCCCACCTTCACCTCCCATCCCATCCCCTCCGCCATGCCTGCCGCCTTCCCCGCACCCACGTGGGGGTCCCCGCTCCGCACCCACCTGTGCCCTGGGTACCAGCACGGGGTGGGCACAGTCCCTTTGGGGACGCTGGTTTTGCTGGACAGGGGAGCCCAGCACTGGGGCTGCAACAGGAGCAAGAGCATCCACCGCTTCTGCAAGCAGCCCTGGGTGCTACCCCAGCTGCTGCCTGCAAAATAAATCCCCTTCCCCACCCCTGGCCGATACCAGCCTCACCTGTGCACTGCCCCTCCCGGGGGAGCTCAGCTGTGGGTGCTGCGGGACCCCCACGAGTCCCTGCCCTCCAGAGAGAGGCCACCAAAATGAATTAAATTAAACCCTGCAAAAAGCCGCAGGGTCACTGAACGCATCCTCCCCAACGCTGCTCACGGAGATGAGGTCCGAGGCGCCGAGCGATGCCCCGTTCCCGGCGTGGCAGCATCCTGCCCTGCTTACCAGTAAATGAGAGACAGCCCATCGAAGCGCTCCGGGTCACGGCCAGGAGGCTGGAGGTAGGACATCATCCGGGGCCACCCATCCCCGCCGAGCCCTCAGGGCTGCCACAGCCAGCTCCGGTTGCCCGGGGCCATGGGCTCAGAGCGCCGGTGGCCGGCACGGCTCCCCGGCAAAGCTCCCCGGCACGACTCCCCAGCACAGCCAGCCACATCTAATCCCGGACAGGCAAGCATGTGATCGCCCCTCTCCCGGCTCCCCCCGGCTAAACCCCGACGATGTCTCCAGTTCTGCGGTGCCGGCTGGGCACGGAGCGGCTGTGCGGGGGGATGCTGCGGTACGGCTAATTCCAGCCGGCAGGTCTGAGCCCCCCCGCCCCCGGGGGCCGGAGCCACTCAGGACACGGCACAGTGAGCATCTCCGCTGTGGGACCCCCACAGCACCAGGCAAAGGCATCCCATCACCGGTGTGCCGCCATCACCGGTGTGCCGCCGTCACCCGGGACACACATCCTGCTCTCCCCGCCTGGCACAGCCCCCGGTTCAATAAACTGAGCATTTATTTTAGCAGGATGAGCCCTTCACCCTCCTACCAGTGAGGTCCCCCCCTCGCCTTGCGCTTGTCGTGGCTGCTAATGATGGTTATAATCATTAACGATGGTTATAATCAATGGCTAACCTGCCACAACAAACTATTTAAAGCCAGTTGTGGGCATCACCGACCGGCGCAAAGCCCAGGCTGCGGCGACAGGCGCTGCTCCCCCCTCCCCAGCCGCGGCCAACGGGCTGCAGCATTTCTAAGTATTTATATAATTTGGGGCACAATTCTTGCATGGGGTTTGGGGTTTTTTTTGCTCCCTGTTTAAGGTTGTCCGGTCATACCCGAGCATCCGAATGATCCTTTAGACTATTAGGAGAGCTCTGGGAGCGAGCGCTGGTGGGCAGATGGAAAATGATTGAAGCCGGGGGGGCTCATCCGTGTGAATTATCCTGGAGCGGTGAGGTCACAGCCGGTCTGTCGTGTTTCCCCGTGTCCAGCTGTGGGTGGGATGGACAGACAGCAGGACAGGCAGACCCTGATTCAAAGTGATGGAAAAGATACAAATGAGCATCAACCTGCTGCACAACGCGGGGTTATCCCCCCGCTCCCCATCAGACATGGTCCCGCGTGGCCGGGACTTGGGGATTAGGTGAGTCCCGGGGATTATGAAATGCATCCGTCTGTCCCCGTCCTGCCTGGCCTGGGAAAGCCACCAGCCCCCCGCCCCGCAGGGGTTGGATCCTGTGCCCACCACTCCTCCCCTGCTCCACGTAACGCTGGGACACTCGAGGACTAACTGGGGAAAACCCCGAACGGTGGAGATGGCGGCAATCCGTCCGTTCGTCCGTGGCTGCCCAGCCCCACGGAGGCGTCCCACGGGCACGGCAGGTCTCTGAGGACTCGGTGGTGGCCGGTGGCATCCCCAGCCAGGGCAGGAGTGCCCGCGGGAGACCAGTCGGGACACCTCGGTCCTTGGGGGCAGTGCGGCCGCCCCAGCCCACGCCACCCACAGCGTGATGAAGAGGAGGGAGGAGGCCGGTGGGCGTGGGGCCCCGCGGCACCCAGCAGCCACCCAGGGGGATGCGCCCGTGCCCGGGGTGACAGCCCGCAGGCGCTGCTCGCAGGGCGTTGACGAAGCTGCCTGGGAGAAGGGGGTGAACGAAGGCCAATCCCGCTCAGCATCCTTTCCGAGTGACTGTGCAGGATGTGCCGGTGCCAAAATCCTTTTCACCTGCTGGCTCCCAGCCCGGTGACGGGTCCCCCAAGGAGGCACAGCCCTCCACCCGGGACAGCTGCCACCACCACCGTGTGTGGGAATCGCACCCCTTACGTGACACCGGGGCTTCGTCCCTACACACTTTTAGGGGTGCGGCTCTGCTTTACGCCCAACCCTCTGCAATGCATCCCCTGGCCAGGCAGCCCCCTTCCCTAGGGGCACCCCACGGTGCATTTGGGGTGCCCGACGTTCCCCAGCCCGGTGAACCCTCTTACAGAGGGGTGCCGGTACGGGGCGAGCCGCCCGCTCCCAGGGCTGTCGCAACCGGGGCGGTGCTGGGCGTGAGCCCCGGGACCGGTTTCTGCTGCCGGGAGAGGATGGGCGGCAGGGTTTGCCGAAACCGCCGGGAGTGGGCAGGCGCAGGGGTGCCGGGGTGCCGCGAGCTGCTCAGGGCTGGGCCAGCCTCTCCCCGGCTCACCCGCCGGGATTGTCACCCCACTCCGGGGCAGGACAGCACATAGGGGCCGTGGGGACGGTAAGGCCACCCCAATCCTGCCCCGGTGACAGCGGTCCAGCTCCACTGAGGCGCCCGCTGCGCTGGAGCATCATTTCCACCTCCCTCCCTGCAGCTGCCCGCAGGGATGCCCCACGGATGTATCCCCCCTTGCCCGCAGCCCTGGAGGGTCACAGCATCCCCCGAGCTGGGCTTGTGGGGTGAATCACGGAGACGTGCTGGGGAGCGCAGCGCTGCCTTGTCCTCTCCTCCGAGAGTTTCCGTGCAGGCGGAAGCAGAGCATTATCTCCCTCGCCCATCAGAGGCAGCTGCCCGTGGGTGCGCTCCATCTGCATATTTATACAGATGCAAACATTACACCCCGGAAATTCCCAGCTTTTACATCACATGTCAAAGCATGCCAGAGAGCCTTGACCTTTTTCTCCCTCTCCATGGGTCTGGGGGAGCCTGCACCGGGGCAGATGCTGCCTTGGGACATCCCGGCCAGGATCTCGGCCATGGGTGATGCTCCCCTCGGGGCAGCGGGAGCCCCTTCAGCATTGGGACCATCGCGATGGTACGGGGCTGCAGGGGGGCACAGCTCATCTCCGAGCTCCCACGAGGCTGGGGGGTCCCGTGCTGGTGTCTGGGGCTCCCCCCTGGGAAGCCAGGACACACACACCCACACACACCCCATCCCTTCTCCATCCCAGGAGAATAAGGACCAAGAGCAGGTGCCACTGCTTTGGATGCAGCAAGCACATCACGATCTTAAAATCCTGATGCCACCAGTCCTGCCGTACGGTACCCAGTGCCTTTCTGAAAGCTATGGCTGGGGACACTGGATAGGGACCTGCCAAGGTGGGCTTGTCCCCTCTGTCCATCCCCCCCCAGTCTGGTCCCCGATCCCTCTGTGCGTGCCACCGCTTGCTGCCTCCAGCCTGGCACGGGTGGCACCAGCGCTCCCCAGCACCCCGAAGCCACCACACCAGCGTTCGCAGCTGCAGCGCTGGTGACAACGCGGCTCGTCTGCTCTGTACCACGTTGGGAGAACGAGGAAGAGCTGAATTTAATTTATTCCATGCTGTATTTTCATGCCAAATGAGTCAGAGCACTGGCCTCGCTCAGCCTTTGTTTTGCTTGGCTGCTAGCGCCGGCTTTTGCTCAGTGTTTGTTCAATATTTAACTCCCTTGATGGCACTTGGGCTCAAACCAGCAAGTGCAGCAGAAAAAGCCACTTCCCTGCCTGTGCTGCCAGGGCAAGAGCTTTCCCAGCCTTTGGCTTTGCTTGGGAGGGATGCACTTGTTTTAATTTATTTATTTCTCGCAGCCCGATGAACCCCTAAGCTTGGTCCTTCGAGCCACCGCGTCCCGCAAGACCCATTTAAAGCTATCAGGGCTTGCAGGGGCTGCAGCGTGGGACCAGAGCAGCCAGGCTGGCTGCTGCTTTCGGAGCAAAACCAGCCTTAAACGGAGCTGAGGGGGGTTTTACCTGGCACAGGACCAGTTAGGAACGAGCACGGCCGCATTCCTGTGCACGTGGGAGCTGGCAAGAAGGAAGCGGCAGGCAGGAGGTGTTTCGGTGTCCTGCTTTCCTGCGCTGTGCCGGCTGTGAGCAGGAACTCCCTTCCCACCCCAGCAGCCAGAAAACCCCCAATATAGGACGCCGTTGGTTTGTGTTCCACCGAGAGTCTCAGCTTTTGGAAGAAATTTCCAAATTTTTTTGTCCCTCCCCTCCCCCCCCCCCCCCCCCCCAAAGCTAAATCCTAAAATTCATCAGGAAACGCTGCTGAAAAGCCCCCAGGGCTGAGCATCCCCATGCCCGACCCCTCTGCCGCAATGGGTCCCCAAAACCCCTCGGCACCACAGGACACTCTGGGGCTGCGGTGCCTTTTGGGGTGCACAGGGAGGGGGATGCCGCTGCTGCGATGTGCTGGCTTCACCCACCGAGCCCCGACGCCTTCCCAAATTAGGCTGGGCTTGCGTGGGGTGGGACAGCAGGACGGCGAAACCCATCACGAAGGTGTCGGCAGGGAGCAAGACCCCGGCAGCTGACGCCCATCCGGCGCCTCTCGGCAGCAGGGCCGCCTTCGCTGGTGGCGATGGGGACGGTGCAGGGTGCGGGATCTGCGCCAGCGAAGGGCTTGCCAGGAAAATGCGATCTCGTTGCACAAAAACGTGCTGCTCTCCTGCTCCCCTCCCGCGGCAGCGGCTCAAGAGCTTCTTACCCAGGTCAAGTCAATATTGCCACATCGCTGCCTCTGTCGAGGTGCTCGCCCCTGTGGAAGGAGCTCGATGGGTGTTTTAAGGGCTGGAGAGGAATCACGGGAGTGCCTGGGGCTCAGCATCCCCCCCCCAAGCTCCCGGCTGCCCCGCTGAGGGGTCCAGCCCCGCTCGGCAGCTCCCTGGGCACAACGGGGCCAAAGCCCTCTCCCCAGCACAGGGACAGCCCAGCTTCTCGATGCTCAAGAGACTTCAGAGGAGCCAGCAGCACCGGTGCGGGTACCGGCATAGGGTGCCCCGGGTCCAGCAGCGGCAGGAGCTGGGGGGCACAGAGCGCAGTGGGGACCGGCTGCATCAGTGAAGCCCCCAAAAGGCTCATTTGTAAAATAAATGCTGCAAAAAAACCCCAACTCTCCCATCTCAGGTCCGGCAGACCGCAGCTGGGGAGGAAACCTCAGCGCAGAGTGCGCGGTACTTTGGGCAGGCACCGGAGCTCGCATGAGAGTCGCCAGCACCCCCGGACCAAGGCCCCCAGGTCCCCAAAAGCACTCTGTACGATACAGCTTTGTACAGCGCCTCTGATCCCAAGCCAACGTAAAGGCGAAATACCTGGACAGTTTACATAAGACATAGTTTTCCACTACGATGGTGTTTCTCACCGCTCGGCGTTTCACCCAGCAGCTGCAATTTTGCTGCTCTCAAGGGCATTCGCACACAAAAAAAGAGCCACGCCAGAGATGCGGGGAGATTAGGAGGATTAAGGCTGCAGAGCTGGCGCAGGGGAAGATGTAATGCAAAAACCCTCCGGTAGGCAAAGGCGTTTCATCCCTGACCCCAGCCCCTGCTCACCTTCGCAAAGGGTTTAAGAAACGAGGGGGGTCTGGGATGCGTACAGCTCACGGGGGGAAGCTGGAAGAGCGACCCAGTCCCCCGAGCGCCCGGGAGGGTGTCGGTGCTAGATATTGGGGGGGGGGGGGGGGGGGGGGGGGATACAAAGGCACAAACCCCAAAAAGGGTTTCTAGAGCAAATAAAGACACGCAGAACTTCACATGGTAAAATCCAAGTAGGTGGGTTGTGTGTCTCCCTCCTCGCCTCCCCTTGTTTTGGGATGAGAGCAGTGCATGCTGCCCGGGGTGGGGAGGACGGGGATGCGGGTGCTGCCTGGCCAGGCAGGGCTGCCTCTGCGGCACGGGGGTGTTCGCAGCCTCTGAACAAACCGCAGCACCAGGCAAATCCTCCCCCTCCAAAAAATAAAATAAAATAAAATAGGGAAAGCCTGCCCGGTCTGCTCCTCGGCCTGGGCAGGAGCCGGCAGGGACGCATGGCGTGGTGGGGAGCGTGCCCGTCACCCGGCCCTGCCAGCCCGGCCAGCCCGCGGGGGTTAACCGCTACCGGGGGGACCGGGTGAATGAATGGTTCTTACCAAGGGGCTTCTCACAAACTGACTATTTGGAAGCAAAACCTGAAGCTAGGCACCCTGAAAACAAAGCTGTAACCTCATTTCTAGTTAAAATGGAGTCACCGTGGCTGATAACTGAGAAAGCCCAGGAACTCAGCACCAGCCAGCACAGGGTCGGGCCAACAGCCCCACTTCAGGCTGGTTCGGGGTCAGCGTGGGAGGGCAGCTGCTGCTGTCGGGCTGCTCCAGCCTCAGCCCATCGCCCCCGGCGCTGGGCGGCGCGTGGGACTCATTGCGGGGTTTCACCCCACGGGGAGCTGGGTCCCAGCAGGACCCTGCCACCGCTGCCAGGACACGGCACCACCAGGTTGAGCTTCGGCACAGCCCTGGGCACCTGTGATGGCGTTAAATCATCAGAGGCTTGAAGATGCTTGGCTGGACAAGGCTGTGAAAAAGCAAAGTACTGCTGTTTTGCAGGGTGATAGCCTGGCTCTGAGCAGGGTTGAGGCTCCGTGGGACATCAGCCCTGGGTTCCAGGTTCTGACGACTAATTCACCACCAAGAAGCCACTGGCAAAGCCAGGAAGCACGCTCAGACCACCCCCGTGCCACAGAGCCTCCAGCAGCCTCCCCGCTGCATGCCAACGTGCTCCCCACAAGGAACTGCCTCTCACCCCCCAAAAAGCAGCCAGGAGAACAACCCACACCAAACAAGAACGGAGGAAACCCTCCTACAAACACACACACACACTTACTTGCCTTGCACTGTTGCTGCTGGGACCCCCACAGCCTCCCAGCACCCCAGACAGGCAAAGCCGACCCGCACAGGAACGTCTCGCTGGCCGGAGGGCTCTGCGCTCTCTAAGGGCGCCTGGGACGAGCCGCCCCAGAGCGGAGACGATCCAACATACGCAGGGATCGGGATCAATAGGTCACAGCGTGCACTGACTTGCCCCCAGAATGAAAATCAGCAGAGGATTTGGGGCTGGTGGGGAAGCTACAATCAGGCCTTTAATCCCACATGTGCACAAAATCCCGGGATAAAAAGGCCAGAGCTGGTCCTAATTGCTGACTGCTGTGTGCTTGGGGATGCACGAGCAAAACCTCTTCTGCTGCCGCGGGCCTGGGGGAGGCATCTTACTGCCTGTGTGGCTGAGCCCCCCGGGAAGAGGGGACCCCCCCTGGGCTGGGGAGGGGAGGGGGGGAATCTGCCCCGGTGCACGCAAGGGCACCGCTGGCCCCGGCTTCCCGAGCGGGGCCGCAGGCCTGGGGAGGGATGCACCTGGATGGGGCTGTGATGCTCGGCACACCGCTCCCTTCTAAGGGCAGAAAACGCCGGGGGGTGCAGGGAGGCCGGGGGCAGGCAGCAGCCCCCTCGGCTGCCCATCCGTGCCTGCACCCTGTGCCCATCACCCCTGGCCGCATCGGGGCTGGGGGAAGCACCCCAGCTGCTCCCCGCTCTGCTGCTCCCCGCCTACCCCCTGACCCCGGGGCGGGGGGGGGGGATGTCACGGTTGACCCTGCACATTTTGGGGGGTCCAGCCCCGCCAGAGCCCCTTTCCGGGCTGGAACTGGGAGCGCTGGGCTGCGCCAAAACCCGCCTGGAAGCCGGGGAGTGCGGGGGCGGGGGGGGGCAGGCAGGAGGCAGGCAGGGGGCAGGCAGGGGGCGGTGCAGCCCGGTCCCCGCCTCCCCGCCCGGCCCGGCCCGCTGGCGGTGCAGAGGCTGCGGGCGGCGGCGGGGGAAGAGCAGGCGGAGCGCGGCGGGCGCCGTGCCGGGGACGCGATGCACTCGCTCTTCAGGAAACGCAACAAAGGGAAATACAGCCCCTCCGTGCAGAAGAAGAGGTGAGTGTCCCGGCCCCCGGACAGCCCCGCTCCTCCCGGGCCGAGCAGCGCCGCGATCCCGGGGGGCTCCCGTCCCGCAGCATCCCGGGGCTTGGCGGAGCCTGGGCACCCCCCGGGGTGTGGGCACCCCCCGAGGTGTGGGCACCCCCCCTCCGAGGTGTGGGCACCCCCCGGGGTGTCAGCTCCTCTCCGAGCTGGGTCCGCACCTCTGTGCCGGGCGATGGTTTCTCCCCAGTGCCCTGCAGCAGCGGCAGCTCCGGGGAGCGGGGGGTACTTGGGCTTCCCAGGCGTGTGCTGGGTTAGATCTTAGAGGACAAAAAGTCTTGCTGTCCTCAGCCTTCATCCACTTGTTGCATCAGGACTGAGTATTCAGTCGATCGTTTTTTCCTCAGCTCTTTCTGTCGTGGGGGGACAGGGTTCAGTTGTACTGGTCATAAAAAAAAAAAAAAAGGCAAGCAGCGTGTGGAATGCACCCCATGAAAGGTCTCTGTTAAAAGGGAAAAGATATCAAGAAGCCCAAGAAGGTTCGGCCCCTCTCCAGGGTGCGGGAGGCATTGCCGCAGGAGGGGGGTTGGAGAGCAGGCAGCCCCCAGCCCCTGCCTGCACAGGGCAGGTGGCACCGCGGACGCTTTTCCCAAGAGGCGGATGTTCGGATGGATGCAGAAGCGCATCCTGCGTTTCCCAGAGGAGCTGCAGGGGCTCCAGAGCACGTGGAGCGGGACGGCTGGTGCAGATTCGAGCCCAGACACTTTGTTCGTCCCTCTCCAGAGGCACCTGCCTGGGGTGGTGGGCTCGGAGCAGCCAGCCTGTTCCCAAAAATCCTCCTTTTGGAAGGAAACTGAGGAGCTGGCACAGGCGCTGAGCTGCTTCGAGGGCCCGGAAAGGGCCCGGTCGCCCCAGAAAGCGCCGACATCTTTCCAAGCTGGGGGAGCCCCTCGCTGCTCCCTGCCCGCGGGTGCGGTGCTGTGGCGTGTAGGAGGGGTGCTCCCCCGAGAGGGGAGGGTGCTGCCCCGCCACAGTGGGTGCTCAGGCTTCGGTATTTGCTGAGCTCCCTCTGCTTGGGCTGAAGGCTCCAGCTCCAGCCCTGGGGCCGGGCTGTCCCCCCCCCAGCAGCCCGGCTGGCTCAGCAGGGCCGCCCAGGCTTCTGCTCCCAAAGCTCGGGGCATGCTCTGCTGCCAGCTCCTGCCCGGGGAAGGGCTGGCGGGAGGAGGCAGGGGTGGCACAGAGCCCCCCCTGAGGCTCAGCGTGCACCTCCCCGATGGCCCCAGCGTTCCCACGGTCGGAGGATGGTGTAAATACCCGGCTGCGTTTCGAGTCTTCGGGGGTGTTAGGGGGAGGATGAAAATGAGCCACGCCACGCCTGGGGTTGACAGCTCAAGGCTCTGGGCAGCATCAGGGCGTCGGGAGGCAGGAGGAGACAGACCTGCTCTGCGCTGGGTACCCCCCCGTGATCCCCATCGTGGGGCCGCAGCCAGGGTCCCCACTGCTGCGGTCAGAGCCCTGCCAGCGCCGGGTACCCCGTGCTCGCGTCATCCGACGGCGGCTGGGGCTCGGGAAGACGGTCTTCCCTCCACCACCCTGCCCGCCAGCCCAGCTGGCTCTGGGCAGGTGCCAAAGCACCTCGAAAGGCAGCGGGCCAGCCTGAAATCTTTATTTTGCTGGCTGGCTGGTGACGGCTGAGGAAGCAGCGCAGGGCTGTGGCCTCGGGCCACCCTCCCTCCCTGCGCCCCGGCTGTCCGCGCACACCTCGGGGAGGGCTGTGCTCATTAGCCCCAATTTGTTAATTCCTGCGTTGGAGTTTACAAACATCTGCGAATCCAGGGAACACTCCCACCGTGTAGAAACAGCCCCACCATCAAGATGGGGAAGCCGGTGCCGGACCGGTTAAGCAACTCGCCGGAGGATTGCAAAGAAGCGAGGAGCTCCTGCCACCCCAGCCCCTGCTCCAGGCGCTGCCAGGCTCCCAGCCGGCTCCCGCCCAGTTTTGCTGCCAGAAAAACAGAGCAACGCTGCTAAAATCAACCGACCGCCCCCGCCGTAAACAAGGATGGAGATTTCAACACCGCGTACGGCCCAGCCTCGTCCTGCGCTTCGGCGAGGCTGCAGAGCCGGGGCGCAGGGGCTGCGACTCAGATGAGGGTTTAGTGCTAAGGTGCCGTGGGTGACCGAGCCTTCAAAGCACAGTGGTGACAGGACAATAACCGAGCACCGGTTTGGCAAGCGTGCAAGAGTGCTGGAATGTTTCCTGCAAGCAATGAGGAGCCGGGGCTACAAGCTCGGCTGATTTCAGTGGGGGTTGCCCAGGAAACGCTGTCCCGGAGCAGGTTGTAGCCTGACAAGGAGCCGCTGTGAGTCTTGGTGGCTTCTTCAGCCTTGGGATGAGCCCTTCCCACGACGGGGGCATCTCGATGAGCAGCACCGGACACTCACGATCTCTGCGAGTCGGTGCAGCTCAAGCCAGGCACTGTACTCTGCCTGCAGACAGCGCTCGCTGTCTCCCCGGATGCAGGCAGCCACCCTTCCCCAACCCCAAACTGGCCCTTCAGCCTCCCGTCCAAAGTGCCTTGAAGCGTATGGGCTTCGAGCAGCTCCCCCGCCTACCCCCGAGCTGCCCGCAGCCTGCCCGGGACCCGGGGGGTGAGAGGTTGGGGTGGGCAGCGACAGGTTTCCCCACTCCATCCCTGCTGCCGTGCCAGGGCTGCAGCTCCCCACGGGAGCCAAACCCCTCCCCGAATGAGGAAGGAGCCGTTTGCGGCAACCGCCTTCATGTCTCGAGGCCGGTCGGGCCCACGCTAGCGTTGGTACGGAGGAAAGCAGCCTGCTTTGAAGCTCTAAGAGGGCAACGGTGGGGAAAGAAGAGGAGCTGCATTAAACCCTGCAGAACCCTGACTGTTTGAAGATGACTTGGTGCCGGGTCCTCTGGCCTACTGCAGCTCATCCGTCCTCGGCAACACCGTTGGGAGCTGGAGCGTGCTGACCGCGCGCTGTGCCGTGGCTTGGCTGGAGGAAAACCATGGTGATGCTCTGTGCTGGGCACCCTGGACCATCCTCCTCCTTCTCCATCCAGTTCCTAACGCCACGCGCAGCGCCGGTGCTTACTTTACCCCCAGCGTGCAGGTGATGCTCCTCAACGGGTTTTAGTTTTCTGATGCATAAATGAGCAGGACCAGGGTCCAAGTCTCTCCTTAGGGATCTCTGCTGCAGCTCTGGCTTGGGCTTGTGGTCTCCAAGCTCAACAGCCAGCCCTGTCCAACCCCGGGCACGTCAGTAGGTGTGTGGGCATCTCCCTGCCTTGCCTGGGGATTGTGGATGATGATGATGATGATGATGAGTCTTTTGTCTCATGGACTTGGTTGCTTTGTGCTCTTCTTGCTCACCCCATCCCAGTAGCCCTGGGATTCTGCTGGGACTGGCCATGGCTACTGTTGTTAGCACATCATGTGTGTGTGTCCCTAGAAGGGAAGGCAGAAGCCTTGAATAGGGACGTAGTATGGGGGAAAACCATCACCCTCCTTCCCTGTTATCTTCACCAAACACTTGCCACGCTTAGAAAACAGGAGGTTGGTTTCTTTCTTAGAAAGTCCAGGCTTGGGAGGTAGAAAACACAGCTCAGCCTTGAGAAGCCGCTGCTGAAACTCACCCTCCTGCCAGCAGGAAGGATGTTCATCCTTGGGATCCCCTGGTGAAAGCATCCACCCAGGAGGGCTCCCAGCCCTGGAGACCCTTAATGGTGTCAGGAGACCCCATCCCCACCTGAGAGGGGGTGCAGGCAGCAGGTGGAGAAGCAGGGAGGGCTCTGCCTGCGGGGCTGGCACCCATTTCTAGAGGCTGTTTGGTAGGGCTGGAGTCAGCACGAAGGACCAGACAGCAGGTGAGTCAGGGGAGCCGCTCTGTATTTACGGCGGAGCAAGCCTCGCCATCGCCTGCCCTATTTCTGCTTTAATTTCCATGCACATTACAATAATATATCACCATTACTATGAGGGAAGATAAATATAATTGAAATGAGCTGGACTAAGCACAGCAACCCTGCTGTCCAGCTACGCCCTGCCCTGGCAGCTTGACGGCACGCTGCTCCGAAGTTTTGAGCCGGATCTTAATCTCTCCCAAACCTGAATTACACTAGCCATAGCCCAGCCCTTTTTTCTTCTGCTCTGCCACAGTTTCACTCCAGTCTCGTTATAAGCGGCACTAGGGAATATTATGCGGTGGTAGCTGAAGCTCGGGAAGCTTTAAGGGCATTTACAGTTCTGCGTCAGGGCTTTCTAGAGGATTTGTGCAGTTTAAGTCCCTCCTAAAGTCTGGTCTCCAGCAGCAGTGCTCGCCTGGGCGTGTTTTTTATGAAACCTGCATAAATGGAAATTAAATGGAGATGGAGTTGAGGGTAGCAGTAGGTGGTCACTGCCTGAT
The DNA here is from genome assembly GCF_011004875.1 of Balearica regulorum gibbericeps. Lineage (NCBI taxonomy): Eukaryota > Metazoa > Chordata > Aves > Gruiformes > Gruidae > Balearica > Balearica regulorum. The sequence goes on from NC_046198.1 coordinate 1,658,023, forward strand.
GCACCGTCTGTGCATCCCAGCAGCGGGATGCAGTAAGCAGGACCAGGATCTGTGCTTGGCCTCCATCCTCAGCTGACTCACTTGTCCCTGGTTGAGCGGTCCTACCTGTGGAGAAGCTCCTGGCACAGGAAGGTCTCCCGGCAGGAGAGCAAGGGCATGGCCAGCCTGTCCTGGAGCAGGACAGAGCCATTAACCCTCCCAGCAAGGCTCTGGGGATTCAGGGGACAGGTTCCCAGCAGGAACCTTCCCAGGGAGTGCTGGCAGCCGGAGCGGTCAAACCTCCAGGAGTATCTGTTTGAACATCCTCGCTTGGGGGGAGATTAGTGAAATAGCCTCCTTGTTTGGGGAAAAAAGGAGACGGAGAAATCAAAAGGATTTCCTACCACCTGCCCGCAAGAGCAAAGCCAGGGTGTGAACCTGCAGACATCCCGGAGATGCCGGCCTTGGGGAAGATTGCTCCAAAAAGTGATCTTATCAGTGAGGGTGCAAAAAGAAAAAAATAGGAATAGAGTAAAAAAGTCCAGGTTTTAGCAGCAAGTTTCTGTATCACAGTAATTGTCATCATGTTTGTCTGTTGAGAACCTCTCTTCAAAAAAAAAAAAAAAAACCCAACAAAACCCAAACCACAACCGAAACCCTAAGAAAAACCCAAAACCCTAAGAAAATCCTAAGCCCCTCTGAAACAAAGCATCACCTGAGGTCAGAATTGTGGTACGTGGATGAAGTGAAGACTGCCACAGAGCAGCTGCCTCCTCCCAGCTGGGAGAAACCTGAAAAACCCCTCCTGTTCCTCACGGGAATGATCTCGGATCCTCCACGCCAGCCAGGCGATGCTACGGCTGCTCAGGGCAGCGTTGGAAGGAAATAACGCTTCTGCCGAGCACAGCTTTTCACGAGTGATATCATTTTTTCCTTCCTGATTAGAAAATGTTAAAAGTTCTCCAGAAATGGCAAAGCCAGTTTTTCCAGGCGCTTTTTTTTTATTTTTTTCTTCTCCTTTTCATTTTTCAAACAAAGACTTATCTATTTCAGCAGAAAAGCTCTGCATTTCCCTTCCCTCTGCCGGAGCCTCGCAAGGGCCGTGCCCCAGGCACCTTTGCTCCTGCCTCCGCTCGTTCTTGCGGGCGCTGCCCTTCCAAGCTGGGCTGTGCCCAAATCCTGCCCCCCACCCTCCTGCCATCCCCTCCTGCCTGCTTTTTGGCCGCCGCTGCCCGCAGCTCCACTCCAAAGCCCGGACGCACCCGTGGCTCTTCCCAGCAGCTTCCCAAAAGAGCGATCTCCTGCAAATCCCAGCCGCACGCCTTTTCCGGGCTGGGCCGAGGTTTCCTCGACGCTTCGCCCGTCACCTCGTGCTTCTCGTGCACCTTCCTCCTCTCGGCAGACAAAGGCTGGGGGGGAAGGCAGCCTCCTCCGTCCCCCGGCACGGAGATTTCGGCCGGGCTTCAGCTTTCCCAGCCGATCCCTTTGGCGCGTGTCATCCGGACGGATGCAGGGATCGCGCTCGTCCTCGTGTTGCGTTAACACAGACCCAGCTGCGGCGGGGACGGGAAGGTTCTTCACAGGGCTGATCATCTCCTGTTGGGGACGTCCGGGTTGGTTGGTGAAGGGGCACAGAAGCGATAAGTATGCAGACAGAAATACAGAAATAACAGAGATCTTTTAAGAGTGAGTAAGATCTCTCTTTTTTTTTTTCTGTATTTATTTCTGCACACTTAACTATTTCTGCATTTCAGGTGGCAGTAGGGGGGGAGCTGGAGCACACACCAACCTCCCTGGTCACAGCTGGGCGCAGGATGGGGTGCAGAGGAGCAGCTCCCCTGACGCTGCGGCAGCCGGTTTGAGATCCAGCTCCCAGGGCAGGTTTTTATTAGATTTCCCTGTACCAAAACCTCAGCCGGTGACAGTCACCCGCTCCACCGGTGACTCTCGCATAAACTGCAGAGGTGGAGAGAGCAAACAGCTCTTCTTGCGTGCGTCAGGAAAGCTGAGGCTGAGCGGCAGAGCCGTGCCCACGTTATACCCGAGCATGTCCTTGCTTGCTCCGAGCAAGCTCTACGTTTCCTTCTCCCTGGTCACCCAGATACTGCACATCAAAGTGGTAGTTTCTGGATTCCTGGGCAAACCGACCTCTCCAACGCTGGCAGAGTGCAGGCAGCCCCGGCTCGGGGGTGGGTGATTAACGGGGGGGGGGGTGATTAGAGCTCGTGGCTCAGAGCCAGGGGAAGAGTGGGGAGAAGGGGATGAGGGGGTGCATCCTCGTCCGGACACATCATCCCCATCCCGAACCGGCCTGGCTGTCCCAGCAGCAGCAGCGCGGCCACGGAGGATGCTCCCGACAAAGCCGGTACCCGAGTAGGAGGGTCAGGGCCAGGGCGTTGCACTCTCCGGTTCCCAGCACCTGCGATCGGTTTTGCTGATGCAAAGCGAGCACAAAGGCTGGGCAGAGGCTCCAGGCTCAGCTCTGCTAGACCAGGTCAGCAGCAACAGCTTGGGAAGCCGCGGCTGAAACGCTGCGTTGCCGCAGATCCCAAATAATCCCTGCCTTAATTTTATTTCCCCCATAAAATGTAGAAGCTTCAATCAAAACCAGAACTAGAAAAGCCCCAAACCTCTTCTGCTTTTTGGGATAGTTTTTCCATCCATACTACAGATCCACTGAAAACCCAAAGATTCATCCATGGACTTGCTGGAAAACACCAAGACCAAGGTAGGGAACGCAGCGACAAGCCCTGCCAGCTCTTCCCGAGCCCTGCTCAGTGCCCATTCAGCTCCCGGCTATCGCAGCAAAGCATCCCGAGCTCCCACCTGGATAATCAGCCTCTCCTGCCCTCAAAGCTCAGGTGGCCTCCAGTTCATCCGCGAGAGGAGAGGAAGGCTCCTTGGTGGTCGCAAGCTTTCCCAGGATGCAGGAGACGCCAGCTCTGAGTAACCCTCATCTGAAGGCACACAAACGCGTGCAGCGCATTTCGGTTGCCCAGCTTCAAACCACTCACTCTCATCCGACGTTTTCTGTGGTTTACATGGGAGGATGTGGATGAGAAGAAAGCCCAAGTGGATTTTGAAGCTTCTACCATTGCAGCAGGATCCAGCCACCCACATCCATCTCCCGGTGACCCATGCACCCTCCAGCTGTGATCACTGAACAGAAAACCAGGCTCATCCTTGCAATTACTGCAACCAGCCGCGTGACTCGCAACGACCCCTTGGTTTGCTCTTCTGATGCGAGAGGGCCGGTAATTACGGCAATCCCTCTGCTCATCAGGAGGTGCCAGGCAGGCAGCAGCAGCGGTGACAGACACAAACCACCAGCCATGCCGAGTGCCATCCTGATGATGCAGCTTCTATAAAAAGAAAAAAAAAAAAAAAATCAAATCAGTGTAAATCCTGCCCACGCCAGAACTTCCCAGGGAAGCGTGAACTTTTGTGGAGCTGTCGGATGGTACCAGGCTCCTGCAGCCTGGGGCAGGGTTCAAGGTAGGGAGGGACAAGCCCAGAGCTGAGTTTTGTTTTGCTGCATGGAAAGCAACAGCACGTGAGGCAGGCAGGAACGTGTCCTGGAGCTCAGCACTGGTGCCAGGAAGGAGGCTTGCCAGACCCGGGCTGGCCAAGCTTTTTCCTCTGGCACCTGCTTTGGAAAGGCAGCGAGCTGAGAACATCCCCGCCGGGGACTGCGTGCGGTCCCCGAGGTGCCAGGGCTGATGAGGCCATGTATTGCCCTCACCTGCAGCTGAGCACGGGCACGTGTCTGGGGAAGCCGCTGCAAAGCCCTGGAAGAGGACTGCCTGGGTCGACAGGCCATTTCCACTCTCAGCTTTTGTCCCACCTCGCCGTGGAAGACGGGAGGACATAGCTCATGCTGTCCTGGAGAAGCTCCTGTGGTCAGCCCCCGCCTCCTGATGGACCTAGGTGCTGCAGGACCCCTCTCAGATCCGGGCTGACGGAGCTGCTGGACGAGGCTGTCCACCTGGGGACACAGGAGCCCTCCACGCCATGAGCACGCACGGTTGGGATGCTGGTGCTCCACCAGCTAACTCTGCTCTGCCCGCACTTCAGCCTGTGCAGGAGGCGCACAACTCATCTACCAGCAGCTATAACAGCAATTAACACTTCCAAGATTAATTCTACCACCACATAACGAGGTCGTTAAGGCTCATTATCCCCACTCTATAGGTGGTTGGGATTAGAGCGAGCCAACCCTTGGCTTAATCCCACGTGGCCAAGCAGCCCGGCTGGGACACGAGCCCCAGCCTGGCCACCGACCTCGGCGCTGTGAACCCTCCAGCCGCAGGGACTGTTGGGGAGCGCACCCCGCTTTCTGCCTCCGGTCTGCAGAGCTGCGGGCATCGCCTGGCACGCAGCCTGGCACACAGTCCTCTGGAGCTGGCCCTGGCACGCTGCAACCTCTCCTTGCAGCCAAAGCGACAGCAAGAAGACGAGATGTTTAAAATAACCCCGGCGATGCAAAAGCTGCGTCACGGGTTGTTCTGACTCTGCTCTATCTCAGCCGTCGCTGCAAATGGAGAGGCTTGGACCAGCGTCACCCTGGGAGCAAAAAACAGTGCCCAGCAAGAGACAAAGCACCGAAAGATAGATGCGACGTGTGCTATCCCATGCCTTTAGTTTAAATTGTGAATAACCCCTTGCAGAGGAAGGAAGCCCTGACCATGGCATGGAGGGGCACGGCGGGGGCTCCAAGGCAGGGCTGTGTCCCAAAGCGGGGTACACGGAGGGTGCGGGCAATGGCTTCAAACGGGTCACCTCGCCTGCGTGAGGTGCAGGCTCTCTCTGCTGCTCACGCTCCTCCATCTCCAGGCAGGACTCCCCTCTCTCCCTATCCCCTGCAAACAGCTCTTTTCTTCTGTGCTCCGGGGCTGCGGGAAGCTCAGGCTCGCCTACGGCATCGCTCCCGTTCCCGCTCCGTCCCCACCCGCCACCCCCATCCTGGCAGAGCAGCCGAGTATTTTGGAAAGTGTTAGAAAGGCAGCAGTGAGTCAGGCGCAGCTGCAGTGCCTGGCAGGCTCAGCTGGCCCCCGGCCACCCCCCGGGGTCACGGCACCCCAAGGGCAGCCCTGGCAGCGGATCTGCGGGGTGACAGGGCTCCCTCTTCCTGCTCTTTCTCCCCAGCATCTCCAGCAAAGAGCTGACCGAGCTCATAGAGCGCCTGCAGAAAAATGCCGACCAGGTGGAGAAAAACATCGTGGAGACCGACTCCCGAATGCAGAACGTAAGCGAGCCGTGGCCCCACGCGTACAGGCTCCTCGGAGCAGCCGTGTCCCCCCGCCCCGGCTCCCTCCTCCACAGCCCTTCCCGCTCCACCGCGGTCCCACCTCCTCTCCTAGGGCACGCGCGTGCAGTCACCCTGCCCTGCGGCGCGTACCTGGGCTGCGATGAGCCGTAACAGAGGGATGCGCGGGTTCCCTCGGGTCGTGGGAAGAAGGCAGGGGTGTGTGTGGTGGGTGTAACAGGCGATGGGACCCCAAAATTCTTCCCTGCCCAGGGCAGAGTAGCACTGTGCAGAGCGGGGATGTGCATCCCTGGGTGTGTATCGCAGCAGGGATAGAGGAGAAGGGGCCTGAACCATCCTCCTCTTCCCAAAGGTGACGCTGCCCCCCAAAGCCACAGCCCTTCCTCAGGGTTAACATAGGTGAGGGGAAACCAAAATACATCCCTAGGAGGACATGAGACAGCAGAGCTGGCGCCCAGGGGCAGGGGGACCTCGCTCAGCCCTCTTGGGTACCGTTTATTTTCCCCTGGTGACCCTTTCCCCCGCCCAGGACTTGCACAAGATCAAGGCATGCCAGCTAGCGCAGTACAAGGACCTGACGGCTCAGAAACTCACCGAGTCCGACAAGCTGCTCTACGTGCTGGATGGAGATGCAGCGATCGCCCGGCACATGAAGCACCCCCAGGGTGACATGATCACAGAAGAGTGAGTACCGGGGAGGGGGGGAACCTGTCCCCACAGCCTTGCTGGGGGCAGGATGCTTCTCCGGGGGCTCTGCTCGGCTCCTGCCTGCAGGCACTACGGGCTCCTCCGCAGCCCGACCTGCGCTGAGGTGCATAACCCGCAGCCATCCTCGGGCAGGCATCGAGCGAGAACGGCCGCACGCCCGCCGATGGCAGCTCCGCGCAAAGCGTGGCGATACCCGCCTGGCTTCCCCAGTGCCAGCCTGCACTGAGCTGGCGGCTGTGCTGAGCAGCCCTTGGCAGGGGACGGGTTCCCTGGGGAACCTTTGCTCTCTCCCTCCCTAGCCGATTGCACAACGCGGCTGCTGCCAGCCCTGCCTGGCAGCGCGGGGCTCGCTGAGGTCCCCTAAGGACAGTCCCCCCTCTCCATGGCAGGGGTGAGAGAGGATCACCTACAGCTACCGCTGCTAATGCCAGCCCATGCCCACATCCTGCATCCCACCCTCGTCTTTTTCTTCCCGCAGCATCCGGCAGCTGAAGGAACGAGTGGCAAACTTGCGTGTGAAACACGACCAGATTTACAACTTCCCCCTGCAACAAGTTGAGCCCCAGGTCAACTGGTCAACAGTGATCGAGGAGAAACAGGTACCATGACGGGATCATCAGTGCCCCTGCCTGGCCAGCAGCACCAGCTGGGCAGCACCTCGTGCATCTCCCCACGGAGAAACAGGCTCCTGGAAACCTTCCTGGCTGCTCTGTACCGGGAACAGCAAATAGCACGGGAAGGAGGCGGGGTACGGGGCGGCAGAAGAGGGCGCAGAGGTGATGGGACAAGGCCGGCTGCTGTGGCACCAGGGATCAGTGCTCGAAGCGGCACCGCCGGCAGCAGCCAGGCTCAGGGAGGAAAAGCTCTGGAGGGTTGGGGGGGGCAGGGGGAGTGAGCCAGCCTGGACTTCAGGGGATGGGCTCCTGCGGCTGGGCCAGCCCATCGCCCTCCTGGACAAGCTTGGGCAAACCTCTGCCCTTCTCCATCCGAGGGCAGAGACCACGGTCCCTCTCCAGGCAACATGCTCCAACACCCCACTGTCCTAAGAGTGAAAAAGCTTCTCCTTATACCCAGTCTGCGATTCCCCCGTTGCAATTTACACCTGTCATCTCTCGCCCTCCTACCACGCACCACCTTGATATCCTGGCTCTGTTTTCTGCTGTTAGGTGCCCCCAAAGCCTTCTTCTCCCCAAGCTGAACAAGCCTCAGCCTCTCCTCTTGGGTCCGTGCCTTGGCATCCCCAGTCACTGCCTGCTTTAGGCTCTACTCCATGGCCCTCACTCTTTATTTTATCCCACTCCCTACACTTTTCCAATCAGAAAAGGGGTTAAAAACCCCCAAACTGGCCTTCCCATGGCTGCCCTCTGGCACGGCTGATTTCACCCACGTACACGCTGCCAACACTGGAGCCCAGCCAAGCCCAGCTCCATGTCCACCTCCAAGAGAAGTTTCCTAGATCTTAGCCACCACATCCCGTTCCCCCATCGCTAACCCCGACTCCTGTGCACCACAGGACGCGTTAAGCAGCAAGGGCTTCGGGACCGACCTGCCACTGGTCAACAGCCAAGTAGAAGAACACAACATCTTCCACAATGAGGTCATGGCCATCGGCCCGCACATCACCAAGGAAGGCAACAAGGTCAGCTCTCCTGCCCCTCTCCCCACTGCCCCACGGGGTGGGCCCTGTCCTGAGCCGCTGATAAAGGTGAGAACATCCCACCATCCAAACTGCGACAGTCCAGACCAGGCTGGGTGGGTGCCTAGGTCCACACCTAACCTCAGAGCTCAGCACTGCACACCAACCCTAGCTTTACAATGAGGCAAATCCCATAAACCCCACATCCCCGTCCATCATCAAGCCCCCACCAGACCACCACTCTCCAGAGACACGCTCCTAACTCTTGCCTTGCTTCTCTTCTGTTACCAGGAATACCAGGAATTCCAAGCCAAATACCAGAAGCTGCTGGTAAGAAACCCCTGGGATCCTGGGGGCAGAGCCCTTTTGCAAGGGTCCCTTGCCAGGGTGGCCGGGCACCCTCGGGCGATCCGTGAAGAGGAGTTTTGGGCTGAGCTCTCCCTCTGACCCTTCCCAGGCTGGCTCCCAGCAGCGGCAGCAGGATCTGAATTCCCTGCAGGATTACATGCAGCGCTGCACCAACAAGCTCTACTGGCTGGATCAGCAGGCGAAGGACAGGACCCATTACGACTGGAGCGACCACAACCTCGACTACCCCAGCCGGCGCCGCCAGTACGAGGTCCGTGCGCTGCCTGGCCCCGTGCTGGCTGGGTGCTTTGCAGCAAGGGAGGTGGGCACAGAGCCGGGGAGCAAGCTGGTGGTTGGATGGGGGCAGGAAATGTCCCTTTCCCCCCCGCCTCAGTTTCCCCCACTCCATCATGAAGCACTTTGAGATGTACAGATGATAGCAGGTAGATAGTAAGGTTAATCCTTCCCTCCTGCCAGAAATAAAGCAATGAGGAAGCTTGACAGCTTCCTTGCTCTCCTTATCTCCCTTACCTCAGCATTCGCTTGGCAAGAGTCACATCTTCAGCAACATCTGCAAGGGAAGGGAAAGAGAAAACTGCCGTGGGGGCACATCATGCTTTCTGTCTTGTGGAGCTGTTCAGGCCATTTCAGAGTAGCTCAGTCACAGGATGCAGCCAGGGTCCCCTCTCTTTACATGGGGATCAGTACCTTGCCTCTTTCCATCTAGAACTTCATCCATCGGAAGCTGGAGGAGAAGGAAGAGGCCATCAACAAACTGCACGCAGATGGAGACCAGCTACTTGCCCAGAATCACCCTGGGAAGAATGCCATCGAGGTGAGCGTCAGGGACGGGCTCCAGCTTTCCCCACCTGCCCCAGAGCTTGGGGGAACTCGCCCAGCCCTTCTCCAGTGTGGGACACGGTGCCAACATGACACTTTACTTCCCAAGATGCCAAGTGGGAAAAAGTCTCCTTCACCTGCAAGTGTGAACACCATCGGAGGAGCTGAGATAAACCTAAGTAGCTCTTCCCGTCTTCCTCATTCCTGTGGCGATTACCCTGTGCCTTCCTACAAAGGATAAATTTCGTTGGCAAGTTCCACCTTTGATGGAAGATGGACATAAGGCCACATGATTTGCCACCTCCTTCCACCCATCCCCACGCTCCCATTGGAGCATCCCAGCTTTAGACTAGCTCTCTGGTACTCCCATCCTAGCTTTGACTTGAGAGCATCTGGGTGGCTTCAGAGGTGGCCAAGGAGTTGTTTGCCTAAGATGGAAACAAGCACTTTCTGGTGGGCTGCCCAGGGCTCACCCCTAGCACGGGGCATCCTACCAACGTCCGCCTCTCACCCTTGTGTTGCAGGCTCACATTGAGGCAGTGCACGCCGACTGGAAGGAGTACCTCAACCTGCTGATCTGTGAGGAAAGCCACCTGAAGTTCATGGAGGACTTCCACAAGGTACCAGATCCCCAGGGGCAGCGAGACACTGTTTGCTCTGCACAGCTCGCAGAGTAGGTGCTGGGTTGCAGGAGACCCCAGCAAATGTACAAGCTCCTGCTGCTCTGGAAAGAGGGTAAAAGATTTAGTCCTCTAGTCTACAGGGCTTTTAAGGCTAGGAGGACCAGTTTGAGCTGATAACGCAAGTCATAGTTGTTCAAGCACCAAATGCAGTAGTTTCTTGGCCAAAGCATAACTTGCAGAAAGCATCTGCTCCGGTGCCGAGGTTCAAGAGCCACAGTCCAACGTCAGCATCCTTGTCTGCAGGACAGTGGAGGTATCATGCAGAGGGACCTCACTCCCAAAACAAGGCATGGGGAGACCTTGCACGCTCCTCTCAAAAGCGGAACAGGTCCGAGTGGGGAAATTACACCTACGGAAAGCAGAGTTGTCCCACCAGGGAGCCCTGCGCAAGGGCTCAGCGCCCCAGCTGAGCTCGGCAGACAGATGTCTGCTGGATAAATTGCATCTGACAGCCAGGGAGGCTCTGCTGGGGAGCAGGTCGGGCTGGATTCCTCTCCCACAGCTTGGGCGTGTTGAGGACGTGATGAATCTGTTGCCAAAGCTGAACCGTGGTGCCCAGCCCAGGCAGTGCCTTTTGTGGGTATCTGCCAGAATAACTGCCCCGGCGGGGGGGGAGGCTTGTGTGTGGAAGGGCTTGGGTCTACCTTCTCCTTGGCACTGGCAATGGAGACACCACACGCTGTCATGATGCTGTCCAAATGAAACAAAATTGAGGGTGGGGAAAGGTGGGATTCAACAACTCTGCAGGAGAAGACCATGGAATAAGCCATCTCTGGTTGTCTTTCCCCTAGCTCTGCTGTCCTGAGCATGGAAAACATTGATTCCTCACCTTTCTCCATGCACTTCTGGGTGTCCAGATGACCATCATAGCTCCTGGTGGCTGTCCCTGCTCTAGGCAGCACGAGGATCAGGGTGCTGGGTTAGGTCTGCTCCATGTTTCAGGGGGACTCTCTCTTACCAGAGACTTTGCCTTTCTGCAGTTTCAGAAGGATACTAAGGATGCCCAGGAGCTCTTGAAGAAGGTGGATACAGACCTGGACCAAAAATTCAGCCCAGAGTTCAAGGACAGATACCAGCTTGAGTCTCTCCTCCGGGAGCTGGATGTGAGTATTGGTGCCCGCAGGACCACAGGGGAGGCAGCAGCAGGAGCCAGTGTCCTTGTGGCACCGATGGAGGGACATCCCTGCCGGTGCAGGCATCTAGCCCAGCTTTCTCCATGCCTGGCCTTCACCCCACTCTTCCTTCCCCTCTAGCTAGAGATTGCCTCTCCCATAGCAACATAATTGCTCACTGGGCTGGTTTTTATTTGTTCTCTCATTGAGTTAGTGCTCATTAAGGGCGGGAGCATAATTAGACCTGCTGCCAGAGGAGGTTGTGGAACTTGCTGTGCTGCCGAGAGCTGGGCTGTGAGATCTCCCACTTGGGAAGGGCTGTGCTGAGCTGCTGGCCCAGCCCAAGCCCAAGCATGCTGCAGCAGGCCCAGATGATGCACGTGTCCTGGGACGGCTGATAGCTCTTCCCAAGAGCTGTCTGTCTCCTCCCGTGTGCTCCATCCTGCTCAAGGTTGTGGGATACCCACCTGCAGAGCAATGGATGCAGAGCCTTTTCACGGGGCTCTAATTAGAGCCATTAACTGGGAACAGGGCTATCCATCAACATGCAGCCAGGCAGATGTGGACCATACACCAGAGAAGGTCTATTACTGCCCGGTGGCTAGTGCCGAGGCTTGGCAACTCCTGGGCACAGTCCCGGTCCTCAGCCTGGCTGCAAATGTAGGCAGGAGAGTGCAGGAGCACTTGGTGTGGTAACACAGTGACACAGGACCCATTTTCACTACCATAAGCAAGAAAAGAAGCCACAGTCTCTGTCCCGGCAGCATGGGTACGAGCTCCTCCCCAGCTGGCAGAGCCCAGGAGCTCGTTCTTCCCACGTTTCCCTTACTGGTTTTGGTCATTACCCTGTGCCAGGACCAGGAGAAGGCCTTGGACAAGTACAAGGAGGTGGTGAAGTCCCTGCAGGAACGCAGCCAGCACATCCTGCCCCTGCGGTACCGCCGTGAGATGCCGCTCCAGCCCATCCCCGTGGAGGCTCTCTGCGAATACGAAGGCGAGCAGGTAACGCCTCCCTCATCCCATGGGCACCCAAAGGTGCTGCTGGGAACCGTCTCCTTGGTGGGCACTGGGGATGGAAGAGGCACCTGGAGAAGCAGTTTTTGCCAGTGCCTGAGCAGCGATGTCTCCCGTGGTGGGGATAAGGCAAAGGTTGTGCTTGCTCTGATGGGAAAGCAGGTTCTGCAGCTCTGGAGGAGCAGGGCAGGAAGGGTCTGGGGGAGACGCAGCCTCCGTCTGCCCTGCGGACAGCGTGCCTATCACACACCCTTCGGGAAGTTGCGACACCCCAGGTCTGGCACGTTCCCACGCTCCCTGCGCTGCGACAGAGATGTCCAGGCATGTTTCTGATCAAAGAAACTCATCCCACCGTCACCGGTGCAGTCCCGGCGGCCGCACCGGCATCCCCACCATCCTGCTATCAGCCTTTGCAGGACCGAGTAGCTGACCGAGGGGATGGGATAGCGAAGCCAGCAGACACCGCGGGAGCGGCGGGGGCCTGGAAAGGAGCGAGCAGCTCCGGCTGACTCAGCCTCTCCGAAAAGGAAAGCCACAGCACAGCCTCGGGAACGCCTGCTCATCTCTGCCCTAGTGGGAATTTGCTTGCCGTGGCTGTTGCAAGAGGAGGCGGCATGGCTTCATACCTGGAGGCTCAGGGGAGGGAGGAGCAGGCACATGAGTTTTTGGCAAGCAGCAGACACTTGGAGAAGCGAGAGGGTGCCGAGAGGAAGGAGTGGGGTTTATGCCGGTCCTGCCTCCCCGCAAGCGTGGCTCCCCGGGGCTGCCGGCGTGGGGCAGGACGGGTGGTGTTTCCTGACGCGCTGCTGTGACCGGTTCCTGTCCCCCAGGGCCAGATAAGCCGAGGAGCCCACTACACCCTGCAGAAGAACAGCGGAGACGTTTGGGAAGTGGCAGACAGCTCCGGAGACAAGATCAGCGCCCCGGGGGTCTGCTTCATGATCCCGCCGCCAGACCCAGAAGCAATAGCGCTGGCAGACCAGTACGTGCCCCCCGTGTCTGGCCTGCCATGCCAGATCCCCCCGCTGCCCCAGCCCCAGCATCTGGCCGTGCTGACGGGGGGCTGCTGCCCCGATTCCTGCAGCGAAGCCTCAGGCTTCCTCTAGGAGGGATTCCTGCACCCTCCTGCTGGCAAACAAGATCCCACCTGGCAAAGCAGGGCCAGCTCAGAGCCATCCAGGCCCCCCCCTCCTTTGGGGGGCCTACCCATCCCTCCCTCAGCCGGCAGGTACCTGCCTTTGCTGCCTCTCACCCGTCCGGTGAGGACACTGCTCTACCCCTTTGCCAACGCGGGGTGAAGGTGCCTTTCCCCCACTCACATCGTGGCTGCTGCAAAGGGCCAGGTCCCGTGGGCCCCTCCAGAGCGGCGCGTTGTTCCTGGAGCAGCGCTGGGACAGGCGACGGAGGGGCTGACTGACCTCGTGCCCGCGCTGTCCCGTTTTGCAGAATCGCTGATCACTATGTGAACGTGAAGGAGAAGACAGCCAACTGCAAGAACGTCCTCCAGCAGCGCTACGAGGGGCTGAAGGCAGACAGCATTGGAGGTTTGCCCCTTCCCAAGCACAAAAAAAGACTTCTGTAGCCTTGAACTTAGGTGGTGGCCCATCTTGGGGAAGCTCTTGGTGACATCTCCCCATCTCCCAAGGGTCCTGGGGACAACGGTGTTGGGATGCATGCGGGGGCAGAGCAGCCAGGCTGCAGCAGGCAGGGCCTGGGGAGTGGAGGGGGACGCGGGCTTTGCACTTGCCCCTGGGACTGAGCCTAGACCCAGCTGGCTCTAACCTGGTCCCCCCTCATAATCCAGATGCTGCATCGGTTCGGGGGCGCCAGCTTCTGGCAGGGCTGGAGAAAGTGAACAGCGACCTGGACAAGCAGGAGAAAGCAATTACAGCAAACCTCCGTCCGCCGCTGGAGCAGAGCCGGGCTGTGCAGGACAGCACCGAGCGCTCCAAGGACCTGAAGGTACAGGGCTGCAGAAGCAGACAAGATGGTGCCATACAGGGACCACGCTCCCAGGGGGTCTCCAGGGTGGTCTGCAGTATGCTGGGTGCTGTAAGTGTTTCCGGAGCCCAGCAGCATGCAGGCACGGAGTGATGCTTACAGCTGGCTCCCAGTGGAGATGGGGAGCAGCCCTTTGAGCAGCCTCAGGAGCCAAAACCTTCATCCCACTCCTGGCCCAGCTCAGCCATGGAAAGGTTGAATGGGAAAAAGGTGATGGCTGCAGAGTGTGGGCTGTGAGGAAGGGACGGCAGCCCGCAAGTTTTGATCCTGCCCCTATTCTGAGCACAACAGGGATGTTAACTTTGCTACCACCATCACCAGCTTAGAAAGGAGCAGGACAGCACTTATGTTCCAGGGCACTGTTTCTCCTTGTTGATGTGCTCCACTAGACTCCGGTGGTGGTAGCATCCAGCTCCTTTCCTCTCCTTCAGACGCCTAATTAAGCCAGGCTCCATGCCACAAACCTCCTTTGGTTTAGGAGGAAGCTCTGGTTACATCACCTGCTGAGGGCTGTGTCAAAATCCAAAGGCCACCACAAGTGAAAGCAAATTGCTCCAACTGCCTGCAGCGCTTTGACATCCAAGCAAGAATTCATTCATCAGGCTGCAGAGCTTAGCGGTCCAGATGAGTCCAGTACATTTCTGACAGAGCTAGAGCTGGTGGGAACCACTCCCCAGCCAGAGTTTCCTTGCTAAGGGCTAGCTAGCCTTCCCCAGAAGAGATACAATTCAACAGAAAGGCAACAGAAAAATATCCTTCTGTCCCCTAAAGGGCTGGAAAGGCATCTGCCATCAAACACAAGTCCTCAGCCCTGACCTCCCTTCTCACACTGGACAGCCAAGGGTCAGCTCCTCTGTCATGTAGCCACAAGGTCTTAGTTCAATTGCTCAAAGGTTTTGTTCCTACTGCAGAACATCACCAATGAGGTCCGTCGCATTGAACCGGAGAAAACGAGAAAGATCCAGGAGTGTGAGGTGTTCATCGAATCTGTGCCGAACACCGGCAGCGCCACCTTGGTAAAGAACAAGGTGGAGAATACCAACAAGAAGTACGACCGCGTGGTCCAGCTGCTCAGTGCTGCCCAAGAGAAGTAAGTCATGGCTTAAGTCACAGCTTGAGCCCCCGCATAACACAAAAGGTGGGTGCAGGCGCGCTTAAACACCTTTCCTCTTGTGTCCATGCAGAGTTGAGGTGGCCACACACCTCGAGAGGAGCCTCCAACAAGGCCGAGACCTGCTGTCTACCTATGAGAACAAACTGGTCACAGATGACACGGTACCAGAGGATTTGCGGGTGGTAGACCGTAAGAAAGAAGAGCTGCTGGTGAGTGTTGTCTCCAGCCAGTTTTCTACCCTATTGACACACTTCACATACAAAGCAGCTTTCCAAAAGCTGGGGTAATTGCTGCTCAACTCACAAGCTTGAATCAGTTGGAAAAGGAATGGTGTCCCCCAGCTGGAGAGAAGACCTCACGTTAACTGCAGTGATCTCCACCTACTTTAAATGCAAACCATTTTCATCCCCAAGCCAGAAAGCAAAGGCCAGTTGAATACTTGTGGTTTGACGAAAGGACTAATGGAGAAGTGAAGGATAAAGTAGTCTGGGAAACCCAACGCAGAGGTTCGATACATGAACAAGATGGACCTAGCAAGGCTTTGAGAATGGTTATCACTAGGAGAAGCTACCAACCAAAACTGGCAATCCTTCTGCTATAGAAAAGCCAAGAACTGGCTAGGCCAGAGTTTTACGTCCTCCTTCAGCTTTTCAATCAAGTCCCCAAGTTCAGACTAGCATGCAAAATCTTTCACAGCTCCTTCTGGAGCTGCTGCACTGGTGGGAACAGGGTTCAAGGCTTGCATGAGGTGCACCAAATATTTTGCACATAGTATGCCTGCTTTTAAAGATTAACAGGTGGAGAAGGGAGCAAGAGCCAGCTTTTCTCCCTGTCAGTTTACTAGATGTCTCCGCTCATGATGCAAGCCTTTAACTTGCTTTTCTCCACAACCTGTAGCACTACTGCAGCTCAGCCATTCCTTAGCATCTTCTGCAGCTCCAGTGCAGTAGCTGGAGTTGATGGGGAACAGTAACAAAAGCCCAGCACATGCACAACCCCAGAGAATCCCCCTCTCTTGCTTTTCTCACAGGCCATGGGCACTGAGCTCCAATCCAAGAGGTTCCTGCTCAATGAAGCAGAGCAGAACTTGCTAAGGACGAAGACATGCTCCAACACCTTGGCCAGCAAGTTCCAGGAGCACTGCCCCGACATCGAACGGCAGGAAGCCGAGCTCTACAAACTCAACCAGCGCTTCAACAACCTCAGCAAGCAAATCGACCACAGGTAAGGCTCTAGGACAGGATCTAGCTAGGACTGGATCAGCCTGGAGAGCTGGGATATTTACAGTGGAGTTGGAACCACACTGAATCTGGAAGAGGCGTAACGCCGTCGTGGGAATGAGCGGGGAGGTCCAAGACAGAGAGGTTCCTGGCATGCACTGGCTGGGTAGATCTGGGCAGTCTTTAGGATTAAGTGCTCTTGCAACAGAGATGGGGACTTTGGCAAGAGCGACTGCACCGGCTGCCATGGAACATCTGCCTCTGCCTGGATCACGTCATGTCTTGCACCTTCTTATCTCGCTAAAGGGTTAGGTCCACTCTTCACCACCCTGCAGTTGCCCCATGATCCCTTTCTCCTCTGATTTCTGCTGACATTTATACTCACCAGGTAGCACCAATTCCCGTAGAAGACTCTCCCAGAGAGGAGACAAGCTAGAGAACAACTCTGGCTCAGATCTGTGTCTTTAGGGAGCAGGGGAAGCGGGGTCAGGTTGAGGCTTTTGCAGAAGACACAAGAGATGTGACAGTACTGAAGCTGAGCTGATTTCCCCTACAGAACGCAGACTTTGCAGAAAGCGAAAAGCGCCTATTCCAACTACCGCGCCAACTACGACAAAGTCAACCAGTTCCTGTGCAACATACCTAACTATGAGCCGCAGGAGACCGACAACATCCAGCAAGTGGAAATGAAGCTGAAGAACCAAGCGGTAATTCTTTCTGAGCACACCCTGGGCTCCACAGGGAGAGGAGAAGTAACAACACTGAAAGATAAGGAATAGAACTTAGCTCCTGAACAAAAAATAGAGAAATAGAAGTAGTTATTAGCTTTATTTCTTTGTACGCTGTAAGGTCCCAGCGTCCTGCCTGTGCCTTGTTTACACGTAGCAGGGCAGCTTGAGAAGGTTGTCATTCTTGGTGTTGTCATTTTAATGGCAACCCTCAGAAAGGCTGAACGATGCATTTGGATTTTGTGTTCCCTTTGACACGTGTCTCTGTGCGTGCCAGGCGCTCCTCAGTGACATTGCAAGCAAGGAACAGGAGGTGCAGAAGGTGTCCACCACAGCTCAGCAATACCAGCAGGCCGTGAAGGTGAGGGCTGCAATTCTGCCAGTGGGAGACCTTTAACATAGAATCAGAGAATGGTTTGGGTTGGAAGGGACCTTTAAAGCTCACCTAGTGCCACCCCCCTGCCATGGGCAGGGACACCCTCCACTAGCCCAGGTTGCCCAAAGCCCCATCCAACCTGGCCTTGAACACTGCCAGGGAGCCAGGGGCAGCCACAGCTTCTCTGGGCAACCTGTGCCAGGGCCTCAGCACCCTCACAGGGAAGGATTGCTGCCTCACATCTCATCTCCATCTCCCCTCCTCCAGCTTCAGGCCATTCCCCTTGGCCTGTCACTCCCTGCCCTTGGCACCAGCCCCTCTCCAGCTTTCCTGGAGCCCCTGCAGGGACTGGAAGGGGCTCTAAGGTCTCCCCGCAGCCTTCTCTTCTCCAGGCTGAACAAGCCCAACTCTCTCAGCCTGTCTCCATAGCAGAGGTGCTCCAGCCCTCGCAGCATCTCCGTGGCCTCCTCTGGACTCGCTCCAACAGCTCCATGTCCTTCTTGTGCTGGGGACCCCCGAGCTGGATGCAGCACTGCAGGGGGGTCTCACCAGAGCGGAGCAGAGGGGCAGAATCACCTGTATCGTGCATGGAGCCACCTAAAGAAAGCCTGGTGCCCTTGCTCAGTCAACTGATGAGCTAAAACCAGGTTCTATCTGCTCCAATATTGACATCATGTGGCCATTAGCATGGCAAGGGGCTCAGATTTATTTTCCGTGAAAGGAGGGTTTCCACTCTAAGCCCAGCATTGGTAAGGTAACTGGAAGGTCAGCAGATGCGGGCAAGCTGTGCTGTTATGGTCCTGGGGCAGTACCCAACTCAGAACCTGTTGGGAGGTTCTGCCAACAGCACTCCACATCCCACCATCCTCAGCAGCTCACCTAACACACAGGTCAAGGGATGATGTCATTAAAGCCAGGGTTTAGGAGGGACCTGTGCACGAAGGGGACCCAGAAATCTCACTTCCCTCCTGGGAACTTCTTCCCACAGGACTATGAGTTGGAAGCGGAGAAGCTACGGTCCATCCTCGACCTAGAGAACGGCCGGAATGGGTACATGAGCAAGAAGGCCAGGCTCCAGTCTCCAGCTGCGAAAGTGAAAGAGGAGGTAAACAGGGGTGGCCTATGGCGAGCTAAAGCAGATGGCAGCTTATGGGACCAAAGGGGATTTTGCAAACAATTGTTTTACTGTCGGCTGCCTTGGCCCTGGAGGGGACCACAAGGGGAGGGCAGGAAGGGATTTTTCATCGTTCTTAAGCCATCATTTTTTTAGGACTAGGCTGGCCAGAATGAGAGGGGGGAAAATACCGGATTTAGCATTTCCTTTCTGAAAGGGGAAGAAAAGCCAAAATCCTGAAAACTTTTCCCCTCGACGGACTTTTCAAACAGAGAGTGAGATTGCACCACCAAAGACCATATGCTAGAGAGAAGTACTTACAGCAAGAGCAGGCCACAAGCTGCTTTATTTATGGAGGATCTGCTTGCTACCTGCCTCAAACTCACCCTGCATATCGAGGCGGGAAGAAGCGTCCACCCGGTTCTTCCTCGGCCACATCTCTTTTTGCATATCTCGAGTAGAAAACGCACAGTATGACACAAGTGTGTGTGTGCATGAGAATCTCTCTTCCTCCCCCAAAGCTTGGCAGATCACTGCTGTAGGTTTTTAGAAGAGCACCCTGGGTTACTTCTTTAAGGCTTGTTGTTTCTATTCAGCAAGTCTTGACCCTGGTTCCACCACCTCTTCTCAATGCATTTTTGTTCCGTAGGAAGCTGTTCTGGCAGCCAAGTTCACCGAAGTAAACGCTGTGAACAAACAGAGGCTGCAGAACCTGGAGTTTGCTCAGAGCCTCCTGCGGCAGGTAAGCGATCACCGGGAGCAACGTGATACTAAGGGACAGTCGTGTAAATAATACGCACGTGTGCCTTTGCTATTACAGGCTGGACTGGAAACAAATCTAGCTAGTGTTTCATGCCTCCAAAAATCATTAATTGACAGGCACTTAAAGCAGATAGACAACCCCTCTGTGTTTCCCAGTCCCATCTCCCACTCACCCTAGGAAGTTCCACATTATTTTTAACACTTCTCTTGCCAAACCCATACCAGAATTCACGTCCCTCATGGCCAAAAGCCTTGTTCTGTCAGCCATAGGCATCGCAGAAAGCATTTCTCAGGCTGGGAATCCACAGAGCAATTCAGGAGAAGCCCGTTTGCAAATATCCTGTTGAGCATTCGCAACAGGCAATCGCCATAAACCAAGCCCAACATCCTCCTGTCATTTTGTCACGGGAGGCACTGAAAATAAGCACCAAAAGTATGATTATTTGGGGGTTTTTGACTACATGTTCTTTTTTTCAACAACAGCAACCAGAGGTTCAAGCAACACAAGACTTTGTCCAGACCAAAAAATCCGTGAGGCCCGTGGAAGAAGTCTGGAAGTTGAAGAAAGAGCTTGAGGATGAAACTCAGCGTCGGCAACAGCTAGAAGCAGAGATCAAAGCCATTCAGAACAACATTGTCCACCTGCAAAACCAGAAGCCCCAAGAAACTGTCGTTAAGAAAGAACTGCTGAAGAAAGTACCTGACCCTCAGCTGGAGGAGAGCTTCCACAAGCTGCAGCAAAACCTAGCAGAAGAGCAGCGCAAGAACCAGGTGCTCCAGGATGAGCTGGAGGCTCTTAAAGTCAGGCTACGTGTTTTGGAGCACGAGAAGAAGGAAGGAGGGCAGGAGTATATCGTGAAAGAGGTATTGCGTATTGAACAAGATAAGGCTCAAGCTGATGAAATCCTGAAGCTCAAAGAAGAGCTGGAAGAGCTTAGGAGGCAGGAAGGAACCAGAGAGAATGAAGTCATCCTTTTACGCCAACAAATTGCTGTGCTGTCCAGCGAGAAGAACAAAGAGCAGGAGAAGATAACAGAGAAGGAGGTGCTAAAGCTGCAGAACGATCCCCAGCTGGAGATGGAATTCCGGATGTTGCAAGAGAACAAGCAGAGGGAGAGCGCCCTTCGGCAGAAGCACGAGGAAGAGCTCAGCTTCCTCCAGGACAAGCTCAAACGTCTTGAGAAGGAACGGGCCATCGCTGAGGGCAAAATTACTGTCAAGGAGGTGCTGAAGGTAGAGAAAGACTTAGCCATTGAGAGAGAGGTGAATGAGCTCCGGCGCCAGTACGAAGATGAGAAGTCCAAGGGTCGTTCCAATGAGCGGGAAAAGGCTGAGCTGCTCAGGAAGATCCAGCTGCTAGAGGAAGAGAACGCCAAGGTGGTCGTCCAGGAGAAAGTGCGTGAGATTGTGCGCCCAGATCCCAAGGCTGAAAATGAAGTCGCCAACCTTCGTTTGGAGCTGGTAGAGCAGGAGAGGAGATACCGAGGTGGTGACGAACAGCTGAAGAGCTGCCAGAATGAGTTGGCTGCTCTGAGGAATAGAGGGCCACTGGTAGAAGTCAAAGAAGTCATTAAGGAGGTCATTAAGTACAAGAATGACCCAGAAACTGAAAAGGAGCTGCAGCGACTCCGGGAGGAAATCATTGAGAGGACAGGAGCAATTGAAAGAGCTGACCTTGAGATCTACCAGCTGAAACAAGAGATACAAGCTTTGAAAGATACCAAACCTCAAGTGCATACGAAGGAAGTTGTTCAAGAAATTCTACAGTTTTGGGAAGACCCCAAAACTAGAGAGGAGGTAGAGTCTCTGAGAGTGCAACTAGCAGATGAACAGATGAAACACATTGACCTGGAGAGGGAGAGGCTACTCCAAGAAGAGAAAGTAAGACAGAAGGAGGAAGAACTTTCCCAGGTGAAGGAGAAAGTGGTCCAACAGGAAGTAGTGAAGTACGAGCAAGATCCAGCCTTGAAAGCTGAAGTCAACTCCTTCTCTCAGAGCATTGAGAGTGAGCTGAAGCAAATTGATTGCCTGCGTGAAGAGCTCCGCAAGCTGCAGAGGAGACGGTCTGAGCTAGAGCGTCAGCTAGAAGAACTTGAGAAAGAGAGACAGGCCCGCAGAGAGGCTGAACTGGAGGTGCAGAGGCTGAAGATTAGGTTGAATGAGTTAGAAGAACAGGAGAGGGAGACAACAGAACGAGTGACTGTGAAACAGAAAGTGATCCTTCAGCAAGATCCCCAGCAAGAGAAGGAGCACTCCCTCCTCAAGCTGGAGCTAGAAGAAGAGAAGCACCGGAGACAAGTCTTGCAAACTGAATTAGAAGCCCTGAGAAAGAAGCTCCTTTCTTTGGAGAAGATGGAGGTCAAAGAGAAAGTGGTCTTTTCAGAGAGTGTCCAAGTGGACAAAGGAGACACGGAGTACGAGATTCAAAAGCTGAAGAGTAATCTGGAGGAAGAAAGTAGGCGTAAGAGGGAGTTAGATGCAGATATCAACCGCCTCGAAACCAGGCTGTCCGAGGTGGAATTCAACAACTCCAAGTCATCAAAGGAATTAGACTTACTAAGGGAGGAAAACCACAAACTACACCTTGAGAAACAGAACCTGCTGATGGAAACAAGGAGACTGCAGTCAGAGATTGAACTCACAGCAACAGAAGCTCGGGATTTGAGAAATATGACCCATGTGGACAGTGGAATAAACCTGGACTCCAGATTCCAAGCTTTGGAAAGAGAGTTAGATGATCTGAAGCAGTTATCCAGAGAAAAAGACGCAGAGATTGAGCAACTCCAGAATCGCCTCAAGACAGTGGCTATCAAGAGGGAACAAAGAGAGAACCACCTGAGGCGCTCCATTGTGGTTATCGACCCTGATACTGGAAAAGAAATGTCTCCGGAGGAAGCGCATGTGTTTGGCCTCATCGAATGGAGCCTGTTTGTCAAACTGAAGAGCCAGGAATGCGACTGGGAGGAGATCTCCATAAAGGGTCCCAACGGGGAATCATCTGTGATCCTCGACAGAAAGTCTGGTAGAGAGTTCTCAATTGAGGATGCCTTGAAGACTGGAAGGCTAACCATGGCTCAGTACAACAGTTACCTCAACAAGGAGATGTCGATCCAGGAGTTGGCAGTCTTGGTGTCCGGAAGTAATTACACAGCGCTCCCTCCACTTTAGAAACTTTTCTTAAGAGCAGCTAGGCAGAGCTGCACCACTTGTTAGGCTACCAGATCACTGCAAATCCTTGCCCTCCTCTGCGTCTTCCAAAATGCTAAAGTCTCTGCCCCAGCCATGCTACGAAGCCACACTGCTTGCTGTCATACACTGCAGAAAAGCACCACCAGTAGTGGAACGCACATTTGTCAGGACTACAGCAAAACCTTCTCGCCCTCTCCATCCCTACCTAAATCACTCAACCTAACAAAAACCAAGCCAAAAAGCCTTATGACAGTGAAGTACCTGAAGTCCAAAGACTCAGTAGAACGTGCAGTTTCCTCAACATATACTCACGTAGTCGCATAAAAAGCCGTACACAGCAGTCATTAGAGAGACTGAAGGTGAAGATGACTCCGAGGTGACCAGCAGGAGCTGGTGACGTCAGCTGCATGTTGGTAAGCCAGACAGTTTCATCGCGGACAACTGACTAAATGATGGGATCGTCCTCTGAGAAAACCAGCTCTGTAAGAACAAAGGTGTGCTACACATCTCAATTCAGTATCACCGCGTTAATACCTAAACCCCATCATTTTGTTCACCTACGTGCCTGCGCTGCTGGGGAAAGAGCGAAGCAGATGTAATTCGATGGCGTCAGCCGTAGATCCAGGAGGAGCAGTCGTACACCACAGAAGGTCACCAAGAAGTACGTGAAGAGACGGCAGTATTGCCAAACACAAGAGGGTAGCGTAAAGCATGCAACTGTAACCAAACGCAGAGTGCCTTCGAAACTCAGTTAGCTTACCTCATGGTTAAAAGCCATTTGTGCTGGTATTTTACTGGATGGAGAGACATGCAGCTACATGGTTCATTTACTTGTGTAAGGGAATGGGAAATAGAGGGGAATTCTATTTATAGTACAAAATAAAAATGCAGTGGTTTCAATCAGAAGTTGGGTTCTCTTTATTAATTATGGCAGTCTCTTCATCTTCGGCTTTACAGAAAGATGCCATTTCAGAATCAAAGTTAAAAATAAGGCTGTTCGTTTTAGCTGTTGACTCATTTCCAAGAGGGAAATTGTTGGAGCAGCATTAGACCTGGGACTAATGAGCAGCGTTAGATGGGAGCGAACTGCACTAACGAATGGGAGTGCAGCTGCGGGAAAACCAGGAATTACGCTGGGATGGTACCAGGAGCTTCCACAGCTAGAGCATGTTCGTTTTCTTTTTCCCAGATTTCTGCAGTGTATGACAGCAAACCCCAGTAAACCCAAACCCCAGTAAACCCTGCCATCAACAAAAGCAGCCCTAAGCATTCACTGCAGATCCATCCATTATTTTACCTTGGTGAATGAAAGGATCACACAGGATCACACTGTTGCTCCAGGGTCTGAACCTCACGTGTTCCTTCCAGCAGATGTCAACTTCAAGCATCAGCAGGAGCACACTGAACAAGAATATGTAATTCTACCCCCACAATGGCTAGAAACAGCTGTAATTTACTTACCACTTAAGACACTTTAGTTAAAACAGTAAAAAAATTCGTTACTCGAGAAACAGCTGATCAAGAGATGATCGTTCAAAGCTGAAACACAAATTCTTGAAAACAAAGTCATGAAACTAGAGGTAAGGAAATGGCAAAAAGCATTTTGGAAACTTTGAAACAATTTATTCAGTTGTTCTGTACAAGATTAACAGTTTTCATACCACCCCCACCATCTTCAGCAAGACAGTCCCGACACACACAAAAAAAAAAAAAAATAAAATATATAGAATAGTAAACCGCAGCTCTTACACCCGAAAGGAACTGCCATACTACGTAAGTGCCGTGGGAGCCTCGCCTCCCCACACCGTCACAAAAGTGTTGCAAGTTGTCTCGTCAAGGCAGAGATGCCAGACTCCTGGCTCCCCATCAGCTGCCGGGTCTCTGCGTGGTTCTGCCTTGCTGCGACTCTGCTCCATACCATTCACTCATTCATTATAGCATGTAAAGAAGAAAAAAAAAAAAAAAAAAAAATCCCACAGAATTTCCACCAAATAAACATTTCCCTGAGGCAAGAGGCTTCACTAAATTCCTAGAAGGAGGGCATTCTGCTCCAGCCACACACACGGGTGCTTCCCAGCAGAAGCATTCAAGTGAAAGCAAAGAGAGGGAGTAAAACCAGTACCTCGAGTCACTCGCTGAGAGTCCCTATCCTGCCAGGTCTCTTTCAGCTACCATGGGAAGTTGAAGGTACAAAGTACCTCTCAGGATTAGGCTTTCAACCGGAACCATGCGACATCCATTGCTCAGAGTCCATTGATAACTGCTGTGCTTAGTTTTAGTAACACAAGTTCTGTCTTTGGCTCTTTTGCTACAACCTAGGTATTTTCTGTAAACAAATTTTAAATCTGAGCTGGTTTTGTTGTTGGTTTTTTTTTTTTTTAAATACAAACAAAGCACTGATCTTGGGAAAATTACATATCAGCTCAAATTGAAAACAGTCTATCTTGGATCTTACCAAAACCGGGGAAAACTAAAGCAGATATTTGCTGGTATACTCAGTGTCAGCATCCTTCTCTAAAGCGCGAGAAGGCAGGCTGCAAGCTTTTGCTTGAAATACCAGTAAACTCTATGCGGATCAGCACTACAACTGCGTGATTCAGATGTGGCTGTGGGGGCCCGAGAAAAGGCAGACTGGGGGAAGAGGAGGGGGGGGGGGGGGAAGAATCAAACCCCATAAAAAGCTCAGCTGGAACCACAGCCTGCCCTTCACTACACACAGACTGAAAGGGTGTGCTCAGGAGAAGGTCTAAGAGTTAAAAAAAAATTGAAAAGACAAGACACACCCCAATTCTAGATGGTCCCCATTCCTGCAGCTGTGACGAGCACATGATCCTAGTGCAGAAATCATCAAGAAGAGCAATATTATTCTCTGGAATTCATTTGACTAGTAGTGACTTCGGTTGATCTAGATCATTCCCTCTGCCCACCAAAGAGATCATAACTGATGACCCTAGGAAAGAATGGCTTTAGGGGAGGGTCTGGAACCTGCTTGCACAAACTCGGTAAGAACTGGTGCTCTTGCTGGATTTGGTACTGTGTTTGCAGTCACCAAGACACCATTGAAGTCCAGACAGTGCAGCTTTTTTTTTCTTTTTTGATGTGCAACCATAAAAAGCTCTATTAAATAAAACAGAATACATTTTAAATACAGAATGATTAAAAAAGGGTTGAGGAGCACACAAAATAGAGCTGAAATGTGTGTCGCTAGTCCATTCTTGCTCCACCATAAAAGGCACTGGAATTATGTCTTCCTATACATGTGACATGCCGAGAAGCATCCCATTCAATCCAATGCATTCGATGGTAATGAAGTTAAAACTGAGCAGGAGGGAAAAAAAAAAAAAAATCCCAAAACTAAAGACGTAGAATTCTCAAAGTCAGTGACTGCATCTAAAAATGTCTCTCTAAAGAGTCTTCCTTCTCCTTCAGAGGGGAACATCAGGTGGTTCGGTAGATTCACCACACAGGAAACGTTAAGTCCTCCAATTCTCTGTAGCACAGTTTTATAGTACAATTGAAAAGTTAGTCAAATGTCTTCATAAAGCACTGGCAGTGCTAGAATTATCCAAGTAAATCCAAAGCAGAAGAAAGAAGCACCTTTCATACTCTCCACCGGGAGACCACAGAGGCAACTGGACTTGGAGGTACTTGGCAGATACACACAGGTGGGTGGGGATCCACTGCAAGAAAGCCAAGCCACCTGAGTCTCCCTGCGAGTTCTAGCTCCTGCCAGTGCCAGGGAATGCGCGACGGGCAGCAGCAATAAAACAGTGCTACAAAATCCTTCTCTCATTAGGGCATGGCTCAAAGTGGCCCTTTGCGTGGGGCTTAGCTCTGAAAGCCTCTGAGCAAACGCACCAATGAGTTCTTCATTGCAGTTCAGTCTCTCCAGTTGTTGTGAGGAAACAAAAAAAAAGGAAAAAAAAAAGAAAAAAAAGAAAAAAAAAAGAAAAAAAAAAAGAAAAAAGACACAGCCGGTATCCAAAGTTCATGACCTGTTCCTCTTGGGTTTATCCTATGTGTGCTCTAGCTCCCCTCCTTGCAGACGTCACAACTTGCGCTGCTGTGCATTGGACCCTTTGCCGTGAAGCTGAGAAGCATCTGGAAGAAAATAAAACCAAGTGGGAAGGGGGTTAGGCATCAGCTCCACGGAGCTGTGTGCAGCTGGGGTGGCCAGATCTCTCCGCATAGAAAGATCTACTTTTCCCTTCGAGGGAAGGGAATCGGGGGTTAAGAGGATGTGCTTGGAGACATCTTACACCTGGGAGCAGCCCTGCCTCTGCGCCTGAGTAAGGGACATGGGAAGTTCCTGCGGCCTCCCAGCAAAAGCACCACGGCACAGATTCGGATTGCTGGTGTACTAGCTAGCCTATGCTCTTCTCTAAAAGCCACCCGACTCCCCATCCAGGAAACTAGAAATACATGGTACTTGCTGCCTTGCATCTAAAGGTGGTTTGAAATAACACCGTTAGTACACCTTTGCTGTTGTAAGGAAGGCTTTAGGTGCCCACCAATAGCAACTGGAATCACAGGAATCTAATCACCAAGTAAAAGAAAGGAACAGACATGGAAGGAAAAGAGCAAGTGCACTGAAGAGAGAAAAAGGAAGGCAGTTTAAGGAAGCAAAAGTTTTCAAGGAGCAATTAAAACTACCATCAGACTACGATGAACAAATGGGTGTACTGAGATGTGCAGTTAAGCAGCAGTGACACCGAGCAGCGTAGCAACAGCTTCTTCTCCAGGACAAGGAAGTTCATTCCATGCACGAGCTCAGCCCCAGCACGTCACATTCCTAAAGCAAGCGGTCAGGACCATCGCCACAGCACCAGCACACAGGCACCTCCACCAGCAAATGCAGCGGTAACACCACACAAGCAAGCAGCGGATGCTTCTCCCTCAAACGCTTTTTGATGAATGCTGGTATAAGCGTTTTCATTTAAGACAGCACCATTTCCTTGCATTTGTAGCAACCTCCCAACGCACCAGAGGCCTCGCAGCTTTCAGACACAGCAATGCAGCTGCGGCCATCTGCTTACATGGCCAACCAGTTTATGCCACAAAACAAATTAATACATTGTAAAACTAGGGTGGCTGCTTAAATACCTCCTGTGTTCTTCTACAAAGCACTACAACTGATAATATTCCCAGAGATGATAGCACTAAGCTCCATCTCCAATCTCTATGTGAAAACACCAGGTGAAAAAGCAGGTCCCTGCTGAAGCTGTCTCAATGGTCACGTTTTCCTCGCTTATTCCTAGTTACCTCTTGTCTACTCACAGCTTCTGACACTCCAGTAACTACTCTAAGTTCCCTCAAATGACGGGACAGAGAACTCCCTTCTCAGTGACACAGAATACGTTTCACAACCTACATTTAAACCGAAATCAACCATCTCCCTCTCCAGTTAACTGTGAATCTACAAACAGGAAGGAAGGGTCTGTCACACCAGTGATTGCTGCTGCTTCTGCTCTACTACACTGGAGTGGCAGACCAACCCACCTCAGACAAACTTCAGCAAAAGAAGCAAAGACAACAAATTCTTTGAATTTTCACCGGTGCACAGCTCACTCTTTCTTCAGGAAAGAAGCCCTGTGCTCAGCAGTCAAGGGCATTTCACCCCACGACTGCTACGGGAGGCCACGTGAACTCCAGCAGGTTGTCCACACACCTAACAGCCTCAGTGCCACAGTATTAGGCTAGCACATCCGCTCCTACATCAGGCTCGTATTGCCCAGTACAACAATCACAACGGGAGCAGGTACTAAGACAGTGCACTGAACTGCAATGAAGTGACTGAGAAAGCAGAAATAGCAATTACCGATGGAGTAAGCGACTCCCCGATGCAGATAAGCCCGACCTCCTGGCCCTGCATTTCAATTTTCTGAACACTGCATGGATCCCCCTCACTTTTCTCCTTCCTCCAGCGTGCTACCATATTTACACACGCTCCCAGCCCACCAGGCAGCACCCCATTTCCAAGCAGAGAAGGCGTTCTTCAGAAACCTCTTGGCTTATGCATTGCTTCTACAGGCATCAAACTGGGGCAGGAACAGGCTTAACTGCAAAATCATCACATTGTCAACACCAAGTAAAGCAGTCTCCATTTACACCACAAACTTGCCGTGAAGGAGATGTAAGCAATTAGCTCAGCGCACAGACACAAGACGTTCTGGTCTGACACATTTTATATAGGTCACCAGTAACAAAACTCCACAGACCCAGAATATGCATTCCTGGGCAGTCCTAGCAGACCGTGCATAAACACGCACAGCTTTAATCCTCGAAGGATAATTCTTCACCTCAACGCAAGCAGCAAAGCTGAATACCTCCAGGAACCAACACTTGGTATAAGCATCATTCCCGAAACGCACAAGTTTGCCCTGGCTAACTACACAGGAGAGGACACGAGGGCTACGCCTCGCTTTGTACCTCGGGGAGGCCACGGGTTTTAGCGATGACCGCACCGGTCAGACAACGTGGACAACCGCTTTGCTTTTACCCCTAGAGATACAGGACGACTCACAACGCAGAAGACAAACACGACCGTCTGACAAGTTACCTGGCAAACTTTGCGGTAAATGAGTGGACAGGGCAGAATGTGGGAGTGGCGCTGCATGGTGGGGGCTGGAGTGCAAGCCAGCTAGAAGACCTAGAGAGAAAAACAAAGAAAAGAGAGGGGGGAAAAAAAAAAAAAAGAACAAATACACATTGAAGACAGAAACAAGCAGAGGAGCTGCAGCCGTTAGCCTATAGCTCAGCTTCCAGCTACTGGGAATTCCAGGCTAGCTACAGGGATGTGCCCACGGTTCTCCAAATGCAACTGCTGGAGATGTAAATGCATGAAGCAACAGCAGGAGAGATGGGTTGGTCTGCAATGGGTTAACACAGCAGAGCATTGGCGTCGTTGTTATTTGACAGCACAGGCACAAGTAAGACGCACATGCGTGAGCGGGAGGGTACTCACTGTGGCCAAGGCCATGGTGAAAAGTTCCTGGAGCAGGGCCCGTAACTATTGCATCCTTTGATACTCCTGCTTTTGGGGAGGAGTCTGAACTGAAGGAGATGACATGAAGAGGGAAGGAATGAATAGGAGAGATAATACCTAATGGGGCGGAGCTCAGGGCAGCTGGCAGCTTTGGATTGCTGGACTTGTAGGATGGAGCCAGTACACTTAAGGAGGAAGAACTTGTTAGCAGCACAGCTCCACTAGTTCCTTTCTGAAAAGCAACAGAAAAAGTCAGTCAGCAGTGGGGAAGCCAAGGCATCCTTAAAGAAGAACTGCAAAACATGGAGCACTCAAGAATTCCTCCTTGCAAGAAGCACTCTCCCAGCCAGGACCCAAGAGCTGCCAACTCGTGAGGTCATCTGGAGATACCCAGGGCACCGGCAATCCTGCTGCTGGATGTTATGTTCTTCTAAATATGACCTTACTGGATTTCACTCTCTTGTTCCCTGACTCTAGAACTGTACCTCCATTAGGCAGAGGAAAAACTTATACATTGCTTGCAAGTTCCAAGGAGGATGCTTCCTACTCACTTTTGGCAGTGTATCACTGCTGACAACTCAGTTCGGTGTACCCCTGCACCCAAGAACGTTATTTGGGATCTCTCCCGTGGAGAGAGACAGCACTAGGAAATGCTTTTCACCTCTCTATCTCAGTAACAGGCAAGGTACATGGGCTGAGCAGTACACGTGTTCTTCAGACCCATTTAAATATATCCATTTAATTGCCCAGCTCTTTCCATATACCACAAAAGAAGGCAGGTGTGAGCAGTAACAACAAATTAATACAACAGCATTAGGAGTGATTACTTTCTTGCTATAGATGAAAATTAAGGCCCTTATACCATTAAATACAACAGCTGAGTAACTCAAGCCTGTATAGGAAACCCAGGAGTCCTTCATGCGACATTATATCCCAATGAACTGTCACACCCTGAATTCCATAGTTTGCCGCTGAGTTTGATTCCAAACATCACTTCAGTAGCTTATGGAATAACCCAGGAGCAACAGAAAGTGGACAGAGATAACCACCAAAGCAAGCTGCGTAGGCATTTTGAGTTTATAGCCCAGTATCCCAGGTTATTTATTCTATAGGTCAGATGTGAAAAAAGTGGCAATAATTCTAAAATTACTTGTGATAATTGAAGAGAGGCCAAGTTTGCAGACTTAACTAACAACAAATTGATCGCTATAATTTTAGTTTATACAATGATTTTTAGCTGTCGTGATAACTTGCCTCACTGCACTTCCTCCTGACCCAAATGTGAGCCCTCCTGTCCCCATAACTCACTAAGTCAGGGCAAAAACATTACGCAGCCTATGCTAAAATTGCAGTCTGGAAAGTACCACAGGATTTTGCTTAGTTGTTACTTTAAGCTGAAAATGAAAGCTTGCAGTGCAAGCTCATGGTAAAGGCCAGGACTTCCTAGCCTAAGCAGCCAAAATCCAGACAGTCATTCAAGAATTTCAGGAAATTCTTTTGAAGTCATCACTTTACAGCAGGTGTGAGCAAGTCTGGAGACTGCCCGGCACAATGCCATGCGTTCTCCTGACTTTCAACTGGGCCAGCGTACCCCTGCTTACCGGCACAGAGGTAGAAGATGCGGTGCTGCTAACAACAGCTGGCTTTAGGGAGGAGGTCAGCAATTTGGCCACCCCTTGAGTGCCCCCGCTAGAATCTCCGTTTGAACCTCCGGGAGGTGCCACCAGAGTCAGCTTCTGCGAAACGGGCGTCTTCTTCACCGAAGAGCTTGAGGACGGGCGGCTGGACGCCTGGCCCGAGGAAGGGGTCTGCGCACCGGGCAGCAAACTCCCAGAGGAGGAGCCCTGGTTTGCAGAAGCTCCAGACGAAGAGCTGCTGGAAGAGGCCCCGTGCTTGGAGAGGGAACCAGAAACAAAGGGCGATTTGTAAGATTGTCCTGAAGAGCTAGAGCCACTTGAGTGCTTTCCTGCGTAGCTGAGAGATGATGAGGATGAGCCTGGGCTCTTGTGGGAGCTGCCAGCATTTTGGGTGCTGCCTGGTGACGCAGAGGAATGGAAGCTCTGAGCTTTGGTTGATGACTTGACCTGCTGGAGGAGGGAGCGCTGGGGCAGTGGAGAGGAGGACTTGGGATTCTGCAGTTTGACAAACGTAGCCGGGGAGGTGAAAGTTTTCTGTAGCTGGCTGCCTGAGTGAAAGACCTTCACCTGAGAACCCGGCACTGGGGTGGAGGTCTGAGGCCCGTGGCTTGGCCGGACCAAGCTGTGGTGTTTCTGTTTAGCCTGGTGTGCATCAGGAAGGATTTTGCTGGGGGAGGCTTGGCAGGAGAGCTCTTTGTAATTAGAGTTCTCCGTCTTTTTGTCTTGAGAAGACTGGCCCAATGCCAGGGCCTGCTCAGCCAGGAAATTTAGAGGAGACTGGAGGGAACCAGAGGAGGATGTAGGGGAAGGGTTGGACTTTGGAAATGTCCTCTTCTCCTCCGAGGATGCAAGAGTTGGGATCTTCTCTGGGGGAGCTTTTGGAGCTCCAGGAAGAGTAAAGTCAGGGCTCCCTCCCGCTCTGCTGTTCAGCACAGCCAGTTCCCTGGAAACTGCTTCGAGGGAAGAAGTGGGGTTATGAATTAAGTCCTCATCCAAGGAATCATCCAGGAAGGTAGCAGGAGTGCCAGTGCTGCTGGCTGCTTGGGCTGTCCCAAGGGACAGGAGTTCTCTGGTTTGGGCACTGATGCCCAGAGCTCCTCCCTGGGGCTCTGAAGACAGAGTTAAGGTGCTGCTTGAGTGCATCGAAGGAACAGAAACCGCTATCTTTTTATCTGGCTTGCAGGAAGATTCCTGGAACAAAATCACAAGAGAAGGCAGAGTCAGAACAGAGGTAGGGTTTACTGCTGAGAAGGGAAGGGAAGGTTCCCAATTTGGGGATAAAAGGCAGAATAAACACGTTCTGTGCCTGCCAGCCTCCTGCCTCCCTCCTAACTGCTGCTGCCACCATCAATTTTAGCTGCTGTTCTAGTTGTGTTTTTTTCAAGCCCAATACTGACTAGAGCTATTTCACAGTACAACTTCCTTGTACCTAATGTATAGATATAAGGCTCAAATACAGGATTTAAGTTGGCAGCCACTTGACTCTTGGTGTATGTCAACCGTGAGAACCAGAAAACAAAGAACTCACCTTCACTTTCACCTTAGTAGGAGCGATAACTTTCTTCTTCGCCCTGTTTTGAGGGAGACAAAAGAAACACAGCTCACTGAATGCCCACAGGGAAGCATCCAATTAGGGAGCACACTTGGGCCCTGTTAATGATGATCCACTGAGTCTTTTGCAAAGAACCGAGGGAACAGAGGCAGCATCTCAGGTTGCTAGGATTCAAAACTGTATGACATTTGTTGCTGCTCTAGGAAGCCCCAACTCCCTCACAGGGGAATGAATCAGGGAGCGGAGCAGAGTCTTGAAATGGTAGCAGAGCAGTGAAAGCACTCAACAGACACGTCCTGCACCGGCTGCAGAGCTAGGAGCTGCTACAGGAACCCACTGCTGACCTAACTACAGGAACACCCAGAGAGAAACTGATACAGAGACTGTTGTGGAGAAAAGTTACACATTTCTTTTAGGTTCCCAGAAGAAGTCAAGGATGCAAAAGCATCTGCCAAATCCACAGAAAATAGCACATTTGGCCTGGTCAGATGCAATCTCTGGTACAAGACATCCCTGAACTGCTGGAACGGTATGGCTGAGGGAAGGATGACTCTACGCTCTATTTCACACTCCTCACACTTCCCCTCGCTCATCCAGTGCCAAGAACAGGACCGTCTGTCAAACAGACATCAGCCTAAGTCCGTATCATCATCTATTACAGACTGCCAGCAAGATCCATGAGACCCTTTGGCACTAAAGCACCTGCTCAGCTGGATTCTGATGGCTCTCTTGGTTTGCCACCCACAAGCCTGTTGCACCCACCTTCACTAGCTTGAGCTCACTGTACCCCTCCTTTAACCAGGCAACAAGAAAGAGGGAATCCAGAATCCAGTAAGGACCAACTGAACAGGTAGCAATAATCGCACTGCTGGCATCACACTCCATTTTACCCTCATCTGCCTCCCAGGGACTAGCACAGAGGCTCGACTCCAGTCTGTTGAACAAGGCCAGGAGGCAACCTGGCTTCAAAGTTCTTATCTTTGAGCTTTCTATAAGGCTAAAGGACCTCAGGAAGGTCGTTAGCAGACGTCACACAAAAACAACCACTCTTCTCCCTACACCTTCCCCAAATGAAGCAGCGCCAAACTATCTGATGGGAGCCAAGCAAGCTCAGGTGCTCCTGCATGATCCACCCGGGCCCCAGGGAACGGAGTTCACCAGTTATCACTCCAAAGGAATGCTGCGCGATACTCACAGGACTGATGTGAGGTGTCCGTGTACACGCCTGCTCTCCTTAAACAGTGTCCTAAGAAGGGAAGAGAGCAATGAGAAGTGATATCCAGCAAGACCCAGTAGAGCAGCTGGGATCACTGGAGACAGAGCTGCACAGTACAGCAGGGGACTTAGTGAAATTAAAACCACAGAGAGCAAACAAATATTCATCCCTTTTCCAGGAAAATCCTGCTGAACTCCCCCACACAATTCCCTCTCTGGGGAGCTATGCTTGTAGGCGCTGGAAAGGCCATTAAGGCAGTTGTTGGATAATAACTAAGGAAAAAGCTCTGCCAGCTTAAAAAGCTGACAGCCAAGTGGAGAGGCAGTACAATTGTTCAAACTGGGCGTTACTGCTGCCATAGATCTTCCAAGAGCTGGCAGATCATAAAAGAGCTCTTCAGCAACTTCAAGAGAGAAAGGTTATGTTCCCCTGCCTCAATACAACAAGATGGATGAGAAGCCTTGCACGTTGCATGTCTCTGTTGCCCTTGCGTCCCCAGCAAACAGCTGAGGTGACTTCTTAAATCAGCACAACCGTTTCTGTAGCAATTGACTAACCACAGCCAATAAATAGAGCTTCATCCAAACCCCATTACTACTGAGGCTACGTAAACCAGAACCTCACACAAACGCTATTTCACCTAAACCAGCTGCTGCCTTAGATGTCAGGGTGAGAAGTTTATAAATACACCTTCGGTACCGGCAAGGGAAATATGCTTCCCGTCTGCTATTAACAGCCTGACAAAGACTTTCGTCATCCTTTTTCTTTTACAAAGGAAGCTTATTTTAACCTTATATTCTGTTAATTGCCTTTTAGTGCTGAGAAAACGGAATCATGGCAAGGCCTCTCTGAACTCATACACAAAGTTGCTACTCTGTTCATCTTCGAGTTCCTCTTAACAATGAACTTCTGTGATCACAGATGACAGTGAATCAAGCTGACTGGTCCATAAAATTGTCTACAACTCTCCCAGTGCTGCCAATCCCTCCCCTCCTGTGGGGCTGTCAGTCTATCTTCTGTCTTTAAACCACAAAGTCACAGAATCATAGAATATCTCAAGTTGGAAGAGACCCATAAGGATCATCAAGTCCAACTCCATCAAGAACCAGCAGGAGAAACCATTGTCCTTGAGCCACTGGAAAGCAACCAGGAAAACTGCTTTTTAGTCAGTCATTCTGCAGTTAACTTCAATGGAAGGCCCTCCTACACCGAGTCTTAGGTGAACATCTGTATGTCTAAGAACAGTTTCACCTACAAACTAGAGGGAAAAGATTTTAATTTCCTTCTATTCAAAGAAAAAAGTTTTTTAAACTTGGCAAGCTAAGACCCCCAAGCTAGTAACATCTTCATTAACTAAGTAGGAATCTGCACCCACCTCTTAATGCCATCGCTCAGCTCCCATACACTAAAACAACACACTACAACCATGCACATTACCGTACTTTGTGTGCACGTGCAACCGCCACACGTGGCCATGGACTTTTCCAAATGGATCTGTAATGTGCTACTGATACTTACTGCTCTTAAGAACCGGTACCTACTTCTTCCTTTATTCCCCACGAAACCCAAAAAGCAAGTTCAGCAGAGAGAAGATGACAGCGCTGCCCAGCTCTTTAAATGCAAAGAGATCGAGATTGCAGCAGTAAGACTGTACAGTTGTCCTCCTTTAAAAATATTGAGCAAAACAAAGCAGGCCAGAAGCTGATGACAATCCCAGCAGAATGACTCTCTGCAATTTGTATGGCGCTCTGCAATTGCTAGCTCAATGGCATGGACGATGGAGGGCGTGAAAGAGCAGGAAACAGCAGTGAAGACACCAGATAGGGTAAAGAAAACCACACCAAATTCCTACTTACTGCTCTCTGATGTGTCTAGTGGAAGTCTGGAGCCCCTAAAACTTTCTGCTTTGCTTTCTTTTGGGAATACTCTAGGAAAGACTTCCCAAAGCGTCTGAAAAATGTATCCTTCATGAGACAGATTACAAAGCGATCCTTTGTAATACAGAGTCAAGAAACCACAGGCCAGTCAGCCTCACCTCAGTCCCAGTTCTACCTTGTAACTTGTTACTGCCAGTGGCATCCATCCGAGGTCAACCCGGGGGCCAAGACTACTCAACATTGTCATTTACAACCTGGACGACAGCACGGACTGTGCTCTCCGTAAGTTTGAGGGTGATATGAAAACAGAGGGAGCGGGGAGAAAATGTTGGGAGGGCAGGGCTGCCGTTCACAGGGACCGGGACAGGCTGGAGAAAGGGGCCAACACAAACCTCGTGAAGTTCAAAGACAAACGCTAAGTGCTGCAGCTGGGATGGAATAACGCAGGCTGGGGGCCAACTGGCTACATAGCAGCCTTGCAGGAAAAGACCCGGGGGTCCTGGTGGACAAGCTGAACATGAGCCACCACTGCAAGGGTGTACTGCTGAGAGCCAATTATGTACTGGCAAGTATTGGCAAGAGCACAGCCAGCAGTTCAAGTGCTTATTCCCCTTGGTTTAGCACTTGTGAGGTCACATCTGGATACGGCATCCAGTTTCAGGGTCCCCACGATACAAGAGAGTTGTCGACAAACTGGAGAGAGCCTAGAGCCACCCAGACGGCTGAGGAACAGGGACAAGTGGCATATGAGGAGAGCTGGGGGGAACTGGGTTCGTTTAGCCTGGAAAATGAGGAGACCGAGGAGGGATCTAATGGCACTCTTCCACTACCTAAAGAGCGGGAGGGGCAGGGAGCCATGATGAAGATTGAGCCAGACCCTTCTCAAAGGTGCACAGTAAAAAGCAAAAAGAAGGAATATTCAGTTCAGTGCAACAAGGAGAATTCTGATTGGAAATCAGGAGAAAAGATTTCATGAAGAGTGATTAAGTACCAGAACAGGGGCCCAGAGATGCTGGGGTTATCTCCCTCCTTGGAGATTTCCAAAACTCCACAGGACAAGGCCCTGCACACTCTGATCTAATTTTGAAGCTAGCCAGTCTCTGAACAGGGGTAGGACTCATAACCTAATTCAGAGGTCCCTTATGACAAGGAATCCCTGCAGGACAACTTGATTCTTGCTCACCTGGCCTGCATCCAGCCTTTTGGCCAAAGGGGCTTCACCTCTCCATCTAGGAAGGTCTTCACATAATCCTCTAGAGACTGAGCCTTATTCTTGTCAAGGTCATAACCATCCAACTTAATCTTCACCAAGTGGCAAAGCAGCTCCCTGAAGAACAGGAAGATTTCAAATACAGTTACGTGGATTAACTTTCCCCAGTTGGAGGTCATTCTGTTTATCCGGGGCTGGATAAATATGCCAAGACGTGCCTGGCTCTGCATAACACCTTACTAATAAAACTGACCCTGCACTGCCTCCGCACGAAAAAGGAAGGGAAAGGCACGTTCCTCACTCTGCGTGTGCAAGCACATCAATGCGCCAGGGGAGAAAAGCCTTGTTACCCCCTTCCCATTTTCATCTCCTGAACAGCAGAGGTAGTAAATCAGTGCCAGAATTACAGGTGTCATCCACAACCGCAGAACTGAACCTCTCTGCAGGCACTCTCACTGAAGGCAGGAAGAGAAGCTTGCTTTGTTGTAAATGAATCAGCCATCTATGGAGCAGCACCCCAATTTGTTACAGAATAAGATGAAAAAGACAGCAGGATTGATGCTCATTTTATCCTTCGTCACTCTCCCCTTCACCCAGCACTCTGTTCTTTGCCAGAGCCCGGGGTGCCAGGGGCAGCAATCCCCGTTAGCTTTAGCTGCTTTCACAGCCACCAATCTGGTCTTGCTAAGAGTCCAGTCTGTAGGATTTCAGCAATTCAGCCGAGTTCCTTCCTTTCCCAAAGATCTGTCCCTCTCTTTTGGCCTCAGCACAGAGGCTCCTCAGCTTTTGTCTCAGAGTTGGCCTGTGCCTGAAATCAGCTTAGTTTTGCAATGTACAGAAGAGTGAGATTTAATAAATGCAATAGCGGCTTCGACAGACAGCACAGTCTGCCACAAACATCCAAGCTGACCATTACTACAGATGATCAGCACTGCTCCGAAAACAGGATACATACATTGGAATGCTTCACTTCCAACTGCATGGAATAAGACAAGTCACAGGTTCACTTAATATCTAAATTATGCAAACCTGATTTCATCATTCCATTGAAATTTCTTTCGCGGTCCCATGACGCGCTTCCCTCCCTTTTCTTCATCCTCATCATCATCAGAACAAACTCGATCTCGCTGCTCTTTGTCCTTTTCCTCTTCCAGCATCCTAAAATGGAGACAGAGATAGTGCAGAAGTCATTATCCTGGAGACTCAAGGACAGGATTAAGTATCTCTGAACAACACTGTTGTGCTCAAGGTTAAGAAACCTCCCAATACTGTGTAATAGAGACCATGGGACTACTCCAGCCTTACTGTTCTCTGACTGTCATGTTTCCAAAGACATGGCAAAAACACTTCAGCCAAGTTCTGGTCCCATCAGTGCTGCTGCAGTTGGCATCACCATAGACAGCACAAAGAACTCGCACAGCATAATTAGGCCAATTAATGCCCATCAGCAATTTTTGACTACAGAACAAAAATAGGTGGTAAACTTCATCAGAGCGGCCTACAGGTCACAGGGAACCTGCTGAGAAGGGCTACAGATGCCTAACAAGCAAACGAGGAGCTTACTTGGCAAACTTGGCCTGAGTGTGGGCTTGGCATTCCTCCTGGTACTTGGCCATCTGCTCTGGCATGGCCCTTCCAATGGCTTCCTTTAGCTTCTGCAGAGGCTCCTTCAATCGGCCACCCTAGAGCACAGCACAGACCAGACTGAAGGTCCACACCAAATCTGGCAGGTGGAGACTTGTTCTGAATCCACCCACCAGCTGATGTGGTGCCTGAACCACACTCAGCAGAGGACACCACCACGTTAAACAACCGTGCCCTGGAGATCGGGGTAACGTGCACACGAGGTAGGGTTGCGCTGTCAGATTCGCTCACCTGCTCATAGAGATAAAGCTTACGGGCGCGCTTGACCAGAGTGTCCTTACTGCACGGGAAGAACGCAGCCAGGTGGGCGTACACCCCTGAGCGGATCTGGCTGTTCAGCTCCCGCGTCTGCAGCTCGATGCTGAGGAACAAGACAGACACAGTGTTGACCAGGGACCGTGCAGGGGTTCTCTAAGAACATAAATGCAACTCTGATGCAACCTGGGGAGCTCAAGGCAGGCAGAGAGGCACAAAGCACAAGCCAAAGTACATGCCTGTTCTTCAGATTTTAGAATTAACAGTCTTGAACCCTTTATCCCAAGCTACAACTTTGAATCTCATTTCAGAGCATCTGGAAAAGGAACAAAAGGATGTCAGCAGTCTCATTTATTCTGCAGTTCTTCCGGGAAGCTGAAGTGCAGGAGCATCAGGCAATGAAATGAGAGGTACACACTGCTTGTGTCAGATACTATGGCGGTCTAGCTCCGAATAATATAGAATCAAACTCTATCCCTTGGGCTTGAATTTACTTCCCGGCGAGTAGGTTAGAGAGGTCGGCATGTGCCAAATCCATCTGCACAGCTATATATAACTGAGGACACCAACTTTTTAGGTCACTTCTCAGTGTCAATAATAAGTGTAAAAACCCCTAACTGATTCTACAGCAAAGTCATACAAATCTATCTAAATCTCTTCTGAATGTGGTTCAAGTTATCAGTTTGACAACAGATTAGGACTGTTTGTGCAGTCAGCACTGGAATGCTGAAAGGTGGTAATCACCACTTGAAACGAGAGGGAAACAGACTCCCAAACTTCCCTTCGGCAATTCCCTTCAAGTGCCTTGATAAACCTTAATGAAATTAAAGCCTCTGTGTAAGTATCACACTGCGATGATCATAAAGCTGTGTGCATTCATCAGTCTTCTCCAGGCACTTGAAGAAGAATGAAACCATTATCTACAGCTGCGTGAAGCAACAGTGGCATTCTGTAATTGAGGGACTCGGAAAACACAGAGCACTAATGGAGTTCCTCCAATTCACACAGAAAGCCAGTTGAACCCAGCAGCCTTATCCCAGTTATAAAATATTCCATACAGCATATAACTTAAATAGCAAAGGACATGCCTGACATCTCTGACAGGGAGAGATTTACTGTTCATGTATCAAGCTACCATCACAGGTCAAGTGACCACATTTAAGTCACGGATATCAAGCATCATCTTGACAACAGGAGGCCTGGATACATTCCCCCCAACTTTCTTTTACTTCAGTTATACATCATATCTCAACTGAAAGTCATTTCTAGGAGACTTTCATGTTATCCTAGGCATGTTCTGTGTGGAAGACCTGTATAAGGACATTCCCACAACTCCTGCTAAACCTCCTCCTGAATTTACCGAAACCGCTCTGCCTAATATTCTCCTTTCCCACTCTTTTCTCCTGGCAGCACTTACTCCAGTATGATGTTGTTGATATCCTGAGTGAAGAATCTCTGTTTGCCTTCTCCCTCTGCGGCTCTGGCAGCCTGGAAATTAGCAAATAACACAAGTCATCATCAGTTCAAAGATACAGACTTGACACAGCAATCAAGTAGTTTTTAAACCACTTCAGAAATACTGTAAAACATGGCACAAATTTATTCCACCAAACTCTGCACCAGCCACCTGCTGTAGATGGGTTAAAATCGACAGACAGAAGACAGATTGTGTCCCCTCTGCTTACGCCTCCTCAGTTCAAGTCCAACCCTGCCATCTGAACTGGTTAAGACCATGTCCTGCCCACAGACCTGATTCCCCTGTCCGGATGCACTAGAGAGCAGTGCATTGGATTTCCTACACTGGAGTGAAGATTCCTGCATTTAACAGGGCAAAGAAGATGGCTTGGTGGCGACTGGCTTCTTTGGCAATTCTCCCATGGGGAGAAGAGCATGGTTTTAACTTCACGTTAGAGCTGTTCAATTAATATGAGCATAGAGCTTGTCCCTGGAGCAGGAAAGATCATCCTAGTCATGTTTAACGAGGGTCAGGAATACTTATCACCAGGCTTTCTAGACCAATCTGGACTCTAAACCAAGAAACCAACAGAAAGCATAGCAGTTATTTCCAATCAACACCATGGTAACTAAAAAAAAAATTAAAAAAAAATCCTGTTCAGGAAGCTTCCTGAGCTATGACTGCAGCACACACAGCACTGCCCAAAAATCACACCCATGAAAAATACGTCCAGCAGGAAAATAATTCCAAGAGATGAACGAGATAGTAGAAAATTGCCAAGAGCTTTCAGTCTCTTCTGAGTGGGGACGTAAACAAAAGTCGGATTCACCACAAGGCACCACATCAAGTTAGCGATTCCTCGCAAGGGAAAGCAGACCAGGAGAGAAGGGCATGATTTTGAAATCCCCTGATTTAACACTCCAAGGTTGAGGCTGGTAAGCAATCAATTTATGCCCAGAAGGCATACATCCCTCTCTGTCAGCAGCAGGTCATAGACAGCTGGTGATATCAAAGGAGAAGGCTCAATGCTAAAGAGAATCCTCAACAGGAAAATTCTTTTAGGAAGGAGAGGGTTAAAGTCAAATCAGTTCAAGTAGAAGAGGAAATGTCTGGAGGCTCCATTTAACCCAGGAGATGCTCCCACCTGCTGGGATGGAAGAGACCTGGCTCTCAGACACAGGTATGGCACCTCTTCCTTCCCACCTGCAAGAGAGTTCATGTCCCAAAATCCCAGCTGACCCAGAGGCTTCGGTTTGTTAAATCTTGTATTTCTCCTCCTTGGTTTCTTTTCTTAACATACATGGTCCAGCAACAAGAGACACAGCAGCAGGAGAAATCTAAGCAGGAAAATCTGTGGGTAGTCCGCTATTACACTATCTTGCAGCAACATAACAATTAGCTGGATATCATGGGAGCTTCCATAATATTCTCCTTTAACTCAGATTTAGTTTAGAAACAGCTGTTTTGGTGTTTTCTGTTAACAGCCTGAAGGAAACATCCATGAAGAGCCCATTCATTTTTATCAGCTGTGGCAATATTTTGTTCAATTTATCCTTCTCCATCTGCTCACCAGCGCTATACACACTTAAAATTTCTCAGCAGAACACAGTTATCTTTAACAGAAACTCAGCTTTAGGAACAGGAGTTATTAAGTACAAGATGCTTAAGTAACAGGTGCTGTAAATTGAGGTGCCCCAGAAGGCAGAACACACACCACGGTAGAAGTCTAAGAGCACTGTTTATGACTTAAAAATCAAAGTTTAAAAGCAACGGTATTAGCAGGAACAAAACATCACAGAATTTGTTGACAGGCTGATGGTGACAGCTCTCACATCCAAGGCCCACAGCAAGTCTGAAAGCGCACTTTGCCGTGCCAGGAGATGGATCCCTGACCAGCACCCAATGCTTTTCTGCTTCTCCAGCGCAGTGCTTCCCAAAGCAGGTCACAACATTTTGGAGAAGATGGGTGAGTCCCACAGGAGTCCAGCTGCAGGAGGATCTACTGGTGAACAGCCGTGGGATCTCTCTTCTAGAAATCAATACGTTTCACTCCCTAAACAGTACCCCAACACTGAGATGTTAAAGATGGGTAAAGAACCCAAATTGCCAGCAACGCAGCTCCAATGTGGAAGACGCCAAATTGTACCCATGCTTCAGTGAAGGCACCTGCCTGCCTATGACACAGGAAACAGTTCTAACAAATCCTCAAGCCCCATCTACAGGGCTTTTCACACCTTCTCACACTGGAGAGCAGGTAATGCTTTCCAGCTGCACCCACTTATTTTACATACAGAACACTGCACGCCACTTCACAGACGCTGTCCTGACCATCGCAGCACATTAAAACTATTACAGTGGAATTTGTCCTTCAGCCTTGTTAGCCCACATCTGAAGTTCATTCATATTAAATTGACTTTGGAAATTACCTCTTGCATCAGGTCAATACTTTGCCAAGAGAGGTAAAGAAAAAATATGGACAGGTGGGATACTGTTACATTTGATCTGGACAGGCTGGAGAGTTGGGTGGAGAGGAACCAAATGAAATTCAACAAGGGCGAGGGTAGGGTCCTGCACCCAAGGAGGAATAACCCCAGGCACCAGTACAGGTTGGGGCTGACCTGCTGGGAAGCAGCGCTGCGGAGAAGGACCTGGGAGTCCTGGTGGACAACAAGCTCTCCATGACCAGCAGTGTGCCCTCGTGGCCAAGAAGGCCAGTGGTGTCCTGGGGGGCATTGAGAAGAGTGTGGCCAGCAGGTCAAGGGAGGTTCTCCTCCCCCTCTGCTCTGCCCTAGTGAGGGGCACATCTGGAGTTCTGTGTCCAGTTCAAGACAGACAGGGAACTACTGGGGAGAGTCCAGCGGAGGGCTGCGAGGATGATGTGGGGCCTGGAGCATCTCTGGTATGAGGAAAGGCTGAGAGAGCTGGGGCTGATTGGCCTGGGGAAGAGAAGACTGAGAGGGGATCTGATCAACACTTATCAATATCTAAAGGGTGGGTGTCTAGAGGAAGGGGCCAGACTCTTCTCAGTGGTGCCCAGTGACAGGACGAGGGGCAACGGGCACAAACTGGAACAGAGGAACTTCCATCTGAACATGAGGAAAGACTTCTTCCCTCTGCGGGTGACCGAGCGCTGGGACAGGCTGCCCAGAGAGGTTGTGGAGTCTCCTTCTCTGGAGAGATTCCAAACCCGCCTGGGCACCATCCTGTGCAACCTGCTCTGGGTGATCCTGCTCTGGCAGGGGGTTGGACGAGATGATCTCCAGAGGTCCCTGCCAGCCCCCACCAGTCTGGGATTCTGTGATTCATTAGGTAACAAGGCCAAGGACTTTGACACTAACTGACATCCGGGCATTCAAGAAAGCGACCTGGCCATAAGAGAAAACTGGGTGATACAAAGATGTGATCCCACCTGTCACTGCGAAACTCCCCACTGGACCTTGCTCTGTCTCTGGGTGAAGCTACACAAACCCTGCAGAGCTGTACCCCTCCAGCAACCACACAACCGCACTGCCCCGCAATGAACTGCCATACCTGAGCCAGTTCTTTGATGCGTTTCTCCAAAGGGGCTGGCAGGCCTTCTGGGAGGGATGGCGGCTGCTTGAAATCCTGTTCCAAGCCCATCCCAATAGGATCACTCCCATCCTCCACATCCGGAAAGGGACTCCCTTCTGGGGATTCACTGAAGAGCCGCTCCAGGTCTAGGTCAGTT
The DNA here is from genome assembly GCF_011004875.1 of Balearica regulorum gibbericeps. Lineage (NCBI taxonomy): Eukaryota > Metazoa > Chordata > Aves > Gruiformes > Gruidae > Balearica > Balearica regulorum. The sequence continues at coordinate 1,701,654 of NC_046198.1, forward strand.
AACGAGTCCATAGCCGTTGCTGCTTGAAGCAAGTCGTTATCACTGGCGTGGCCAAAGAGAGAGAGCAAAGGGTCAGCCATCGCCTCCGCCTCCCTCGGGGCTTGAGGTTCTGCTGGTGAAGGAGTCACTGCTTTCTGCTCTTCATCTTTTTTCTTCTGAGCATCCTTCTCCTTCTGAAACTTCTTCAGCATCTCCTTGACACTAAGAGCACCAGAGTATTTCTTCTTCTTCTTCTCCTTACTTGCATTTAACGCTGTAAAGCTGTAAACAAAGTACGGAGAAGGAAAGGGAAGTGAAATGAATAGATGATGGGAAAAGATGAAGGGGAAGAGAGGAGGATACCTTCATCCCAGTTCACTTCAGCCATAGGCACCAATCCCCTAGAAAGTCTTAGCCCCTTAACCAGTCACACCAGGAAAAATATTCTACTGCCTCTTAAGGTCCTGCTGCATTTTCAGCCTGGAGGAGGCTGTCCTTCCTCACTGCAGAGAGATGATGGAGCTTAAACCATCTCCACCAAGCTATGCTCTTATTTAGCTACATGCATTATTCCAGCAAGGAAGATTTGGAAATACACAAACAACTAGTGCAGAGGAACTGAAGCAAGAGAGAGTTAGCATGACAGCAGCTTGAAGCTTTTTACCTATTAAAACCAGGAGAGCCAATTCCTTTTCCTTCCCTTCAGGCTCTCCAATATCCGTTCCCACCGTTAGTGCCTAAACAGAGCTCCAAGAAACACCAACATTTCAGCTAGCTGTGCCCCTCTTTGCTTGGACACGCTTGCTAGGGAGCTGTGCTCCTTCCCTCATCATGAGCTGCCTTTTTTCTCCCACTTTGGAGGCAATGGGGGTTGGTTTACCTGATGGTGTTTATGCAGCATGCACTCAAGCCACCCCCCGCTGCAGTGAAACAAATGCCCCCTGTAACCCTGAAGCAAGGTGTCAAGCAGCAAGTGTTCCCTCCTCCTCCTTACCCAGCTTTTGGAAACTTGGACTTTTTGGATTTCTTTTCCTTGTCGTAAGATTCATCTTTCTTCTTCTTCTTCAGTTTTTCACTTCCATCTTTCAACTTTCGCTTCTGGAGAGGGTTAAAACCACGTCACAATCAAAGCGTCTCCTGTTCCTGGAATCGGACCTGCACCCCCAGGGGCACTTTGGGCCCTCTCCCAAGAATTTGAGAACAGCTCCTTCCCCACTGGGCACGTTAACCCAAACCCCAGACATCTATCACCTCGGTTCTGGCACACACCGTCTTCAGCATTTCACAGCGCACCAAGCTGTTACACTAGAGACAATCCTATCACTAAAGGTGAAGGGATGCCAAGTGCTCCCGCTGTTTCCCCTTTCAGCCTCCTCGTTTCAGCATCGTGAAAACAGGGCTGTCTCCAAAAGACATCGCCACTGAAGAGGAGCACTAGTTTCCCAGCAGAGTCACACTTTTCACACAGCAAACCCACCAAGCTCTAACAGAGGAAATAATCGAGAAAGCTGGCTTGCTGACCTTGGGACACTTCTTCTTCTTCTCTTTAACATAGTCATCTTCAGATTCAGACGCTTGCCGAAATTGCAGTGTTCCTGAGTTGATGTAAAACCCTCCATACTTCGTAGTAAGAGAAGCCGGAACAAGCTCATCGTACTGGAAATAACAGAGAACAGCCTATTGGCGCCGTAAGCCTTGTCACTTTACTCTGTAGCTGAGCTGCCTGGAGAATGGAGGGACTCGTGCTCCCCCAAGAACATTCGGGGCTGCGGGCACACCTGCTAACCAGCATCCCCTGCCGCGCAGTCGCCACAAGAGCTCTCGTTCCCTAGCCCTGGCACGCTCCTGCCTTGCGCCCAGTTCAGGTTCACCCCGGGCGCCAGCTCAGCCCCCCAGGCAGCCCCTTTAACCACCCTCACTCCTGCCCCAGTACTCACTGCTTCAGAATTGTCAATGAAGGAGTCAGATTCGTCGTATCCATACCCCATATCAATCAAGTCCTGAATACGGTCCTTTCTACGCCTCTTGCCACCCTAAACAAAAGATTGACAGTGAGTTCATCTTTCTTTTCCAATTACCACCAGGAATGCCCTGATACAGGACACTGGCATTGGCTCCAGTGCAGAAAAGAGAATGAGATCGTTTTTGCTGCTAACAGCAGCAGAACCAAACCAGCATTAACTCACATCAGACTGTAATCTCAGGGTATGGTACAGCCAGTTTTAGGCCTCGTCATATAGAACCAAAACCGGTACAGCCAAATGGAAGGAAAGGCTGACCTGCTGGGCAGTCTGATTTGGTGCCAGCAGACTTTGCACTGAATTGGGTCTGCGGCCCTTCGGCATTTCTGCCGGCGCAGAGATGGATCGTTTTTCCATCACTGCCACACAGTTAGTACAAACCCGGTACTACACACATCAAACATACACACAACGCGTTAGGATAGCCCGTAGGTCAAATTCATATCACAAGACAATACAGCAGCTCGCTATCCAGAATTACCACTCGTAAAACATAATGTAGTTTTACGGCCAGCTATGGAAGTAAAGCGAGAGGAAGAACAGCAAGGAAACGGGTAAGACAGATCAGCGTCTCTCACGCTACCCAGCGCAATACTGTCCTAAGGGCAGCAAACTCACCAGAGCACCGTACTTAGAGACTCAACAGATGACATTGTGCCACAGCTACAAGGCCTAGAAATTAATTTTTGCTTAAGAAAATTAAATTTTATATGTTACATTAAGATAATGACATTTGCCACTACAGTTGTGAACGTCATTCACGTTAATCAGACTGTCATCTGATTTAAGAACCATAGCTGAACTATTTTTGTGGACCACAGCCCTGAAACAGGAAAGGAACGTGGAAAACAGCAACTTCCAGCCAAGATAAAGGATGGCAGGAGAACAAGAACATAAGAGCCAGTGACCATTAAATACTGCTTGTCGAGAGCTGAACAGCATTACTCATTCTAAGGGATAACAGAAAAAAGAAAAACATACGTATTTTTCTTCAAACTTGCGAGCAAGAGCCTCCACTTTATGCCTTTCCTTTTCGTCATCATTAAAGGGATCAGCAGGGTCTTTCTTCTGTAGAAATGAGAGACAAAAACATCAGAATCCATCCTGTCACACTGCCACCAAAACCCCACGCGTTAAACCCATCACCATTAGCACATCCAGGCAGAAGCTCAGACAAATCAAACTTTACTGCAGTATTTAAGTACAGTATCGTTTAGTTAGAGGGTTTAGCCTCATCAATGACAGACAGTGGGATCAAGCACACCCTCAGCAAGTTTGCCGACGACACCAAGCTGTGTGGTGGGTCGACACGCCAGAGGGAAGGGATGCCATCCAGAAGGACCTGGACAGGCTGGAGAGGTGGGCAAGTGCGAACTGCATGAAGTTCAACAAGGCCAAGTGCAAGGTCCTGCACGTGGATCAGGGCAATCCCCAGTATCAGCACAGGCTGGGGCACGAAGGGATTGAGAGCAGCCCTGAGGAGAAGGACGTGGGGGTACGGGGGGATGAAAAGCTGGACGTGACCCAGCAACATGTGCTGGCAGCCCAGAAAGCCAACCGTGTCCTGGGCTGCGTGTCCAGCAGCATGACCAGCAGGTCGAGGGAGGGGATTCTGCCCCTCTGGTGAGACCCCCTGCAGTGCTGCGTCCAGCTCAGGGGTCCCCAGCACAAGAAGGACATGGAGCTGTTGGAGAGAGTTCAGAGGAGGCCACGGAGATGATCCGAGGGCTGGAGCACCTCTGCTCTGGAGACAGGCTGAGAGAGTTGGGGTTGCTCAGCCTGGAGAAGAGAAGGCTCCAGGGAGACCTCACAGCCCCTTCCAGTCCCTGCAGGGGCTCCAGGAAAGCTGGAGAGGGGCTGGTGACAAGGGCAGGGAGTGACAGGCCAAGGGGAATGGCCTGAAGCTGCAGGAGGGGAGATGGAGATGAGATGTGAGGCAGAAATCCTTCCCTGTGAGGGTGCTGAGGCCCTGGCACAGGGTGCCCAGAGAAGCTGTGGCTGCCCCTGGCTCCCTGGCAGTGTTCAAGGCCAGGTTGGATGGGGCTTTGGGCAACCTGGGCTAGTGGAGGGTGTCCCTGCCCATGGCAGGGGGGTGGGACTAGGTGAGCTTTAAAGGTCCCTTCCAACCCAAACCATTCTCTGATTCTGGGAGTGTCTCTAGGTTTTGGGTGCACTCTCAGCTAGTTCTGTACCTGTCTCTGCTTCCCTCGACTCTCAAAAAAAGAAAAAAAAAAAAACCAGCATGAGCCATCCACTGACTGCTAAACAGTTCTGAAGAACAACAGTAAAAATGAGTAGAACCCAATCAATTTTCTTTTCATAGAAAAACACCCATAAGACAAAGCATAAACACTACAGAAGTTTGCACATCATCACATCCTGAGAAATGGGTTTTAACAGGCAAACAAAATTGTCAGGCAACACCTGGAAGTGCCACATCCACCACAAAGGAAGAGATGCCACACACCAAGGTGGAAGCATTCACGTGCAGTAGAGCAGGGTCCCCAAAAAGATGCAGCCACATAGTGTGGAAGCGTCTCTCCTTTGGATGCTCTTTGGAAAAGAGCTCCTCATAGCACCTAGCAAGCCAGGTACCAAAAATCACTTTTAATCAAGCAATTTCAAGCTAAAAGAGCATCGTTCCCCACAGGCCATGAGGACACTTACCTTGTCTCCTGAAGAACCACTTTTTACTTTCCCTCGACAACTCTTCAGAAGATCTGGGTAGAAAAATTCTGGACAACGTTTGTGATCCGGCTCGAAGAGAGTGAGTGTGATTCGAACGGCTGTCGCAGCCGGTTCCGAGTCCTGGGGCTGCTCTCCATCATCTTTGCGAGACTTCTTCAAGAAGCTGCTGCTCAGTGGACCGTGGAGAGTGGTGAACGAAACCCTGTGGGGCTCCGTCATGGCTATGGCCAAATCTTACCAGTCGTCATGGCATAGTTCCCATCGCATCATAACAGGCCTGCCCCAGCTGCACAGATCTGGGTGTCACCAGCTGGTTAACGATAACTGAGGGTGTTGGAAGTGGAACAAGCCGTTTAATTTTGAAGTTTTCTCGGGAAACGACAAACACCCATGCTGCTAGCGCTTGCTGCAATTGTTAAGGAGAAAGAGAGAAAGAAAGAAAGAAAGGAAAGAAAAGAAAGAAAGAAGTCAGTCCTCGAACCAGAACTCCCCCTGACGCTGGCAGCCCCCCACACCTTCACTGCTCTCCCCCCGCTCCCCGCCTCTGTCTTCCCCCCACGCCGCTCCATCTCCCGCGGCTGACGGAAACGCAGCTGTCGAGGAAACCAAACGGCCCCAGCAGACTTGCTGGGACACGGCCCGGCAGCCCCGGGCAGAAACGCCGGCCTGGACTGTACCGCCCCGGGCCAGGGCTCCGCTCCGCTCCGGCCGGCGGCTCTCCCGCTGCACGGAGGCCCCGGACACCTCTTATCCCTGGGAAAGCGGCCCCGGCCCCGGCACCCGCGGGGGGCTGAGGGGAGCCCGGGGAGGGCTGCGCTGAGGGGAAGGGGGGCCCTGGTGCTGAGGAGACACCGAGGCGGCCGCGCTGAGCGGGAGCGGGCCGCGGGGCTGAGGGGAACCGGGGCCCTGGTGCCGAGCGGGGAGCGCGGGAGGCCGCTGAGCCGGGCGGGGGCGGCGGAGCAGCGGGGCCGGGCGCGGGAAGGGGCAGGGCCGCCCCGCACTCACCGCCGCCGCTGCGGGACGCGGCCGCCGCCGCCGACTGACTCCCGGGCCGCCTCCGAGCCCCGCTCCTACGTCACATAAGAGGGCGCTGCCCTCGCGCTGAAGCCGCGCGCCCCACACCCAATCAACGCCTTAGCCGCAGTCACGCCTCGAAGGAACGGCATTGTGACGGCCGGCCCGTCCCACGTGACGAGGGCGGACCTATCCCCGCTGCCGGTGCCGCTCCGTCCCGGCAGCCTTCGCGCGGCGGCGGGAGGAGCAAGATGGCGGCTGAGGGCGGCGGCCCGCCCGCGCCTCGGGAGAGCGGCTGAGGCTCCGCCGGCGCTAACGGGGGGCCGGGCCGTGACGAGACCCGGCGGGGCGGGCGCTGGGGTTCCGTTACCGGCGTTGCCGTCCCTCCGGGCGCTGTGGGGAGGAGCCGGGAGGGGTTCGGAGGCCGCGGGCCGGCACCGGAGGCTGAGGGGCGGCAGCTGCCCGCGGCCCCCTCCCTTACGGAGCAGCGCTCGGTGCAGCCGGGTGGGAATCAATGAGGTGAACGCTCCTGCCTCCGGGGATGTGTGTTCATCCTGCTCCTCCTGGGCCCGGGACGGAGAAACAAGCTCGGCTGTATTTGGTGGCATTCGGTATAACGTCAGGGACGTACGTAAGGATAGGGAAGGGGCAGAGCGGGAACGAAGCGGGAGCTGTGAACCGGGCTGTAAGCGCTGGGACCCCGGAGCTGGAAGGCCGTGACGGGGCGGATGATGAACTCCGCGCCGACCCTGAGCCCGTTCGGGGCTGGGTGCGCGTAAGGCTGTGGGGGGCGGTGGGATCCAGCCCAGGGCACCGGGGGCGGATGTCAGCACAGGACCTCTCTCCGTCATTTTTCAGTGGTCTGGAGAGGTCCCGTTCGACGGGGATGTCCCAGTTTTCCAGCAGGATAGGAAGGCAGACCCTGTAATTACAGGCCTGTCGGTCTGACTTCAGTGCCTGGTAAAATTACTGAGACGGTTATTCTGGGAGTTACTGAAAACCACCTGAGAGACAACGCAGTCATTGGCCGTAGCCAGCGCGCATTCACGAGGGGAGAGTCCTGCTTAACCAGCTTCGTTTCCATTGATGACGAGGCCGGCCATCTAGCTGATCAAGGGAAGGCAGTAGATGTGGTGGGTTTGGATTTTAGCAAAGCTTTTGATACTGTCTCTCCCGATGTTCTACCCAGCACACAGCCAGACACCTCCATCATGCGCTGGGTGAGCAAGTGGCTGACAGGTCCGGCTCAGAGAGTTACAGTAAATGGGGTGACATCAGGCTGGCGACAGTCACCGGTGGGTTCCCCAGGACTCAGCTTCAGCCCCAGTGCTCTCTAATGTTTTTATAAATGCTCTACGTGCAGGAATCAAATATACATTAATGAAATTTGCTGATGATGATAAACTAGGAGGAGCTGTGGACTCCCTCGAGGGTAGGAGAGCCTCACAGAGAGCTCTGGAGAGTTGTGGGTCCCTTCCAACTTGAGATATTCTGTGATTCCATCATCACTCAAAGACTCGTGATGCGGGAAGGAGAGGCATGAAGGCATGGGGCTCATCAGGGAATAAATGCACATGGTGCAAAAAGCTTTACCAGAGCCTTTGCAGGTCTGTAATGGGAGCAGGGGAAAAGGCAGCAGCGGAACCAAACCAGCATTATCTGGTTGAGAGCTGAACAGTGTTACTCATTCTAAGGGATAACAGGATGTAAAGAAGAAAAACATACATATTTTTCTTCAAACTTCTGAGCAAGAGCCTCCACTTTATGCTTTTCCTTTTCGTCATCACCAAAGGGATCAGCAGGGTCTTCTGTAGAAATGAGAGACAAAAACATCAGAATCCATCCTGTCACACTGCCACCAAAACCCCACGCGTTAAACCCATCACCACTAGCACATCCAGGCAGAAGCTCAGACAAATCGACCTTTGCTGCTGTATTCTGAGAGTCTCTCTAGGTTTTGGGTTCTCTCAGCTAGTTCTGTACCTGTCTCTGCTTCTCCTGACTCTCAAATAAAAACAAAGGAGGAAAAAAAAAAAAAAAGCAGCATGAACTGTTAACCGACGGCTACGCAGTTCTGAAGAGTGACTGTAAAAACGAGCAGAGCAGGGTCCCCAAAAAGACGCAGCCCCATACCGTAGAAGCGTCTCTCCTTTGGATGCTCTTGGGAAGAGAACTCACAGCAGCTAGCAAGCCAGGTGCCTGAGCGCCTCGTCCCGTCTCTCAGCACCTCACAGCTAGCATACAGCCTTAAACAGGAACAGGAAAAAGCCTTTGAAATCTTCAGCTACGACGTAGTTTCCCCACAGGCCACGAGGATGTTTGCCTTGTCTCCTGAAGAACCGCCTTCTGCTTTCCCTCAACAACTCTCCAGAAGATCTGGGTAGAAAAATTCCACACGATGCTTATCATCCGGCTCAAAGTGACTGCCGTTCAAACAGTTTTTGCAGCCGGTTCTGAGTCCTGGGGCTGCTCTCCATCTTCTTTCCCAGAATTACTCACAAATCTGCTGCTAGGTGGACTCGAGAGTGGTGAACGAAACCCTGTGGGGCTCTGTCACGGCTTCGGCCAAGTCTAACCAGTCTGCCCCAGCTGCGCAGATCTGGGTGTCACCGGCTGGTTAACGATAACTGAGGACGTTGGAAGTGGAACAAGTCATTTAATTTTGAAGTTGTGGTGGGGTTGACCTGGCTGGAGGCCAGGTGCCCCCAGAGCTGCTCTATCGCTCCCCCTCCTTAACAAGACAGGGGAGAAAAAGTATAACGAGAGGCTGGTGGGTCGAGATAAGGACAGGGAGAGATCACTTGCCAATTACTGTCACAGGCAAAACAGAACTTAGAGAAAAATTAATCTAATTTATTACTAAGCAAAACAGAGTAGAGCAATGAGGAATAAAATCAAATCTTCAAACACCTCCCCCCACCCCTCCCATCTCCCAGGCCCAACTTCACTCCCCATTTCTCTCCCTCCTCCTCCCGCAGCGGCACAGGGGGACGGGGAATGGGGGTTACGGTCAGTTCATCACACGCTGTCTCTGCTGCTCCTTCCTCCTCAGGGGGAGGACTCCTCACACTCTGCCCCTGCTCCAGCCTGGGGGCCCTCCCACGGGAGACAGTCCTTCATGAACTTCTCCAGCATGGGTCCTTCCCACAGGCTGCAGTCCTTCACAAACTGCTCCGGTGTGGGTCCCTCCCACGGGGTGCAGACCTTCAGGGGCAGACTGCTCCAGCGTGGGTCCCCCACGGGGTCACAAGTCCTGCCAGCAAACCTGCTCTGGCGTGGGCTTCTCTCTCCACGGATCCACAGGTCCTGCCAGGAGCTTGCTCCAGTGTGGGCTTCCCACGGGGTCACAGGCTCCTTCAGGTGTCTCCACCTGCTCTGGCGTGGGGTCCTCCACGGGCTGCAGGTGGAATCTCTACACCCCCTCATCCTCCCTCCATGGGCTGCAGGGGGACAGCCTGCTTCACCATGGTCTTCACCACGGGCTGCAGGGGGATCTCTGCTCCGGCGCCTGGAGCACCTCCTGCCCCTCCTTCTGCACTGACCTGGGTGTCTGCAGAATTTCTCACATCTTCTCACTCCTCTCTCTGGCTGCAAAAGCTCCCCCTAACTTGTTTTTTTTCCTTCTTCACTCTGTTATCCCAGAGGCACTACAACCGACGCTGATGGGCTCGGCATTGGCCAGCGGTGGGACCATCTTGGAGCCAGCTGGCGTTGGCTTTATTGGACATGGGGGAAGCTTTTAGCAGCTTCTCACAGAAGCCACCCCTGTAGCCCCCCCGCTACCAAAACCTTGCCGTGCAAACCCAAACCAGAAGTTTTCTTGGGAAATGACAAACGTCTGTGCTGCTAGCGCTTGCTGCAATCGGAGAAGGGAAAGGGAAGCATCCCCCTCAGCACCAGGCATCAGCCACCACCCCTTCCACCTTCCCTGAGGAAAAAATAACCAGCGGGAGAGATGACGGGACTCCAGAGTTTATTATTAAAGCAAATGGTGGAGTTATGGGAACAAGGGGAATCCAAACAGCTGCTGGGAGAAGGTCCTGAAGCAGGAGGAGCTCTGGCTGCAGCAGCTGGAGACCCCCGGTCCCCTCAGTGCCGATTCCTGTGTCGCTTCCCTGCTCAGCACCGTGCTCAGGACCGGCCTGGAGGTGAGTTTACTCGTTCCCTGGGTTTAATCTGGGGAATTCAACTGTTCCACAGCTGGGCACAGTGGTGCTGGCCCTGCCCTTACGCTCCGGTAAGGCTACACAGGGAGCTCGGAGCAGTTTGATGTTCCAGGTTTAAGGTGATGTCTGTAAAGTAGAATTTTCCACTTTACAGGGACAGAAATGTGTTTGGGTTAGTGCTTAGGCACTGTTTAATTTAGGGTTAAATACGTTGCGTTGCTTTGCTAACGACTATTCCCATGAAGAGCAGAAAGAGTGATAAAACGCAAGTCTTGCTACCAGCTATCCTTAAAGAGGAGCTGAGACTGATGAAAAGGAAACATCCTGCCCCAGAAAGCACTGAGAGCTGGGTGATTGCCAAAGCAGCCAAAAATCTGCAGTAACTGGGGGAAAGGTAAAGGGGGCAGGGGGAGATGGGGACCACCTACTCAATTAAAGGACTATGCAAATTACCCCCCCCACCTCCTCAAGGAACATGTGTGCTAATTTAAATATGTTTAACCAATAGCAGATGATGCAGTAATTACTAACCAATTAATGTAAATTTAGGTGGGTTTTTCTAATCCTGTAACAGTATGTTGTAGTTTCTGTGTGTGGTGTGCTAGCTTTGTGGAATTACCACCTAGCACTCATCTCTGCGCAGACATGAAATAAATAAAATACCTCTGTTCTGTGTGTATATCGGTGTACTGCACACTGGGTAAATGATCTGCCTGCTTTTGGGACAACAAGGGTGGTGTCCAACTGTTCCCAAAACCCTCCCGGCAGGGAAGCTCCACCGTCAGACAAGGAAAATCTCAGGATCTCCCAGAGCTCGGTGCCAGGACTCCACAGCCTGTGCTAAACAGTCCTCCTCGATCCCACATCTACAAATCCTTCCCCACCGCACTCTCCCCCTTCTACTCCTGTGGTTTGCGCAGTGCTGCAGCTTCACGAGCGCGTGTCAGTCACCACGGAGGTACAGCATGCGACAGAGCTCCCACCGAGGGCGAGCGAGGTTGTCCTGTCCTTCACTCCTTGTCTTGGAACCAGGTCTTACCCCAGGGTGGGGAGCTTCCCCCCTTGTCCCAAAGCAGCCGAATTCTGTAAAAGCCTTTGCTGAAGAACCTTACAGAAACGCAGGCAGACGATATCGACCACGTCACCTTCTGGTGGCCAGAGCACCTCTCCCAGCGGCGAGGAGAACAGAGCCCAGTTTTCACTTTCCTTCAATAAATCACCTTGAGCTATCTGGGATTTAAGACACTGCAGCAAACAGAGCAACAATACCAACTACTTACTATAGCAGAGAACAAAAAAATAAATAGCTGCTACTGCAGGGAGGCGAACTGCAGAGCTACACACAAAAACCAGCTCCCTGGACCCCTCCACCCACACGCAGAGCAAACCCCCCCCACAGCACGTGACGCCGTGGCAGGATCCACAGGCAGCCCGAGCGGCTGCGATGGAATGGGATGGAGACGCCTCGTGTCCAGTCAGGAAGATGTATTTCCCTCAGAGTGTTCTTCTCATGCGTAGATCCAGTGCTCGGCCGTGTCCTCCCAGCAAGTCAGCTCCTCCGGGTGGAACCAGAGGGAGATCTCCTGCTGGGCACTCTCAACTGAGTCGCTGCCATGGATCACATTCCTGTGGGGAAGAAGAACGGGATCGGCTGGCACTAAGCAGAGAAAGGCCGGAGAGGGAAGCTGCAGCTTGGAAAATTTCACCTTGACCAATTTAATTAAACCTATTGAGCCGGTCACATCCTGCAATATTCCTTGCCACCGCACGGCCGCCCTGCTCCTTCCAGCTCAGGGGCTGTTGGTGGTAACGCTGAACATGGCCATGGATGTGCAGGAGCTGCTGGTTCCCTGCACTCCTCCCTCCTACGATGAAGAACTATTTGTTTGCTCAGGAGGAGCTACAAGTGGCTATTGTTCTGGGGTTTGCCTTGGTTTTATGTCAGTAATTCAAGTTTTGCCTCCAGATTTTAATCATAGAATCTTTAAGGATGAAAAAGACCTCTAAGATCATCGAGTCCAACCGTTTTCCCCCCTTCCTTCTGTCAAAGTAGATCCTACGAAGCAGGTTTGGTATCAGACACCACAGAACAGAAACCTAACCCAGGAGGGTTTGATAAAAGCGGGGTCTACCCCAAGCCAGGCTGCAGCCACCCGAGGTCACAGCTGGTGGATCTTCACTGGTGAAGAGCCCTAATGTGTGTAGAGCTTCCACTTGGCTTTTGTTACAGACTCAGATGCCCAGTGGAGCTACAGCAGCTCTCCAGGTGCCCTGCTCCCCCAAGAAAGGGCTGAGAGGCCTTCTCCCTTCCTGTTCACAGTCCTGATGCCCCAGGGACAAGCAAACCCCATCTGCTTTAAACAGAGAAAGCCTCAGGAGGCAGGAAAGACACAAGCCCAGGTTCCTCCTCCTGGCAAAGCCAGCACCAGGAGGCAGAGGTCAGCTCCTCCTGCCAGGGCTGCTCTGTGAGCTGTCAGAGGGAGACAGCTCTGATCCGAGCACAGAAGGGAGCAGCTCTGCTCTGCGGACACAGACTCGCGTAGCTCAGGCAGGAATGCCTGGACAGGATGCCCTGAAATACTGAGGGAAGAAAAAGCCAAAGTTCTCACTTGCTGACTTCAACGCAGAAGTCTCCTCGGATGGTGCCAGGCCGGGATTCGGCTGGGTTAGTCTCCCCAATCATTGTGCGAACTGTCTTGACCACATCCAGGCCCTGCCAGACCTACGTGACAGCAAAAACAAGAATCAGCTACACAGACCTACAGCAAAACAAGAATCAGCTTCCACAACTGCCCCGGCAGATCCTATTGTCTGTCCTCTAAATTCCACATCTGATCCACCTGGGTGAGAGACAGGAAAGGGTTTCTCTGTATAAATAGTCTTCAAAAGTTGATTTTGGAAAATAATCAGAATTGTCAGTGGATTTAATGTACCGCAGAAAACACCCTTGCAGTTCAGTATAGCTTCAAGAGGCCCTCTGGAGAGAGGCCACCTTGCTTCCATCGTGCCACAAGCCAATGCCGCTTAAACATTGCGCTTACATTGTGTTCCTTGGTTCTGGAGAACCTGGCCAGCACTCACCATGGCCACCACGGGCCCAGAGCTCATGTACTTCACCAGCCGGCCGTAGAAGGGACGGTCACGCAGGGCGATGTAGTGCTCCTTCAGCAGCTCCTCCGAGGCCTGAGCACAGAGAGCACAAAGCTTAGTCTGCTCGGGGCAGGAGCGGGGATTTGGGCAAGGTCTGCACCTGCGAACGGAGCTGAAGCTGGACAGCGCACGTTACAATTAAGCTCCCGCACGGATGCTTCCAGAGCGTAACAGCTTTACTTGGCTGACGCCTGATGCAGGGAGGGGAGAAGTACCCAGCTCAGAGGAACAACACCCACCAGCCCTGGCGCAGGGCCGCAGTCGGAGGGCAGACATCTCCCCACGGCGGGAATCGCCCCTCCAGAGGCCAGCACCCCTCCGACCTGCGAGGGGCCGGTGCCCGAAGGACCACAGATGCCCCCGGTACGAGGCCGCAGGGGCCTTGCTCCAGCCTGGGCAGCGGGGCCCGGGCCGCTCACCTGCAGGAGCTTCATGCCCACCAGCTGCAGGCCCTTCCTCTCGAACCGCCGGATGATCTCCCCGACCAGGCGCCGGTGGACCCCGTCCGGTTTGATGGCCACGAAGGTGCGCTCGTTGGCCCCGCTGCAGGCTGGAAGGAGAGGACGGAGGCGTCAGGAGGGGTGGGAAAAGGGGCCAGCCCGGGCCCCTCAGCCGCGGGGGGCACAGGGGGAGCGGGGTCCCGGCCCGCACCGCTCTGGAAGAGGCCGGCGAAGAGGCCCAGCACCAGGCAGATCATGGCGGCGCCGCCCCGACACCCGCCCCGAGGCGGAACGATCGTGCCGGGGCTGAGGAGCCGGCGGGGCCGATAGAGCGCGGCGCTGTCCCCGTTCCCATGGCAACGGGCGGGGCCCGCAGCCCGCCGGTTACCGCCGTCCGGCCATGGCTGGGAGCGAGCGGTGCGGCCCGGGCTGCCAGGCCCGGCGAGCCGCCGCCTGGGCCGTCTCCGAGTCGGAGCCCGAGCCCGAGCCCCTTGGCCCCGGTGCGGCGGCGGCTGCGACCGGTTCTCCTTCCGGGGAGGGCCCGGCTGGCCGGCCGAGGCGGCGGAGGGTCCCCGGGGAGGCCGCAGCCAGGAGACGGGAGCGGGAGCGGCGGAAGGAGCAGGAGGCGCTGGAGAAGCGGAGGCGGCGGGAGGAGGCGGCGGCGGCGTGGCGGCTCCTGCGGCTGATGGAGGTGTGCGCCGACCCCCGGGGTGGGACAGCCGGGGCCTCCTGCCTGCCCGGTGTCACCTCTGAGCTGCTCCTGGGCTGGTGGCCTGGGGTCTGCGCAGCCCCCCTCGGGTGCTCAATAGGCCCTTTTGGCTTCGTTAGCTCCGTCGTTGCTGTCGCGACTGCAGACTAGCTGTGGTTAGGCTGCAATGGGCAGCTGCGGTGGTCCCTGCCTTGTTCCTGAGCATCACGGAGAGACGACCGACCCCTCCGGGCTGGCACCTCCGGAAAATGAGCTCTTCGCTTCTCCGGGCGCGTTGCCGAAGCAGGAGGGCAGTGCTTCAGCCCCAGACGGCTCCGGGAGCTCCTCGCGATAAAGCCTGTGTCCCTGATCTAGTTCTGGGCCTGCGAGCTCCCGGCTGTTAATCTGTTCACGTTCTCGAGGGTCGTTATGACGAGGTAAGAAGACCTGCAGTCCCGAGCTCCATCGCCTGCTTGGGCTGGGCGATGTTACCTGCTGTCTGGAACTCGCTCCAGGATAAACCTCTGGAAATACCAACGCCTCCAGGTGCCTCACGGAGGGCTGGGTCTGTGCCTGGTCAGGGAGGACGTTCAGGGCGTCAGGACCCCGTAGGTCACGGCACAGAGCATTGCTGGCAGAAAATGAGGTGACTTATTTTGCGGTGCTGGCCGCCAGCGTGTCCCTGAGATCCTGGCTCTTTCCCGGCACTCGCGAGTGCCGCTGCCGATCCCCTGACGCATCTGACTGCCTGGAGCGTGTTTCTAATCCCCTGTCCCGTGGGGAGCGGGGCTGCTGGCCCGTTCCTCGCCCTGCGGCTGGCCTGGGCAGCCTGGGGTCGCTGCGTGGGTTTCCCTGCGGAACGGTGGGTGTGACAAGGGTGATGCTGTGTCCCGGTCCCCAGCGGCTTGAATCCAAGCTGCAGCCCATCACTGTGCACGTGTAATTAGATCCGCAGGCATTATACCTTGAATTGTTCTGTTCGTTAGCATCTGTCGCGTGCTACTTTTTGCTAATTACATTATCTTTATGCTATGCGTTCACTGCTAATTGCTAACGGCAAGATTTGTTTAACTAAACATGTTTTTAAGGATATGTGTTTTGTATACTTCAACACTCTGTTTAGAGACGTGTTGGTCTGCTCGCTCTCCTCCACACAGATCTTGGGCAGGTTCTGTTGGTCCTCTGGATGGCAGGGATCCAGCTGCTTTATCCAACACGGTTTTGAGTAACTTATTACCGTGTTTGCACCGATAAACTAATTAGAGGTTGTATTTTGGGGGCTTATAGCATGGCTTCGCCTGAGGAAGATTGTCCCTGTTTGCTCCAACACAGGCCTGTTGTTGTGCTTATTATTCTGCCAGTAGAAAAGTCTTTGTAGGATAAATACCATCATGTTTGTTGTGGAATGTGCTGTGAAGTCGTGCATACAGCCTCGGGAGGCGGTGGAGGTTCCAGAAGTGTATTTTCACAGCCTTTTTCCAGGTGAGCGATCCCGTTTGAGCAGGGGCAGGCTGGCTGATGTAACGCACTGCTCGCCGCAGAAAACACCGTGTGATTTTTCACTTTAAAAACTCTGCTGCGGCCATTATATCAGTCCTCAGAGTTTCTCTCTGTCCTCGGGTTTCACATTTCCCTCTGCCCTGGTGCTGATCAATTTAGTTCTTGCTCATCTCTTCTGCCCCATTCCTGCCTAGGTGCCTTCCCAACCCTCCTCTCCTCTACACCAGCCAGAGGCTTTTCTCCTCCTCTTCCCGGGTGCCGGCAGAGGGAGCGCAGGCAGCACGGAGGAGCGCTCTGCCTGCACCCTGCCTGCAGCACCCAGCCCTGCACCCTGAGGTCCATCCTGCCCCGGGGAGCAGCTTGGGGCTGGGCCGGGCAGTCCCGCTGGCAAAGCTCCCTTGTAAAACAGCGTTGATATTTTTAAGGTGGACAAACGGCACATTGTTAACCCTCCTCTCGCATTTTCTTAGAAATAGTTGCGCTATTTTGTTGATACATCTCAAATAAATTCGGTCTAGAGCAGGTATCTGTCAAAGAAAACAGTCCACATGCTCGGTTTGACGAGGTTACAGACAGCTGTAAGGATGGTGTCGACTCGCGTTAGCTACGATTGACAGTACTTGCAGAGCCAATAATTAAGAGCACGGGGCTGTGCACGGGTGGTGGAACCTGGCTTCCTCATGACTAATTGTTCAGCCTGTTGGCTAATTTCGATCTTCTTTCATAGAGAGAGAGAAATATCAAAATTAATTATGTTTTTTCAAATTTAATAAAATTACATCTTGAGGGAACAGAAGAGCCGGCTTTGAAAGCTTGCCTTTAATAACTAGAATGCAAGAGCTGATTTTTAGAGTCCTCGTGGCAAATTGCTTGTTGCTGTCCAGGTACTTGGCTGGAGTAAGGAAGGACAGCTTTGCAGGTGCCTGCAGAGACGGTCAAAGACGAAGTCAGTAACTCAGCCAGCCAGCAAGCGCACACGCTGTAGGAAGCCAGAGTTCCCATGCTTGCAGAATTCCTCATTTTGCACTTGTGGTTTTGTTGTTGTTTATTACCACTGATGAAATACCTCTCTCTCGGATGTCAGGATTGTTCTGTCCTCCTCCACAGGTCTCCTCAAAGACCCTGGCTCAGACGCCTGGGTGAAGATTTTAAGTTCCTTGGACTGCAAATATTCTTTTGAGCCTCAGGCAATTCCCTGCAGCATAACCTGGAGGAGAAACATGCCAAACACTCTGTCCTCACCAGTGAGTCCTTCTCTTCGTCTCCGTACATGTAAACTGGGAAGTGATGTGCTGTAGGGAGAAAGCTTTGACTTGCCTCTCTAGGCTGGGCATTGGAGTCACCAGCCTCAGAAACGCTGATGACTGGTGACCAGTTAGCTTGGGGAATGGATTATTCCAAAGCCAACGTCTTTTAAACATCTCCATCTCACGGGTTTAGGCAGGTGTGCATCTAGGGTGAGGCCAGGGAACCTGTAGCAAGCAGGAATGAGACCATGGCAAGTCATTCACACAGAGATTTTGCCTCGATACTCGGCAGCAGTTCCAGCCCAGATGTTGTGCGTGGCATGCTACCACGGGCAACAGCTGCACGTCAGGAAGAGGCTGGGCAAATTTGCTGCGGGGCCCCTCATTTGGAAAGCCCGCGATTGCTTCCTGAACCCCGCTCAGTGGGAACCTGAAAGGGCAGGCACCTTCTGGTACCAAATTCCGTCCCCATTTCAGTTTGGTTTAGGAAATGTGTCAAGCGGTATCTGCGTGGCAGCGGAGGCTGAGGTAGGTTGTTCTCGTGCTCATCCCCGCTACAGGAATTTCAGGCGGAGGCAGAACTCTATTTTTTGCTGTTGCTGGATAAAACACTGCAGATACTGTGATCATATAATAGAGCACAGATGATGTAGGTGCAGATAATGTGGTCATCTAACAGTGTGCAGTGCAGGCAAAGCCATTTTGTGTCCTTTCGCCTTAGTTAGCAACTTCTGCAGTTGTCACTGCCTTCCTCGCCAGGCTATTTTTGCACCTTCAGTGATCTGCTCGTTCAGGGAGGATTTTACCTTTCCGTTCAGCCGTGGCCTTTCCCCAGTGTAGTACTGACGTAGCCTTACGAGTGTCAGTGCCTCTTACAGTGTGGGCTCTGCAGAGGCGGAGACTTGCTGTCTGCTTTAATGCTGGCCCCCAGCTTGTGTTGGAAATGATTTCGTCTTCTTTAGGATGGCCCCATGGTGAAGACTGAAGAGGAGAAGGAGGTGTTGGTGTTGGTAGAACCAGAAGATTTTCTTAAGCGCCTCTTTTCCCTAACCCAGGTGATACAGATCTCTGAGCCAGACCTACACACAGTGCTCTACGGCAGGGTCACTTGGCTAGGTGGACGCAGAAGGGGAGGGTGGGTTCATTCAAAACGGCCCTTGCTCCACCCTGAAACAAAGCTGTGTTACAGAGGGCGGGCGGTTTGAAAGGAGAGAGCTTGTGGGAGAAGCCCTGAGTACAGCAGGAGGTCTGTAGGGATGGGACGCAGGCACCCGCCTTTAACCCCGGGAGAGGACGCTGCTTTCCTCAGAGGGGAGCTGGGCAGGCCACACTTGCCTTTCCTAACATTTAGCTTTTCTATTCTCGTGGTGTCCATGAAAAATTTGCTTGAAAGAAACGTTTAGAGTACAGAGCCCTTGGAAACGCATGCATCTGGATAACGCGCTCAGTCGTATGCTCTGATTTGGCTGGTCCTGTGTGGAGCCAGGAGTTGGACTCGATGATCCTTATGGGTCCCTTCCAACTCAGGATATTCTATGATTTTGAAGCAGAGAGATTTGCGTTCTCATTTGTGTGCAGTCCTGCAGCGTTCTGTTTATACCTGTTTTGGCAGCCTGTGCTTCTGCCCTGCGAAGTTCCCCGTCCATCCAACCCTGTCCAAGACTAGAGAATGACAGGCTAGAGTAGGCAGTGGCTGGGCTCAGTGCTAATGCTCCAGGGGAAAAAGGTGAGCCAGAAGGAGGAGTGGGACATTGGCAGATGCGGCACATCGTGCCTGCCCAAAGGCAACGCGCTCTACTGCAGTCTGAGGCTGGTTCCTGCCCGTTCCCACCGATGAGATGAACCTTGGAAGGCCCCGCTGTCCTGCCGGAGCTGGGGAGGGGTGTTTTGGAGAGGAAGGCTGCTACAGACTTGGGTGTGATTTGTCTTGTTTCAGAGTTTTGTCAATGCCCCATCAGCAAGTCAGCCTGACCTGAACCAAGTGTTGCCTTTGGCCGGTCTGGCGGGCTCCTCCACCAAAACCTACAGCTTGGCCGTCGTTGGGCTGGATGCCTACAGGCGGTACGTGCCGGGCGAGCGGCGGTGCCAGGGAGGCTCACAGCGGGCGGAGATCAGCGTGTCTGCAGGGGGGACACCTTCGGGGCTGAGCTGCTGACGCTCGGTGCCGGCGTGGTGGCTGTGAATCACAAAGCCCGCGCTCGTGGGGGCCAGGACTTGGGTTTTGCAGTCTCGAGGGTGTACTTTGTGCGTGCGTGTACCGCAGCCTCTGAGGATCTGGCAGCCAGAAGGGGTTCACAGGGCTCTGGAACCCAGGCGGAGGGCCGCAGTGACACGGAGGAGCTGAGGGAACTGCTCTCGCCGAATTGCCCTTCTGTTCCCAGCAGCGTGTGCAGCTCAAAGTAGGGAGATGTTCAATGCCTGGAGCCCTTTTCTTGTCCCCTAATGTCCCATTCGTGTGCTGTTCCCAATGCCTGTGTCCTTCCTGTCCGTGTACGTGCACGGCAGAGGAATCTCCTCTGTGGTGACGGTGTGATCGCTTCCAGAGTTCCCTGCATTACACAGCTACAGTAGCTGGGTCTGTCCTATCCTGTCTGGAGTATTTCCCAGGGAGAGCACTTGTCTCACCACCTCCTGGGCTCTTTCTCACTTAAGCCTGTGAGGATAAATTTTACTGAGAGTGTTATGTTTAAAAAAAAATCAGCCATGGCCTGTTGAGTTCTGCCAGCAGAGGAACCGAGCGGCTCTCACCCTGGGTTCGGGTCTCCTCTCCCTCGCAGGAGAGCCCCCCGCAGCCAGGCAGCCTGGAGCAAACTCGACACCTTTGTCTCCAGCTTCAAGTCAGATCGGGAGGTAGCAGATGTGGGTGGGTTTAGTTGGGCCTTTTCCTCTTGATCAGACAGTAGCCCTGAGGTGCAAATACGTAGAGTTTGTGTGCAAGCGGCGTGTCTTGTTTACAGGTGTAACCAGGAGCAGGGCAGGCAGCAGGCGCTGAGCCCCGGAAAGCAGCGTCCCAGCTCCCAGCCTGGCCCAGAGCTGTCTATGACTCAGGAGGAGATACTGGAGGTAAAACTTCTTGAATTTTTATGTTCCTTGGGGTTGAGCTGTGCAGAAAAGGCTCCCACCAGTGAGCTCGTGTGTGTAAGGAATGCTTTGCCAGGACGGGTGGTGGCTGGCTTGGATCTCGTTGCATCCACATGCATCCCTCTTCACCCTGGCCAGCACTGGGATCAAAGAGGAACTGCAGCCTTTGAGGCACAGTTTGGAGCCTCTTGTTCTTAAGACCCTGGTTTGGAGCTGATCCAGGCTCCCCTCCCCAGCCCCACCAAGAACTGCCCAGTTAGCTGTGAAAGGAGCTGTTGGTTCTTGCTCAGGTCTCTGCCTTGCAGAGCCCGTGTCCCACAACAGAGCAGGAATACTTGTGATGCCGCAGCAGTCATAAACTAGGTCAAATACCATCTAAGCCCTTACTTGATATCCCTTGAGCTAAATTCCTGCCCTGCCTGAGTGTGCCCCAAAGAGGGTTATGACTCGCTGGCTTACTGGGAGCTAAGAAGGATGAGCAGGCTTTGCTGCGGCGCTCTGTAAACAGAGCTAATGGAGGCAGCCCAGCCTCCCTCCCCTTCCAGCCCCAGCCCAGCTTCACCCTGCCGAGGGATGTGTCCTACCCGTGTTTTTTCCTTTTCCCCATCTCTCGCTGGGTGCCGTAGGTGGCCAGGGCTGACACCAGTGCTACTGGCCGAGGCTCAAGGAGGGGCTGCGAGGGCCCCGGGCTGGCCTGGCTCGCGGCTGGCCCCCCCCCAAGCCTGTCTGTGTCCCATCGGTCGGCGTGTTAGGTGTTTCACCTCTCATGGCCTCTCCTCCAGGCGCTGGTGGTGCTGCAGCTGTGGGGTAACATGGAAGTGCTGTTCCTAGACACGTGGCAGGAATTCGGCCAGCAGGTTTCTGCGCTGACAAAGGCAATAGCAAAACGCCCGTACAAGTGAGTCGCGTCGCTGGACTCGGTCACGCCCCAAGCCCAGAGCTTTGGGAAACCTCCATGGAAGTTACAGGAACGTTTGTGTGTGGCTGCCAGCCTGTCCTTGATGCTGTCAGTGTACGGGCCCAGACTAGATGTGTCTCAAGATGATTTTCAGTCTCCGTGCCAATGAAAATCTGCTGTTCTCATGGTGAATATAGTGGTGATTCAGCGTGAGGAAAAGTGGGAAAATGACAGCCTTAGGAAAACCTTTTCACCAAGGTGTTCCGGAACTTTCCAGGAAAGGAAAGAAATTATGAGGAGGGAAAAAATATTAGTCCGGGGCAGAAAGAGGTTTTAGAAGGAAGCCTGCTGCTTACTGCTGGGGGAAGGCTGCAGCGTCTGGGGTCTGCAGGCCTGTGCTCAGTGCCTGCACCAGCCCCAGGTCTTGCTCTCAGCGGTTGGTCTGTCTGCAGGAGGCAGCTGGAGTCGCAGGAGTTGCCTTTCTGTGCTGCCGGGGCCTGGGCCAGCGGGGTGCGAGTGGAGAAGGACGGCACAGGACTCTGGCAGGTGTGGAAGAGACAAATCCAGCAGTTTAACAGAGTCAGCCCTGCAACAGCAGCAGCTATAGCAGAAGCATATCCCTCCCCAAGCCTCCTGTTACAGGTAAGCCCTCAAACCCCTCGGTGTCCTGACCCTTCAGGGAGCTGATTTAGCTCACTAAACGGTCCCTCTCCCTGCTCCCCTTGGCTTTCTGCTGGTTCCAGAGCCAGTGAGGTGTTGGGGGAGCAGGATTAGCCCGGGTTGCTGTCTGACCCTTCTGACAGCAGCTTAGCCTATTTATGAAGACACATTTTTATCAGCAAGTGCTTGTTCTTGTGAGCATTAGTCACATAAACTCTTTCCGTTTATTAGGAACCGTGACAGAACTTTTAAAAAAAAAGTCTCATGTAGTCACATACTCTCCTCTCCTTTTTCTTCCCCTGGAGCTTTGTTCTGAAGCATAGCTGCTTCAGAAGTGGCTTTCCAGTGCTCTCCTTGTACGCTAGAGAGGCAACACACAACCTGTGAGTGCGTGAGGTCTGTTTGCAAGTGATAATCTCGTTCCTTCTGAGTTTTATCCCCTGATTCTGGTATGTTTGGATGAAGGCTCAGTTACAGATCCTCATTGTAATGATGGGATTGAGCCTTGCAGGGGAGATTGGAGTCTTCTCTTGGAGCATCTGTGCTAACTGCTTCCTTCTCTTGCGTGCTCAAAGGCCTACCAAGAATGCAGCACAGGAGATGAAAAACGACTCCTGCTGAGTGACATCCCAGTGAAATCGGACATCAGCGGGAAAGACCGTCGTGTTGGGCCAGACCTATCCCACCACATCTACCTTTTCATGGTATCCACCGACCCCGACCTTGTCCTGGACCTGGGCACGTAAAGAGACCGTGGGCCATGCCGGTCAGCCACCTCATTTTATCTGCCAAGGCTCGGCAGTGGCGGAGCTGCTGCTGGCACGGTGGAGCTGCCGGGAGCCCGGCCAGGGGAAACAGCTGATTCTATTTCAGAACAGAGACTTGCCCATCAATAAATGTCTTGTTACAGATGCTTTCTTCAGCCTCTTGGCTCTCCTTTCCTCTTTTAGCTGCCCCAGCTTTCTGTCCCCCTGGCTGGAAAGCTGGTTGTCTCCTAAGAGAGCTAAGGGATGGCTGGAACAGAGGCTGGATGCGAAAGCAGCACAGGATCAGCTCCTCTGCTGAGATGGCCGCGGGGTGAGTCTGTCCTGCGCTGCCCTTCAGGGGAGGTGTTGAGCGAGCCAAGTGTTTTCTGCTTTCTGTCCTGATTTGTAACGTCCCACTGGCTCCCCGGTGAGACCGGACCTGTTACCACAGGTCCTGCTCGTGGCTTCCTCAGCCAGGTGGGTCCTCCTGGAGGTACTTTGGAAAATGTTTGCCAACTATCAAAACCAGCTGGCCAGAGAGGAACCACATCCTTGGGGTAACAGGCAGCTCAGGGCAGGGGAGTTGGCTGAACTCCCAACATGAGGAAATACCAGATAAGCTCCAGAAAATTCCATGTGCAGTGGTGGGTTGGGATGGGATTCTGTTTTCCCAAAGCAAAGGCTCTGGTTTTTTTACTCAGAAATAGCAGCAGCCAGGACAGCGGGGGTCAGGGACCCCCCAGTGCCTAAGGGTTTGGTATTGCTAACTGTAGCCTTCCACAGTGACCCAGAACCACCCCCCCCCAAATTTCCTCCTGTGAACCGCAGCTCGCTGGCTCAAAGCAATGCCAACTTGCCAGGGGTTCTTCTGCCTCCATCTGCTCACACCTGAATTGGTTCCTGGGGAGGAGCAACCCAGCAGGGCTGTTCTTTCTGGCTGCAGCACCAAAACGGTCAGAATCTGCAGGGACTGGAAAGGCGATGGCATCCAGTCCAGCAGGAGCGGCAGACCCCGCGTGATTCTGCTGTGAGCCCCTGGTGCTGCGCTCCCTGCCCTTTCCTGCCCATCTGCTCTCAGAGCGGTGCTGCTTCGGCATCGAGGGGCGTAAGCAGGAGGAAGCTGAGCTGCCAGACGGGGCCTCTGGCTGGGCCAGCTCCGGGCTGGGCCCCCTGAGCCAGCCTGTCCTGGCAGTGACACAAGGTGGGCTTAAGCGCCCGAGCCCTCCTCTTGCTGCGCAGCGTGTTCCCAGCCAGTGCTCGTGTCCTCTTCTGCAAGGAGCAGCTAAAGCGCTTTTCCCTCCTCTTTCCTGCCTAAAACCTGAGGGTAGCTGGGATGCAGAAGAGCGGGCAGGCTCTCCTGCCTGCCGTTTGCTGGCAGCGGTACCAGGCCTACTGGATTAGTTGCTGGCCCAGGCTCTAATCCAGCATTTCCCCCAGCACGACCCAGAACTCTCGGCGAGGGGCTGTTGTGCGCGCAGGAGCTGCACCGATTCTCAGGCTGGGGTTTGGGGTGGTTTGTCCCAGCGTAACCTGCCAGGGACCAGCGGTACAAAACCCTGCGGCTACAGGCCTCAGTCTGGCTCCGCTGAAGATCCATCCCTGGCATACCGGGAAGCACAAGAGCCCTCCCTGGGGCAGAGAGAAGCTCATCTCCACTGCCTTTACCCCCTCTAGCTCTGATCAGCTACTGTTGCATTTAAAACATCCCTCCAGGCTGTTAGCTGTGCTTGTGTGGCTATTCTTGAAAAGCACCTTCCAATTCCTGTCTTCAAGGGTCCTAAGAGGAACAAAAGACAGTCTCTACTTTTATTATTACAGTTTAATACAGTCTTTGATACAGGAGAAGCAGCAGGAGCCAACATGCAAAGCAACTAAAGTCATCGGGGGGCTCAAGAAAGATCACCAACAGCTCACTGCGTGCAAGTAACCGCTCTGTCACAACAGCGGCACAGATGCATCCTCTGGGAGCCCGTTTCCCTACGTGCTGCTGCTCGATCGTGCCCCACAGCGGGACGAGTTCATCACAGATACCAAACCAACACACAGGAGCTGGGAGGGGGTCACTGGTCTGTGATTTTGTCCTTTGATGAGTCAAGGCCGTTACCTGACCAGAGCCTAGCATGCTTTGAAATCAAGAGGCTGCCTTAAATCTTGTCTCTGCTGACGGTCCGCAGAGAAGAGGGATCCTTCAGGGAGAGGTGATGGCTTTGATAGCAAGTCAGGAGATGGAGCTCCGATAACTGGCTGCGGTTTACCCGTTTCACAGAGCTGGGACCTCTTGGAGAAGTGTTTTCACTGCATTTGATGGGTGTTTGGGCTAAAGATTTCCAACAGCAGAAGAGAAATCTTTGCAAATGAGTAGAAATGGAAGTCCTCGTGAAGAAAGAGGTGCGTCAGGCCCGGCTGGCAGAACAAAACCCCACCCAACTCCCTCACAGCAGTTCGTCTGCAGATATGTTATGTCCTCCTGCACCTCTTCCTTTGGCAGGCCTCTGCGTCTGAGCCACAGGAGCTGTCTGAGTCGCTTCCTGATGAGGAGGAGGAGGAAGGCTTCGACGTGCTATAGTTCATGCTCAAGACCCACCCCAGTTTGTTGCGTAGCACCTGCTTGAGTCCCGGCGGCAATGGCAGCACCTCCAGCGTGTTCACGTAGTCGGGCAGGAGCTGGCGCAGGCGGTAACAGCAGAGATACTGGAGGGACGTGCGGCTGGCACAGGAGCGGATCACCTTCATGCTGCTCTTGGCCGCCGTCGAGCACACCATGGGGTAAAACTTCTTGTTCTGCAGCTTCGTAGCTGCAACCCCTGCCGGGGGACAGCAGCAGGGAGGTGTCACGTTAGTTTTGACGAGGGGATCTCACTCCTCCCAGCCACCCCGAACCTATTAACTACAGAGCTGCTGGAAAACGCTTGGAAAACGGCCCTTTGTAATCCCAATCTATTAAACAACAAACGTAACCTTCCTCCCGCTCGCTTCACGCCTTGGTCTTCTACTTTGCCAGGGTTTTCTCCTGCCGCAGGCAGACTGAGCTCAGCCAAAGCTGCGCTGCTCCCCCCTGCCAGTCCCCCTGCCCGCAGGCCGTGCCAGCTGCCCTGGCTCTTACCTATGCACTTGCGGTTTTTGAAGAACGTGAGCGTCCCGTGCCACGTGTCCAAGTGCACCCCGATGATGGAGCCTTGGCCAAACCTCGAAGAGAAGTTTGTTTTGTCTCCCTTGTGATGCAGTAGTCCTTAAAATCAAAGAAAAAGGCATTCAGCAAAAAGTCTGCGCGCCATGAGTTCATCCCAACTCCTGCATCGTGAGTTCCCACTGGTACAGCCTCGCTCAGGGCCAGATCCCTGCCCAGCTGCCTGATCCCTGCCCTCCCGCCTCAGAGCGGACAATGAAAAGGGGAAAGTTGAGGTTTTTTGCAGGCAGCAGCACTGAAACCCCCGATCAGTGGCGTGCAGCCGGCAGTCCAGGCGCCCTGGAGGGGTCTGCAAAACGCAGTCAAGGCCAGACACTCCAGGCAGCCGCTCCGGTTGTTGTTAACGATGGGACTCACAGGTCTGGTGGCCTTCTTGGCCTCAATCCCATTCAGATCGTTTAATTCTCAACCCCTTAGGACAACACTTGTGCCCGCTGCTGCCCTTCCAGCCATCCTGCCACTGCCCTGCCTGCATTACCAGTGTAGGAGAGTCCCCAGCTGTCCTCGTCCTTGCCCAGCAGGCTGCAGAAGGTGTGGCGGTACTTGTCCAGATTCACATCCGACGTCCCGATTCCCACCATCTGGGAGGCAAGGCCAGGAAAAAGAACACAAGCTTAGTGTCTTTTCAAGCAACAAAACACAACTGAGACTCCACCTCCAGATCTCCTCTCTTTTCTTGGCACAGTCCAAAACACCCAGAGGTTTTGGCGAAGCCAAGTCAGAGGTTTCATGCCGGAGCTGAAGGCTCTCAGCTCCAATTTCTTTACCAAGTGAGGAGGCCCAGCTGAACTGCTGAAGTAGCTTGCTGTCCTCTTCATACAATCCCAGCCTGGTTTGGGTTGGAAGGGACCTTTAAAGCTCACCTAGTCCCACCCCCCTGCCATGGGCAGGGACACCCTCCACTAGCCCAGGTTGCCCAAAGCCCCATCCAACCTGGCCTTGAACACTGCCAGGGAGCCAGGGGCAGCCACAGCTTCTCTGGGCAACCTGTGCAGGGCCTCAGCACCCTCACAGGGAAGGATTTCTGCCTCCCATCCCATCTCCATCTCCCCTCCTCCAGCTTCAGGCCATTCCCCTTGGCCTGTCACTCCCTGCCCTTGTCACCAGCCCCTCTCCAGCTTTCCTGGAGCCCCTGCAGGGACTGGAAGGGGCTCTAAGGTCTCCCCGCAGCCTTCTCTTCTCCAGGCTGAACAAGCCCAACTCTCTCAGCCTGTCTCCATAGCAGAGGTGCTCCAGCCCTCGGATCACCTCCATGGCCTCCTCTAGACTCAGTCCAACAGCTCCATGTCCTTCTTGTGCTGGGGACCCCCGAGCTGGACACAGCACTGCAGGGGGGTCTCACCAGAGCGGAGCAGAGGGGCAGAATCCCCTCCCTCGACCTGCTGGTCACGCTGCTGGACACGCAGCCCAGGACACGGTTGGCTTTCTGGGCTGCCAGCGCATGTTGCTGGGTCACGTCCAGCTTTTCATCCCCCCGTACCCCCATGTCCTTGTCCTCAGGGCTGCTCTCAATCCCTTCGTGCCCCAGCCTGTGCTGATACTGGGGATTGCCCTGATCCATGTGCAGGACCTTGCACTTGGCCTTGCTGAACCTCACGAGGTTCCCATGGGCCCACTCCTTGAGCTTGTCCACCCTCTGGATGGCATCCCATCCCTCAGGTGTGTCAACCACACCACACAGCTCGGTGTCATCAGCAAACCTGCTGAGGGTGCACTCGATCCCATTGTCCATGTTACCGACAAACATGTTAAACAGTGCTGGTCCCAGTACTGACCCCTGAGGAACGCCACTCGTCACTGGTCTGCACTTGGACATCGAGCCCTTGACTTCAACTCTTTGAGCCAATTCCTTATCCACCGAGTGGTCCATCCATCAAATCCATGTCTCTCCAATGCAGAGACAAGGATGTCATGCAGGACAGCGTCAAATGGTTTGCATAAGTCCAGGTAGATGACATCAGTCATTCTTCCCTTATCCACCAACGCTGTAACCCCGTTGTAGGCCACCAAATTTGTCAGGGACAATTTGCCCTTAGTGAAGACACGCTGGCTGTCACCAATCACCTCCTTATTTTCCATGTGCTGGAGCAGTTTCCAGGAGGATCTGCTCCAGGATCTTGCCTGGAGGTGAGACTGACCGGCCTGTAGTTCCCTGGCTCTTCCTTTTTTCCCTTCTTAAAAATGGGCGTGATGTTTCCCCTTTTCCAGCCAACGGGAACTTCGCTGGACTGCCACAACTTCTCAAATACAATGGAGAGTGGCTTCGCAACTTTATCCGCCAGTTCCCTCAGGACCCGCAGATGCATCTCATCAGGTCCCACGGACTTGTGCACCTCCAGGTTCCTTAGATAGTCTCAAACTTGATCTTCTACAGTGGGTGGCTCTTCATTCTCCCAGTCCCTGTTCAAAGAACCCTGCGTGCCCGTAAGCGACCCTGCCCTACGTACCATGTCTGTGCCATAGACCGGGGAGGTCATCTTGATCTCCCAGAAGTGCTGCCCGTCCGCCAGCTCTTTGTTCCCACGGATGGCGGCGGTGCCGCAGCTGTACTCCATGTGGAAGTTCACCTTGCGGTTGTCGCAGGTCAGCAGGGTGGCCGTCGACTTATTCAGGTCATCCCACACCCAGTCGAAATCTGTTGGGGAAGCAGAGGGGGGACAAGGATGGGGAAAGGCCCTCAGGGAGCCATCCCCACCCACGCACGTTTGTTTCGAGGGCCTGTTGCGGGTTTTGTTTATGGTTGGGTTTTTTTACCCTTTAGGAGGGTAAATCCTAAGCTGTGCACACTGGAGAGTTGTTTAAGACCTGAACTATTCTGCAGTGTCCCACCGGGGACGGTTCAGCGCTCTGAACCCGAAGCTGTCAGCATTGACCAGTTCCCATCACGAGCAGAGCCAGGCGGAGCCTCCCTTCTTCCTACGCTTGTTGTAGGCTCAAGGAGTAGCTCTGCTACGCCACAGGCGTTCTCGGCCAGCCCAAGCCCACCCTCTGCCTACCTCTCCTCTCTGCTCTGAGCACGCCCTGCCACGCAGCCGGGCGCCCTGCCAGCGCCAAGGATCAGCGGCCGTAACCACAGGGGCTGGTTGCACTGGTGGCCTCAGCCGGATCTGAAAGCAGGTGCCCAGAGGTGAACTCTGATGCATTAACAAGTTCAGCACTTAGCCCTTGAAACATCACAGGAGGCACGTGCTTGTAATCTTCCTACAAGTCTACATGGCCTTGAGATGTAAACAAAGGAGCACCGCAATGCCGGGACAGAGATGAGGGCCCGCGTGGAAAGCAAAGGATCCGTGCAGGGCCCCCTCGAACGCCACCTCGAACCCCAAAGGACTAAGACGGGCTGTTGGGGAGCCCCTTCCTTACACTCATCCTCCTCGCCACACTGGCAGTCCTTGATGCGGTGGAGGGCGTGCAGGCTGGAGCAGTACGGCGCTTCACTCTGGTTCTCACAGTTGCAGTAGGACTCTCCGGTCACGGGGATGGCACTCGGGATGGAAGGTGAGAGGGAAGAAAACTCTGGCTCCGAATCTGAGTCGCTGTGCTGCCAGGGAGAGGGGAGGAACGGTCACTGCTGAACGTCCCCAGGCTCAGCGCTGGGCTGGCAGAGGTCTGCGAGGTCTGGCACGATGCAGAGCCATGCAGGGACGTCCCCGGGCTCACGGTGGTGGCATCGTGCCTCGGCCTGGCCCATCACGCAGGGAGGCGAGGGGCCGTGCCAGCTGAATTACCCTGCTTTGGGACCCGGCTAGCATCTGCCTGCGCTGCAGAGATCGCTCAGCACCGGGCACTCCACGATGTTCTTTGTGCCTTCCAGGGGCGAGGAGCTGTCACAGCAGGCAAGCAGCGTGACAGCCCCAGTCCTTAACACGTGCATTTTTAAGCAATCTCCGTGCTAAAGCTACGGTATTCAATGGGCAGGTTACAGCCGGCTGGAGACCCCGGCCGAGGCATCGCAAAACCAGAGCACGCTGCTGAAAACCACCGCTCGAGAGCCTGGGAGCTTACGGAGGAGAGAGGGAGGCAAATAAGAGGAGGAGGAAAAGGGACGGGAGGCCAGGCAGGGGAGAGGGCAGAACAAAGGGGAACCAGTAAAGCGGTACGGCTGCAGCTCCTCACGCCAGCGCTGCAGCCAGGCCCGCAGGGAACCTACGGAAGGATTAAAAGGATTTCGTTTACTTTCATGCGTGAACACAAAAACTCGATTTACTGTTCCCCAGTGCCAAGAGACCAAAGTGTCCCTGCACTGGACGCCGTAAGAGTCAAAGCCCTGTCTCGCTCCATTTGTTACCGGAGAGTTGATGTTGCTTAATGGTGTCTCTTACCACAGATTGTAGAGAGTTACTCTGGGTTTACAAGCTGGTCAGGTGTACCTGCTCGTTACTCACCCCCATGGCAGACTTTGTAAGCAGTATTTAAAGACAAAAATTCCTTAAACTCATGTTCTTGTAGCTGTGTAAGACAGCGGGACTTGACTCGGGGCTTACTTATGTCCTGCCCACCCCTCCTCCTCCAGCCTGCATATTAAAAAGCTCAATTTCTGCCTTTCACTGGTCCTTCCTAACTACTGCTATAGAGAAATCCAGCCGTTCCCATTACTGCAGAAACACAGCGCTACTCCGAATGCAGGGAAAAGGCTGATTTTCTGGGAGCACAGCGCCTGGGTTTGGACACCGTGCTCTGGCAGTGGTCTCGCGAGGCTTTAGCCCAGCTCTGAAGCTCCAGGAGCAGTTCCCTGCATCCCCACTGTTGCATGGGCAACTGAACTCACGCACTCAAGAACCAGGGAAAAGACCGAAGGCTGGCAGAGGTGACGCTAAGCCGCTCCTTGCGCTGTTTGGCTGTTTGACTGACTGCTCTTCCCATCTTCCAGCACACCTGGACTGGAGAACTGATTCCGTTTAAATACTTATTTAGATCACTACTAAAAAAAGAGTATTTTAAAAATGTTGTGTGTGCTTTATATACAACACACACACATAATATGCTTAAAAAAAAAAAAGCATTTAGCTTAGTATCAATCAGCTCCCGGGCTCAGGCAGCTTGGCCTTCCCTGCCTCGGGAAGATGTTCTGGGAGCCCCGCAGACCCCGTCAGAGCTTGGAGGAGGCTCGTTAGCCCGTGTGTTTTATTAAGTCTTTTCTGATTTTGGCCAGTTCTGCCTGCTGAAGGACTAGCTGCTCAGTGATGTGGACCTTGAGTAAGTGCCCGCTGTGGATGGAGAGGAAAGCTGTCCCTCGTGTCACGTCAGAGCCACCCGAGTGCCAGCCTACCTGCCCGTCAGAGTCGTAGCCCCAACCACGCGTGCCGGTGGCCAAGGCGACTGCCCGAGTGTCCGCCTCGCGCCGCACCCCACTCAGGACGAAGTGCCAGGCCCTGCTGCTCCGTGTGCGTCGCGCCATGCTGTTCTGAGAGAGGTAAGCTGCGGAGGGGGGCAAGGGAGAGGAGGTTACATGCAGCAGCTATGTCCCGCTTCCACCCAGCGCTTCCCGGGCTCTACCCCCTGAGGCAACCTCCCCCAGGTCACCACAGCCCCCTCCCCGGGAACGGATCAGCACGAACCGCGTCTGCGCAGGCACCATCAATGGCTAAAGCGAGGCAAAAGAATAACCTCTCGCATTGCGAGCCTCTGCAAACTTCAACCTCTTTCTCCAAGCAGGGTCAACTTCTCCGCGCACCCAGGTGCCGAGCTGCCCCCCAAAAACACTCCCAACACAGCGCACGGATCCGTCATCCACCTCTCACCGCTGGCCTAGGGGAGCATCAGGAGTGTCAGCCACTGAGGCACGGCCTCCCCGGCGCCTGGCCACCCTCCGGCAGCCGCCTGGGCTCCAGCCACGCTGCTCGGCCACCACGGCGGCCCCCGCGCGTGTGCCCGTCTGCAGAACGGGCTGTTTGCTCACCTCCGAGCAACTGCTGCCGAGAGAAGACTTTGCTCTCAGCGTTTGGGGTGGGGGAGAGACCACTTTCTTGCTCGCTGAAGGGAAACCGGCCTTTTCACAGACCTGTCCTGACTTGCCTCAAGGGGAACAGACAGAAGTGAAGCTGCCGCTTCTCTGTCCCAACTCAAGCAGGGATGTTATTCGGAGACAGATTTCCACAGGCTCCTTCCCTGACAGGCCACACCGGCTCCCAGCCACCACGCAGGAGCGTTGCGCTGGATGTGACAGGGGAACCCTGATCCCCAATTTCATTTCCCTGTAAAGTTCATCTTTACAGGAAAAAAACCCCTCCCCACCAAGAGGCACCCGCAGGGCCGTAATCCATCTCCCATCCCTTGAACCCACTCCCTCTGCTCAGCCTCTCCAGCTACGTCCCCACCGCAGCCAGCCCGCACCGGTGCTTCCCCGACGCGCACACGAATCCTGCAAACGTGCGGCGGGTGAGCCCCGTCCCGGTGCCTGCCATACCGCACCCGTCCCCGTTCCTCCTGCGCCCCAGTCCCGGACGGGCCGGCAGCTCCCGGAACAGTCGGGTCAGGCCGGGGCACGGCCGGTTGTGCAGGTGCCCGCGGATGCTCTGAGGAGCTCCGGGCATCCCACCCACCGAGATCTGGGGGTTCTCACCTCTGCCAAGCACAGCCGTGTTGGGAAAGCACCTAAAACCGCGCCGGAGCCCCCCTTCTCCGGCCGGGAAGGGCCCACAGCCGCACGGCGCCCGCTGCAGCTCCCCGCTCCGGCCCAAGGGCTGACCCCGACGGGCAGCCCGGGCAGCTCCCGCAGGGCTTCCCTCCGCCGTGACAGCGCTCCGGGCCAGCGGGCCGGGCCCTGGACGGAACCCCCCCCCCCCCCCCCGACCCCGGCCAGCCCCGCTCCCCACGGCAGCGCTTCCCCAGGCACCGAGCAGCACAGACCGGGCAGAAGGGACGGGGACGGTCGGGAACACCCAAGCGGCCCCCGGCCTGGCCCTCAGGGGCAGGCGGCTCCGCTGGACAGCGGGCACCGGAGACACGGCCCGGCCCGGCCGTCCCACACAGCTGAGGCGCGGCCGGCCCAGGCCAGGCCGCCGCGCTTGGGCTGCACCGCACAGCCCGGCCCAGGCCTCGGTTCGGGTTCGGGTCCGGCCTCAGCCCCCAGCCCGCGCCCCGGCCCCGGCCCCGGCCCCGGCCCACCTGCCCTGCCTGGCCCTGCCCGGCCCGGAGCGGCCCCGCGGCCCGGTCCCGCCGCCGCGCTCTGACCTACTTTCCCCTCCTGGGACATAAACAATTCTCTTTCGACACCGCCTCTCAGGCACCCATTGGCTAGGTCCGCACCGCACCCCCTCGCCGTTGGCTGAGCAACCCGTCGCTCACAGCTAAGGAAGGAGGGTGGGGGAGGTGCCTGAGGGGAGCCCGGCGCCACTGGCTGCGCCGTGCGTCAATCCTGGGAAAGCCGCGCCATTGGGTGACCACTGCGGAGGGCCAGAGCGCGTGGAGGAGGGAAAGCACTAAGCCCATTGGCTAGCGAGGGGAAAGCAGAGGGTTGGATTGGCTGAGAAGCTCGAGAGGGCGGGCTCCCGGTGAGCGCGCGGCTCGTGATTGGGGAAGGCACCTGTCAGTCCTGGGGCGGGGCTTTAACCCGGCGGAAGGCGGAAGTGGGCGGTACGGGGCAGCAGCATGGAGGAGGCGGCGGGGGGTGAGTGGCCGTAGTGGGGCCGGGACCGGCCGTAGGGGGACGTCCCGCCCGGGGGGGCTGGGTCTGGCCGGGTGCCGCGGTGGTGCGGCCCGGCTCCTGGTGAGGGGAGCTCCGCGGTGCTCGGGCCGGGGCCCAGAGGTGACGGGGCCCGGTTACCGGGGGGGTGGCGCTGGGCCTTGCCGGAGGCCCGGGCCTGGCGCCCGCTGGGGAGAGCGCCGAGTAACCGGGCCTGGCGCGGGGCTGCCGGTACCACCGGGCTGCTGTCCCGGCAGCACCTCGGTGCGGGGTTCCGTCTCCTTCCCCGCCCCCGTCCCGTCCCCCCCCCCCCGGTCCTCCTTCTTCCCCCCCTCCCCGTTATCGGGGCCGAGCGCCGTTACCGTCGGTGGAGGTGCGGATGAGGTCTGCCATGGTGCGTGCGGGCTCCATGCCGCCGGTGCCGGTTGTGGTGCCAGAGCGGCGCGGGGGTGGGCCGGGCCTGGTGCCGTGAGTCAGCGGCCGGTGGTGACGGGGCGCCCGGGAACGCGGGCCCGGGCGGGTGGGTGCTGTTTGCTCGGCTGTGGCCGGAGCACCCGGTCCGCCTCTCTGCCGCCCGCGCAGCCCCGGACCGTGGAACCGGCCCCGAGCCTCCCCTTGCTCTCAGCTCCGCGTTGACGGGACGTGGCGGCTGAGCCCGAAGCGGAGGCCCGAGCAGCACTGCCAGCAGCGAGAAACGGCCCGAGGGCTGGAGAGGGGCCTGGGGCCGCGGGGAGGTGACTGGGGTGGCGTGGAGGAAGGAAACGCCAAGGGCCTGACCTCACCGACAGCCTCCGAGCCGTTCCCTGAGAGGGCTCAGGGTGAACCTGGCGTAGGCACGGCGTGACGAGGCCCCGTGGGCGTTTATGGCGCTGCTGCCCCATCGCTGCTTAGGTCATCAGGACAAAGGCTTCGCTCCCCGCAGACTGTTTACTGCCATCGCTCCCGTTCCTTTTCTGAGGGCAAAAGGGCTGTGGCATCCGCCTCTTCTTTCCCTGTCCCTCACGCTTAAACCAGACTTGTTGGAGCAGTGACAGCCACCGCCGCCCTCAGCAGAGATCCGCGTCTCTGCGCTGACGGTCAGGTGCTGCTGTCCTGTGTCAGGAGAGACTCTGATGTCTCGTTGCTGGACTCTGATGTCTCGTTGCTGGACTCTGATGTCTCGTTGCTGGACTCTGATGTCTCGTTGCTGGACTCTGATGTCTCGTTGCTGGACTCTGATGTCTCGTTGTTGTTCTCGTTCCTCCCAGAGAGAAGCAACCTGGCCGGGGTGCGGCACATCCTGCTGGTGCTCTCCGGGAAGGGCGGCGTGGGGAAGAGCACCATCTCCACCGAGCTGGCTCTGTCGCTGCGGCACGCTGGGAAGAAGGTGAGCGAGGGTCTGTGGGATGTTGAGCTCTGTCTTTTCCTTCCTGACTTCCAGCCGGGCTGGATTTTGCTCGTCCTTTACGTATACATGTCCTGTGCAGGCAACATCTAGATCCTCTGTGTGAAAATGCTGGTTTTGGTAGCAACTCGAGTGTTTCTCTTTTTCTGTGCTTGCTTGGTCCAGCACAGGTACCTGCAGTTCACTTCCCTTTCATCCAAGAGACTAAAATTACTTGAGATTTGTTGGTTTTGAAGCCAAGGCACTGTGAAATGACTTTGCTGTTTTGTGGTGTAACACACGCTCCCTTTGTGGAGTGAAGTGGATGAGCTGAAGGACAGTGCTACGATGGGGAGAAAGGGGAACTGTGTGGGCATGAGACAGGCTGGATTCCCCAAGGATTTATTTTTTTTTTAAAGGCTCTGTGGAGCCAATGCCCCTTGGATCCTGGCTGGTGTCTGGCATAAAGATCCCCCCAAAGTGCCTGGAAATACCCAGGAGATGCTCCTCGGAGGGGAGCAGACCAGCAAGGCAGTCAAAATTTAACGCAGTTCTTTGAAACTGTGTTTCAAATCTGGCTGCTGAGCCAAAGAATCCTTCCTGTAAAGTGCTGGGAGCAGCCGAAATTCGGATGCTGCCCCTCCACACCCAGAGAAGGAGTGCGGCCGGGTGCTGCCGCTGTGCCCAGCCCTGCCTGAAGGGCTCTGCCTCATCGCCCGCAGGTGGGGATCCTGGACGTGGACCTGTGCGGCCCCACCATACCCTGCATGTTCAGGGTGCAGGACAGTGACGTGCACCAGTGCGACAGCGGCTGGGTCCCCGTCTTTGTGGACCAAGACAAGAGCATCTCGCTCATGTCCATCGGCTTCCTGCTGGAGAAGCCAGATGATGCCGTGGTGTGGAGAGGACCCAAGAAAAACGGTACAGTTGGGTTTTGCTGTTGGTAGCCACCTTCCAGTGCAAGACACCTTCTGTGAACCCCCCTGGAGGTGGTGTTTGCTCCTGCTGAGGGCTAGGCTTTTCTGGCCAGCTCGTTCCTTGTAGCAAGACAAGGCTCCTGTCCTGCCGGAGTGGGTTCAGATCACTCGGCTGGTGCTTGTGCAGCACGTGTTGTGCTGGCAGATAGCCCTGCCATCTCTCCCCAGGTCCTTGTCACCCCGAGTGCCTCCCGACCCCTGTCCTGCCTGGCCCACAGCTCCCAGGGCACCCGTTGAAACCTGGTGGAGTGGGTTTTTTCCCAACCCTTTTATTTCCATAGCTTTGATCAAACAATTTGTTGCTGACGTGGCGTGGGGGGACCTGGACTTCCTCATCGTGGACACGCCGCCAGGCACATCAGACGAGCACATCTCCACGGTGGAGGCCTTGCGGCCCTACAAGCCGCTTGGAGCAATCCTGGTCACTACGCCCCAGGTAGGGCAGCTGGCTGGAGCTGAACTGGAGTTCCTGGGCAGGCTTCTGCCTCCGGGCACGGTTTGAGGGGGGAAATATGCACCCCAGGGGGTGTGGGTGTTTGCACAGACCTGTCCATGGCTGCTGCTTCTACACTTCTGCCTCTCGTTTGCGTGCCTGCTCCAGACCCACAGACGCCCCTAACCTCTGCTGCTCTTCCCCGCAGGCCGTGTCCGTGGGAGATGTGAGGCGAGAGCTGACGTTCTGTAAGAAGACGGGCTTACGAGTTCTCGGCATCGTGGAGAACATGAGCGGCTTCGTCTGCCCGCACTGCTCAGTGAGTTTGTTGGGACCGCTGGGCTACTGCAGGTTCTCATTTGTGCCGGGGTGTTGTAGGGTGCAGTGCCTCAGGGGGGAAAATCGGTAAATGCCAGGGGGGTGATGCAGGGAGACGAGAAGCTGCTGCATGTCGGTTTTGGAAGAAGCCACTGGCTCTGCTTTTCTGAAGAGAGCTGGGGGAGGACGGGGCTTCCTGAGGCTGGAAGGTGGAGGGGAGCTGACTCTCCTCACGTGCGGGCAGCGCCTGCTCTGTCGCACAGGGCTCTGGGGTTTATGACTCGCTGCTTTTGCTCTTCCTCCTTCAGGAGTGCACGAACATCTTTTCCAAAGGGGGAGGTGAGGAGCTGGCCAAACACGCTGGGGTCCCCTTCCTAGGTGAGTGGCCTCTTGAGCAGATGTCTGTGTGGTTAGAGGTGAGATCTCCGGTGCTGTGGGAGTGCTTGAGCAGAGGGATGCAGCATCACAGGGGCAGGCAGGCTGGGCTCTGGGTCCCTACAAGCGCCTGCTGCCCAGTCAGAGGAGAGGTGTGCTTCTTGCTTGGCTTCTCTGCCATCCAAACTGCTCCGAGTGGGCATCTGGCCCTGCTGGGGCAGAGGCGGTGATGATCTGCAGCCCGCTCTGGCTGCTGACATCGTGGTGACAGAGTAAGCGAGCCTGAAGAAGCCATCCCAAAATGCCTCTCTGAGGAATGGGGGCTGAGGGCTCACCCCTGCCCTCCAGACTGGGGTGGGATCAGGGTGGGAGGGTCTCTCTTGTGAAGGTCTCGTGTGGTGGGGTCTTGGACCTAGAGGAAGCGGTTGCAGGTGAGAAGTAGCTCCTGGTGCGCTTGGTGAGGGTAGCAGTTGCTGTCTTTCGTACAGCTTCTCCTGGAAATTACTCTGGCAGGGTATTTTTTTTTTAATCCTGACTCCAGGCCTTTGCCTTACAATGAGCAAGCAGTCACTCTCCCCATTCCTCCTATCCCACAGGCTGTGTTCCCCTGGACCCCCAACTCAGCCAGAGCTTGGAGGAAGGCAGAGACTTCATCCAAGAGTTTCCCAAGAGCTCTGCCTTCCCTGCCTTGGCTCACATCGCCCAGCAGATCTTGGATGGTGCGTCACAGCGGAGCTCCTGAGGAGGGTATGGAGCTGGACTCTTGCCGGCTGAGCCCCTGGCGTGGCCGCACCACCAGCAGCCCGTGCCGGCGGGGAGGGGGGATGCAGAAGCTGTTTAAAACTATCCAGGTGGGGGGTGATGGAGGGAGGGGGGACCACAGCATCAGCGCCGCTCACGGCGATCCAAAAAGGGGAGCGCTGCTCCATCCCCCTGGATTTGAAGAGACCCCTTGCAGCGGCAGCCCGCTGCTTGCCTTCCCAACATGGGAGTGCTCTGCCACGGTACAGTTGTCCCTAGCCCCGTGCGCCCAGCGCCGTCCTCTGCAGCCAGCCGTTGCGCTTGGGGAGCTCTAGCTTGTGTCCGCGGCGTCTCGTACGCTGCGGTGCTTCTGGCCGTCACCCAACGCAGCTACGGTGGGAAAGGCCACTGACTGTTCTTCCCTCAATGAACCCAAACGGCACCGGTCATCTGGATCGTGGCTCCGTTGTGCTGCCGCCTTCTCCTGCCGCTTCCCTCGCGTGACGGATTACATGGTACTTGGTTCAGCGGCTGGTGGGTTCGTGCCGGGTGCTCTGATGTGGACACGAGCCAGGCCACCTCACTCAGACATCTCGGATCGCCGGTTCCTGATGGGCCGTCGAGGGCACGGGATGTGCTTCGCGTGAGGCGGATGTCTTTAGGAGATCTACCACCCGCCTGAGGTCTGCGCCTCGCCGTGCTGCAGACAAGGCCTCTTTGGTCTGCTGAGCCTTATGGCGACTCAGGAATAGTTTGAAAGGTTCTAGGCAGTAAACACTTTTCTTAAAATCTAAGTCTGGGAGTTATGTTTTTCCACTGCTTCAGGCCTCATTGTAGCTGTGAGTCTTGGTGCTAAGAGTGCTTCTCATACATCTTGGTATTTCCTGCTTTTTCCCCGTTTCCTTGCTGGGGTTCAGTTAAATCTTTCCTGCTTCCACACCTGCCTCAAGATCCAGCCAACCTTGCCGAAAGCTGGCCCTGCCGTTCCTCTGCGGGATGCTTTGTCGCGGCTGTTCTCCACGCCCTGCCACGCGTGGGGCTCCTCCGTGTCCCCGGGTGTTCCCGCCTCATTTCTCCGAGTGTCCTGTTCCCTCGGTCCTCCTTCTGTGGCCCCTCAGCCGCTGCTCGTGCGTGACCTGCCCCTCTTCTTGCAGGCTGGAGTTAAGCTGGGGAAGCAAACGAAGGTGCTGTCCTTGCTTCTTATCTCCCTCCCTCCTGGACTGTGAGCCCCGCGTGCCCTCTCCGCGCTCAGGACTTGCTCTTGCAGTGCTGTTTTGGGGAGGTGGGAAGTCTCAGATTTCTATTAACCGAACTGGATTATAGCTGGCAGCTGTCATTTGGGGGAGAGCAGGAGGAGCATCTGTCCCTGCTCCCGCTGCGCCCGCAGCAAAGACGGGACTCGCACCTGACCGGGTTTCCCCACTTGCAACTTTCCTGGAAAATTTTGTCTGACCTTTGGTCACTTATCTGGGATTGGGAGAGCTGGGCAGCAGGGCTGGAGTCTGACCGGGCTGTTGGCTTCTGCGGGGTGGCCGGTCACCTCTCGTTCCCTCCCTGGGGCACGTGCCACCCTCTCCGGGCTTGCAGAAAACTTGCTGCAAACTCCTCCAGCGCCCCGGGGAACCTGTGCTCCTCGCCCTGCGTCTGCAAACCCCGAGGGGCTCTGATAAGAAACCCCGGCCGGGTGCGGCATGTGCTTTGGAAAAAACATACTTACAAGATGGGTTGCGATAGCTCCAAAGGTTTATTTGTCTGCTACGATTTATCAGGTAAGTGACGTGTGCGGCTTTCTGCACCCTGCCTACACCTGCTAGTGCAAGGAATGATTGAAGCAAGTCATCTCCCCGCTTCCTTAAACCCACCGGGGAGCTCAGGGGGCTTTTAGGATTTCTTGGCTGCTCCAGGGCAGGAAGATGCTTTGTTTTGTCCCTCTGATGAGTCCTGGCCCCAGCAGGGGTGCCCCTTGCCGTGGGGAGGGCTCCGAGCTGGGGGTGCAGCTTTCCCCCCATCCCAGAGGCTCAGAGATGCTCACGCTTCCAACGGGAGCGACCACGCTAACCCCGGGGGCCGCTATTTAAATATTAAAGGACGGAAACTTTTCAGTTTGAAGCCTGGGGAGCCGCTGCCCATCCGGCATCGCCCGGGCACAGCTCTCCCCGCTGCGGCAGCACCACGATGAGCAGCTGGAGGCGGTGGCAAAGCTGGGCTAACCTGGGGTGGCCGCAGAGCCGGAGCTCCTGCTGCTGCCCCGGGGAGCCCAGGATGGGGCCGGGGAGGTGGCAGGCGAGGGTCCGCGGCCAGGAAGCGACGTGTCCTCTGGGAAGAGCCAACGCACCTCAGCAGTGAGCAAAGCTGTCCTCGGTGGTGTCGCGAAGGTCCAGGCCCGCCACAGCCGGGGGATGGAGGCAGGTGAGGTTGTTGTAGGTGTAGACGGGGACGTGGGCATCGTCCCCCTCGGCCACGGACTGCACGAAGCGCGGGACCACCACGGGGTGCTGCAGGGAGAAGTCCCGCAGGCCCTTCAGGGAGCAGTTGCAGTGCCAGTTGTTGCCCCCCAGCCAGAGCTGCTCCAGGGCGAAGGAGGCACACAGGAAACCCACCGAGAAGGTCTCCAGCGAGTTGTTCCTCAGGCTGAGGTACCGCAGGTTGGCCAGGGGAGAGATGACAGTGTTGTCCAGCATCTCCAGCTGGTTATGGGAGAGGTCGAGCCAGAAGAGTCTCTGGAGCGGGCTGAAGGTGTCCTGGGAGATCTCCAGGAGCTGGTTGGAGGAAAGGAAGAGGTACTCCAGGTTGCTCAGACCCACGAAGAGCTGGGGCGAGAGGTGGCTCAGCCTGTTGTGCTTCAGGTCGAGCTCCAGGAGCTCATGCAGCTCACCGAAGCTTTGGTCTTCGATGACGGAGATGGCGTTGTGCTGCAAGAAGAGCCGCCGCAGGCTGGAGAGGCTGGAGAAGGTGTTTGCCCGGATCCTGCCAAGACAGCTGTGCTCCAGGTGGAGGCTGTGCAACTTGGTGACCCCCTTGAAGACGTAGTCAGGGAGCACCTTGATGCAGTTTGCAGACAAGTGCATCACGGCCACGTTATACAGCCCCAGGAATGCCCCAACCCTGATGTCTTGTAGCTGGTTGTTGTTGAGGCTGAGGACCTCCAGCTGGCCCAGCCCGTCGAAGGTCCTTTCTGCCAGGCTCCGGATCCTGTTGTGCCCTAGCTGCAGCTCCTCCAGGAACTGGAGGTCTTTGAAAGTCCTGGGCCTCAGGCTGACGATGGAGTTGGTGGACAAGCGTAGGACGTGCAGGCTCAAGAGGCCCAGAAACGTGTCCTCAAACAGCGAGACAAGCCGGTTGTGGGAGAGATCCAGCCACCGGAGGGACTTCATGCCCATGAAGGCACGGGGCGCGATGGCGTTGATCTGGTTGTGGTTCAGGTACAGCTTCTGTAGCTTCTGCAGCTTGACGAAGATGTTGATCTTGATGCCCTTGAGCGCGTTGCCGCTCAGGTCCAGCTCCTTCAGCTCGGTCAGGCTGCAGAAGAGCTGGTGCTGGAGGTAGGGGAGCTTGTTCCCAGCCAGGATCAGCTCCCTCAAGTTGGGCAAGTCATGGAAGACCTTGTCAGGCAGCACCACAAGCGAGTTCCAGCCCAGGTTCAGATACCAGAGGTTGGAGAGCCCAGCGAACAGCCCTTCCTCCACCTTACTGAAGTAGTTGTTGTTGAGGCTGAGGGAGACGAGGTTTTGGGTGTGCAGGAAGGTGTGGGGCGCCAAGTGCTTGAGGCGGTTGCGTTCAAGATGGAGGTGGTAGAGGCTCCGCAGCCCATGGAAGGCGTGCTGCTCCACGGCGGCCAGCTGGCTGCTCTGCAGGTCCAGAAAGTCCAGGGCCGAGAGGTTCCTGAAAGCGGCGGCCGGCAGCAGGGTGAAGTTATTGCCGTCCAGCCACAGGGCTTTGGCGTTGGGGGGGATGTCCTCGGGCAGGCGCGTCAGGTTGCGGGCGCTGCAGAAGACGTTGAGCTCCTCGCTGTAGTCGTCCAAGCTGCAGGCGCAGGGGCTGGGGCAGCGGGGGGGGTCTGCGTCCCCCAGTTCCTTCGGGCTGTCCCCCCCGGGGGGCTGGGAGGCGGTGGCCAGCAGCAGGGTCAAGGGGAGCAGGAGGGTGACCCCCGCTGCGGGACACGGAGGAAAGGGGACACTGTCAGTGCGGGGCCATGGCTGCCCCGCAGGACCCCCCCGTGCTGCCGGGGGGTGGCTGGAGGGGTCAGTCCCGGCCCATCGCACGCACTGAGCAGCTGCAGGAGGTTTGGGAGGCTGGAACTGCCCTTGGGAGAGGGTGCGGGATCGCCCCCCGCTCCTGGTGCAGCTCAGACCCCCTCGGATGCACAGACCCCCGAGATTCAGCCCTCTGCATTCCCTTCCCCTGGGGAAAGGCCAGCAGCGATGCCCCCGTCCCCTCTCCTCCTTCCTCCCCGGCTGCCCCCCATTAATTTGCTCTTCCTCAGAGCCGAGGGGTCTCGGGGTCGTGGCCCCTGCCCGTCCCTGCAGCCCCTGCCCAGGTTTGTGGGTGCCTGCGAGCACACCGGCTGCCACGGGGGCTCCCAAAAAGTCTCATGAGCGGTGGAGGAGGGGAGAAAAGCTAAGGGTGACTTGAGTGTGAAGCCCCAGCGGAGAGTTTTAGCGTCTCCCCCTGCCAACCCCCTGCCCTGCCCGTCCTTCCCGGGCTAGGTGAGCGCGCAGGCTCCCCTGCCTTACCTTTGCCTGCGCTCATGGTGGCGGGCAGGGCAGCGCTCGCTCTCCGGGGACCGACTGCGCAGGGATGGATGGAGCAACCACCTTGACGCCCGGCCAGCCGCCCGCCCGGCCAGGCTTAACCCCACCGCTGCTGGGACGGGACGCAGGCTCAGCCCCTGGGACAGCGTGGCCGGGGCGAGCATCCCCCGGGGATGGGCTCCTTGCTTCTTCCCCTGCTCCCCAGGTTTGTAACTGCCTTTATTGCGGCTTGGGGAGGGGGGAGAGGAGGAGATGCCTGGGAGAACAGGCTAGGGCGGGGGGGTGGTCCTGCCCAGAGATGGGGTTTGGGTGGGCAGTGAGCATAGAGGGATGGATGGAGCAGCCCCACGGCTGTGCCTGGGGGTTCTGAGCGGCAGCACCGGCCCTTCCCTGGGTGCCCACCCTGCTGGGGCTGCCCTGGGGTGAGCCCCGGCGTCGTGACCTGAGCAACACGTGCTGGGGCTCGCAGCATCCATACCGCGCTGGGGGCAGGGGGTTACTCGTGCCAGGAGATGGGCTGGAACGGCCGAGGCTTTATGGTGATGCGAGTGGGACAGGAGTTGGAAAATGGGGAAAAAGTTCTTCCCTGTGTGGCAGTAAAAGCCTCAGGGCTGAACCCGCAGACCCCTCGTGGGGGTACGTCAGCCTCGCGGGTGGGGATGGCGCTGGGAGCAGCACGTGCCGCTTGGCTCGGTGCTTTTGTGTGTGCCGCGGGGGAAGCAGAGAGCAAAGCCTGGGGCCCGCGGGCGAGCTGACGGCTGCGAGGGTCCCCTGCTCCTCCACCGGCCCCGTGTGGGATGATGGTGGGTGATGCTCCAGGGCTGGTGGATCGTACTTTCTGCCTGGCAGCTCATCAAAACCACCCTGGGGAGGCTGGTGACCCTGTCTTGTGTCCCAGGTCATTTCCCCACCGGTGTCCAACGTAGCTTCTGCAGAATCTTTTACCAGTTTCCAGGAAACCAAACCAAAAATATGTATATAAAAAGCCACTTCAGCTCAAGCGAGAGGAGCCCTATGGGCCAGCAGCTGCTGGATGGAGAAGCCATGGCTAACCCTTCCTGCGGTCCTGGTAGCCTTGTTCTTCCTTGAAGATGCCCCAAGACAGGGCTGGCACCGTTCACATCCATGGCTCCAGGAATGGGCATCCCCCACCAGTGCTGAAGTTCTTCCCAGTCCCAGTTCCCCCCCCCCGTGTGCCAGTCCCCGAGGTGGAGATGGAGCAGGGATGCTCTCCCCCACCAGCCTCATGCCATGGGCGGCTCGGTGGGAGCCTGGCATCTCCTCCCCAGGGCACAGCTCAGCTCTTCACCGCTTAACTCGGGCGGTTTTAAGCGGCCGAAGCAGGACCATGCCCACGGGAAGAGGCATCGGGGTGAGACAGCCAGGCTCCAGCCTTGCAACCCAACTTTCCCACAAGCACTGTTTTCTCCCTTTCTTTTTGGCACTGAATGGTGCTCTCCTCCCCCTCTATTTTAATCCTCTCTTCTGGGAAATTATAGATCAGAAGGGAGAAATGAGAAATGGAGACACACGCACCCACTAATAGGCGCTAAGCACATATTGACACAAGGTGTAATCAATCTGGAAGCTAAAAAGAGCTGAACCAGCATGGGCCAGCCAGCCAAAACCCACAAAACCTCTTTGGGAAGTTTAAACGAGCCCTACCTGCGGCTGGGAGCGGGTTTCTCCCTGCCTCCAACTGCCCTCTTCTAGGGAAAATATCAAACCAGCTGCGAAGGGAAAATAAAGAGGGTAGATAAGCAAATCCCTGCCCAGTGGGGGAAGAGCTAGACCCATCTCCACCTTTAAAGCTCCTTGAGGTCCTCTCCTCCAGACACGTCCCACTGCCGCCTGCAGCAGGGGATGCTCAGACCCCATGGCACGGTTGGTCCCTCCAGTATCCCCGTGAGCCCGTCCCCTTTGCCAGGACCTGGCGCCTGCCCGCTGTACTGCAGCACTGTAACTGCCATGGGGACTTCATTTTGGGTCCCCTCCACAGATGTTCTCCTCCCACCCTGGCCCCGGCCAGAGCAGACCTCCCCAGCTGATCCCCCCCCATCATTTCAGCTCCGGCAGCTAATCTCCCTGGCTGGGACCAAAGTCTGAGCTGTCCCACCTGGTTGCCATGGAGAAGGCTGTAATGGTATTGGGAAAAGCAGTGAAATCATAAAAAAAGAGAAAAAAAAAAAGCTTTT
Source organism: Balearica regulorum gibbericeps (assembly GCF_011004875.1). Taxonomy (NCBI): domain Eukaryota; kingdom Metazoa; phylum Chordata; class Aves; order Gruiformes; family Gruidae; genus Balearica; species Balearica regulorum. The sequence goes on from NC_046198.1 coordinate 1,745,896, forward strand.
AAACCTATTTCAGGAATCATTACCTTCCCCAGCAGCGCTCCCGTGCCCGCAGGTCCCTCCCCAGGGAGCTGCCCCGTCCCTTCCTGTGGGTAAATGCCACCAGCCGTCCCTGCTCCCCGTTCTGTAGCTGGCCGAACCACAGAGGGACCGGTGCTGGTGGCCCTGACCGGTCTGCCGGAGCTGGGGAGGCTGGTGGGACCCTGGTGGGACCCTGGGAGCTCCCTGGTCCATCCCCCCACCCAGGGTGAGTGGCCCGGGGTGGCCTCTGGGTACCGGCAGGGACGGCACCGACCTGGCTTGGGCCTTGGGATGTGACACGAGTGGTGGTGTCACAGCTGAGTTAGGAAGCATTTTTAGCAAATCTTGCCAAATGTCCCCGTCTAAAGGAGAGCATCCTGTATTGCCAGGGCAACCAGTGCTGCTGCTCCTCATCCTGAACCAAGAACATCTGAGCCTGCTGCTGCTGCCCGAGAGAGCCAGGACAGGTGACACCGGCATTCCAGAGCTTGTGCCGCTCTCTTGGGAACACCTGCAGGGACCAAGCTCCCTCCTGGAGAGACCCTCCCGGCAGAGATGGGCTTTGCCTGGTGCTCGCTCACCAGCCCTCGCACAGCTCCGCTCACACCGGGGCTGCGGGCTCGCCCAGCCAGCGAAAGGGTCCGAGCATCGCCTTACCGTCCCTCTCGCCCTCGACCAGCGTCCAGCCTCCAAACTGAAAACTTCCAGCCCCTGCCCCCGGGTAAAAGGTGCCAGCACCGAAAGGTGTTTCTGGCCTGAAATTTCTGCCCACGTTTGCCATCATCCTGCCCCCCATCTATTGCACTATATCAAAATTCTGAATTACTCAATATGGGGACCTGGCAGTGGTGGCAAAAGATTTTGGCAGCTGCTGGCAAATGTCCCCATCAGCATCTACGGTGGCTCTTGAGGATGCTAATTACCACGCCGGTGTTCCGCGTGGCCATGTAAAACTGGGTCATCCCCACCAGCCTCGCTGGGCTGGTTGGACCGGGGGAGGCAAGGACATCCCCGAGCCATGACTCAGGGATGCCAGGGCCATTGCTGCAGTCACGGGTGGGAAATATCCCAAACCCCAAGTTTTGGGGGGGGGGAAAGGAGTCTCTGGGAGTGGGGGGGGGGTCGGAGGCACAGGGGGACAGGGAACTGCAGGAGACCCTGTCCCAGCAGTGGGTGACGGAGGGAGCAGCCTGGTCCTCAGGGCACCCCCAGGGTGGGATGGGGTGGGAGCGTGGCAGAGGGGCCGCTCGCCTCCTGCCTGAGGTTGCACGGCCACAGCCCCCTGCGCTGCCTGCTGCCAGGCTCTCCCTGCCTGCTGCCAGGCTCTCCCCCCCTGCCTGCTGCCAGGCTCTCCCCCCCTGCCTGCTGCCAGGCTCTCCCCTCCCTGCCTGCTGCCAGGCTCTCCCTGCCTGCTGCCAGGCTCTCCCCCCCCCGCCTGCTGCCAGGCTCTCCCCTCCCTGCCTGCTGCCAGGCTCTCCCTGCCTGCCCCGTCCCAGCCCTCCTCAGCCCTGTGGGGCAGCACCTGGAGATGCTGGGGGGTGACAGATGGGACATGAGCCAGGAACGGGCACCTGCACCCCAAGAAACCCATCGCCTCCTCAGGCTGCAGCACAAGCAGCGTGTTCAGCAGGCGGAGGGGGGTGATTGTCCCCCTCTACTCTCGTGGGACCCCCCTGGAGCACACGTCCAGCTCTGGGGACCCAGCACGGGGCAGACCCGGACCTGTTGGGATGGGTCCAGAGGGGACCCCAGAAATGGTCGGGGGGCTGGAAGAACCTCTCCTGGGAGAGCTGGGGTTGTCCAGCCCGGAGAAGACCTTCCCGCAGCCTGTCGACATATAAGGGGGCTTCCAAGGAGGACGGAGGGAGGCTTTTCGCCAGGATCTGTCGCGACAGGAGAAGGAGGGACAGTTCCAAACTGGGAGCGGGTGGGTTTAGATCCGGTACCGGGAAGGACCGCGCGGCGGTGGGGGCGGTGAGCCGTGCGGGAAGGCTGCCCCGAGGAGCTGGGGGGGCCCCGAGGAGCTGGGGGGGCCCCCGAGGAGCTGGGGGGGCCCCGAGGAGCTGGGGGGCCCCGAGGAGCTGGGGGGGCCTGAGGAGCGGGGGGGGGCCTGAGGAGCTGGGGGGGACCCCGAGGAGCTGGGGGGGCCCCTGAGGAGCTGGGGGGGACCCCGAGGAGCTGGGGGGGCCCCGAGGAGCTGGGGGGGCCTGAGGAGCTGGGGGGGACCCTGAGGAGCTGGGGGGACCCCGAGGAGCTGGGGGGGGCCTGAGGAGCTGGGGGGGACCCCGAGGAGCTGGGGGGGCCCCTGAGGAGCTGGGGGGGACCCCGAGGAGCTGGGGGGGCCTGAGGACCTGGGGGGGCCTGAGGAGCTGGGGGGGGCCCTGAGGACCTGGGGGGGCCCTGAGGAGCTGGGGGGGCCGGGGCTGGAGCCGCCAGGCCCAGCGGGGGGGTGTCACGGCCTCCCGCCGCCAGGGGGCGCTGCCGCTCCGCCGGCCTCACCCGGAAGCGGCCGCGCCCGTTGCCCTGGAAACGGTACGCGACGGTACTTGACTAGGCCCGGCCCGCGGCACCGGCCGCCTCCTCCGCAGAGCTGGGGGGGGGGGGGGGACGCGGCTGCGCCGCCCGCCGCTCCCCTCCCCCTGCGGCCGGGTTTCACCCCAGAGGCCTCACCCCGACGCCCGGTGCCGCCCCGGGAGGGGTCGCGCAGGCCTCGGCCCGCGGCAGCTCCTCGCAGCCGTTGCGGCCTGGGCCCACCGCGGGCTGCTCCCGCGACACCGGGCAGTCCTGGCAGCAGGGTGCTCCGCTGGCTGCCCGGGACGGGGGTTTGCTAGATCCAGGAGCGGATGCAAATTCATTTTACTGGTGCTGGAAGCCAGACAGAGCCCGTTGCAGCATTAAGGCTGTGCTGGGCCCTGCCGAAGCGGTGGCTGTTCCCTCTGCTCCCCTCCAGGCTCGCCATGAGGGCCGGGGCGCTGGCAGAGCGAGGCGTGTGTCCCCGCCAAAAGGCTGCCCGGGCTGGCTGGTGCTGGAGGAGAGGTGAAAATAAGCTGCGTGCTTGAAATTTTCAACCGGTTTCCTCTTGAGCTGCTGTGGATTTGGGGAGCGTTTTCACATCCTAGAGCTGCGTCATGGCGGGGAGTTTCATCCCTCGGAGCTTGCCGGCCATCCAGCCACCACAGCTGTGCTAAAAGTGTACTTGACAAGCAGAGTGAACAAAAACCTCAGTACAGAATTGGCCTTGCAGCTCTTAGTGGGGGTTAACAAAACAAGTGCTTCTTGTTTGGTTTCACTCTGGAGCAGCGATGGAGATTTTGGGCTGCTACGACACCCTGAAACCTCGCTCCTCTGCCTGATTCTGCTATCTGTGGTGTCGGCCAGGACAAAATTTGCTTCATATTTCCAAACCACAGGAAAAGTGCTCACTGCTGTTCCTGGTGCTGCTACAGCACCTGCCACAAAGGTGGTTTTTGCCTGGGTCTCCCAGGCACTGCAGGAGCAAAAATAACACTGTATATGTATATATTAATGAGTCTTATATTGCCTTCTGCCAGGTGAAACGGACACCCCCGCGGCTCGGGGAGCGCCCAGCTTTGCCGACGTGCTGGGGTGGGATATTCACCCGCCTGAACCGAGTGCCTCGGGGCCCGGGGATGCCGGGGCTGTCTGGGGCAGTGGTGTGAGCCAGCCCTGGGCCGGGAGCGCCTGTCCTCGGGGGCCTGCGTGGGGCTGGGAGCCGGCATGTGCCTGGAGAGCGGAGCTGTGGCTCGGCTCCTTCGTGTGCCGGAGCACCCGCCGGAGACTTCCAAGCCCCCACCGGTGCTGTGGGCGGTGTGTGAATTTGGCTTTCTGCTCGGCAGTGGGTGTGAAGAGACTGTGAATTCTCATCAGCGCTTCATTACCTTAATAAAATTACTTCAGGTCTGTTCAGTTCTCTTGCAGAAAAATAAGACATAATTGCATGTTTCGTTAGCTTCTCCTTCCCCCGAGCCCCAAAAGAGCTCACCCCCTGGGTCTCGCTTCCATGGCCATTCGTGAAATCCACATCAAGGGGCTACGGGATCTTCTCTGAGAGCCTGGGCCAGGTGAGGAGCTGGGAAACTCTGCTCAGCACCGAGCTTCTAGCAGGATGGCCCCTCTCCCATCCCCTTAGCTTTGACAGATACTAAGAAGTTGTTCAGCGCTACCGTCTTTTTGAACGTTATATTGTCAAAGCTTTTTCTTCTGTAAGAGATAAGTTCTTACCTAAACGCACCCGCTCAACAGAAATAGCAGTGATAATATGCCTGAAATGAGGAGATTAAGAACTGGCGTTTGTTTTACCCCATGGCTGCTGTTCACCAAGGTCTTGCAGCATTGTCCACCACGCCTTACGCTCTCCGTTACCCTCGTTCTTACGTCAGAGACTCTGTTCGAGTACTTTTAGCTTTGCACGCACTGGGGGAGTTGTCCCGTTCAGGCCTGGATGGTCACCGGGTGGAGTCAGCGGCTGTGTGTAGACCAGCACAATCCAGATGTAGCACTCTCTGGGCTAATCAGACTTTGTTTCGGTGTGTTTTGCTTTAAAACTTGTATTTTTCCACGTAGCATCTCTGATGCAACGGGATAAATTGGGGAAGGGCTTTCCTGTCACCAGCTGTGGCTTGGTCAGAGGTCAAGACCCTGGTGCCTGTTGGATGGTTCGTTGATACAGGGACTGGAGAGATCAAGAGAAAATTGCCTGGAATTAAGTTGATATTAGATGCTACTGGATGGTCTTGGAGCAGAATGTTGGATTAATGGATTAATTAATGGGTTAATCAGATCTTAAAGTCTCTAAAGATCCCTGCAACAGAGGTGGAGGCCACCCCTACAGCCAGGTTTTGGGAACGGTCCATAATAGAGATGGAGTGGTACCTCCTAGCTAGCAATATTGCTTCACTGGGGGTGTCTGCTAAGCTTCTTGTTTCAGGAACACAGAAACCTCCTGAGAAATGTAATTTCTTTTCCTGGGGTGGCTGTAATAATTGGCTCCACCTTAAAATCAAGGTGGATGCTGCACCCACTGGTAACCAAAGTTGTTAGCAACATTGCCTGTGCCCTTCCTCGGGGGGGAAAAGTTGCTGCCATAGAGATCCTTAGATCCTTCCTTTGCTCTTCAGCCACTGCCCGCCTGATATTGTGCAAAGATCCCGGACTCCAGGTGCATGGATTTTGCAGAGCACGAGAACGTAAGTACTCTGACAGAGCACGTGCAGCATCTTGCTAACGAATACGTAAGTATGACAGACTGCAGCCCCTTCCCGGGTCGTGGAACCAGCGCTCTGGAAACGAAATCCTAATTGCAGGGGGGGAAACAGCAGCTGAAAATCCCATCTACAATCTGTTCAGGCTCTGCAAAACTGGATGAGCCGTGCTCTTCCACCGGCACTGCGGTGAGAGAGGAGGGCTCTGTGGGCTGGCACCCGCTGTCGGGGCTGTGGTGTGTCTCTAGGTGCAGGATAGGAGCGAGAGGCTGTACCAGCTTGGAGACCTGCAGGAGAGGATGGAGAAGCTGGCTGGCTCCAAAACAGATTTGTCAGCCAAAGTGGTCTTCAGTGAAGAGGAAAGACTGAAGGTAAAACAAATATTTTAGGAGTTAGAGAAAACTGAGCCATGAAGCCGTATGAGGCTGGTAGATCTGGAATGGAAAATCTGGTGGGAAATGTTGGGGCCTCTTTCTAGAGGGGTGTGTGTTGTGCTCACATCCCCTGGTGTGACCTGCTGAAACAGTGTGTTGGCCTCAGAATCAGCCCATGGCCTTTAGAATGTCCTTTCTCTCTCCTAGATTTCCAAAGACCTTGTTGATCTGCAGATCAAGACAAACAAAATGAAGGAGCAGTATGAGACGGAGAACTTTGAACTGAAAAATATGGTATCCAAAAGTTTGAAGTAGAGTTGATTCAGCTCTGCCAATACCTTTATCCAGAACCGCAGTTCGTTACGCATCCGTCTTTGCTTTGCTTGGTGTATTCTCCTGGCTTTAACTAGAGCAATGAATCCCTCCCGATTCCCCAGATACCATAAAACTCATGTGAAACTCATCTCTCTTTAAGTCATCGTGTGCCAGAACCAGTTTGGCCAAATAAATGCCCTGTGATTGCTGCTGGTCTCTGCCACAGTCTAATTCTGCTGCCTCCTCACTGCAGATCCTGGCCCTGGAGAACCGTGTGCTGGAGCTGGAGCTCTGCAGCGAGAAAGTCACTGGGGAGCGAGATGCCTTACGGGAACGCCTGCATGCTCTGGAGAGCAGTCGGAAGGAGCTGGCGGATGAGTACATCATTCTGAAAAGCAATTACCTCGCCCTAGGCAAAGAACTGGAGCAGGAGGTGAGACAGGCTCCATCTCCCAGTTACCTGATCTCCAGACAGCTTGGTTGGCTTTGGGTTACGTATCCACGTCACAGCTCGGGTCAGCTGTGAGACAGCGTAGCTTGGGCGCAGTTATTTTGCTTTTGGGGCCCAGGAATTTCCTGAAACGTGGTCACCTTCTAGCAGGGCTCGCAGAACCTGCTCTGCTCAGCAGGGACGGTGCTGAGCCCACGCTGTCCCGTGTGCTCTGCTCTTCTGGGCACGCCGCTGTCAGAGTCTCTCTCTTTTTACGCCACCCCGGATCCCCCTCGCTAGCAGTAACGAGGAGGTCACTGCGGGGCTGGTCCGAGTGCCCGTTGCGGGTCCCTCGCGACCGCCAGCACGCTTTGTTTCCCTTTTGTTTCTGCACGGCTTGCGCAGGCTGCACGTGAACTGAGTGTAGTCGCTCTCATTTCGTGTGCTGGCGGGAAGGGGCCTGGAAGTTTTTGAGGTCGACAAGTTTATAGAAACGCTTGAACGTAAGCAAGTTTCTGATTGTCCCTTAAAATATAGTGAATTTCCTGGTGACTCTTAGCTTAGCGATTATTAGCTAAAGTCTTTTGGACCCAGATTTGTGTATTTCTTTGGCAAGAAGAGCTATTTCAATAGACCTTCCTCTCTTCCCTCCCTCTCCTCCCTCCCACTTCTTCTTTTTGAATTGGTTCAGATGACTGACACCCTCCAGCCTCCCTCCCCCGGCAGATAGTTCAGCTGGTTCAGCCAAATGACCTGGTTTACCGTGCCGGCCCTGCACAGAGCTGTGATGGGAAAATGTGGGGCTGGTTTAGGCAGTGTCCCGACTCTCTTTACTGTGACCATCCATCTGCAGAGCTCCGGTAGAGGAGGAGACGAGGTCGTGATCATCCTGTTGCAAATAAGTGAGTTAGTAACTCTTGTGAAGCTATCATTTACCTGCCGTAAGCTGAAAAACGGAAATTTCTTTACTAGGAGGCAAGCTCAGCTGCTTGCAGGGGTGTGAAGCCACCCCATCATCCTGCCGGAGCATGAGGCAGAGCGCGTGCAGCTGACTGTCAGCAAGGCAGCACGCTGCTGAGACACGCTACCGCCAGGCAGCGGAGGAACAGCTCGGTGTTCAGCAATCTTTGGTGCTTCTTGTCCCCAAGGGGGTGCAATATGTTTGTCAAAAATCGGATTTTCAGGTGGTTGACATCTCTTAAATGATGGGTTTAGCAGGTTGGTGGTAATAACGCCCTGTTTTCGCATGGATCCTGGAATCTTTCAGGGAGTGAAAGCACGTGGATTCAGTTACATGCCTGGATAGCATCCTGAAGAAGCGGAGCAGGGTCCAGAAGCCAAAGGCGAACTCCTTGGTTGTAATTCACAGGCTGAGGATTTATTTTACCCTTGTTTCTTGGCTCTGACTACCCAATATCCTTGCCTGAAGCAAGAGAGGCTCCAACTTGGCAGGTTGGGACTTGTCACGGCATGGGCCTCTTGCTCATTATTTTTCCAGTGTGGCCTTTCCCAAAGGAAACGGGAAAAGCAGCCTGCGGTTCTGCCCCCTCCCCTTCCCCGGCGCTCTTCTGGGGAGACAATGAACCTTTTACACATTCCCAATTACAAGTGCTACTTGTGACCTTGCCAATATGTTGTCATGGCTGCTTGGCGCAGAAGCAGCTCGGCAAGCTCATTCACGGTCCCTTGTACGGGAACAGTTAGAGCCTCTGAATTGTCACGGCCCCCATTGTACGGCTCGATTCACACATCGCCCCGTGTCTGTCCCAGGCGAAGGAGCGCGGCGGAGCTGGCCTTGCCTGTCCCTGGGGAAGTGCCTTCCAGAAGATGCCAGTCACTTTGTGCCTGTTTTCTAACTCGCTGTAAATTCTTCCTTTTCAAGACTCTGACCTTTCCTCGACTCTTCGTTTCCTCCTCCTCTTTTGTTCGGCAGGCTTAACGCCGTCTGCATCGGCGGTACAAAGTGAGGCAGTCAGAGGGAACCCAAATGCCTGCGAACCGGTTCCACGCCGGGGTTTTCCCTGGAGCCGGGCCAGGCTTGGGAGCTCAGGGGAGGCAGCGAAGCCCGTCGCAAACCTGGGCCCGGCTCTTTCTTTCGCTAAGCTGGTACTTCTGCGCCTGTGTGACCCCCTCTGATCAAATTGTCAGGGCTGACAGCTGCAGATGGATCGTTTTCGGTTGGAGAACAAGCAGCCTGTCTCTGCGTAGCTGTCAGTTTTCACAGCTGTATATCTCACCTCTTTGTCAGCCTCTTTTCTCCTCTCCTCTCTCCCTCAGCCCACCCTGTGCTATCTTTTGATAAGCTATTCTCTCCACGGATGACTCAGATGACCTCTGCCTCCCATCCTCCCGATTCACTGCCATGGTAACAATTACTCAAGCTTGTCCCCAGTCATAAACCCCATCAAAGCTTTGTTATCTACATAGAAACCCTCCCGTGAGACATGAATTCCCCCAGTGTTCCTTCCAGATCACCTGTAACAGAGCCTTTCTCATTCAGATCCTCTTTATCTTTTGGAAATGTGTCACTTCGGCACCGGCACCGCTTTGAATCTCGCTGCCTACACGGTGCTGTGGGCTGGCTGCTGCGGGAGGGATGCATTCAAACAAAACTGGAATTAGCTGGGTGGCGTCAGCCTAGATGGATGGAGATTTGGCCCTTCTCTTACATGATGGAGTCCAGCACTGTTCAAAGCCATCGGACGGGGAAAGACGTGCCTGAAGTGTCGGGAAGCTGTGCGGAGGGTACGGGGTTGGAGCGGGGAGGGAGGCTGGAGGTCAGGACGGAGAGGAGGTGGCGGAGCTGTGCCCGGGGCTGGGCCGGCACCGGGAGCTGTATCTGAATGCGAGAGCGAGATGGGCAGAGGGAGTAAGGTTACACGTGAATAATCCTGACGCCTGGCGATGACACTTACCCTGCATTTCCATGAGAATTAGAAAATCACTGATTTCTTTTTAGTTCTCTCTCATATGTCCAAAGAAAACTTGCTTTTAGGAGGGGACATGAGTGCCTGCCTTGTGTACACACCAAGAGCAGCGGGTATGTGCTGAACAGACAGCGTGTGGAGCCGGAGAGGCAGGATTTCAGAAGCTCTTTCCTTCTTGTTTGACCTGGCAGGTCATGAAGAATGAAGAGCTCAGCCTAGAGCTGCTCAACCTGGCCAATGCCAGGAGCACCCTTCCCCGCACAGAGAGCAACCGCGTCCCCGCCATGGCCGATGAAGCCTCTGCCGAGCTGGAAAGAGTGCGAGCAATGGTGCGCCGTCTCTCGGCTCGGAAGGTGAAGGTAAGGACCTCCGTGCCCTGTCACTAGCTCTTTGGAGAACAGGGATCTAACAGGCACCTTCTTCTGTCTCTTACTAAAACCAGCCAGAAGATGTAGTTGCATCTGAACACGAGCGGCAAATGCTGGAGAGAAACGTGAGTGTGTGGGGGTCTGCTGCTGGATCCTTGGGGAAGCAGAGGGGAAATTTATTCAGAGTGTGGCTGGCACCTCCTGGTGCTAACTTGAATTTTGCGGATGAGCTGACGCCTGGATTTCTTTTAAAAAATTTTTAAGCTGCGCAGTTGAGAAATGAGACTAAAATAACTCCAGATCTCGTGCAGGCAAACACTGAGAGAGGGCAGCTGTGGTTCCCTCCGTCAGTGCCCCCGGGTGAACAGAGGCAGTAGTTTAGAAGGCAACAAGTGCAGAGGACACTTGCTTATTTTCTCCTTTCCAATACTTGAGAAAGATGGGGGTGATAAAGCACCCAAAACTGAGAGCAGAGATGCTCCCTGCCTCCTTCCCATCTGCAGCCCAGGCGATACCAGCTTGGGCTCCTGCTGGGAATCTGACTCTCAGAGCAAGACTCTCCCTTGGGGGAACAACACGTGTACGCCTCCGCGTGCCCTGTCTCCAGAGCACGCACCGCTTCCGGTGTGCTACAGTCACTCCCAGTTAAACCTGTCCTTTCCCCAGTATGCCACTGGTCAGTTCGACTGGTGGTCAGTGGGAGGCTCTCCTCACTTCCTCCCCGGTCACGAATCCCTCTTAGCTCAGTCCTCTGTCTCATCTTCCTCTTCGTTTGTCCCTCAGTTGCTTGGAAACCAGGATCACATAAAAGCGGAGCTTGAAAAACTGAAGAAAACCTATGATTCGCAGCAGCAGAAGCTGGAAGAGAGAGTGTGAGTGTTCGAGGGCACGTCCTTCTGTTTGGCTGGGCATTTATGGAGCTCGTTGCAGCTGAATTTCATCCTTGGGATCAGGAGAGGAGGCAGCCTGCCTTCGGTGGGGTACAGGGTGGAAAATGACGGCTCACCCTTGGAGCAAGTGAGGCCTGGAAGCCAAAACTGATGTTTTCAAGGCTCTTAAGAGGGTCAGACATCTGCTTAAAAGTCAGTGGTGTTTAGGTACCCGACTGGCCTATGCACCTCTGAAAATCCACCTTCTGTGACACACACGGCAAATGTGTGGCAGCCCAGAGATGGACCCAGCCCTAGCCCTCACCCCCCCAGGCTGGGCTGGGGTCGGTGTCCCAGCAAAGGGGTGCTGGAGACCTAGGCCCTCTGCCTAGGGAGTTCCTTTGCCTTTGGCTGGGAGATGGGGGGCTGGCAGCTGCTGCTGAGAGATTTCTGTCATCCCAGAGTGATTTCCTTCTCAAAGCTGGCTGTATTGGACCTACAGAGAAGTTTGGGGGTTTAAAATAAACGCACCTTCTTCCTGTGTGCCCAGGATCGCAATGGGGAAGGAGCTGCAGGAGGCGAGGGGAGCGATTGGGGACACCCAGCACAAGCTGGCACAGCAGTCAGCGGTAAGGCCAGGCTCTCTTTCAGCCGCCGGCACCCAGGACTGCCCCCGCTCATCCGCTCCTCCTGGGTGCCATGTGCTTCTCCTGGAGCTAGCAGGGGGTGGATGTCTTGCATTAAGGTGCTCCGACACGTTTTCCTCTCCAGGGAGTTTGTCATATCAAGGTAATTCTCCCTGCGCTGTTTCCTTCTCCAGGGGTGCGATGTACGTGGTGGAAGGTGCTGCTTGCCACAGGTGGTGGGAGGAATTTTATTCGCTGATATTTAGAAAGGGCTGGTGAAATCACTGGGGGGGGAGGGATTGCAAATGACAGGAGGTAGCAGGGGAATAGAGACTATAAACATTTTCTGTGGGCTCCTGTGAAAACCCAGGACCTTCCCAGCTCTAGTGAAGCTGAATACCTGGAAATGAAGTCCCGCATCTCTTATGGAGCTTCTTAGTGCCCCTGGCTTGGCCGGAGGACGAGGGCAGCAGCGCCTGTGTTTGCTGTGCCTAGGTGCTGCTCACCTCCCAGAGCCAGCTCCAAGAGGTGGAGGCAGAGAATTCCCGGCTGCAGCTCCGACTGAAGGAGCTGAACGAGGAATATCGCTCCCGGCTCGCTCAGTACATCAAGGATGTGGCGGTGGGTACCCCCAGCCCTCTCCTGGCCTGGGGAGGTCTCTCCGTGCTGGCTGCCGACTTCTTGTAGGCTGCTGCTGTTTCTCCTCCTTGCTGGGCTGCCGAGCAGGCGGTGGGGCTTGGGGAGCCACGCTTGCAGCTGGAAGGGGGCTCTGTGCCCTCAGCTTGGCCTGGCAGAGGAGATGCTGGCCCCCCTCCTCGCCCAGATTTCCTGTATGGCCACACTAAAGGGTCCGTGAGTTTCCGCCGGGACTTTCTTCCTTGGTCAGATTACTTGGATTGAAAGATCTCCTTATTTACAATGGCTGCCTTCCAGTTGGCTTGTAATCTCCATTGCCCTGACAACTTCCCTCGGCAGGCCGGGCGATGCCACTTCTGGCTTTGTCGCCGCCTCCACGGTGACTCTGCTGCTGTCCCGGCAGGGAGCTCTGCCAGCCTCCGTGGTCGGCTACAGAGCCGGGTAACGCCGGTGCCTGGGACCTGCTCTGGGAACAAGCACCTCTGACGTAGAGTAGAGCTCGCAGAGCGTGGTGAGGACTCGGCACAAGGCAGGCGTTTCGGGGAGGTTCAGGCGCGGATACCTGATTATATTGATTATATTGATTATATTGAGCCATGAGACTGGGAAGAAATCTCTTTCTACCCCCTCAGATAGCAGTAAGCAGGTTTTGGCAAGAGCTTCTGTGCTGGGAGAAGGCTGGTACTGAAGAACACAGTGTGGTGACGGATCAGGAGACTAAGCAAAGCAATTTTTACTATTAGGAATAGTTTAATTTCTAACAGAGCGATGTTGAAGCATCTCCTAACTAGCTAAGAGAGTAGGGCACGGTGGAAAGAATATGAGGCTAGAGACAGTAAGTCCTGACACCAACTTGTGTTTCCCTAGGCAGGTCACTGATACAGTACAGATGCCTTCTCTGTCTTGAAGGGGCATGAAGGAAGATAATCAGTCTTTCCTGCTCTTAGGAAATGGAAGATATTCCGTATTCTCTGTGCTGTTAGCACAACTACGCCTGGACCTTCGCTGTGGGAAATGGGTTATGCGCCTCAGGGAATGACTTGATCACCTCGATTTCTTTCTCCGTATGTTTAAAGGACTACATGGACAGCAAATCCAGCAACGTAACGGGGCCTAGCAAAGCCCCAGCTGATCATGCTGACATGAAACGCTTTGTGGACAGCATGCTGAAGGAGATCAGGGCTTCCTACAAGTCTCGGGAAGAGCAGCTAGCTGGAGCGGCACGTGGCTACAAGAAGCGCATGAAGAACTTGGTCAAGAAGCACGAGAACCTGCTGATTGCGTACGGGTAGGGTTAAGCCAGGGTCTGGGCTACCTCTGTTTCTTCAGCTTATTGCTAAGGACCGAGCGGAAGTACCCCATAGCACCCAGTCCCCTGGCTGAGAGGGAGGCAAACGGGGCTCCCGGGTGGAGCGGAGGATCTGGAGTGCATGTTTATCTCCCTGCTCTTCACAAGCCAGGAGCAAGGAGTCTCCAGCTACACATCAGAGTGCTCTGGACACCCTGCTTTGCGCATATGTTTCTCCTGTGTAAAATTTAGGGTGACAGATTGATTCCACGTTGGATGGTGTGGCAATGCAGAGGTACCACAAATAACTCCTTTCTCCCAGCTCGTCCCTGCAGTGCTCTCAGCTCTGCTCCACAGCTCTCTCAGCAGCTTGGGCTGTGGGAAGCAGCAGAAATTCTTGTGGCATAAAAGCCACAAATAGCTCCAGGACAAGCTCCCCTCAGAAACACTCCCAGGAATATCATGCATACTGCTGGGCTCTCCCACTTAGCCTTTGCAGGTGGACTGGCTCTCGGTGGCCAGAAGCCAGCAGGTCCCAAGCGAACGGTACCTCCAGCAGCAGCAGAAATGCTCGGTGGTGTTACCTAACCAAAGCTACCAGGGACAAAACCCCTCTGGCATGTTACAGGCTCCAGCGAGAACAGATCCGGTCCTTGGGCAGCAGCAATACGGATTGCGGCCCTGCCGAGCTCCACTTTTCCATCACAGACCCAGAGCTGCTGACAAACACAACCCGGGAGCTAAACCGTCTGCGGGAGGAGAAAGCAAAACTGGAGATGCAGTTACATGAATTGCAGAAGGTGGTGGCTGGGCTGCTGGCTGGCTGTGGGGGTGAAACCGGGGGGCGGTGGGGAGAGTCTCGCAGGCAATAGGTCCGGCCCCTTCCTTAGGCGTTCCCTGAGGGTTTGTGGTATCGCCGTGGCATGGGAGATTTTGAGAAGAGATGGGATGTCCAAGCAGACCTCTCATTGCTTCAACCCTGCTGCGTAGGGGCGAGTTACAGTTAGATCCAGGAGGCCGGGCAGCCCCATAGATTGGGGTCGCTGAGCTCTGGGAGGGCTGAGGAGTAGCAGATGCTATGGGAGAGCTGCCAGGCCAGCAGACTCGCTCCCTGCTGAAAGCAGCAGCGAGTAAGGGAGGATTCATGCCTTCACCTAGCATGAATAGCTAACTGAGCAGGAGACCGCACTCAGAAACACACCAGTCAGCTCCCGTCCTCCCACTGGATCTGCCTGGGCAGAGATTTGTGCAAGATGCACTTATTTAAAAATTCAGAGGATAGGAGACCTAAACCTTCAGATTGTCCTGCACATCATTTCCTTGCCAGGGCACTGGTGGCTGCTAGAGCGCTAGGATATGCTCTGCCACTGTGGTGGGATCGCAATGGTTTAATGCTTACAGGAATACTGTTCTTCCTTTGCCTTCAGAAAAGACGTAAAGAAACCTCTGGCTTTCTGCTGTCCCCTGAGCAGTAAGTGCTGTTTGTTTCTCGGGATATTTGTAATTATGAATTCTCCCTCCCGTGAGGATTGAGGAGCATTTTTCTGCTTTACTTGGAGCCAGTAATAAATAGGGAGAAAGTGAGCTGATAGGGACTCATTCGAGAAGAAAAGCCAGCTGTCGTCTCAGTGCAGCGCTTCCTGCGGTGAAATGAGTTGGTCATTTGGGCCTTGATCCAAGAAAGCTCTTAAGCACATGTTTGATTTAATCATGTTTTTAGTCTCGCTGATCTCTTTAGAAGCTGAAGTTTAGCATACGCCCGAGTGCTTTGGTGGATCACAACCTGAGAAAGGCAAGTGAAACGCCACCAGTTTGGGATGGTCTTGTTTCTCCTCCCTCCCAGAAGCTGGGCTGGAACCCTTAGGTGACCCTGCCTTCCTGATGTGCCCTTTATTGGCTTATTTTTGATGGGTCTCTTCCCCCTGTTCCATTATTCCGTTGAAACTCTTACCAACTATAGCTGCGGAGAGGTGGTACAAAACGTAGGAAAAATCTGAGCTGGGATTTTTCAGCCGTTTAAAATGTGGTAGCCTAGAAAACACGTCAGGTATTTCATTAACTGGATGCCAGCACTGCGGAGTCGGCCAGTGCCTGAGCCGCTGGGCTCCGGAGGAGTCCTCGGAGAAAAGCTTGAGCCTTAACCAGCCTCTGCCGTGCACTGAAAAGTACTAGTAGTCTTTGAATAGATGCGTTAAATGTGGCAGATTCACCGCAGGAGCAAGACACAGAAAGACCAGAACCTGAATTTTAGTGATGCATCTTGTTGTTAAGGTGTTTTGGGTTGGTTTTTTTTAGCTGCCACGAGACTCTGCACACTTGGCTTGCTTGCCATGTGCTGATGGGTTTATCCATGCTCTTACCGTGTTCCTCTTGCTAGAGACACCAAGCCCGGTGTTAGCGCAGCACTTCAGCTATACCTCCTGCTGCTTCTCCTCTTTATCAGTTGTGCGGCTTCACTGTTTATTGTTCTCTTCGCTTCTGCTCCCACGAAATCTCAGCCACGATTTCCCGTGTGCCTGGGCCGGGAGGTTGCAGCCACCAGAGGGAACTCTGGCAGTCGCAGCAGAGCCGCTCTTGAGCACAAAGCATTCCTCCCTCCATACAATCCAAGTTCCCCGAGCATCAGATGTGACCTGTTTTTTGCTTATTCAGACTGGGACAGAATAGGAAGAACTTTCCCACGGCTGGGCCGCACAGACAGCTCACCTATCGTGCTCGGCGACCAGCACAGGCTGGTTTATGCTCAGAAACATGAAAAGCGCCAGCGTTTGGCATTGATCGCTCTCTGTTTCCATCTAGTTCAGTCCTGCGGTGTCAGGTTAAGGACTCTTTCTGCATGGAGTCCTCTGATGTATGAGTGTTGATGTGAACTTGGAACAAACCCAGCCCTCGCAGCGGGGAATCCCAGGTTGGCAGAAGGGTTGTGACTCTCGTGCCTGGACACAGGGACGGGGCATCGGGAGAGAAAAAGGTTCAGAGCATTGGGGTTTATGGTCTGATGGACATGAGTTATGTCCAGCCCCTGAACAGAGCTGTGTGACCTGCGGATGGGCTGGATTTGAATGTCTGGGCATGAACGAAATCTGCTTCTCTCTCCTAGGCAGCTGGGTGAGGAGGGCTGGGCAGAGGTCAGGAAGCAGCTCCGGGAGTTCGCACGCACCACCCAGGTAAAGGTCTGGAACGGCCCGTCGGGGAAAAAAAAAAAAGCTTATCCCTTACCCACATGTCAAAGATGTGCTGCCCTGGGGCCAACGCCTGCTCCAGGCGGGAGCGGGGAAGCTTTCCACGGAGCCTGGCTTTGGCTTTGGCCTCGGCCCGCCTGGTGACACTGCCAGGTCCCCGGCCACTGGTGTATCGAGGCTGTGCTGTCGCTCCTACTGAAAGAAGTCCTTGCTGGAGTGTACTGACCCCTCCCTTGTTTCAGCACAAGCGTTCAGGCATCTGTATAACAAACCGGGACTGTATTCGACCTGGTTCAAGTCTAGTTTAAATCTGAATCAGCTTCCCAGTCTGGTTCCCCCCGAGCGCAAGGATATTTGCACCCTACTTGGGAATGGGGTGGCCCAGAGCTGGGAGGAGAGCTCTCTCCATCCGCAACGCTGCCCTGCAGCACCCACGAAACCGTGGTGATGCTTGCGTGGAGGGGGTTTGCCGTCCAGCAGTGGCGGCAGCAATAGGAGCTGCTGGGGAGAGGGGTTGGCGCGGGGATCCCTGCCACGCTGACTGCCGCACGCCGGGAAAGGGCTTTGCAAACGGAGCAGGGGTTCCGCTTTCTGCTGTAGACAAGGCTATAGACGTGTTACCAGTCGTGCCTTCCTCTGTCCACCCTTCTCCGGTCACGTAAAGCAAAACACCTAAATTTTGTCTGTCTTTGTGGCCAAAAGGTGCCGGAGCTGAGTGACGGGGAAGAGGTTGGTCTCGCCTAGCAGAGAGGGACTTCCCTCCCATCTCACGGAGCTCCCTGTTTTCTCCATGTTTCCTTGCCCCTCCAGGAGGATTTGGAGCAGGAGAGAAGCCAGCTGCTGACTCGGGCGGTCGTGGCAGAAGAGCAGGTGTCGGAGCTGCAGGAATACATAGATAAGCATCTTGCAAGGTGAGATGGTAGCATCCCCCTTCACGTGTTCTCTGCTTTGTGCTCCAAGTTTATCTCCCAGGCTAATTGTCAGTGACATCGCCATGCCCGCCACGCTGTCGGCGCCTGACCTCGCTGCTGCCTTCCCACTGATGGCTGATGTCCCGCAGCACGTCCAGCTGTGCGGCCAGCTGCCACTGTCCCTTGTTCCACAGGGGGGATGGCGCCCGGCCTGCCCTGCCGCAAGTCTCCTTCCCTGTGTGCTCACCCCTCCTTTGGAGGGAGCTAAGAGAGGGGTTGCCTAAAATCTAAAGCCTTCCGGCAGCCCCTCATCTAGGGTCCTCTCTCCTGGGCTCATGGCACCCCGAAGGAGAGGGAAGAGCTGCTCGGGCAAGGAAGGGTGAGAACAAGCAGGACGCATCTGTCAGAGCAATGGCCCAACTCCGCGCCTGCCGTAAGGCCCCAGCCAGCTTGGCTGTGAACTCGGGTCAGACTCGCAGGCTCGTTGCCGGTACCGTTACCTGGCAGAGCCGACAAACGCCTCTTCCTCGGGGAAAAAGGCCGCGGTTTTCTATCTGCTGGGGCTCAGATCCTGGCGTGGCCCAGTGCCCGGGCTGGCTGGGGTGAATTAACTGGCACCACACGTCCTTAGCACGCAGCAAACGCAAGAACACACAGCGTATGTTTAAATGGATCGCTCAGGATCGTGACTACACGGGCAATAATGGTGCTGCTTCCCCGTTGCAGGTACAAGCAGGAGATCCTCCGGCTGAGGAAGCCCACCGGCAGCGAGGTGCCACGCGCGCTCAGTGCCGGGGCGGCCGATACTCGCTGCCCAGAGCCAGAAGGGCCGTCAGCCACCAACCGTAGCTCTTCCCCCACGGCTCTGAGAAGCGGCACGATCACAGGAAAGAGCAGGATTTAAAAGGAAGGAGCTTTCTGTTGTGTGGGCTGGCCAGGGCGAGTATCCTTCCCCGGCTGAGAGCCGGGAGGCGCAGCAAGGGAAACCACGTGGGTGTTCTCTGTCTCAAATTAACAGTACTAAAAGGGGATGAGACAACTGCGTCTCATCTATCCTCTGACCCCTCAGCTGTAGGGAGAGCTCTGCTGTTCCCCGAGCACGTCGCACCTCGGGACACAGGGTCAGGTTCCCAGGCAGCTTTTTACTGCGGGGCTGCAGGGCCAGGTTCCCGTTCCTGCCTCCTAGGACACTGCGTAACCTGGGTCAGACCCAGGCTGGAGTCCAAGGACTAACTCCGCTCCTGCCTTTGCTCCCTTCTCAGCTTCTAAGAGATAAGGCCAGGGCTGGTTCAAGCTAAGCTTTGGTCTAAGAGGTTAGACAAGGTGGGTAAGCTGCTCTGTTATGGTGGGAAAACCTTTTTTTTCCTCTGTTTTTTAGTGGAAAAGGGAATGTTATGTAAGGTGAGCAGGGCCAAAGTGATCCTTCAGCGGGAGGTGAGCTGGACAAACTCCCTCCTGAGCCGCCTTCAAAGGGACGGCGGAGCAAAGCCCGAGGCCGGGAGCGGCAGCTGCTCTGGCTCCAGGAGCACCCTGCGGCTCAAAGGCAAAGCAAAAGTCTCAAAGGAAAAACCGTCCAAATGTTTATTTTGAAAAATTAACTAGAAATAAAGTGACAAATGTACAGAAAGAGGCACTGGAGATTTAGCCCTTAAATTCTCTGATAATTCCAGGGTTTCTAGGTCTGATTTTTATTTTTTTTTACCCCCTCCTCCCTTGCTTCCCCCAAGCTGCCCGCTCTTTGGAGGGACCACCACCCTGCATCTCCCTGAGAAAAAGCCAAGCCAAGCATCCCTCTCGCTGCTGTCCTGAGCTGAGCCCAAGGGCTGGAGAAGCTCCAACCCCCACTGCTGCTAACCCTTAATGCCAAGCTTAACGAGGCCGCCGTTAGACCGGGCTTCCCTCTGCGCTGCTCTGCGCCACTCGTCGCACCTCCTTCATATCATAGGCCCAGACTTGATCCAGCCCCTGCCCAAGGGTGCTGGTGGGGGTCCAGGAGGGGAAGGGGAAGCGTCCGGCCACCACCCGGGCTTCGTCGGGGAGTTCTGCAAGGAGCTTGGTGGCTAGGGGAGGTTTCTGGGGAGAGAGAGACAGCCAGGGCCAGGCGGCCTTAGGAGACAGGCAAGTGGTGGCAGTGCCACCACGGAGCACAGGGCAGCTTCTCGGTGGGGCCGGTGGGTCCCAACCTGACAGCATCAACCGAAGACCCTTCCGAAACGCAGGGCTGGTACTAGACCTGTGTACGGTCAGGACTAGGACCAAGTAACAAGTGATACGACGAGAGGAAACGGCCTCAAGTTGTGCCAGGGGAGGTTTAGATTGGAGATTAGGAAAAATTCCCTCCCCGAAAAGGTTGTCGAGCACTGGAACAGGCTGCCCGGGGCAGCGGTGGAGTCCCCATCCCTGGAGGGATTTAACAGACGTGTAGATGTGGTGCTCGGGGACGTGGTTTAGTGGTGGGCTCGGCAGCACCAGGTTAACAGTTGGACTTGATCTTAAGAGTCTTTTCCAACCTAAACGATTCTATGGGTCTATAAATTCGAGTGCTGCTGAGCACCAAGCCGCTCACTCGCAGCGATGCCCACTTGGCCTTATTTTTTTAAACGAGTCTTTGCCACCGTCCCCGATTTTCTCTCCTTCCTAATAAAACCCTCCCTCGAGCCGCTCAGAACAAGTCGGGGTGCAAGGGACCGACTTACCACGCTGGGGGCCAGGAACACGATCACATTGTGGCAATCGGAAAGATTCACCTTAAAAGAGAAGGAAAAGGGGAATGAAAGAAGCAACAGGCGGAGGGGGGGGAACTGTTGGAGTGGCCAAAGACTTTGCGTGCGATCTTCTGAACCTCAGAGGAAGCAAAGACGCCCCACGTTGTGTGGGACGGGGATGTGTTGGTGTGACCGGGAGCTGGGCGTGAAAGCAAAACGCCCGTCCCCAGCGTCGTCCCAGAACCACGTTCCCTGCTGGGTTTTCTCCGCTCAGGCTGTGGGTACCTGCTGCCAGCTTTAGCAGAGCGTCTCTGAAGGCCACCACGTCTCAGCAGCACCTAACACCTCTTCTCCAAGCTCGCCCTGAGAACAACTGCACAACCAGCAGCCCAGGCTGGCGTTCCGCTGCAAAGGAGGATGGCTCTTCCACCTCCTGGGAGCAACGCGGGTCGGGGAAGGAGCAAGCAGCCATCGGCAAAGCCTGCCTGGAGATGGCAGAACGGTTTGCGACGCAGATCGAGCCCTGCCCTAGCTACGGCCAGCGCTGAGCACAGCCAGACCCTCGGGATGCTGTTACCTTCCACAGATCTTTCTTCAGGAAGGAAACCTTCCCGTGGTACCCAGCCTTCCAGGCCCGGTAGTTGGAGAGACACAGCAGCCAGGGGTTGAGCTCATAGCCAACGGCTGGTCTCAGACCTTGCTTATAAGCCTCTACCACCTGGAGAGAGAGAGAGTTGCAACTAAAATGAACCTCGGTGTTGAGTTTGGGGGACAATTTGGGGGGCAGGGGCTGTTGTCCAGCTCCACTCGCTCCCTCCTGCTGGCTCATGGGCAGGGTGACCTCAGTCCTCAGGCTTTTTCCTCCCGGAGTGGTCGTTCCCACCCTGCTCACTGCGTGTGATGGCTTCTAGGGCCACCTAGGACGGTCCAGGACCATAGCCAGAGGACCACCTAGGACCACTTAGGACCACCTAGGATGGCCCAGGACCACCAGGAGCAGGGCAGCAGCTAGGGTGGGGTGGGGGGTCCCTCCCTGCCCTTCGCCCACCCGGGGCAGCCCCAAGCCCCCCCAGCACCCCCCTGCCCGCCCTTACAAGCCGTCCATCTCCAGACCCCAGGTCCACCGTCTTCCCCGAACGTCCCCGCAGCAGCGCCAGGACGTTGGCCACTTGCTGGCGGCTGGAGGGCACGTAGGGCACCTGGGGGAGAGGGGGGCCGTCAGTGCCGGGGGACGATGGGGGGGTCCCCGGGGGGGGGGGGGGGGGGCAGTGGCGGTACCTGGAGCCGCAGGGGCACCCGTCGGAAGCCGGGCATCAGCAGGACGGCCCAGGTAGCCCAGGCGGCCACCCCGCTGGCCACCGCCAGCTCCAGCAGCCCCCACCCGCCCAGCGGAGCCCCCCCTCGCCGTCCCCACGCCGGCTCCTCCGGCTCCTCCGGCTCCATGGCTGCCGGAAGGGGTGGCCCCGCCGCCCGCCTTCCGCCGCTCCCCGCTCCCCGCCCCGCCGGGCGGCCCGTACCGGGGGGGGGGCTGGGGCCGGTACCGGGAGGGGCTGGGGCCGGTACCGGGGGGGCTCGGACCGGTACCGGGGGGGGCTGGGGCCGGTACCGGGGGGGGCTGGGGCCGGTACCAGGGGGGCTCGGACCGGTACCGGGGGGGGCTGGGTCCGGTACCGGGGGGGGCTCGGACCGGTACCGGGGGGGCTCGGACCGGTACCGGGGGGGGCTGGGTCCGGTACCGGGGGGGCTCGGACCGGTACCGGGAGGGGCTGGGGCCGGTACCGGCGGGGGGGGCTGGGTCCGGTACCGGGGGCGCTGGGGCCGCTTCCCCCCCCCCGGAGGGGTTGGTGTGCGGGGCTGCGGGGAGCAGGACCGCCTGCCACGGAGGGGCACGGTCGCCCGTGGTCCTGTGCACGGCTGCGCGTGGTCCTGTGCACGGCTGTGCGGGGCTTGTGCGCGGCTGCACCGGTGTGGGTGGCTGTGCACGGCTTTGTGCAGCTGCGCACAACTGCGTGTGGTTGTGTGAAGTCGTGAATGATTGTGTGCAGTTGTGCATGGCCGTGCACGGTTGTGCATGACTTCAGGGCCGTGTGTGGTTGTACGCGCCTGTGCGCGGTTGTGAACAGCTGTGCCCACCCGTGTGTGGTTGTGTGTGGCTTTGCACGGTTATATGCTGCCGTGCACAGTCGTGCGTGTGCGTGCACGCAGTTGCGTGCAGTTGTACACAATTGCGCGCGGCTGTGCATCGCTGTGCCCAGTTGTGCGTGGTTGTGTGCAGTTGTGAACAGCTGTGCACGCCCGCGCGTGGTTCCGTGCGGCTGTGCGCGGCTGTGCGTGTTTGCGCGCGGTTTTGTGCAGCTGCGCACGGTTGTGCACGCGCGTGGCTGTGCACGGTCGTGCGTGGTTGTGCGCGGTTCTGCACGGCCGTGCGCGGTTCCGCAGGGCTGCGCGCGGTTGCTCGCGGTTGTGCGCGGCTGTTGGTGCCGCAGAGGCGCGGGCGGCGGGGTTCCTGCTGCGAGGGAGCGGCGACTGGGAAAATTCCAGCCCGTGGGAAAGGGGGGGGCGCGGCCAGGCCCCGCAGCCTCTGCCCACCCGCAATTAATAAAAACCACCACGAACCCAACCAAACCCGGGAACAATGACGGCGCAATTAGGGGAGCGGGCGCACAAAGGGCGGGCGCTTTCCCTGCCCGCGCTGGCGCTTGCTGCCGCATCGTCATCTCGCCTGGGATTTCACGGCCGTCGTCTTCCTCCCCTGCTCCCCCCCTTGGCCTCTGGGTCAATATTTGCGGGGCTCCCCGGGGTTCCCCGCTCCAGCGCCGTGTCAGGGTGTCCCCCGAGAGCTTGGGGACGGTGCTGGGGGGATCCGTGCAATGACCAGCAGCGCCCGATGCCCTTGCCGTGGGGCGACCGGCCTCCTCGGGGACCCCCCCCAACGCGTGATTGCGGGCAGAGGAGGAAAACCCGAGGGCAGCCCCAGCCTGGGAACGGCTTCGGGGTGCGGGGGAGCAGGACTGGGGTGCGGGATTCCCACCTCCCCAGTTCCGGGGGGGACACGGCCAGTGGTCCCTGGCACCGGCCCGCAGACCCCCTAACACAGACGGCAGCCGAGCGAGGAGCTGCCAAAGGCGAGCACGTGTTTCTGCCCCGATCTCACCCTTATTTGTGGGAACCAAATATTCTGCCCTTGGAATGAGGATGCATGCGCACCCACACGCATGCACACGCGCGCACACGCGTGCTCTACCCTCAAACCAAGGCGTGCGGCTCAGGGCGTTTAACACCAACCAGACCCCCTTAAACACGTTCCCCGGAGCGGCGATGGCGGGGAGGAAAAGCTGCCGTCCGCTGCGTACAGCCCAGAAAGAAATATCGCCCGGGGCTGTTTCCCCTCCCCAGCCCAGCGCGGCTGCAGCCGAATTGGGGGCCGCGGGGATTTCTCTGATTTTCTGGTGCTCGCTGGCAGGTGGAGCTGGTTAAGGCTGAGAGTGAGCGGAAAATCAGGGGAAATAGGAGCTGGGGGACGAGGGGGCCAGGGGACTGCTGCTGCAGAGGAGGAGGAGGAGGATGGTCCATGGGGACTGGCTGGTCCCTGAGGGCAGCCCAAGGCCCCCTGTGATGCTGCAGAGCAAATTAATTAATGAAGCAATTCCCAGGCAGGGCTGAGCCTCCAGGACTTGGCCGGGGCTGGTGCAGGGGTAACGGGGCGGTGGCAGCATCCCCTTCTGCCCCAGCCCCGGGGTGCCCAGCAGCATCCCGGGGTGCCGGGCCGAGCAGGTGGCTGTGCGAGGGGACCAGTTGGGATGCGTCGCCGGAGCCAAAGAGCTTTTAATCTGCCTCTTCCCAGGGCAGCTTCCCCCCGCCGGGGCCGTGGCGGCTGCAAAGCAGCCCTGACCGCCAGGAATTTGTCGCTATGTGCTGGGAACGCTCCTTCCTGCCAGCTGTCGGCAGCCCGACCCGCCGGGTGCAGGCGCGTTGGGCTGGGGAGAGCCACGGGGGTCCCACTGCGGGCCAGGGTCCTGCCCCGCTCCCCGAGCATCCCTGCCCGGCACAGGGATGATGCCGGATCGGCCTTGGCCCGGCCAAAGAAGGAGGCTCGGAGCAGCCCCCTTACCGCAAGACTTTGGGGCGCAGGTCCCCGTGGAGTGGCAGGGTTGGGGGGTGTCACCGGGCTCTCACCTCCCCTCCCGCCGAGGACGGTGGGGCAGAGCTTGCTCCGTCCTGCCTGGGGCTTGGGCTGTGCCCCCCAGCCCCTCCTCTGCTGCCCCATGCGGATGCCCAAACTGCCCCATCCTGCCTGCTGCTGGGCATCCCCCAGCCCCCGGGGCGGGAGCCAACCCTACGGGGCATCTCCGAACCCCAGGGGCCTCATCCTGACCTTCTGGGGCATCCCCCGGTCCCCAGAGCATCATCCAACCCTACGGGGCATCTCCGAACCCCAGGGGCCTCATCCTGACCTTCTGGGGCATCCCCTGGTCCCCAGAGCATCATCCAACCCTACGGGGCATCTCCAAACCCCAGGGGCCTCATCCTGACCTTCTGGGGCACCCTCTAACCCCGGGAGCATCATCCTCACCCTGTGGGGCATCCCCGAGCCCCAGGGACATCATTCTGACCCCGTGGGGCATTCCCTAGCCTGGACATCCCCGGGGCGGACGCGAGGCCTGGAGGTCCCTGCTCGGGGCCGGGGGCCGTGGGGAGGGCTGAGGGGGGGGGCCGGGCGCCTTTGTGCCTCCCCTTTGTGCCCCGCGATTCACCCGTTCGGGCTTTTATCCGGCAGCCGGGAAGGAGGAGGGCGAAGGGGGCAGGAGAGGGGGGAGAAGGGCCGGGGAGGGGGGAATGGCGGGAAACGGCGGCTCCCTTTGTGCGACGGGGATGGGGGCCGGGGGACACCCCGCCAGTGCCCCCGCTCTGGGTTTTACCGTCCCGGTGCAGCCCCCCATCAGCAGCGTGACCGAAGGGCTCCACGGTCCCCGGAGGGTTCTCTGGGCTGGGGGGGTGTGGGGTGTGTTCCCCTCGCCCAGACGCCGGGGTCCACGGTGGGGCTGATCCCACGGGACGAGGAGCCCCGGGCACCTCCCTGGGCACATTTCCCCCGAGGATCCTGGGTTTGGGGGGTGGGGGGGGGCTGCGCTCCACGGTGTCCCCAAACCTTGTGAGGGGCGGGTGGGTGAGGGGGGGCTTTTGGAGGGGGTCAGACTGGACCGTCCCCAGGGATGCTGCGGCCAGCCGGGCAGGGGGACTCTTCCCTGGGCTCACGGGGTGCCGCTGCACCCTCTCTGCGAGCCCGGGGGGGCTCCGGCTGCCCCTCCAGAGACCCCCAGCTCCCCTGGGCTCTGCCCAAAGCAGCCCCCCGCCCGCCGCCGGCCCCCCAGCCCACTGTCCCCCCGCCGCACCGCGCCGCCTCCCGCCGCGGTTTCCATCCCACGGAGGAAAGACGGAGCTGGTCTCCTCGTGGTTTTACCCTCGGTGCCAGGAGGCAGGAGAGGCCGGGTGGGAATTTGGCTTGGCCGGGGCTGGGCTCTGCCTTCGGGGAGCTGCTGGGATGACCAGCCCCGGCGCGGGGGGGAGATGGGGATGCCAGGGCCGTGGGGTGCCGCCCGGTGCCACCGCAGCCCTGAGCAGCGGGGAAAGGCCGTTATCCCCTCCTACAGTGGGGAAACTGAGGCACCGGCTGCCTGGTGCCCCTGCGGGACGCTCCCGTAGGAAATGTTTGCGCCCTGGCCCGGGCCCAGCCGCCGCAGGAGCCGGCAGCCGCGGGAAGCAAGGGTGGCCGACCCAACCTGACACAGGGCAGAGGGCACTGAAAACACCTTGAAAACCTCTGCAGCAGAGAACGAGCAGGATAACAGCCCTTTCCGCTGCAGCAGAACGAGCTGGTTTGGCCAAATAAACAGATTTGAAGAAAAACAAGAGATTCTGCTGCTGGACAGAAAGCCGCCGGATGCTCGGCACATTAAATGCCATAATTTAGCCGAGAGGAATGTGTCGGATTGCAGAGGGGTCGGAGCAGCCTTGCGCTATCCCCGGGGTGTACGGAGGATGCCGTGGGCAGCGCAATTCCCTTTGCACCTCATTTATTGCTTTTCCAGCCTCATTTTTCCTCCTCTGCTGGGTTTCCCACTCTTTCCCCCTTCCCCAGGGGAGGAAGGGCTCCTGCCCGCCGCCAAAACCCGGGGGACACCAGCAGCCTCCAGAGACCAGCGTGGAGCATCGGTCTCCCCCCCCCCAGGGCCGGATCCTGCCCTCGGGTCCAGCCCAGCCCCAAAATGAGCACCAACCCTTTGGCTGTAAAGCATAAAATAAGCATCGAGCTCTTCTCTAAGGGAAAACACGTGTTGTGCGTCGATCCCTCCAGGCAGGCTCACAGCCACGAGCAACCAGGCAGGATCTTAGCACAGCCAGATCATTTTATACACACACATGCACACATGCACACACACACACATATATATAGATATATATTTAAATTAAAACTCCAAAGCCCACAGCACTCTTTGGAAACAATTTCTTGGCACGGAAAAGCGCAGTATGGGCAACAGGGGCACCAAGTACCCGGCGGTTCAGCCTGGCTGGTGGTATTTGAAAAAGTGTTATTGAAATAATAGTGAAAAGTGGATTAAAGCACAAGCTGACCCTGGCTCGGGTGGTTGGGGGGACTCGGGGGGGGGGGGGGGGGTAGAGGGGTGCTCAGGGGCTGAGCTTTCCAGTGCTGAGCCCCTGTGGGCATCACTGGTGGGGAGGAAAGGTCCCTGTCCGGGGGTCCCCTGCCCCATCCGTGTCCGGGGGTCCCACATCTCATCCCTGTCCGGGGGTCCCCTGCCCCATCCCTGTCCGGGGGTCCCCTGCCCCATCCCCAGCTGGGGGTCCCCTGCCCCATCCCTGTCCGGGGGTCCCATCCCCCTTGCTGCTGCACAGCGCCGAGGAGCGGGAGCCAGAGGCCGAGGGGCTGGAGCCCCCACGGAGGGGGCAGCGGCGGGGCGGGAGCGAGCGGGGCTGGATAGCCGGCGCCACGCAGCCCGGCACAATGGGGCCTTGTGGCCAGCGGCTCTGACGAGAATCGGCCCTGACAGCGGCTCCGCCGGCGGGGTCACCCACCCGGCACGGGGCCACCCGCCCCTGGCCCCGCTTGCTGGGTGCTTGCCCGGGGAGAGGAACCCCAAAGCCACCGGCCCCGAGGGACGCCGGGGTGCAGCAGTTAGGAATAGCGATGTATCTCTCTATCCATATGGATCTATAAGTGGTGGGGCTGTTTCCAGCCCCCCGGTTGGCGCTGGTGGAGGGGGAGGCAGGGCTTTGCACCGTGGCACACGCCGGCACAACACCGCGGCGCCCGTTGGTGAACTCCCCCCGCTCGGCTTTTTAAAAGAGGGAGACGCACACGCGCGTGCTACAAATACAGCTCAGTTTATAAAAAAAGTCACAAATTTGGTATCGTTATAACTTTAGTGCACATACGATGCCCCCCCCACCCCCACGGTCAAAATTTCCCCCCGGCTGGCACGGCGTGCCCCACCGCCGGCGACGCGGCACAGCGGGACCCGGCAGCTGCCGCGAGGCCACGGCCCCGGGCTGGTGGTGACGGTGGCATGGCCCAACCTCTCCCCGCTTCCCACGGCCCCTTCCTGCATCGGCACTTCGGTCCTGCCCCAGCCGTGGCGGGGACACCTCTGCTCCCCGCGCCAGCCTTCCTCCTGCCTCGCCATCCCCCCTCGCTCCCTTCGGCCTCGCTCCTCTTCTTCAGCATGCCTCCCGCGCCTCCTGCCCGTGCCCCGCGTTGCAGGCAGGGCCAGGGCAAGGCTCGCCACCGCCCTGCTCCCCCTTCCACCCCCGACATTGCAGATCCACCTCCTGGCCCTCCCGCACCTCACCGTGCCCACCGCGTCCCCGGCCCTGCCACCATGGCCACCCATGGCCGAGCCCTCCTGGGGGGGGACAGGACAGCTGCCCCCATCGTGCCGGACCCACCGTGCCCCACAGCATCCCCGAGCCTGCAGCATCCCCTGAGCATGCAGCACCCCGGTCCCCAGGGAGCCCCCAACCCATTGCCCCACGCCGCTGCACCCCCTCACCCGGGCAGGTCCCTGGGGACCACGGGCGAGCGTGCCCTGGGAAAATCCCTTCCCCGCCGGCAGGATTCTCCCGGGACGCCCCCAGCCCAGCGGCGGGTGCTGCCAGAACCCAGCTAGACAGCAAGGACGAAAGCGCTGCGCACCCTCTGGGTACCATCCTTGCTGGCACGTCCCCCCTGCGCCCCCCGGGGATGGTCTCACTGCCTGCGGGACCCCGGCCCCCCAGCACCCGTGGGGCCGGGCTGCCCTCCCCGAGCTGCTCAGTCCACGGGGAACTCGCAGGGGTTCTGGCGCGTGCGCCGTGCCGCCTCGTAGATGCGCTGGAAGTCCCTATAGCGGGGCGCGCAGCTCAGCCAGGCTTCGCCGAAATGCAGCCATCCCGTGAAGAGGAAGGTGCCGGGGCCCGGCTTGACGCCGCAGCGCAGCGGGGTGCGGATGCTGCCCGCCGGCCGCCCCAGCCGTCCCCCCGCCTGGAAGAGGGGGAACTTTTGGCGGTGGATGCGGGAGGTGCTCACCCCGATGATGGATTCATGCAGCTCTGCGTCATTGGAGACGCTCCGGATGCTGCCGCGGATCACTGCGGGGAGAAGGCAGGGAGAGGTGTCAGCGTGTCCCTGTCCCCATCCCTATCCCTATCCCCATCCCTGTCCCCCTCCCCATCCCTGTCCCCATTCCCATTCCCATCCCCATCCCCATTCCCGTCCCCATCCCTGTCCCCATCCCTGTCCCTGTTCCCGTCCCCATCCCTGGCCCCATCCCTGTCCCCATTCCCGTCCCTGTCCCCGTCCCTGTCCCCTTCCCCATCCCTGTCCCCATCCCCGTCCCTGTTCCCATCCCCATCCCTGTCCCCATTCCCGTCCCTGTCCCCATCCCTGTCCCCTTCCCCATCCCTGTCCCCATCCCCGTCCCTGTTCCCGGCCCCATCCCGCAGCAGCCCCTGTGACACTGTGGCGCAGACCAAGCCAGGCCAACCCGGGAGGGGGAGGCCGGGGCTGCCTGGGGACCATTGCCACCCCAGTTTGAGTTTCCTTCCCTCTCCCGGAGCTCCAGGACCCCCCCCAGCACCGGGGGGGGCTGCACTCACCAAAGTCACTAGTGCAAATGGCCATCAGGATCTCGGTGTCGTTGCACGGCCGGCACGCCCCTGCAACAGCCGAGCACAGCCCGTCACCACCCATCTCCACGGTGGCTCCCGGTGACCGGCTTTGGGGGGACCAACCCTGGACCCGGCCCCTCCATCCCCTCGACACCCCGGCGAGGGAGGCGGTAGCCGCCTTGGGGAAACCGAGGCACGCTGGCCCGGGACGTTCGGCACTCACCTTCTCCGGTGAGGCTGGCGGCGGGCAGCGCCGGGCGGGCCAGCCAGTCCCCCCGCAGCTCATAGCGGAAGGCGGCGATGCGGCGGCTGATGTCGCGGTGCGGGGTGGCCTGCAGGAAGAGAGCCACCTTCTCCCGGGGCAGCCAGCTGAAGCAGCGGACGCGGGGCCGGGGGGCCTCCGGCAGCAGCAGCTCCAGCACCCCCTCCCTCTCCAGGTAGAGCTGAGCCCCCCGGAAGGTGCCGGCGGGTTTGACGCAGGCGGTGACGTGCCGGGGGCTCCTGCCCTTGGCGGCGGCGGCGGGGGGCAGGCGGGGGGCCAGGCGGAGGCGAAGGGCCCCCGTGGGGTACAGCCATTCCAGGGAGCCCTCGGCGCAGTGCAGGGAGAGCTGCTCCACGCTGCCCGCCTCCTGCGACAGCCCGCTGCGAGGCACAGCACCCCCGTCAGCTGGGACCCCCCTGGGTGACGGGGACACCCCCCCCCCCCAGCCCCCGTCCCCCCAGCACGGCAGCACCCCGGCCCTCCCGAGCAGCACCGCCACGGAGGTGTGTGGGATGAACACGGGGAGGAGTAGCACCAAACCCTCAATGCCTCGGACTTGGGGTGCAAGCGCATCATTTGGGGGGGTGCTCGTGTTTCCCGGCCCCCTCCCGGGGATGCTCGGGGGGGGCCGCAGCAGCACGGACCCCCCCGGGAATCTGGGGCCGGCTCCCAAACCGCCCCGGCCGGTGTGCCCGTGGCCCCGGGGTCACCTGTTCCCCTGCATGCCCCCTCTTTGGGGGATCCCCAGTGGGTGCTGGGGGGGGGGGGGTTACACGCCCCCTCCCCCGTCCTGCCCCCCCGGTCTCGCGGGATTCGGGCTCCGTGTGAACGGTGCTCGGAGCCGCATCTTGCCCGCTCCATTCTTAGCGGGGAGGGGACACGCGGGAAAGCAGGGCCGGGGGGAGCGGAGGCGGCCGTGGGGCTGCTTTGTCCCGGCCACGCTGCTCGTGGTTGCGTGGCCCCCCGTGTCCCCCCCACGCCCCCCGCGTGGGGCTGGCGGCAGCCCCTCCTGGCGGGCCCCGGCTCTTTGTTCCGGTGCTCGGCGCCTTCCCCACCGCGGCCAGCGGCGTCTCGGGGCCTGGCGAGGGGCCCCGCCGGCCGCAGAGCTGCGTTTCACGGGTGGGTGGGGGCTCGGGGAAGGGGGTCCCGGAGAAGCGGGGAGCCCTGCGGCCCCAGCACCCCGGGGATCAGCATCTTTCGTGAGGACCAGCCGCACTGAGAAGTGGGGAAACTGAGGCAGGCGCAAGTCCCAGCATCCCACCCGTGACCCTGCCCCACGGACGTGCTGGCAGCCCGACTCCGCCGCCCGCCCGGGTGGGACCGGACCCCCTCCCCCGAGCCTGCCCGTGCCTGGGCAGCGGCACCTTCCCGGGGGGGCTGGAACCGGGCGGGTAGTGCTGAGCCGAGGACCCCCGTGTGCTCCCCCCCCCCCCGCCCCGCCCCGGGCCGCCCCCGGTGCCGGTCCCGGTGCCGGTCCCGGTGCCTACCTGCCCCTCCAGCTGCACTGATCCGCCGAGCCGCCGCCGAGCGCCGCGCCCAGCCCGGCCAGGCAGAGCGCCCGCAGCGCCCACATGGCCGCGCCCGCGGGGGCCCCGGGGCGGCCCGGCCCGGCCCTGCCCGGCCCTGCCCGGCCCTGCCCGCACCGCTGCCCGCACCGGCAGGGGAGGGGGGGGGTGGGGGGGAGCGGGGCCGCCACCCCGCGCCGCGCCCCAAACTTTCCGCCAATGGCGGCGGCGGGGCGGGGCCGGTGTCCCCCCCTCACCCCCCGCTTGTCCCGTCCCCCCGTCCCCGTCCCCCCCCCTTCCCCACCGGGAGCACCGGCAGCGCCTGCCCCGGGCGTCCCCGGACCCCCCCGGGGCTCCCGGACACCGTCCGCCCACCTCCCCCCCCCCCCAGGCCCCGGGTCCGCAGCGCTGGGGCTCCCCGGGGTGGGGGGTCACCGGCCGGGCTACACCCCTGGGTGTGTGCACCCCAAATCGGGTACAGCCGTGGTGTGCACACCCCGGGCTACAGGCACCCCAGGCTGGGGGCACCCCAACTATGCACACCCCAGCTACACACCCCCAAGGATACGCGCGCCCGTGGTTAGGTACACCCCAGGCTGTGCACCCCCGGGGCTACAGGCACCCCAGGCTGGGGGCACCCCAGGGTGCGCACGCCCTGAGCCACGCACACCCCGGGCTACAGGCACCCCAGGCCGTGTGCACCCCAGGCTGTACAGACCCCAGGCTGTGCACACCCATCTCTGCACACCCATCTCTGCACACCCCAGGCTACAGACACCCCCCAGTTTACACCCCCCCCCCCAGAACTGTGTACCCCAAGAGTCACATACACCCCAACCTCCATACAAACTACACCCCCCTCCCCACGGGGGCACTTTCTTAACCGGGGGAAGCAGAGGCGCGTGGCGGTGGGCCTGGCACGGGGGTCACGCACACCCGAACCCCCACTTCCCCCCATCCAAACCTGATTTTACACCCCCCCCCCTTCAGCCTCTGTTGTGCCAGCCCCACAAACCCCGCAATTAATTAAGTTTCCATCCAGTGACAGCCCGCCAAAATGTTTGAAATAAACACGGAACAATTGGGATGGGATGATACAGGCCGGGAACAAAGTCCCCGGAGAGAGGGTGGAGCGGAATGGAAATGAGGGATTGTAAATTTGGATGGTGGAAAGAAAGAGGGGAAAGGGGGAAGGGGAGGGGGCCATGGGGGGGGGCAGGCGGGGGAGAGGGGGATTCGCAGCCCTCCGGCCATGAAATGATGCTGAAAGAAGTCAGGCTGCTGGAATCCGTGGAAAATGAGGGGCCGGAGGGGCTGCGGGTTAAGGTGGAGCGGGTCGGGTGGGGGTGTCGGGGTGTCGGGGTGTCAGGGTGGGGGTGTCGGGGCAGGGGGGGGGTCTGTGCCCGCTGGCCCTCGTGCCGTGGCTGCTGGCTGCCGTGCGGGGTTTGCCCGAGCGTGGCTGGACCCCAGGGCCCGGCCCGCGGGTGATGCCCTGGTCCGGGCCGCATCCTGCACCGCCATGGGGGAGCAGGGCCGGGGGGGGTCGGGGCTTGGGGGGGGCTGGGGAGGGTCCAGCCAGGGAGCGTCTGCCACAAACAGCGTCTGCCAGGTCCCCAGAGGCGAGGTGGCACCAGCGGTGGGGGTGGCACTGGTGTCCCCCGGCACTGGTGTCCCCAGGCGGGGACCTCACCCCACCGGACTGATCCCCGGCCCGGTGGGGCACCCAGCACCCTCGGGGGCACTTTCCCTTGGGACACCCCAGGGTGCGGGGAGGTGGGACACAGGACGGAGCCCGGTGCCGTGGTTCCCGTGGGCACACGGTGGTGACCCTGCCCTAACCCCCCCCCCCAGCACCCCAGGGGGGTGAGTCTGCCCCCTGCCCCCCCCAGCCCGGGTGTGCAGCGCCCCGATCCACCTTAACTGGGTGTTACTGGAGAACCCCCGGCACCAGCTGGACAGACCCACCCGCGGCCACCCCTGGCTCCCCCCCGCGTGGCCAGGGGCACCCCTGCCTTGGGGCACGGCCATCGGGGGGGGCCAGGAGCCCCTTCAGAGCAGCCACGGGAGCTGGGGCTGACCCGGGACCGGGCAAAGCCCCCCCCCAGCACCCCCCAGTTCTCTCGTCCCTCTCGGCCGGTCGATGGGGCAGAGCATCCCGGGCCTTCACCGGAGCCGCCGCTGGCCGAAACGCCGCGGCCCCGGGCCCGGGAGCTCGGGGTGGTGGCCGCGTCCCCTGGCCGTGCCCAGCATCCCCCCCCCGTGTCCCCTGGCCGTGTCCCCCCCCGTCCCCGGCTGCCGCAGGGAGGGTGGCCCCCAGGGGTGGCGGGGCTGGGGGCCGGCAGCCCCCCCCGGCAGCTGCCCGAGCAGGGGAGCAGGAGAAGCCGCCGGAGCCTGCGGGGGGGTCCCGGGGGGTCCCGGGCCGCTCCGTGCTCCCGGCTTGGCCCCGGGCCGCCCCCCGGCCCGCTCCGGCCAGCGGCCCCCGGGATGCCCGGGCTCGCAGTGCCCTCTGGTGACCGCGGGCACCGGGCCGCTCCGGCCGCCCCCCCCCCCCCGCCTGGGGACCACCGAGTGTCCCCCGGGGGGCTCCGGGTGGTGTGGCGGGGGGGGCGGGAATAGAAGCCACGTCCCGCAACGGAGCATCGACTCATGGAACGGGACCTTCAAAGATGTCCCGGTGCACGGCCCGCCCCGGGCAGGGACAGCCCCCCGCTGGGCCCGGCGGCTCCAGCCCCGGCCCCCCCAGCGCCTCGGGGCCCCCCCAGCTCCTCAGGGCCCCCCCAGCTCCTCAGGGCCCCCCCCAGCTCCTCGGGCCCCCCCAGCTCCTCGGGGTCCCCCCCAGCTCCTCAGGGTCCCCCCCAGCTCCTCGGGGCCCCCCCCCAGCTCCTCGGGGCCCCCCCAGCTCCTCGGGGCCCCCCCAGCTCCTCGGGGCAGCCTTCCCGCACGGCTCACCGCCCCCACCGCCGCGCGGTCCTTCCCGGTACCGGATCTAAACCCACCCGCTCCCAGTTTGGAACTGTCCCTCCTTCTCCTGTCGCGACAGATCCTGGCGAAAAGCCTCCCTCCGTCCTCCTTGGAAGCCCCCTTATATGTCGACAGGCTGCGGGAAGGTCTTCTCCGGGCTGGACAACCCCAGCTCTCCCAGGAGAGGTTCTTCCAGCCCCCCGACCATGTCCGGGGTCCCCTCTGGACCCACAAAAGGGTCCCTGCGGGGTGGCTCTGGGCACCCTCCGCCCTGTGCCATGGGTGGGTGACGGTGAGGGCAGGGATGCTCCGGGCTGGGCCGTGCCTGGAGGCAGAAACCCTCCTGGAAAGGCACAAGTGGGACTTGGGGGGGGCTGGGACCTCAGAGGGCTGCTTGGAGGCTGGGGGTCCCCACCTTCTCCCCATCCCACTGCCCAGCCCCCCCACATCTGTGTGGGGAGCTCTCCCGCCCAGCCGAGCACCCACAGGAGATATGGCTGCGGTAGGCACCCACCTCGTGTTTAAAAACCAGCTGAGGACCCTCGTCTCAACTCCCACCCAGCCCACAGAACCCAGGTACCGAATGGGCTCTGTCCCCTCCTTGTGTCCCCGAGCATCCGGACCCCCAGGCTGGTGCCCCCGAGGGCAGGCACGAGCCCTGGAGGGGCTGGAGGAGCTCAGGGAGGCTGTCAGGAGGGGCACCACCGAGCGAGGGGCCCCATGACAAGGCGGGGGTGGCCATGGCAAGGTGGGGGTCCTCACGGCAAGGCAGGGGTCCCCATGGCAAGGAGGGGGCCCATAAGTCAAGGCAAGGGTCCTCATGGCAAGGTGGAGTTCCTCACGGCAAGGTGAGGGTCACCACGGCGAGGAGGGGATCCCCATGGCAAGGTGGGTGTCCCCAGGGAAAGGCAAAGGTCTCCATGGCAAGGTGGAGGTCTCCATGGCAAAGCAAGGGTCCTCATGGCTAGTGAGGGGTCTCCATGGCAAGGCAGGGATCCCCACGGCAAGGTGGGGGTCTGCACCAGTGGCAGGAGGTCCCCATGGCAGCACGAGGCTCCTAGCAGCTGGATGAGCGTCCTCACAGCTGGATGAGGGTCTCCACAGTGAGGTGAGGGTCCCCTCAGCAAGCTGATGGTCCCCGCAGCAGTGCGATCGTCCCCACGGCTGCGTGAGGGTCCCCACAGAAGCCTGAGAGTCCCCATGGCTGGGCCCTGCCCTCGCCCACCCTCACCTCCACGTGGCCTGGAGCAGGGTGAGCCTTGGGGGGTGTCTGGGCCTTGGGGGGACCCGGGGGGGGGTCCAAGCCCTACAGAGGCCACTGGGGGGGGAGCGGGGGGGCAGAGGGGCCGAGCCCTGGGGTCAGCACAAAGGGGGCGGAGACTGGGGTGGGGGCCCCAGGAGGGACCGAGCCCTGGGGGTCCCTGGGGGCTGTGCCAGGGTGGTGACCCCGGGCCGGCCAGGCCACCCCACTCCCTCAGCAGCTCCTCCCTCCACCACCGCAGCAAAGCCCCCGCGCGTGCATCCTGCGGGGCGGCGAATGGAGCTGCCTATTGATTCGCAGCCCGGGCTAAAAATAACTTTCAACTCTTCATCCCGAGCTGTGAAAAATCCCCCATTGCTAGGCGACGGGTTACCGGGAGACAGCCGGCGCTAGGCGACGGCGGTTGCCGTGGCGACGGCACCCAGTGCACTGCGGTCCAGCTTTGGCACCGGTGGTCCGGCTGGATGGGTGATGCTCGGCCCAGGGTCCCATCGCCATGGGGACACGCTGGGTGTGTGGGGTGAGACCCTTCAGCGTCCCCATGGCGGCGGGGATGGGAGGGCAGCGGCAGCCAATGGCGCGCTGACAGTTTGCATAAAGATGAGTTGCGGAGCAGCGGTGTTGCTCGGCTCTCGGCCGCTGCCCTGGACCGAGCGTGGGGACGCTGGCCGCCACCCTCCTGGCACCCAGGAGCGACGGTCCCCATGCTCCGGGGAGGCTCAGGAGGCCTGGATGAGCCCAGGTTGCCCATGGCTGCGGAGTGAGCCGGGGTGGCCAGGCACCCCACACTGGGCACCCCAGGGTGTGGGTACCCCCCCGGGCCAGCGGCACGGGGGGCTCTGCCCCGGCTGTGTCCCCTCCACTGGGGACATGCGCACAGAGACTCTCCCCACACAGGTACTCCTCCAGCAGTTGTGACCCTTCTTGGCATGAAAGTGTCCCCAGGACACCCCAGCACGTCCCCTCGGGGCCCCGGAGCCGGCAGGGGTCGGCGTCAATGGGGCCTTGCCAGGACCAAGGGGACAACAGGGACCGTTCAGGGCCCCGCTCCATCCATCCCGCTGGGACCACGCTCGCTGCTGTCGCCACCCCGGGGGGTGTCCGGGGGCGCAATGATGGCAGGCGGTGCACGTCCCCTGAGGCTGGACCAGCATCTGCTGCTTCCGGGCTGCTGCTGGGTGGCAATTCACCCAGGACACCCCCAGGGGACAGGGCGTTGCTGGGGGGACAGGACATTGCTGGGGGGACAGGGCATTGCTGGGGGGACAAGGGATCACAGGCAGAAGGACCCCCAGTTCCTCAGGCGATGGGGAAAAGATGTGTCGCCTGGATGAGGCCACTGACCCGCACGTCCCCGTGGTCACCGGCCCCTCCAGCCCTTTTCCTGCGGTTGTGACCCGCTGGGCAGGGTGGGATGAGGGGTGTGAGTGTGAGTGTGAGTGTGTATGTGTGTGTGCACAGTCTCCTCCCCCAAACCCCCTCCCGGCTGCCCGTGCGAAACCTGACCTGCCTTATAAATAATGGAGGCAGGAGCCAGGCTGCCGGGTCCAGGCAGCTCCATCAGCCTCCCCAGGGCCCTGCCAGGGGCAGCCGGCCGAGCCGGTCCCGCCGCTCGCATGGGGCTGTGCGAGGGGGAAGGCCCAGAGGACGGGGTTAAACACGGCACCTGATCGGTTCCCTCCGGTTTGGGGAGCAGTGGTGAAGCTGGGCCCCAGACTGGGGGTGCTGGGCGGGTGCTGAGCTGGAGGAGATAGGAGATGGGGGGGCAGCGATGGGGCATCCCCCTGCTGCAGGTCCCACCACCGGCCGTGGCCTGGGCAGGTGAACCCCCCCAGCACCTGGGCGCAGCACCCTTCCCTGGGTCCCCACGGCACCCCGGGGTGCTGGAGCTGGAGCGACCGTCCCCGCTGCACCCTGGGGGCTGTGAGCAGGGCCTGGGTCGGCTACTGGGGCGAGAGGGGTCTGCACCGGGATCTCCGGCCTGCCAGCACCCTGGTGGGGAGAGAGCCAGAGCAAGCATCCGTCTGTCCATCCATCCATCCCTCCATCCACCCCACCATCCCTCCCTCCATCCCTCCATCCCTCCTTCCCCCCTCCGCCATCCCTCCCTCCATCCCTCCGTCTCTCCCTCACCCATCCCTGCCTCCCTCCCTCCATCCCCCCATCCTTCCACCCCTGCATTCCCCCACCCACCCACCCCTCTCTCCCCCTGCCTGCACACCCAGCTGCCAGCCCAGCCCTGCCCGCACCCCCCCCCACCCCCACCCCCGCATCTCTCCGTGTCCCGCACCCTCACCTCGCCGCTCCCTCCCGGTACCGGGAACGGTACCGGTGGCGATGCCATCCCGCCACGATCCATTATCGCTACCGACGACCGTGTCTCTTTAACAGCCTCCACCGCTGACACGCGTGTGCGTGTGTGCAAACGCGCGTGTGCGTGTGCGAGCAGCGAGCAGCTCTCCGGGCTGGCTGGCAGGAGGGACCCCCCTTCTCCATCCCCCCCTCCCCGGATCCGGATCCGGCCCCATTTCCCACCCCCCCCCCCCAACTCCCCGCTTATTTTTCCTGTTGTTTCGCGGGGTTGGGGCGGGGGCCGGGCAGGATCCGGCCCCTTTTCCAACGGGAATATTTTTTTTTTTTTATTTTATTCTTTTTTGGAGGAGGAGGAGGAGTGGGGGGGGGGTTGTTCCTGGGTTTTCTTCCCGGTGGTGGTGGGGTTTGTTTTTTTTTTTTTTTCCCTGCAACCAAGAGAGGACGGGCACAAGGCATGGCATGAGCTTCGGGAGACGGTGCTGGAGGTAAGAACCGCTCGGGAAAACCCTTTAAAACACAAAGCCGGTGCCGGTGACGGTTCCGGTGCCGGTGCCGGTTTCACCGGCACCGGCACCGGAACCGGCACCGGCACCGGCGCTGCAATCATCCCCCCGCCGCATCCCGCATCATGGAGCCGCGTTATATAACGGCGGCGGAGCCGACCCGGCCCCGGGGCTCCCGGTCCGGTGGCGCCCCCCCCCCCCCCCCCTTCTCCCTCCCTCCCTCCCCCCCCCCCCCCGTTTCCCTTCCCCTCTCCCGGTAGCTCAACCGAGGATGGTGGTCGGTGATACCCCCGACCCGGTGATGCTGCCCCCTCCCCAAATTGGGGGGATGCTGGGGGGGGGGGGGGGTGAGGGGGAGAGTACGTGGAGAACCAACCCCCCCCCCCCCCCCCCCCCCCAGCATGGCCGGGCATCACCGGGTGGGTGACGGCAGGAAGGAGGTGGGGGGGATGTCGGGTGGGTACCAGGGGATGCGGAGATGTTTTGGGATGGGAGTTTAGGGGGGACGTCACCGTGGGGACAGGGTCACCCGGGTGTGGGGCTGCTGACTGCCCCTCCCCTCTGCTGCCAGCCCCCAAACTGTCCCTTGACCTCCCTGGCGGCACCACGGGACCGTTGGCACCCTCAAGTTTGCACCCCAAGACCTCTGCACCCCAAGACCTTGGTGGGGCTTTCCTCCACTACGGAGTGACACAGGCTGGGGGGCAGCCAGGGGCAGCCATCCCCCATCCCAGGGCCCGGGGGATGGAGGAAGGGGAAGGTCCCCGCTGGGATGGGGCCGAGGGGGCTGAGCCCCACAGTGGGGTCCCACAGAGAGCAGCGTGAGGCCAGGAACCCCCCCCCCCAGCAGCCTGGGAGAGGGGCGAGGGGCCGGGGACAGGTTGTTTCGGCAGGGGATGGGGACAGGCGGAGGGGTCCATGTGCGAGGCCAGCTGGGGTTAGGGGCTGGCCGGGCAGGCTGAGCCCCACGGCAGGGCTGGGGCTGGCTGGGCTGGGGCACGGGGGAAACTGAGGCATGGGGTTGTGGCAGCAGCCAGGCACAGAGCCCCACGACCTCACCCAGGTGGGGGTCTGGGGGTGCCGTGGGGCACCGGGCCGAGGTGCCGGGGTGGCTCTGGCTCTCGGGCGTCCACCAGCACTGGCGGGATGGTGGTGCCTGGGCGGCAGAGGCCGGAGCGTGGCAGTCCCTGCGGCAGGGATGCGCCTGCCGGAGGTCCTGCTCCACGGCCACCTTCTGCCGGGGGTGCAGGGGGTCTCGGGCCCTATTTGTAGCACCCAGGGGGTCTCGGCACGCAGCGGGGTGGGAGCAACGGACACAGAGCGAGTGCCGTGCCATGCTGGCATCTCCCCTCCTCTGAAAGCTGGGTGCTGATTTCACTCCGGCTACCAGGAAGAGGGAGGGAGGTGGCTTTGGAGTGGGGAGGACTCGCTCGAGCATCCATTTTTAATGAGCTAGATATCTATTTTTCCCCGAGCTGGCTTCCCCCACATCGATCCCTTTGCCATCCAACGGGCCTGCTCTCCTGCCCGTGCCAGCAGCTCTACGGTGGTGGGGAGCGTCGGGACGAGCGTGACCGGTGCTGGGAACCTCCCGCCTCCCCAAATCCTGCTCCTAGGGACTGAGGGACCATTGCTCGAGCTGGAGCATCACATGTGGGAAGGTGGGAGGGAGGAAAGGGTCACCTCCATGTTGACCATCCCATGAAGACACGGCCACGCTCCAGCCGGGAGAAGGGAGGCCGGAGCGAGGGGCGCTTTGGGTTTAGGAGCTGGATTCTACCTTCATGCTCTGCGGGTTTAAGCTCTGCCTGACTCAGGCTCTGGCAGCCCTGTGGCAAAGCCATGTCGCCCTGCCCGTGCCTCAGTTTCCCCATCTCCAAGCCGTGGCCCATTGCTTCCCACCAGTTCCTGTGTGGATGAGCAGCGTCCAGAGAAGGGAAAAGGGATTTTAGAGGCAAGTAGGTGCCGATGGTGTAGGAGGGAGCGGGACAGCGTGCACGGGCGAGCGGGGCTCCTTCGGCAGCATGCCACCCCCACCAAACCTCTGCCCACCAGCCACGGGGACCGGCCGTGTTCACCGGGTGCTCCAGGGCCAGTGGTGCAGCAGAGGGGGCTGGGGCTGAAGGAGAGAGCATCTGGGGATGGGGCAGGCAGAAGCCATTTCTCCAGGGTCTCTCCCTGCTGGACGTGTGACCCGTGCCCAGCTCCTGGCCGGGGGAGGCAGGTGGCCAGAGGGATGAGGCCAGTGCCTTTGCTTCCAGGAGTCCTTCGAATGCCTTTTTGGAGCCTATATCGGCATTTAGCCCCTGCAGCAGGGAGTCCCATGGCTGAAGGCCGCCTGCCCGCACCGGCATCCCATGAACCTGGTGCCTATGGCCCCCGTGCTGGGCAGGTGTTCGCCCACCTCACCTGACCCTGGCTCCCAGCCGGACCCCTGAGCCTGGGGGCAAAGGGGCATCGCTGCTTGCGTGGCCGTTGTCACATCTGGAGGGATGAAGGGGTTTGAAGAAGCAGCTCAATTCCCAGCGGTACCCAGGGAGCACATCAGTGGGCAAGGGGCTTGTGGGCAGCCGTGGGCCATGGTCCCCTGGCTCCTCTCTCCTCGCAGGATCTTACATTTTTGTTCACCCCTTCCTGGGCCCAAGAGGGGCAAAAAAGAAGGGCTATAACGTGCTGGGTGCCATTGGTTGGGCGTGCTCTGGCTGGGCTTGCAGCAGGAGACCAGGCTGGGCAGGAGCTGGCAGAAGAGGACCTGCTCCCTCTTCCCTTCACCTCAGCTGGCGGGGAGCATGAGCATCCTCCCGTGGCAGTGAGGGCTGGTACCTCCAGAGGAGGCTGGAGGAGAGGGGCCCAGGGCAGCATGTTGAGGTCCGGCTCTGCCCTGGTCTGTGCATCCCGTGCTCATCTTGTGGGGGAGGTTCCCCCCGAGAGGACATGGGGCTGCCTGGGACAGGGAGGGAGGTCAGGCCTTGATGTCTTTGGGAGATCTGGGTCTCACAGAGGAGACCTTGCTGCCTGTTGCGAGGAAGTTTTGCTTGGCCGGGCCTGGGGGGCTGGAGGTCTACCTTCTCCCTACAGGTCCCCCATGCTGGGGAGGGGACAGGAGCTGTGTCTTCCGGTGCCCTGGACGTGAGCTGTTCTCTCAGCTAAGCAGAAAGTGGTGGGGACCTGAGCAGAGCTTGGCTTTGGCACCGCAGCCAGCATTTCCCTGGCTCCCTGGGCATGGGGATGGCCCCACATAGTCCAGCCCCAGCTCTTGCTGTTCAGAAAGGCTGTGGGACCTGGGGGAGAATGGTGTTGGGGTGTCCCTACTGCGATGGCTCCGCTGCCCAGCCATGAGCTCCCTGAGACCCAGAGACGGATTCACCACCCAGCCCAGCGCTGAGTGGCAGCTGGCAGGAATGGTTCTCAAACCAGTTGTTTTCCCAGCCCCTCCTGAGCCTCTTTGTCCGCTGCAAGGTGGAACGAGCTCTTTGGCGTCCTTGGGAGCCAACAAGAGAGCAGGAGAGCTGCTCTCAGCCCTCCGATCTCCCAAGGAGCTCTCAGGGTAATCTCAGGAAGGAGTTTCCCAGCTCCCATCACACAAATGGCAGGTCTCCGGGGCCAGGCAGAGTGGTGAGGCCCTTCCCCACCACCAATTCCTGTCTTGTGCAGCAGGTGAATATGTAGCACTGAGTTTGGAGCTGTTCTCTCAGCCTCTCTCCCAGCTGACTTGTGTGAGTGCTGAGCCCGGGAGCGCTGATCGATGCGCACACACACATACACACGCACATGTACAGGCAGCTTTTACCCAAACACACTCGCTGCCCCTCCATCTCTGGGGGAGTCGGCAGCTCCTCGGGGGCATTCTCCAACTCCTCTGCATTGCTGGGGTGATCCAAGCCCTCCGAGGGGACCTGGCCTTGGAGGCCAGGGGTTGTACGTCCCTCTGCTCACAGCATGGGCAGTGGTCTGGCCTGAGCAGGAGGCAGCTTGCACACGGCTGAGCGCTGCCGGGGAAGGGGATTTGTACGGTGGGATGTCTTTATGACTACCATGTGCTTTGGTCGGGAGGTTTAGCCCCCGCAAAGCAAGAACCTGCGCAGCATTGCTGCTGGTTGGGGATGTCACGTAGAGCGGAGGGAGTCCTGGGGAGCCGTTACCCTCAGGGGTGCTGGACAAAAGCCTTGGCTGGGTGCTCTGCCACAGCGCTATGTCTCGGGTGTGTTTTCTCTGCCTGTAGAGCAACTTGATTTGCTGCATTAGTAAAAATAGATGGGCTAATGAATTCAGCTGATGCAACCCTCTGTGTGTGTGTGTGTGCGTGCATGCGCTTATCTCTGTTTGTGTGTGTATGGGTGCGTGTATACGTGCAGCTGAATGCTAAGGCTCATGTAAGGTGCATCCACCAGCTCCTGGGGCTCTGAGGGGGTGGTTGCCTGTTTGGCCATGTGTGTCTGGGTGTGCATATATACGTGTCTGTGTCTCTGTGTGTGTGTGTGTGTGCAGGAAGCCATGAGTGATGGCTGCTTGCTGCCGAGCAGCTCTGTCACTGAAGCGGTGGCTCTACAGAAATAATTTTGCGGCAGCCTTGGATTCTGGCAGGGCAATAACAGGGCTTCACAGGCGGCTGGCGGGGCGGGAGGGGGGCACTGCAGGGTCTCACAGGGACCTGGCGGGGCAATAGCGGATCCTGGCAGGGGGCCGATGAGGCGGGGGGGGGGTCCCCCAGGGCCACGTTTGCGGGGTGCCCTTCCCGGGTGCTGCGGCCCCGAGGAGGCCGGGGCGCTGTCCGCGGTGCTGAACCGGGGCCGCTGTCCGCGGTGCTGAACCGGGCCGGGGCGCTGTCCGCGGTGCTGAACCGGGGCCGCTGTCCGCGGTGCTGAACCGGGCCGGGCCGCTGTCCGCGGTGCTGAACCGGGGCCGCTGTCCGCGGTGCTGACCGGACGTGCCCAGCGAGCAGGGCCGGGGCCCCGGTGGCTCCCAGGCCTGGCCAGCCCGGGATCGCAGTGGCCTCCGAGCCCGGCTGACCCAGCGCTCGCCCTTGTGCCCGGCCGCAGTGGGACGACAGTCTGATCCAGCACGTCTCATCTGCCGCGGCCTGGGGTCTCCCAGGGAACACCCACGCAGGGGTGGCACTAACAGGGTGACTGGTCATCCTGCCCATCTCTTGAGGCCCTCAGCCCTCTTCACTACCACATGGAGATGGTAAACTCACCGACGGCTTGGACAAGCTCTGTTTTCCTGGCAGCTTTCGTCCTATTCTTCCCAGCATCTTCATAATCTGTGTAATGTTTGTAGTGACAGGCTTTTAGACCCCCTTCTTTCTTCTCTCTTCCTGCGTCAAATCCACCCCCCACCACTGCATCATCACTCATTGTGGATGACAAAACCCTCATGAATGGAGTGACTTCTCTGGCAATGACGTTTCCTGTGAAATGTGCACCCTGGAGTGAATTCGGGAGACTAAAAGACTTTGTCCTTTGCTTTTGTCAGGTTTCCTCCCACTGTCGATTGGGAGCTGGCACTCCGCTGCTGGCAGACGCTTCCTCTGTGAGGTGTGGCCTGTGAGAGCAGAGGGCGGTTGCTACAGGGGGTTGTGATGCTGGGCCCTTCCTGTGGGAACCCAGAGTAAGGATGGTCGTACCAAGTGCTGGTGGCCTCATGGTTGGCCCAGTCATGCAATGTGAGATAACAGGAAGAGGAGGAAAGGCCAGATCTCTGTTCTCCTGACCAAAAAGCATATGGAGGTGCTCGTGGAGCTGCTGGAACATCAGAGGGGCTCTGTACAGACGCCTTCAAGGCAGACACCTTTGCACCTCCCTGTCCCTCTGCTGTCTCGGTGGATCGGAGGGATGGCCTGGGGCA
The DNA here is from genome assembly GCF_011004875.1 of Balearica regulorum gibbericeps. Lineage (NCBI taxonomy): Eukaryota > Metazoa > Chordata > Aves > Gruiformes > Gruidae > Balearica > Balearica regulorum. The sequence continues at coordinate 1,789,584 of NC_046198.1, forward strand.
GGGCAGGGTGTGCGCTGGGTCTCCCAGCACACAGCAGCTCCGATCTCCGTGGGATGCGGTACTTGCACTTTGCACATTGGCACAATGTGGCCTCAGCTCCAGGGTGCAGGAACCCGGAGGCGGTGCTTGGCTGCAGCCAGGGGCTTTCCTGCAGCAGTGGAGGGGCACATCCCAGTGCTGCCCCACAGTGCTAGAGACAGAGGAGACAGTGGTTATCGGACCCACTCCCCTCCCCAGTCTGTGCCCCCTGCCCACCCTCTCCAGGCTGGGATCCCCCCTCAGGCACAGTCCTGCTCCTTTTGGGGGGGTAGGAACCCCCAAATCCTTGCCTGCCCATTTCCCTGGAGAGATGCAGCCATGTACAGCCAGCCTGCCTGCCCAGCCTCCCTGCCTGGAGCCCGTCTGTACCCAGAAGGCCTGAATCTCCGGCCGTCTTTCTATTTGAAGTGACTTCCCAACTCAGTCATGGTTCGGGATTTCTGTCAGCCAGACAGGCAGCCTCCGTGCCCGGGGCAGGGGGGACCTGGCTCAGCTCTCCGAGGCAGGACTGGGAAAGCTGCTGAATCCACTCAGCCCCCCCTGAGCTCACCCTCGGGGACCAGCCGAGGTCTGAGCTGGTTGTAACGGTTGCCAACACCTCCCGCTGGCTGCATTTCAGTCCGGCGACTTGTCAGCATCTGTCTCGTCCCTTGAGTGTCCCCTTGGGCTCCCGAGGCCCCGAGCTGCCCCTCTGCCACCACCTGCCCTCTCCCCAGGGGCAGCCAGCGTGCCGAACAGCTCTGGCTGTGGGCTTTGCGCCAGAGCGACAGCCTTTCCGTGCCGCCTGGCAATTATCTGTTTGGATTTGTGCTCTATGGCTGTGTTAGACACCCTGGTGCATGTTCTGTTTGCTTCCCTAATTGCTGCCAAGCGCCGAGCCACTGGTTTTAAGTTTCTTCCTTCTTTCCCCTCCTCTTCTCATGCTTTCAAACGAATTTAACACGAGCCCAAGCATCAAAGGCCCAGCTCCTCTGTCGGGCAGCGTAAGTGGAGGCAGCAGAGGCTGCATCTGAGCAGGGAGCGGCGCCAGACTGTCTGCACGGGGCTGGGCTCATCCCCGGAGGCCGGGCTCTCAGGGTGCCGCTACCACCGGGCTGGACCATGTGCAGGCACCTCCGCGCTGCCGCCGCTCGCACCGTGGGAGAGGCTTCAGCAGCTCCCGCCAGCCCCGTCCCGTGGCTCTGCTGTGCTGGGGAGGGCGGCCCTGGGAAACACCGCACACCGTGTGTCCCGTGGGGCTTGCCGACTGTGCCGCTGGCAGCTGCCTGCGCTCCTGGGCTCTTCCACAGCACCTTTCGGGTGGCTGCTCCCCTCCCCAGTTGCTCCAGGAGGGCAGCACGAGGCCCGGACATGCTGTGAGGGTGCAAGCGATGGGCTGGGGGCACTGGGGATCTGGGCTGCACCCCGCTTGCCTGCCATCGTCCCAGGAGCATCCTCAGAGCCCATGGAGCTGGGCCATGAGCATTGCTGGCCGGGATGCTCCTCCCTTGGTGCCCCTCCATCAGGGCCATCTCCCTCCCAAACTGAGCGGCTGAAATAATTCCCTCGCTTTTATCTCGGGTCCAGGGGGAGCAGGTGCTGGAAAAGGAGAGGGTCCTCAGGTCCCCTCAGCCACCACCAGAGGATGTGCCAGCCATCCCTTGGGGGCTGGGGACCATGTCCCTCTCCTCCAGGCTGCAAGTCGCTTCCCCAGGTTCCAGCTCCTCGCTATTTTCCCAGGGGCTGCCAGGAGCCCAGCGCCCTCCAGCCTCAGACCCATCAGGATTTGGCACAGCCCTGGCAAACAGGGCAGCGCACCGGCAGGGCCCCACACCAGGCAGGGGCTGGGGCAGGGGAGGGGGGGGCCAAGCCCCTATCAGTTATTCACCTCCATATTTATAGAGGGAAATGTGTTGAATAATGGATGGCGGGGTGCGGTGGGGCCGTTGGAAAGCCAGCCTCGCTGCCACTGAAATATTTATTGGCCGGGTTTGCTGGGGTGCTGCCCGGCTCCCTCAAGGCTCGGTGAGGCTCCTGGCCGGCATGGGCTCACCGCCGAGCGCCTGGCTGGCACAGCGAGCACGGGCAGCTCTGCTCCACCACCACCGCCTCCTCTGTCCTCCGCAGAAATGATCAGAGGGTGGAAGACCTCTCCTGCGGGGAAAGGCTGACGGTTGGAGTTGTTCAGCCCAGAGGAGAGAAGACCTTATTGCGGTCTTTCAATACTTAAAGGGGGCTTGTAAGAAAGATGGGGACTAACTTTTCAGTAGGGCCCGTAGTGATAGGATGAGCAGTAATGGTTTTAAACTAAAAGAGAGGAGATTCAGACATATTTTTTTTTTTTTTTTACAATGAGGGTGGTGAAGCACTGGCACAGGTTGCCCAGAGGTGGTGGATGCCCCATCCCTGGAGACACTCAAGGTCAGGTTGGACGGGGCTCTGAGCAGCCTGATGTAGTTGAAGATGTGCCTGCTCACTGCAGGGGGTTGGACTAGATGAGCTGTGAAGGTCCCTTCCACCCCAAACCAGTCTGGGATTCTGTGATCCTGCCCCTGCTCCCATCGGCGGCTGGATCCCGGACCCAGAGAAGGATGTGAACGTCTGGTGACAAATCCCCATCCGTCCCCCATGACAGGGGACACCAGGGCCACGCAGCCCCTCAGAGGACCCCGCTCTGTGCCGCAGGCATGTCCCCTCTGGAGCTGTGCCCAGCAGCCCTGCACTGCCCCGTTGCCTGCACAGGCCACCCAGGACCCCCAGGGTCTCCCTCTCTGCCGGTGCCATGACCCCCCCCAGCCCTGCCACCCTCCCTGCCCACCCTCCCTGCCCGCTCTCCCTGCCGGGGGTCATGGTGCAGGCCGGCAGCCCCTCAGTTCGCATCCCTGTGTTGCAGAGAGAGCAGTGGAAGATGTCGAACCCGAGAAACGGCGACACCAAGCCCCCATGTTTGCCCCGCAATGGACTGGTGAAGATCCCCACGCAACCCAACGGCCTCGGCTCCGCCAGCATCACCAAAGGCACCCCGGCCGTGAAAAACCGCCTGTGCCAGCCTTCGTCTGTGCCTGCCATCCTCAGCCCGGCCTTAGCCCACCGCAGCGACCTGCCCATCCCCAGCCTGGCCTCCCCACTCTCCTTGGCCACTCTGGCCGGCGTCTCCTCCCCTCCCGGCGCTTCCTTGGTGGGACTGAACACGAGCGAAGGCTCGGAGCAGCCCTCACCGGAGCGGCTGCCCAGCTCACCCTCAGAAAGGCAGCTGGCAGTGGACGAGAAGATTCTCAACCGCTTGTTCTGGTACTTTTCGGCGTGCGAGAAGTGCGTGCTGGCGCAGGTGTGCAAGGCGTGGCGGCGGGTGCTCTACCAACCCAAGTTCTGGGTGGGCTTGACACCCGTCCTGCACACCAAAGAGCTCTACAACATCCTGCCCGGTGGCGAGAAGGAGTTTGTCAGTCTGCAGGGCTTCGCCGTCCGCGGCTTCGACGGCTTCTGCCTCGTGGGCGTCTCCGATCTGGACATTTGTGAGTTCATTGACAACTACCCCCTCTCCAAGAAGGGGGTCAAGTCCATGAGCCTTAAGAGGTCAACCATCACGGATGCGGGGTTGGAGGTAGGTGACTCAGGCGATGTGACCGGGGTGGAGGAGATGTGGCAATGACGGGTCCTTCCCGGTGACCCTGGGGACGCACGTGCAGGCAGAGCTTTCGCTGGCCACAGGCAAGGAGCAGGCAGGCAGCGTGGACATCCCACGGGTGCGGGCAGCGTCGGCAGCCCCTGCCTGCGGTCCGGGCAGCGGGATGGACTGCAGCCTGCGCCGCTCCCCCAGGCAGGGGGGGAGGACGCTGCTGATGGGGGGGTCATCCCTGCTGCCTGCAGATGCCGCTGGGAAGGCAAAGCCAGCCGAGGTGGCCCTGCCGCTGGGTGGTGGATGCAGCGGTGGATGGTGAGCGGGGCCCAGGGGACGAGGACATCCCCGCTTGGCTGGCTGCTCCCCGGCAAGGGAGGTCTCCTGGGCAGGGGGCTGCAGGTCAGATGGAGATGGGGCAACTCATGGTCCCGCACGGGGCCAGGCAAGGTCCTCACCGAGGTCCCTTGCCCCATGCCATGGCCGAACACAGCACCAGCTGCTCCGTGGCCACATCCAGGCTGGGAGCGGGCGTTAATCCTGCCCCCGCCAACATCACCGGCTACAGAGCAGGGGCTGTGGCTGGGGGTCCCTGCCTGTCCCCTCCCATTCCCCACCAGTCCTGGCATGTCCTACAGCAGGGCGCTGCTCCGACACCGGGGGAGTCCCACGGAGAAGACTGGACCCACACAGGGCTGGGGGCAGCGGGAAGAGCCCCAGGGGGCTCAGAGGGAGCTGGGCGGGGGGCGCGAGGCTGCGCGAGGCGGGCAGCGGTGCCCACCGTGCCCTGACCCCCTGCCCCTCGGTAGGTGATGCTGGAGCAGATGCAGGGCGTGGTGCGGCTGGAGCTGTCGGGCTGCAACGACTTCACAGAGGCCGGGCTGTGGTCCAGCCTCAACGCCCGCATCACGGCGCTGAGCGTCAGCGACTGCATCAACGTGGCCGACGACGCCATCGCCGCCATCTCGCAGCTCCTGCCCAACCTCACCGAGCTCAACCTGCAAGCCTACCACGTGACGGACACGGCGCTCGCCTACTTCACGGCCAAGCAAGGCTACACCACCCACACCCTCCGCCTCAACTCCTGCTGGGAGATCACCAACCATGGCGTGGTCAACATGGTCCACAGCCTGCCCAACCTGAGCGTCCTCAGCCTCTCGGGCTGCTCCAAGGTGACGGATGACGGCGTGGAGCTGGTGGCCGAGAACCTGCGGAAGCTGCGCAGCCTCGACCTCTCCTGGTGCCCTCGCATCACCGACATGGCCCTGGAGTACATCGCCTGCGACCTGCACAAGCTGGAGGAGCTGGTGCTCGACAGGTATGGGGCCGTGCCGAGCCGTGGTGAGCCATGCAGTGCCATGCCAAGCCATGCTGGGCCATGCCGAGCCATGCCATGCCATGCCATGCTGCACCATGCCGAGCCATGCCGAGCCATGTTGAACCATGTCATGTCATGCCATGCTGAGCCATGTGGAGCCATGCCGAGCCATGCCGAGCCATGCTGAGCCATGCTGAACCATGTCATGTCATGCCATGCTGAGCCATGTGGAGCCATGCCGATCCATGCCGAGCCATGCCGAGCCATGTTGAACCATGTCATGTCATGCCATGCTGAGCCACACCATGCCGAGCCATGCTGAGCCGTGCTGGAGGCAGTGGGTGCAGCATGGGGGCCGTGGTCTGGGGACACCCATGGGTGCCCTGGTCCCAGCCGGCCCTGACACCCCGTGTCCCTGGCAGGTGTGTGCGGATCACCGACACCGGCCTCAGCTACCTGTCCACCATGTCGTCCCTGCGGAGCCTCTACCTGCGCTGGTGCTGCCAGGTAGGTGGGGGAACACAGCCGGGCCCGGCACGGCGCAGGGGGGGGCAGAGCGGCTGGCACCTCCCTGGGGATGGGCCACGAGCTCAGGGGGGGCACCCTGGGCCGGCGGGAGCCCCCGCGACTTGGTGCTGGGAAGGGGGGAAGGGATGGGGTGCTCCTGTCAGCTCAGCAGGATTCGGCCCCAGCCCCCTGCCCCTGCACCCAGCACCTGGCCCCAGCATCCTGCACCCTGCCCAGGCAGCCTGTCCCCACACCCTGTCCCTGCACCCTGACCCGGCGCCCCAGACCCTACCCCAGCATCCTGCACCCCGTCCCCGCACCCTGCCGCTGCTCCCTGCCCTGGCACCCTGCCCCAGCTGTGCTGAGCCCCCAGCGCCGTGGTGGTGGCCATCCTCTGTGGAGCCTCCCCTTGTCCCCACCTCGCTCCCATTCCATTTTCTTTTCCAGGTGCAGGATTTTGGCCTGAAGCATCTCCTGAGCATGGGCAGCCTGCGCCTCCTCTCGCTGGCCGGTGAGACCCCCCCCTCGCTCCCCCGGGACCGGGGTGGCCGGGTCCCCACAGGGCTGGGGAGACACCGGGCATGGGGACAGGGACAGCCCGGGGGACAGCCAGCACGCCCCCCCAAACCAGCATGGCGCAGCTCCCGCATCCCCCCGAGCCTCCAGGGTACCAGCACCCAGCCCAGCTCCCTGGGGATGGGTCCACGGCAGGGCTTTTGGGGTGCTGGTGTTTTGGGTGCTGGTTTTGGGCTGTTGGTACTTTGGAGAGCTGTTTTAGGGGGTTCTGGATTTTTTGGGTGCTGGTTTTTGGGGTGCTGAGTTTGGGGATGCTGTTGTTTTGGTGTGCTGGCTTTTGGGGTGGCGGTGTGTTTAGGGTGCTGACGTTTTGGGCTGCTTTTTTTTTTTTTTTTTAATGCTGTTGGTGTTTTGGGGGTGCTGGTGTTTTCGGAGGTGCTGGGTTTCGGGATGCTGGTGTTTTGGGGTGACGGTGCATCCTGCCTGCTTGCAGGCTGCCCCTTGCTGACCACCACGGGGCTGTCGGGGCTGGTGCAGCTGCAGGAGCTGGAGGAGCTGGAGCTCACCAACTGCCCCGGGGCCACCCCGGAGCTCTTCAAGTACTTCTCCCAGCACCTCCCGTGCTGCATGGTGATCGAGTAACGCCGGATCCGGCCACCCCGCTCCCGCGCCCACCCCGCCGCCGCCCCGTCTGACATCGCCCACCCCATTTCTTTCCGTCTGCCGGGGGATGTGAAAGATGCCGTCGATTACAGCTGACCCCGGACAACACACACACGTACCCCCCTCCGCCCCCCCCGCATCGACAGCCCCGAAGGACGCGGGGCTCCGGGGGGAGATGGGGGACGGCGTCGCCCCTCGCTGGAGCCTCCTCGGGTACCCTGTAAATTCCCCCCACGCTGTCGCCGTTGCCCGTCCTCCTCCCGGGGTCCTGCCAATCCCTTCTGGACGGACGAATGGACATGACGGAAGCCCAAAGTGGGGAGGCGATGGCAGCGTGACCCCCCCCCACCCCCGGCCGCATCCTGCTTCCCTCTCCCAGTGCCGAGGGGGCACGCAGCCCCGCCACCAAGGGTGCTCCTGGGGACCGAAGGATGCTCCCGGGATGGGCGAGAGGAGGATGTTTCTTTTTGGCACCTGTCGGTGGCGGCGGAGGCTGGATGGGTCCCCTCGCACCCCCGGAGCGGGTCACTGAGCCACCCCCCCATGCTGTGTGCCCCCCCCCCCAGCCCCTGGCCCTGCCCTTGGGGTGCTCAGCGCTTTCTCCTGGTGCATAGGATGTTTTTCTCCGCCTGCCCGCCCACCACCCCTGCATGCTCGCTTGCTTCAGTCTCGTGGTACGGCAGGCTCCGGGGTACCTGGGGGGGGACGGTGACAAGTGACAGCCCCCACTTGGCCCCTCCGTATGGCCTCGCCCCAGCTGGATCTTGCCCCAGGAGTCGGGGTCTCCCGGCTGGCATCCCCCCTCGCCCTGGGGAACCCCGCTGCACCCCGGTTTATGTGGGGTCGGTGGGGCGATGCTGCTCCCCGTGGGATGCCGACGCCAAGGAGCGACCCGTCCGGCTGGGATGGGACGTGCCGGGGCACCGGGTCTGAGCCGCCGTGGGGACACCGGGGGGGGGGGGGACACGGAGCGAAGGCAGGAGGTGGCACCTGGGACATGCTGCCGCGGCCACCGCTCTTCCAGCTGGAAAGCCATCGCCCCGACACCAGTGGCAACCGGGGGGCCGGGGGGACCCCTGGGCCGAACCGAGCCGGGTACGGGGCTGGGGTGCCCGCGGGGACCCGGCGCGGGATGGGCTCGGTGGCCGTCCCCGGGGCATCGCCCACCGCCACACCGGCTGCCCACACAGGCCTGGGATGAGCGTGGGCACGGGCACGGGCACGGACACGGACACGGACACGGACACGGACACGGACACGCTTTCGGTTTGTTTTGCCTTTGTACCGGCCGGGAAGGAACTGCTGCACCACCCGCCTCCTCCGCGCCCTCCTTTGTCCAAAACGCCCCTTTCTGGTCCCAAAATGGCACGAGGACCCTTGTGGCCCTGGAAGGGGGTTTGGGGTACGCCGGGAGCCAGGGTGGCACTGCCGGGACACGGAGCACCCCGGTACGGTGGCAGCCAGGGTGGGGGGCTGCCCGTACCCCCAAAGCCACCGGTGTCCGTGGGACGGGGTGCCAGGACGCAGGGGCCAGGGGCGGGACAATGGCACACGAGGGTCTCCCCATCCCGGCAGGTGACAGCAGCAGTTGGGGGGTACCACCAGCCCCGTGCACCCCCACGGTCCCACGTCACGCGGGCAGTCCCAGCACAGCCCCAGCTCCCTCTGCACCCCCCCACGACAGTGCACCCCCACTTCCCCGTGCACCCCCACCCCCTGCACACCCCTCCCCCGGTGTCGCCCTGTATCTCTCCGTATAGCCGCCCCCCAGGTACCCCTAAACCCCAGTGTGGCCCCACACCCCAGAGCACCTCCAAACCCCCCAATCAGCCCCACACCTCAGTGCACCCCCGTATCCCCCAGTGCATCCCTACACCCCCAATGCACCCCCATATCCCCCCAACAACCCCATTTCCCTCCCTGCACCCTCACCCTCAATGTAGCCCATATCTCCCCGACACCCCCATTTTCCCTATCACAACTCCCCTGCTGCACCCCATGTCCCCCTGGCACCCCCACCCCAATTCACCCCATACCTCCCCTTGACACCCCCATTTTCCCCCTCCACCCTCACCCCCCCTGGACCCCCACATCTCCCCAGCACCCTCACCCCCAATGCATCCCGTATCGCCCCAGCACCTCCATTTTCTCCCCCCGCACCCGCATCCCCCAATGTACCCCGTATCCCCCCAGCACCCCCATCCCTCAATGCACCCTTTATCTCCCCAGCACCCCCATATCCCCCCCAGGACCCCATATCCCCCAGCACTTCCATTTCCCCCAGCACCCCCATTTCTCCCCCCTGCACCCCCATTCACCAATGCACCCCATTTCTCCCCTGCACCCCATATCCGCCCAGCACCCCCATCTCCCCCAGCACCCCTATCTCCCAATGCACCCCATATCCCCCAGCACCCCCATATCCCCCCAGCACCCCCATTTCCCCCCAGCACCATTTTCCCCCTGCACCCCATATTCCCTCAGGACACCCTATCCCCCAGCACCCCCACTTCCCCCCAGCACCCCATATTCCCCATATACCCCCATATTCCCCCAGCGCCCCCATATCCCCCCGGCAACCCCATATTCCCCAGCACCCCCATATCCCCCAGGACCCCCATATCCCCCAGCACCCCCATATACCCCCTGCACCCCCATATCCCCTCAGGACCCCCATATCCCCCCAGCACCCCCATATACCCCCGGCATCCCCACTTCCCCCCTGCACCCCCACTTCCCCCCAGGACCCCCACTTCCCCCCAGCACCCCCATATCCCCCAGTGCCCCCATATCCCCCCAGCACCCCCATATCCCCCCAGCACCCCCATTTCCCCCCTGCACCCCATATCCCCTCAGGACACCCTATCCCCCAGTGCCCCCACTTCCCCCCAGCACCCCATATCCCCCAGCACCCCCATATCCCCCAGTGCCCCCATATCCCCCTGCACCCCCACTTCCCCCAGTGCCCCCATATCCCCCAGCACCCCCATATCCCCCTGCACCCCCACTTCCCCCTGCACCCCCACATCCCCCTGCACCCCTCGCTCCCCGCTTTGCCCGGGGCGTGGCCTCGGGGAGGCGGGTCCGTGCTCTGGGGTGGGGCTGGTTCCGGGGGCGGAGCCGAGGAGCGGCGGGCGGGCGGCGGCGGCGGAAGGGGGCGGGGCCAGGCGGAAGGGGGGCGGCGCTTGGTGGCCGTTTCCGTGGCGGCGGAGGCCGGCGGGGCCTGCTGGGCCCGAGCTGCCGCGGGGCGGCACCGGCACCGGGTACGGCACCGGGTACGGCACCGGCACCGCGGCCGGGGAGGAGGAGGGCGGCGGGAGGGGGCGCCGAGGGGAGGGAGGGGGCGCTGAGGGGGCGCCGAGGGGAGGGAGGGAGGGGGCGCTGGGGGGGCCCCGAGGGGAGGGAGGGAGGGAGGGAGGGGGCCCTGAGGGGGCGCCGAGGGGAGGGAGGGAGGGGGCGCTGGGGGGGCCCCGAGGGGAGGGAGGGGGTCCCGAGGTCGCCCCGAGGGGTCTGTGGGTCAGGAGCGGGCCCTGAGGAGGGGAAGCGTGGGGTGTGAGGGGGGCTGGGGCTCCTGGCGAGCAAAGGGTGTAGGAGCAGGAGGGCCTGGCTCAGGGAGAGCCGGGCTGTGGATGCCCCCAGAGACCCTGCAGCCCCCCCCCCCCCCCCCCGCCCCGGGAGCCTTGGTGGCCCCATGGCTTCCCCCAGAGTAGCTGCCAGCCCCTGGCACCCTGGCCTGGGGCAGGGATGGGAAAAGCTGCTGCTCTGCTTGGCGGGGGGAGCTGCTGTCCCCCCTTCCGCTAGAGAAGCAGAGCGAACCCCCGGCTGTGGTGCTTGCAGGAGTTTGGGGTGCAGGGGGTGCCTCGTGGAGATGACCGTGGCCTCGTTTCACCCAATCTCTTGCTGGAGACGCTGCTCGCATCAGTCCACCTCGCTGTAGTCAACCTTCCGTAACGTCGCCAACAGCCGCTCTCATCCACGGAGCCTCTCAGGGGGCTCAACTGAGGAGGGAACAAGAAACCCAGAAAAGGTTTTCGAGAACTCCCAGAGGGGGACAGCAGCAGGAGGAGAAGCCTGGCGCGGGGCTGTGTCTCTCTCCCCGCAGGTAGCACCGGGCTGTAGCCTCTCACCTCTGCAGCCTGTTGATGTGGCCACAGAAAGCTGCGGTCAAAGCCACCTGGGCCTGCCAGGAGCTGCGGGAGCCGAGCCTGTCCCTTCCCAGCTCTGGCTGAGGTGGAGCAGGGCGGGCGCACGAGCGTGAATGCAGCCTGCGGGGACACGAGCCTCCGAGCCTGCTCCTGGAGAGGGGAGTGTGCCCCGAGGACGGCCATGGAGAAAATGGCCAGGGTCACCACTGCCCTGGGGGGCAACGCCCTCACGGGACGGACCATGTTCTGCCACCTGGACGCCCCTGCCAATGCCATCAGCGTGTGCCGTGATGCCGCCCAGGTGGTGGTGGCCGGCCGCAACATCTTCAAGATCTATTCCATCGAGGAGGACCAATTTGTGGAGAAGCTGAACCTCCGCGTCGGCCGTAAACCCTCCTTGAACTTCAGCTGCGCGGATGTGGTGTGGCACCAGATGGATGAGAACCTGCTGGCCACCGCCGCCACCAACGGCGTGGTCGTCACCTGGAACCTGGGCAAGCCGTCCCGCAACAAGCAGGACCAGCTCTTCACCGAACACAAACGCACGGTCAACAAGGTCTGCTTCCACCCTACCGAGGTCTACATGCTCCTCAGCGGATCCCAGGATGGCTACATGAAATGCTTCGACCTGCGCAAGAAGGACTCTGTCAGCACCTTCTCTGGTAAGAACGCGGGCTGTTGCTTGCCCCCCTACCCTGGTGAGAGGCAGAGGTGGGGGGCTTTGCCCTTTGCCTGTGCCCAGGAGGAGGGTTTGCTCAGGGCACAACGTTTGGAGCAGGCAGGGAAGGAGCTGAGAGGCGTTTTGCTGCTTTTTTTGGCCACTCGGCAGTGGGCTGGGCCCGCGCAGGAGGTGGAAGGTGGCCACGCGTCGCTCCCTGCTTCCCCTTCTCTCTGGGCTGGTGACCCCCATGGCTCCTCCAGTGGAGTGTTTAGTTTTGCTGGAGCTCCGTCCCACCAGATCTCAACTTCTGTCCCCGCTCAGGTCAGTCGGAAAGCGTGCGTGATGTCCAGTTCAGCATCCGGGACTACTTCACCTTCGCCGCCACCTTTGAGAACGGGAACGTGCAGCTGTGGGACATCCGCCGGCCAGATCGCTATGAGAGGATGTTCACAGCGCACAACGGGCCTGTCTTCTGCTGCGACTGGCACCCGGAGGACAGGTGTGTGCGGGACCGCATCCAGCCGGCCGCCTGGCCTCGGCGGAGGCGAGGGAGGCCCTAAAAACAGGGTTGGGGCCTTTTGGGGGTGGAAAGCAGGGTCTCCGATACCCCGGCCCCTTGTGTTAGGGGCTGGGCCGTAGCTGGAAAGTGGGAGGAATTATTGCTTTGGGGTTTTGGGGGGATGCCGGGGTGTTTTGGTTTTGTTTTTTTGACAGATCGAGGGATCCTGAGGCACTGGGTTGCTAGTGGTGGGGTATAGCAAGCTGCTGTCTTGGCCCCCTGTGTCAGGGCAGCCTCTCGCTCTGGTGCTCGGCTCGGGGAGGGCGCCGCGTGCCTGCGCTGGGATGTGACTTGCTTGTGTCTGATCGCGTTTCCCTCCGGCCTGTCCGTGGGGGCGGTTGGGGTGTGTCTAGAAACAGTCGTCGTGGTGTGCGGGTCCCTCCTCGCTCCCTGCCGGGCAGCGCTGCGACTCCTCACAAGCTTAGAGAGGCGCTGAAATACGTTTGAACTGGCCTTTTTCCTCTCTGCTGTCCCTGGCAAGTGGAAACCAGAGGTGGGGGGAACTGATCTGGCTAGGAGACCTTGAGATGAGTGTGGCTGTAAAGACACAGGGCTCTAAACGGGAGCGGGAGGGAGGGGTGTTGCCTGACCCGGTTGTTGGAGAGCTGAGGCGTTTGGGTAGCGTGTGGGAGGATACACAGCCCGGCTGCCTGCCCTTGGCATGGATGTGGTCGCAGGGCAGGAAAGGAGAGGCGAATAGAGAAGGATCCTGGCCCAAGCTGGCGTCTCACCGTCTTTCTCCATCCTTCTCCCAGGGGCTGGCTGGCAACCGGCGGCCGGGATAAGATGGTGAAGGTGTGGGACATGAACACCACGCGGGCGAAAGAGATTTACTGCGTGCAGACCATCGCCTCCGTGGCCCGGGTGAAGTGGCGCCCGGAGTGCAAGCACCACATCGCCACCTGCTCCATGATGGTGGACCACAACATCTACGTCTGGGACGTGCGGCGTCCCTTCATCCCCTCCGCCATGTTCGAGGAGCACAAGGACGTCACCACGGGCATCGTGTGGCGTCACCTCCACGACCCCTATTTCCTCCTGTCGGGTTCCAAGGACAGCACCCTCTACCAGCACATCTTCAAGGACGCCAGCCAGCCTATCGACCGGGCCAACCCCGAGGGACTGTGCTACAGCCTCTACGGAGACCTGGCCTTCGCCGCCAAGGAGAGCCTCATCTCCTCCGACTCCAACCGCAAGCCCTACATCGGGGACCGGCGTCACCCCATCTTTTTCAAGCGTAAGCTGGATCCCACGGAGCAGTTTGAGTACATCTCCTCCTCCAGCGCCCTCAGCGTCTTCGAGACGGACGTGGAGAGCGGCAGCATGGACTGGTTTGTGCACACCGCCAAGCAGTACGCGCTGGCCGGCAGGCCCCTGGCCGAGCTCTGCGACCACAACGCCAAGGTGGCCAAGGGCTTGGACCGCAACCAGGTGAGACCTTGGCTTGGAGACTCTCGGTGCAGACCTGGGCTGGTGCCGGGGTTGAAAGGCGCTGTCGGGATGCGGTCTGCCACCCGAGCTGGGTGACAGCTCTCTGTCCGGCTGTGGCCTCTGGCTGTCCCCAGAAGGTGTACCTCCACCTGGCACCAAATCCATAGCGCTGTTGCCTACAACAAGCGCAGATGGTTGCCCAGAAACTTGACCTCCCCGAGAGCCTGCCCAGCTCTCTAGGTCGGTGGACGATGGGAATTTGCAGGCAGGCGTGTGGCTGCGCTGGGTTTCAGCCTGGCAAGGTCTGACTGTGGCTGTGTCTCATGCAGGTGGCTCAGACGTGGACGATGCTGCGAATTATCTATTCCAGCCTCAGCACCATGTCGTCTGCTAACCTCAACCACAGCATGGGGAAGGGCAGCACCGCCCTCCCACTCATGAACAGGTAAGGGATGCTGGAGCCAGAGTGAACGACGCGATGGCTAGGGCGGCTCCGTGAGCAGGAGAGCGGAGACGGTTCCTCGGCCGGGTTGGAGTCGCGGGGTGGGAGCAGGGACGGCTCTCCCCCAGCCTCAGGCCATGCTGGTTTGGAGGTTGGCATCGTCTGAACGCAGCCATTCTCCGTGTGGGTGTAAGGGGCGAGCAGCCAGCCTGCCTTCGAGCTGTGCAGCCTCGTACACTGCTCCCTTCCGTCTGTGAAATGAAATTTGAGGCTGGGACCATCTTTGCAGTTATTTAATTACTGACTGTGAGTAAGGGCTGGGGATGAAGAACCCCTGACTTGCTGCTGGCGTGGAGAGGTCATCTTCTGCCTTTCAGAGGGAGAGGACAGCCCAGCTCTGCCAGTGGCACGCTGGCCCAGGCAGCCCCATCCCATTGCGGGCTGATGAAGCAGGAAAACTTGTTTTTCCTCTTCTCGATGACATATAAAAGTGAGGGGTGAGGACTCCGAATTAGCTGTCAGACCTTGCAGAGCTGGGTTCCCAGGGTGAGTGGCAAATCCTTAAATAACATCAAACAAAGCCCTCCCCTCGACCGAGCTCTGCGTCCGGACGGGTCGCTGCCTGTCGCTAACTTAAACAGCAGGCAGCGAGCTGAAGAGCTCAGCTCTGCTTGAGCCCCGTTCCCTTCCTTTTCCATCTCGGCAAAGCCTGAGAGTGGTGATGCGTAACAAACAGCAAAGCATCTTGAGCGAGGCAGCTCCTGTTTACCTACCTCTGAGTGAACGTAAATATTAAGAGACAGAGTCAAGAGTCGGTGCTCAGCTCTGAAATCCTTTAGGGAGAGCTTTGCAGGCTCCTTCGCGGTGTGGGCGCAGAGGCGCGAGGCTTGGAGAAGGCGGCTGTGTTAACAATTGCGATGTAACTTTATTTTTATAAAGTCACAAAGTGGGGACAAGCTGACTCCTGTGCTCTCAGCGAAATCACCGTGTCTTGTATTTCACGGTTCAAATTGCAAGTGGAGACCTATATCCAGGCCATTTGCTGGCTAGAACGGAAACTGTAAACTTCTGTGACTATTAAATTTGGCTTCTTTCCCAGCTTTAACCTGAAGGACATCCCCTCTGGGCTGGGCAGCGAGTCGAGACTGGACCGCAGCAAAGGAGAAAGCCGCACGGAAAACATCCTCATGGATTCCTCTTCCACCCTGATCAACAACGAGGGTAACGTTTCTGGGGCGGTCCTGCGGCTCTTCCCTCCTCAGCTGTCAATGGCCCCGATTTGGGATAAACTGGTACATTTATCCCGTAAATGGGGGTGATTGGACCTGCTGCAGCCCCCGGGTGAAGCATGCCGAGCTCCCGGGCGTTGCAGAAGGACAATTTACCCCCCGTGACCCCCCCACAGCAGGTGCCAGGAACGCGACTGCGGTGGGGAGCTGAGCCGTCTGGCTCGGACGCTGCCTGGCACGCTGGGGCAGGGCACGGGACGTGGATCCAACCGTGTGCCCGAGGCGGGTGAGCTGATTTCTCTCTCCCTGGGCACACAGACAACGAGGAGACAGAGGGCAGCGACGTCCCCGCGGACTATCTGCTGGGAGATGTGGAAGCGGACGAGGACGACCTGTATATGATGGACCACGAGAACCCGCACGGTGAGTGTGCGGCTGGCGCTTGAGGGCGTTGCCTGTCCCAGACACGCGGCTGGGTTTTCTCCTGGCCTTCCCTACTCGTTCTTGATGAGGTATCTCTCCTCCCAGCTGAAGAGCAGGAATACAGCCTTCCCCAGGAAGCCTTTCCCCTGCGCCACGAAATCGTGGACAACCCATCTGCCTTGGACCACCTGCAAGACAAGGCTGACTCTCCTCACGTCAGCGGCAACGAGGCCGAGACGGTGTCACTGACACCCGTGGAGTCCTTCTCCCTCATCTCCATCTCCCACTCGCTCTACGAGAACCGCCTGCCCTCCGACTTCTTCAATCCCATCGTGCGGGACACGCTCCTCTTCTACGCAGAGCAGGGTGACGTGCAGACGGCCGTGTCCGTCCTCATCGTGCTGGGAGACCGCATCCGCAAGGAGATCGATGAGCAGACCCAGGTAGAGCCTGGAAAACTCCTTCCTGGCCGCGTAGGAACTGAACCCTCCCTTCGGGGCTGGTGCAGATGCAGTAGGACACTTGGTGGGACCCAGAGGTGGTGTGTCCCAACGTGATGGGATCCCGTCTGGGGTCTGGGCACCTCCCTTCTCCTCCAGCCTCTTCCAGGCCCCCCCCGTAACCACCAGTTCTGGCAGGGACCTGATGTGGTGTCCACAGGGCCAGGGTGGGGAAGTGGCCTTGGCCTGTTGATGCGGGGAACGACGCCTCTTCCCCAGCCCTGCAGAGCAGTTCCTCTGCTGCAGGGATCTCGCCTTTGGCACGCGGGGCGGGGATCCCAAGGTGGGGGCAATTTTGGAGGGTGTCGGGGCTCAGCAGTCTGCGGTCCGTCCCCAGGAGCACTGGTACACATCCTACATCGACCTGCTGCAGCGCTTCCAGCTCTGGAACATCTCCAACGAGGTGATCAAGCTGAGCACGTGTCGCGCCATCAACTGCCTCAACCAGGCCTCCACCACCCTGCACGTCAACTGCAGCAACTGCAAGCGGCCCATGAGCAACAGGGGCTGGATCTGCGACAGGTGAGGGCAGCGCCGCAGGCAGGGAGCGGGCAGGAGGACACACACAACCACCCCCCCCCCCCCCAGCATTCTGGTCACCAAGGGGCGTCCCGGAGGGGTCGCAGGGGCAGGAGGACGGGGTCGGTGCCCCCTCGTTGCCCCCCGCCAAGGGTTCTGAGGTTCGTCCCCCTTCTGTGCGGCGCAGGTGTCGGCAGTGTGCCAGCATGTGCGCCGTCTGTCACCACGTCGTGAAGGGGCTCTTCGTCTGGTGCCAGGGCTGCAGCCACGGCGGCCACCTCCAGCACATCATGAAGTGGCTGGAGACCAGCTCCCACTGCCCCGCCGGCTGCGGCCACCTCTGCGAGTACACCTGAGACCCTCGCCGGCCCGGGGGGACGGGCAGCGGTGGGCAGGGCCTGTCCTGCCCTGCCTGCCTGTCCTGCCCGTACCCCTCTCTTTGTATTTATTTTATTTTTGTGTAAATAGGGGCTCTGCGTGCGCCCCCAGGCCCCTGCCCCGACCTTTTGTACTGGATTAAAACGAAACAGAGCAGCTGAACTGAGACGTGCCTCTTGTCTTTGTTTAACCTGGCTGCAACGGCCCGCGGGGCGGGCTCGGGGCCCCGGTGGGAGCTCGGTCCCGGTCCCGGTCCCGGTCCCGGTCCCGCTGCTCTGCCGGGGGGGGGGCTCGGTCCCGCCGTGCCCTGGCCGGCTGTGGGCCCCACCGTCCCTGTGGGCCCCTTTAAGGCGTGGCCACTTTAAGACATGACCCCAGCCAATGGCGGCGCGCAGCGTCAGCGCGGGCCGCGGTGCCTGCCGGGAAGCGTAGTCCCCCGGCGGCCCCGGTCCTAGCGCCGGTCCCGTTCCTCGATGGCGGCGGCGCGGCGGCTGCTCTCGCTGCTGCTGCCGCTGGCCTGGGCTCGGCCTGCGGGCTGCATCGACCCGCCGGGCGGCGGCTGGTAAGGGCTGGGTCCCGGTGCCGGTCCCGGTGCCGGTCCCGGTGCCGGTCCCGGTGCCGGTCCCGGTGCCTCCCGTTGCCTCCCGTTGCAGGCTGGCGGGCGCGGTGCCGGAGGAGGAGCGCTGCACCGTGGAGCGGGCCGACACCTCCCTCACCTACTCCCTCTTCCTGCAGCGGTACGGGCCGGGCGGCCGCTGCCCCGGGGAATCGGGGGGGGCGGGTGTGAGGGGGCACCGGGGCCGGTGGGGAGGGTCAGTCCCCGGTGCCCTGGGCAGACGAGGACGAGCCCCGGTGCACCGAGCTGGGGGGGGAGGGCAGGCCCCGGGGTCGCGGGGGAGGCTGCGGGGCAGGTCCCGGGGGAAGGTGGTTGGGGCCGGCTCCGGTGCCCCGGGGCCGGGGGGTGGGTTTGGGGCCGGCCCCGGGGCGGGACCCGGATGCGGCGCTTTCCCCCCAGGTTCGCCTTCTCCGGGCCGGTCATCCTCCGCGGGGTCACGGACAACTCGGTGAGTGCCGGGAGCGGGACCGGGGAGGGGGGGGGACGGGACACCGGGGCCCCGGGAGGGGCGGGGGCGGCAGCAGCATCCCGGCCTGGCCGTACCCCCCCCCCCGCCCCCCCCAGGCCTTCCGTGCCCTCTGCACCCGGGAGAAGCTGCTGGCGGCCTTCGGGGCCCGCCCGGTGCGGCTCAGCACGGCCAACACCTACTCCTACCGCAAAGGTGAGGGCAGGGGCAGCCCCCCCAAACACCCCCCACCCCCCCCCCGGCGGGCAGGGCCTGCCCAGGGGGTGCCGGCCTGGCCCCCCCCAGCTCTCCCCTGCCCGCAGTGGACGTCCCCTTCCAGGAGTACGTGGAGCAGCTGCTGGAGCCCCAGGATCCGGCCAAGCTGGGCAGCGGTGGGTAGCGCCGTCCTGCTCTGCACAGGCGGCATCCTCACCCCCCCCCCCCCTTCATCCTCACCCCCCCCTTCATCCTCACCCCCCCCCCCCTTCATCCTCACCGGCCTCATCCTCCCCGTTTCCCACCCCCAGACACCCTCTACTTCTTCGGGGACAACAACTTCACCGAGTGGGGCCCCCTCTTCCAGCAGTACGTGCCCCCTCCCTTCGGCATCCCGGGCACCAGCCCTGCCTACAGCTTTGGGATCGCAGGTGGGTGCTGGGGACACACACACGGGGGGGGGGGGGGGTCTCCCCACCACCCCCACCCCCCATTCCCACCACCAACCCCCCCCGTTCCCACCGCAGGCTCAGGCTCTGGCGTTCCCTTCCACTGGCACGGCCCCGGTTTCTCGGAGGTGATCTTCGGCAGGAAGGTGAGAATTGAGGCCCCCAGGGGGGGGGTGGAGGACTCGAAGGGGCAGCCCCTGGCCGTGGTGGGATGGAGAAGCCCGAGGGGCTGGAGGAGAAATAGGGGTGTGTCATTCCCCCCCCCCGCCGTGTCTTTCAGCGCTGGTTTCTGTACCCGCCGGATAAAACACCCCACTTCCACCCCAACGAGACGACACTGGCCTGGCTCCACCACACGTACCCCGCGCTGCCACCGGCCGAGCGGCCGCTGGAGTGCACCCTCCGCCCTGGGGAGGTGAGTCCGGCCTGGCCCTGGCTCCAGCCCGCGTCACCCTGGGTGTCCCCTCCAGCCTCCCCCCCAGGAGGGGACACCCACGCAGCCCAGCCAGCACCCCGGGGGCTGTGGGACGCCCACGGGACCCCCCCCCCCGCCTTCCTCCCCGGCAGGTCCTGTACTTCCCCGACCGCTGGTGGCATGCCACGCTCAACCTGGACACCAGCGTCTTCATCTCCACCTTCCTGGGGTAGAGCAGGGAAGGACGAGGACGTGCCGCCATCGTCCTGGCCACGGTGAGAGCGTGCCGGGGTGACGGCTCCAGCTCCTGCCAGCGAAGGGCGGCGCCAGATTTGCCCGCTCAACTACTGGTGTTGGGAACAAGTGCCTGACGATATTCTGGGGTTTATTGGTCTTTTCCCTCCCCTTTGGATTAAAGTTGTTCTGCCGTAGCGTCTCGTGTATTGCTAAATCCCCGCTGCCACCGGAGTGCAGGCAGGGCAGGCAGGGCGCAGGCAAACCCGCTCCTCATGGGACGGTACCGGGTCCCAAGGCAGGACAGGGCCTGCCCGGTGCAGAGATCGCTGCTGTGAACCACTCCAGCTCTTTTTCCACGTTTATTGCTGAATTATTTTTTTTTTTATTTTTATTATAATTGACATTGGCAAACTTCCAGAGGGCGCTCAGAAGCCAGGCAGGCTGTCAGCCGACTGAAACGCTGCAAGCTCCGTCGGCTGTGGATTTGGTGGTTGTTTTCTTTTGTGTGCGGTTTTTGGTTGGGTGGGGTTTTGGTTTATTTGTTGTTTTGTTTTTTTTAAAGGAATTTCATTAAAAGGAAGAAGAATTTTTAACCCAGGCGGTTGTTCACAGGGAATCACGGTCCTGATGGGCGAGGGGACACGTGAGCGAGCCCCTTCCAGCCCAGGGGCAGCAGTTTCCCAGGAAAAGCCGGAGGGCAAGTCGGCATCCACAGTGGGAACGTTGGTCTCCCACCCCGGCAAGCGGCTATTTACAGGAGAGAGGAGGACATGACCCTGGCCAGGCAGGAGGTGGAACGAGAAGGAAACAAATATGTACACGGGGAGGGGACCGGGCCAGACCAGCACCGGGTGCTGGTCCCAGCAAACTCCTCGCGGCACCTCCCCGGAGCAGGATGCAAGCTTTGGGGATTGTCAGCTGCTGTAGCCGAGGGGGACCCTGTTCTGCCGGTGATGAAGACGTCGGTGAGACCTTCCAGGCCACCGCACTGAGCCGGCCTTCTCCAAACCGCCGGGCAGGTCTTCCTCCAAGCGCCACGGTCAACGGGGAGCCGGTGGAGAAGGGAACCCGGGGAGCCTTTGTGCCCACTCGGCCGCTGCGGCTTCTCGGGAAGGGGAGATGGCAACGCGCCCTCGCCCAGCGCTGCCGCTGGGCACCCAGAGCGGAGGGGGAACAGCCAGAGAGCGAGTAAGGCATGGTGCCAGCCCGGCGAGAGCCGTCTGTGCCACCGTGGCTGGAGGGGGGGGGGCCCGGGCAGGCCAGCGCTGCCCCCCTCGGCCCCTCAGTAATCCTCCACCCAGCCGTTCTCCGAGATGAAGGCGTCTATCACCTCCTTCATGGCGAGGTTGGGGATCAGCTGGTCCTGGGTCAGGGGACTCCGCGTCACCGGATCGAAATGACCCACGCGCTGCAAGGGAGGAGACGGCAGCGAACCGGTTACTCCACACGCCCGGCCTCGGCCCCGGGGCACAGGCAGCCATGAGGCCAGCGCCGTGCTGGCATCCGTGCCAGCGGCTGGCAGCAGCCAGGCATCCACGCGCCTGCCGGATGAGACCCCCCCCCAACCCTCTGAACGCGCCTCCCAGCAGGATGAGAGCGGGTCCAGGCAGAAGACCCCTGCCAACGGCCACCCCCGCGTCGGGCAGGGCCCGGCAGCGCCCGCTGCCTTCCTGCCTGCCCCGGCACCTCCGCAGGGAACCGCCCAGGCAGGTAACTAGGACCAAACCCAAGGAGGCTTTTGAGACCTTAGTTGTGCAGGCAGCTGCCTTCACGCCCAGAAGGGCAGGCAGGAGACAGGCAGAAGAGGACCGCGGGCAAGGTCCTGAGAAGCTGCCCCTGTCCCCAGCGTGGCAGTACCTGGAGATGTTCCTCGATGTCTTTCCTGTCGTAGGTGATCCCGCTGGGTGTGATGCAGGGCTCTCTCATCAGCTCAAAACTGATCTTCCCGCACAGGTAGTCAGGGATGTCCCGCTTCTGGCTCGAGAGAAGCGGAGCTGGGTCAGGGGGGGCTGGGCAAGCTCAGCATCAAAAAAAGAGGGCTGGGAGGCGGCGCCGGCTCAGAGGGGGAAGCAGGGAAAACAGAAGCGCGGACTCAAGCAGGTTTATGGCGAGCAGCTCTAGACGGCGAGAGATGGGAGCGCACGCCGGGGCACACTCACCTTCCTCTTCTCATCCACTTGCGAGAAGAGCTCGTCCATGTCCGCCAGGTATTTGTCCTGAAAGAGAAGGCCTTGAGGACAAGGGGCTACGGGTCCCCAGGGAGAGAGCCCCGGAGCCTCCCACCCCAGGCAGAGACGAGGCGGCAGGTCCCTGGTGCCCCCTCTGCCTTCACGGCGTTCCCACAGCTCCAGGCTGAACCGCGTGGCAGGAGTGATCCAGCTTAAAAAATAACCTGCCTTTGTGGGGCTATTTTTATCCTGGGATTAGTCCCCTGTGCCAGGCCAGCACCCAGACCCGCACGCGACCGAGAGCCGCTTGCGCTGCACGGCCCTCGGGGAACAACAGGTACAGCCTGGGGTTTCCTGCGCGCCCACAGCCCCGCGGCTTCCTCAAGCACAGCAGAGCAAGGGGATGAGGATGGAACGAGGAAGCCCCGGCTCGGCTCCCAGCCTCTGTGAGCAGCCCTGGCTCCCCCCGCTCACGTGTTTGGCCTCGATGCTGGCCAGCTGAACTCGGCTCCGGCTCTCGTCCGCGTTTTCTTCCTGCTGAGTCTTTCGGCACTCGGCCAGCTCTCTACGACAGAGGGGGGAGATCACAAGCAATGGAGGGACGCTATCGCTCCCTTCCCTGCTCTGCCTGGGCCCCCAGGAAGGCAGAGGTACCACACACAGAGCTGTGACGGCTTCGTGGCACTTAAAAAGCCCCCTGCCGCGTTACCTCTCCTTCTCTGCCATGATCAGCTTGGTCAGGTAGGAGTGCAGCTCGTTCTCCTGGTTGATCCGCTTCTCCTCGATACTGTTCCAGCGTTTCTTCTTGGCGATGCGCAGCGCGCTGGGGATATCATCCCCAAAATTCAGCCGCTGTTCCTTGGCGAGGTTGTAGGCTGAGGATAGAAAGGCCATCTCAGAGCAGGCAACCGGCTTCCCTCTCACCACCCCTGGCCCCTTCCTGGTGGACAAGCAAGGGGAAAAACACCGGCACCGTGCCCGCTCACCTCTCTGCAGGTTGGCAATGGCCTCGTCGTAGTTCTCCATCTCCATCTGGCACTGGCCCAGGAAGAAGTGAGCCTTCACCGACTGGCCGTCCAGCTCCAGGGCTCGCTTGCAGTCCGCCAGCGCCTTGTCGTGCTGCTGCATCTTCAGGTAGCAGAGGGCTCGGTTGGTGTAGTAGACGGCCACCAAGGGGTTGCGGTTCTGCAAGGCGAGACCTGCGTTATGGCTGGTGACAGCAACCGCTGGCAGGGGCGCGATGTGGCGACAGCAGGGTGACAACGGGGTGACTGGGTGAGCGGGCTGTGCTACGCCGTCACCCCGGTGAGAGCCAGGAGTGCCAGCTTGGGCTTGCGTGGGAGTCACTGGGATGGAGGAGGGGGGGACAAGCTGGGGCCGGTCCCCACGGGGCAGGTGTGTCACACAGCCCCCCCCTCCCCCGGCACCATGCCCTGGCTGGGGGGACTGGAGCCCTCTGCCCCCGGGGGGGTCTGTCCTGGGGCTGGGGGCTGGGGGGTGGACACAGGAGGGTCCGGCTCGGAGCCTGGTGGTGGGACAGGCCTGGCCCAGGGGAGGGGCGGTGTTGGCTAGGCCAGGCCTGGGGGGGGACAGGCCAGGCCAAAGCGGGGGGGAGGCCCGGAGAGGGGATCCAGGCCCAGAGGTGTCCCGGCCCGGGGGGGGGGGGGATGTCCTGCCGCAGGAGTGGCCAGGCCAGGCCCGGGGGCGGGGGGGGTGGTCTAGGCCGGGGGGGGTGTCCTGGCCCGGGGGTGCCCAGGCCCGGGGGGGGGGTGTGTGGAGTGTCCTGGCCCGGAGGTGCCCAGGCCCGGGGGGGGGGGGGGGGGGGGGGGGGGGAGGCCGGGGGGGGTGTCCTGGCCCGGGGGTGCCCAGGTCCGGGGGGGGGGGGGGGGGGGGGGGGGCCGGGGGGGGTGTCCTGGCCCGGGGGTGCCCAGGCCCGGGGGGGGTGTGTCCAGGCCCGGGAGGTCCCGTCCCAGGGTTGGCCAGGCCAGGCCCGGGGGGAGGGGGTGGGGGTGGCTGTCCCGTCTCCGGGGGCCGGTCCCAGCCCGGGGTCGGGGTGCCGTTGGGACTCACGATGGCGCGGCCGTAGCAGGCGGCGGCCTCGGGGTACTTGCGGCCGCCGAAGAGCCGGTTTCCCTGCTCCTTGTGCTCCTGCGCGCTGTGGCTCTTCTCGGGGCTACCGCCCCCCGCGCCCGGCCCCGCCGCCCCGGGCCCCGCCGCGCCGCCCTCCCGCTCCTCTTTCCCCTTCATGGCACCGCCCGGCCCGGCCCGGCCCGGCCCGGCCCGCTGGGGCCGCCGGCTCCGCTGGCTCCGGCCGCGCACTGCGACAGCCGCTGCCGCCGCCGCCGCCACTTCCGGGGGCCGGACTGCCGGGGGGCGGGGCCTGGGGAGCGGAGGGGCGGGGCCTGGGGCGGAGGGGCGGGGCCTGGAGCGGAGGGGCGGGGTCTGGCGCGGAGGGGCGGGGGCCTGGGCTGAGGGGCGGGGCCTGGGGCGGAGGGGCGGGGTTGGGACTGAGGGGCGGGGTCTGGCGCGGAGGGGCGGGGTTGGGACTGAGGGGCGGGGCGGGGGGCGGGGTCTGGCGCGGAGGGGCGGAGCCTGGAGCGGAGGGGCGTGGCCTGGGAGCGGGGCGCGGGTGGGTTCGTAGCGGGGCTGGGGGGGCTGGAATGGGGGCGGGGGGGCACAGGAGTGTGGGGTTGGGGGGTGACGGGCAGTGGGAGGGCGGGATGAGGTGGAGGTGAAGGGGAGGGGCTGTACGGGGGAGGGGGGGATGTTTGGATGCGTGGGGCCGGGGGGGGTTGGGGGTGGGGTGGGGGTTGTGCTGCAGTGACCCACAGCCACCCCCCCACCCCCCCCCACCCCCCCCCCCCCGTGGCAGCCAGCACGGCGGGGCCCAGCCGGTGCCGTTTCACGCATCCCGGAGTTTTCTGCTCCACTAAGCGCCGTCCCCTCCGCCCCCCCCCGCGCCCCCATTAAACCAGCAGGAACCCAGCAGGGGATGTGGGGGGGGGGGTACCCCCAAAACCCCCCCCCCCCCCCCCCCCCAGAGAGACGCAGCCCCCGGCAGTGTGCAAAATATTTATTTATACTCCAAAAAGGTCGGGGAGGGGGTGTCGGAGCAGGGATTCCCCCCTCCCCCCGCTCCCCCATCCCGGGGCGACCCCCACCCCCGCTGCGGGGAGGGCGGCTGGCAGCAAGGGGGGGGGGGGTGGGGAGAGGGGGGGCTGTGCCGCCGAGGGCACTGCTGAAACGAGTTGTGCCAGTCTCAGCTGGTTCGCCTTCCTGCTGGGCTCTCCCCAGGTTCCTCTTTTCTCTCTTTTATTTATATTTATTTTGGCATAGAAAAATAAATCGCTCCTATTTTGGCACCAGTCCTTCGCGTGAAAGTGCAGGTCCTCGGGGGGGGGGGGGGTAGCGAGTTGCCCCACCACACCCCGGGAAGGGGGGTACAGGAGCAAGTTGGGGGGGGGAGGACGTGCCCCCCTCCCCCGGCTCCTTTCCGGGGGGGCAGATCCCGACCCCCGTGGGCACCCCGGGGGTGGCGATGCCAGGGCAGGGCTGAAGCATCCTTTGGGGGGGGCACAGCGGGGGGTTGCTGGGGTACATTCGGGGGGGGGGGACACACGCAGCCCATGGAGGGGGAGGGAGGCGCGCTCGCTAGCACCGAGGGGGCAGGGGGGTGGCCTGGCCCCATGTCACGCGCGGGGAACCCCCCCCCACTCCGCTGGGGCTCAGCCAGCGATCGACAAAATAAATAATACGGGCTGGGAGAGTACGTGTGTATGGGGGGGAGAGTCTACGGCGGGGGGGGGATCTGTGCCCCCAGCAGGTCGTAGGCGAAGATGTTCCAGAAGACGGCGAAGAGGAGGAAGGTGCCGTAGGAGAGGAGCAGGACCCACCAGCCGCACTGGTCCTGCAGGCTCTCCTCGTAGCTGCGCAGGATGGTCAGCCCCATGCTGATGCCCACGATGGCCCCCGCCAGGTGGGCCATGAAGCTGGGCTGGGGGCCCGAGGCCGGCAGCGGCGGGGAGAAACGGAGCCAGACGGCGCGACCCACCTCCGAGCTCACTGTAAGACAGCGCCCGGGGGTGCTCAGCGCCCCGCACCCCCCCACACCCCCCCCCCCTCTCCGATGGGCCCCCCCCGGGCTGGGGGGCACGGCTGGGTACTCACTGCACACCAGCGCCAGCACCATGCGCAGCAGCTTGTAGGGGCAGCGCATCCCGGCCCAGTTCTGCAGGCGGACGGACGGACGGACGGGTGGACGATGGCCCAGCGCCGGTGGTGCTCCGGTACCGGGGAGGGGGCTGGCACCGGGGCCCCCAGCATTCCCCAGCGGAGCTGTGCCCTGGCCCCATGGGGCCCCCCGGTGCCCCCCCCCACCTCCCCGTGGTGCCACCCCACAGCACCCCCCCTTCCCCAGTGTCACACCGCGCTGCCCGCCCTACAGTGCCCCCCACCCCACGGCACCCCCCTGCCCCGCGATGTCACCCTGAGCCCCCCCCGCCCGATGCCGGCGGCGCTGACCATGACGACGTTGGCGAGGTGGGCTGAGCAGAGTGCGTAGACACCCCCCGAGCCCCCGACCAGGGGGGCCCGCATGTCCGTGATGGAGACGGTGAGGGACCCTGTGGGGACAGGCAGGGCTCAGCGTGGGGCCTCGCCCCCCTCATAGCATCAATTAATTACTGTCCACATTAATTAATTACAGGCTGCATTGCCCCTCAACCCCCAGGGCGAGCGATGCTGGCAGTGCAGCCTGGTACCCAGCAGACAAGAGCAGGCAGCGAGCGGAGCCCCCACATCCCCATCAAACTCGGGGCGCATCTCCCTGCACCCTCCCCAGGGCTCTGGCCGGGTGGGGAGGGGGGAACCGGTGGGGACACCCCCCCGTCCTTGGCACGCACCCACCTGCCAGGACGCCAGCCAGGTAGAGGAAGCTGATGCGCAGGATGCCGTGCACCATCTCCAGGGGCACCCCGATCATCAGCTGCAGGAGGGCGTTGAACCCCAGCTGCTCCAGCCTGCCCGGGCACAGGAGGGGACACGCGGTGGCTCAGGCCACGCAGCCCCCGGCGTGTGTCCCCCCCCCCCGGCAGGGACCTACCCCACGTGCATGAACATGTAGGTGAGGAAGCGCCAGGCGCGCGCCCGGTGCCCGGGGTGGTAGACCAGCGGGCTCTTCATGTACTCGGGGTGGTAGGTCTGCAGCACCCACTTGTTCAGCCGGGCCCCGTAGCAGAGGAACACGATGATCTGCACCGAACCCCGTGGCCGTCAGCCCCGGCATTGCCGAGCCCCCCCACCCATCCCTCTGGCCTGCGGCAGGGTGCTGGGACATGGGGTGCCTTGGGTCTGAGCCCCCCCATACGGGCACTAGGACATCACAGCTGGGGTTGCCCAACTCCTCCACGCTGGGTGTGAGCTCCCCCCCCCCCCCCAGGCTACTGGGACATCACAGCTGGGGTCACCTGGCCCCTCCACCCTGGGTCTGAGCCCCCCCATACGGGCACCAGGACATCACAGCTGGGGTCACCCATCCCCTCCACCCCAGACCTGAGGTCACCACCAGCCACTGATATATCACAACCAGGGTCCCCTGTCCCCTCTGCCCCGGGGCTGAGCCCCCCCACGGCCACTGGGACATCACAACCGGGGTCACCCCCTCCTCCACCCTGGGGCTGAGCCCCCCCATGGGCACTGGGACACGTCAGCCAGGCTCAGCCTTGGTGCCAGCCCCGTACCTGGGTGAGGGTGACGGCCGCCATGAAGACGGGGGGCGGACACGTGCGGTGCTGGTAGAAGTACCAGCGCCGGTCCATCTCACAGGGCAGGATCTCGTAGGCCACGTAGCGGACGAAACGCTTGTAGAAGCCCAGGCCGGTCTCGTCCAGCAGCACGTCGCGGGGCAGGGCTCGCTGCCCGTTGGCGATGGCGCGCTTGAAGCTGCTCGAGCGCTTGCTGCTGATCTGCGGAGAGAGGCCGTGCCCGCGGGGGGGCCGCAGGGGCAGCTCGGGCCGGCGGGCTTGTGGCCACCCCCTGCCCGCCGCCGCCACCCCGGCGGGATCAGCCACCCCAAGGCCGTGCCGTCGTCCCATGCCAGGGGAGCCCCTGGGGACCACCGGTGTCTGCCCCCCTCCCCAGGGGGCACAGGGAGGTGCCCAGCGCCCACCCCGGGCTGGCACCCGGTCGCTCGCCCCCGTCCCCGCGGCCCCCCGGCACTGACCAGGTCTACCAGCTCCTGATAGCAGACCTGCCCCTCGTCGTTGCCCTGCGCCAGGGCCACCAGCATGTCCAGCTTGGCAGGGTCCAGGGGCAGCTCGTGGCTGTGCACGAGGCTGGCGAACGTCTCCACCCCGATGAAGCCGGTGTTTTCGGGGTCGAGCTGCGGGGCACGGCACGGGGCGTCACCGGGATGCCAGGGCTGCAGCTCCCTGATCGGCTGGGAAAACCACCCGGTGCCCCTCACCCCGGCCTCAAACCTGGTCGTAGTGTGTGCCGCTCCGTGACACCAGCCTCTGCCTCTGTGAGGGGGGGGGCTACAACCTGCACCCACCCTGTACCCTGTGCCGTGCGGGTGCCCCGTGCCACGCCGGCGTCCCCGTCCCCATCTCCCCACAGCGCAGCCAACACTCTCCCACTCAGTTATTTCTTGCCGCCAGCAGCCTGCCAGCCAGGAAGCCACAAAGCTAAACACACGCGCAGCCCTGGCACCAGCCTCCTCCTCCTCCTCCTCCTGCTGCACGCCCTCGCTGCCGGGCGCTGGGCTCCACCACGCCAGGCACCCATGCCAGAGCACCCTGTGCCATCCCTGGGGCTCCCAGCACTGACTGGGCACCCTGAGCCCTCCAGGCACCCTGCACAACGGGGTACCCAGCACCACGGGGTACCCAGCACCATGGGGTACCTGATGTGGTCCTGCTCGTGGAGACGAGGACCCCAGGGTGGCACGAGGACAATGGAGACAGGGAGAGGGCACCGATGGCCGGGGCACGGCTCGAGCCCTGCCGATGGTGACCAGCACCCTGCGCCCTGCAGAATTACCCTGCAAACGGCGTGGGGTTTGCTCCTTTCTTTGCCAGGGAATGAAATGCAGGAGAGGAAACTCATCCTCACGGGACAGGCAGGAGAGGGAGTGCTGGGGGCCGTGGGATTGTACCCCCACCCTGGCATGCACCCCGTCCCTCCAGCCCCGGCAGGGAACAGCCAAAGCCGCTTTCCCAAGGAGAGTCCAGCTGCCCGGAGTCCCTGCCTGAGGTGGGCACGAGCGCAGGGTGTGGGATGCAGGGTGCAGGATACGGGGTGCAGGATGAGGGATGCGGGGTGCAGGATACGGGGTGCAGGATACGGGGTGCAGGGTACGGGGTGCAGGGTACGGGGTGCAGGATGAGGGATGCGGGGTGCAGGGTACGGGGTGCAGGGTACGGGGTGCAGGGTACGGGGTGCAGGATGAGGGATGCGGGGTGCAGGGTACGGGGTGCAGGGTACGGGGTGCAGGGTACGGGGTGCAGGATGAGGGATGCGGGGTGCAGGATACGGGGTGCAGGATACGGGGTGCAGGATGAGGGATGCGGGGTGCAGGATACGGGGTGCAGGATGAGGGATGCGGGGTGCAGGGTACGGGGTGCAGGGTACGGGGTGCAGGCAGCGCTTGCAGCCTTGCGGCAGCCACCAGCCCGCGGGAGCAGGCCCGGCCATGGGGGTGCGGGAACATCCCGGTGCCACCCGTCCCCTGCACCCCACCAGCCGCACACGCCACCCCACGAGCGCCACGTGCGCGTGCCACACCGGGACCTGGCACACGCTGTCCCCATACGCTGGCGCACGCTGAGCTCGCTGGCGCCCCGGCAGCGGTCAGAAGCCCCTCTCTGCTTTGGGCGTGCATGTCCCCCCACCGCAGCCCCACTGGCCCCCCTCAGGCTGATCCCCAGCCCCCCCAGCCCCCCGGCCCTGCAGGGCTCTCCCAGGTCCTGCTCTCGCCCGGGAAGGACGCTGCTCATCCCCAAAGGGCTCCAAAGCGCACGGAGCCCCAGCGCCCGATGGCGTGGTGACACGGGGCACAGCACCGCAGCTCCCGTGCCGGGGAGGCCATGGGACTCAGCCAAGGTCACAGAACCAGCCAGGGTCCAGGGGGGACCGTTAATACCCCTGACCCCCACTAAATTCCCTCCCCGTCCCCAGGAGAGAGCCGCTGGCTGGGCCCGGGCTGGCTGGGGATGGAGGGATGAGGTGGCCCAGCACCCCGGGAGCTGCTCGGGGCCAAGCGCCAGGCAGGGACGGGGACAGGGTGCAGCGGGTGCGAATGCATTGGGGCCTGATCCTGCCAGCGGAGCGGAGCAGAGCCCAACACTACGCGGTGTTAATGCTCCACGGCCTGATCCTGCAATCAGGTCACGGGGCTGGATGCAGCCCCCCGCCACAGCGTGCGAGCCCCCGCCTCACCGGGGCGGCCGAGCCCCGCGGCAGCCCCATCCTGCACCCGGTGCTGGGGCTCGGCACCGCCGCAGGCGTTGGGGCTCGGTTGCCCAGCACCCCTCGTCCTTGAGGGTGCACCCGGCAGGATCCGGCCCCGGGGCGTGCTGGGGCGAGGAGGAGGCCACAAGTGAGCTGAGTTGCGTGGTCTCAGCGGCACAACGGGGACCCCGGTCCCCCGGGGCGCTGATGGGGGGCACCGGGGGATGCTCGGCGGCGAGCAGCGGGCGCGGCAGCCGCCCTGGGAGGGCAGCGCTGCCCGGTGCCTGCCAGACCGGCGGGCAGCGCTGCCCGCTGCGCGGCAGCCGTGCCCGGTGCATGCGAGCATCCCCCCCCCGGTAGCGATGCTCGGTGCACGGTGGCCTCCCCCGGAGCGGAGCCCGGTGCCCGCCCGCCCCCCGGTAGCGCTGCCCGGTGCCCCCCCCCCCCGGCTCTCACCTGCTCCTGGATGAGCTGGAGCAGGGAGCTCCTGTCCATGCACCCGGCGGGCGGCGGGCTCCGCCGCTCCCCCCCGCCCGGGGCCGGCGAACCGGGCAGGGGAGCGGCGCGGGCGGCGGGGGCGGCGGGGGGGGCGGCTCTCCCCGCCAGCCCCGCGTTGCGGCGGGCCCGGGAGCGAGCGGCGAGCGGCGGCGCCGGGAGCCGCCGATGGCAGCGGGGCGGCGGCGGCGGCGGCGGCGGCGGGGGCGGGAGCGGAGCCGAGCGGAGCCGCCCCCGCCGCAGCGCACGGCGCAGCGCTCCCCCCCCCACCCCCCCCCCGCCGCCGCCGCGCGGGGAACCGGGACCCGCCCCGCCCCGCTCCGCCCCGCCGGCGGCCACGGCCCCGCGCCCCGAGAGTGGCACGGGAAGGGAGAGGGCACTGGGCACCCCCGGCACGGGATGGTACCCGCATCCCAGTATGGTACCTGCATCCCAGTATGGTACCCGCATCCCAGTATGGTACCTGCATCCCAGTATGGTACCCGCATCCCAGTACTGGTACCCGCATCCCAGTATGGTACCTGCATCCCAGTATGGTACCCGCATCCCAGTACTGGTACCCGCATCCCAGCATGGTACCTGCATCCCAGTACTGGTACCCGCATCCCAGCATGGTACCTGCATCCCAGTATGGTACCCGCATCCCAGTACTGGTACCCGCATCCCAGCATGGTACCTGCATCCCAGTACTGGTACCCGCATCCCAGTATGGTACCTGCATCCCAGTACTGGTACCCGCATCCCAGTACTGGTACCCGCATCCCAGTATGGTACCTGCATCCCAGTATGGTACCTGCATCCCAGTACTGGTACCTGCATCCCAGTACTGGTACCCGCATCCCAGTATGGTACCCGCATCCCAGCATGGTACCTGCATCCCAGTATGGTACCTGCATCCCAGTACTGGTACCCGCATCCCAGTACGGTACCTGCATCCCAGTACTGGTACCCGCATCCCAGCATGGTACCCGCATCCCAGTACTTGTACCTGCATCCCAGTATGGTACCCGCATCCCAGTACGGTACCTGCATCCCGGTATGGTACCTGCATCCCAGTACTGGTACCTGCATCCCAGTATGGTACCTCCATCCCGGTATGGTACCTGCATCCCAGTATGGTACTTGCATCCCAGTACTGGTACCCGCATCCCAGTATGATTCTCACATCCCAGTATGGTACCTGCATCCCGGTACTGGTACCCGCATCCCAGTGTGATTCTCCCATCCCAGCATGGTACCTGCATCCCGGTACTCATACTTCCATCCTGGTACTGGTACCCACATCCCAATACGGTACCCACATCCTGGTACAGTACCTGCATCCCAGTACAGTACTTGCATCCCAGTACGGGCACATGTAATTCCAGTACAGGTACCTATGTCCCAGTATGGTACCTGCATCCCAGTATAGTTCCTGCATCCTGGTACGTGTTTCTGCATCACAGTACGGCACCTGCATCCCGCCACAGGAATCTGTATCCTGGCGTGGCACTCGCATCCCAGTATAGCACCTGCATCCCAGTCTGGGCACCAGCATGCTGGCACCAGGTACCCGTGGAGTCTGGCACAGGCAAACTTTGCCTCCGTCCTGACCCAGGCACCCCCAGGCCCACGGGTCCGGGTGCGTCCCCCGTGGGTTCTCCACCTGGCCGGGGCACATGGTGCGTCCAGCGCTGGGCACGAGGGGCAGCCTGGCACCTTGACCCGGCACCCATAGCACCACGGCATGCACAGCGGCACCCGGGCCAGACCTGCTGCCACCAGACCCCCACACGCCCTGTCCCGTGGGGTGGCACGTCCCCAGCACCGTCCCCACTCCCCCAGGCCACAGCTCAGCCCCGCTGCGAGTGCCAGGGGAGCCCTGCGGTGGCGGGGGGCTCATCCCCGGCCGGCCTGGCGCTGCCGTGGCTGTCCCTGTGCCAGGGCAGAGGGGCTGGGCAGGCCAGCGATGCCGCGGCGATGCCGGCTGGCACGGGGCAGGCAGAGGCGCCAGGCAGCGAGCAGGGCGATGCCAAGGCTCCTTCCTTGGGGACTGCGTGCAGCCAGGGGTGACCCCCCCACAGCCCTGCCACGTGCATCCCCTGTCCCACGCCTGACCCGGCACGGCGCGCGCGGCTCCGGCACACCGGCGCTATTAATACGCACCGCAGCACGTGGGCCTGCTGCTCCCGCGGGCCCCAGCCCGGTTTGGACCCACCAGGGAGCACCACGAGCGCCGTCCACGTTGGCATCGCCGCCTCCGCCCTGCTCAGTGGTACCGGCCTCGCTCCCCCCCTGCCTGGGCACCCCCGGATGCCCCAGTTTGCTGTAGCGGGGTCTCCTCTCCCACCCCGGCAGCCCGGAGGGACCCCCTTGCACACGGGGGAGCAGCCCGGTCCCATCCAGCCTCAGAGCAGAGGCCCCGGAGAGGTGCTGGTGCTGGGAAAAGCCTTTTCCCCAGCTGCGCCCGCGTTCCTGGTGCCCAGCACCCGCGGCTGAGCCTGCAGAGACAGAAATAGCCGAGGGAACGGCTGCCACGGGGAAAGGGGAGCAGGCAGGGCAGGCAGCACAGCCCGGGGGGCTGCAGGTGTGTGGGGGGAAGGCGGCTGCGGGAAGTGGGGAGCCCCTAACCTCTGTGGGGCTGGGCACTGGCGGCAGAGGCATCCATGCCCTCCAGCGCCGGCGAGCCCTGGGCCAGCCCCAGCCCTGTCCCCCAGGGCCAGGCTTCAGCTCCTGCCCTAAATCCCCATAACTGCCCCCAAACCGGGGGCGGGGGGGGGGGGGGGTGGGGCAGCCCAGGCCCTCAGGGTCTCCTGGCTCAAAGGCAGCCGAGGGAGCGAGGGGTCCTGCTCCCCAAGAGACACAGGACACGGTGCGCAAGTGGAAGGCGTGTAAAAATTTATTTTCACGTAGAGAACAAACCTCCTAAAACGGTATGGCTTTGTCAGGCCTGGAGCGGTGCCGGGAGCGGGGTCAGATCACTGGACGCAGCGGGCTCAGCGCCGGAGAAGGGATACGGAAACACCAGGGATGTGGCCCCAGCGGTGCCGCGAGCCACGGGCCGGCAGCGAGATGGTAGCGGGTGCCCGACTGGCAGAGAGGCTCCGGCACAGGCAAGGACCCCGCGTCCAGCCAGCACTGGGGCCTGGGCACGGGCAGGATGGGTGCAGCGCCCTAGGATTGCCCCTGTAAGAGATGCCGGCTGCTGCCCAGCGACTTCTCAACCCCCCTCACCGGCTCCAGGCCGCGATAAAAAGTTTAAATAGACAAATACACAGACAGGCAGCTCCAGCTGTACCTCGGTGCTGCCCCCCCAGCTGCCTGCAGAGAAAGCTACCCTGAGTGCGCTCGGAAAGCCTAGAGCTCGTGTCTCTGAGCCAGGAGCTGACCCGGGATCCCCCCCCGAACGGGTGGGAGCCCAGGGACGGGTGTGAGCTGAGCGCGGGGACCAGCACAGGCTGCCCCGACACCGTGGGACTCGGAGACGTGGATGCTGTGAGACTCTGGCGCCGGCTTTACACCAGACTGAAGTCACGGCAGCTGCCCGGGGGCTCGGGCGCGGGCAGGGGATGGGAGGAAAGAGGTTCCAGTCGTACCAGGAGATGCAGCGCCCGGAGCCTCGTGCTCTGGGACAGCCTCGGCGCAGCCAGGGCTCCGCGGAGGAGACAGCAGGACAAGGGCCGTATGCCAGTGTACGGCACGGCGTGGCACCAGCTCTGCGATGGCACTGCCGGGAAAGGACTGCAGCCTGCCCCAGGGAGTACGGCGGGCACCCTACGCCCTCGCAGCCCTCCCCAGCTTACCGGGGCTCCTGGGGCCCCGAGAATACTGGTGGCCATGAATACTGGTGGCCAGGGCAAGGGTGGGGGAATACGGGCCAGGAAGCCAGGCAGGGAAGGAGGGCAGATGGGCCGAGAGCCTGGCACGCTGCAGGACTCTGAGGACTTTTGTGCAGAAACAAGAGAGAGAAGGAGCCTGGGACAAGCGTCGGGCACCGCTCCTTCCCCTGGCAGCCCGGGGCTGGGGGCTGCAGCCACAGCATCCCAGCAAGGGCTGGGAGGGACCCCAAAACACAGGGGCTTGGAGGGGGGTAAGCGCCTGGCCCTCCACCGCTGCCTTTCCCCGTGCTGGCAGAGGGAAACAGGGCCTGGGGATGGAGGCGTTGCCGGGGGGAAGGGGGCAAGCCATCAGCCCCTGTGACAGCTCTGCTGCTGCTGCCGGAGGCCCCAGGGGCTCCAGGAGTGTTGCACCCCCCCCCCCCCCCCCCCCCCCCAATTGAGGGCACCAGCACCGCCCACTGGGGAAGGGATGTGCCTGGCCCAACAGATACCGAAACACTCATGTTTGGAGCTTAAAAACAAACGTTAAAAAAAAAAATAACAGAATAAAAGATGGGGGTGATCCTCCAGCTGCCAGTGAGGCGGAACACCCAGGCAGAGCTGCCTGGCCCCTGCTGCCATGGCTGGGCAGGAGCCACGTGGGCAAGGAGGCTGCAGAGGCCGGCGCGGTTAGGCTGGCCAGTGCCGGGGATCTATCCTGCTGGTGCTGGGAAGTCCGGTTTCACTGGTCCTGCAATCCAGGCTGGGGGGAAAGGAGGATTTCCCACCAGGGACCAGTTTGAGGCAAGGCCCCTCGCCGGGGCGTCATTCGGGAGGGGGAGGCTGGTGTCAGAGGGAGGACGGGGTGAAGAGCGACTCTCATTTGTTCTTGGCTAGCACGCGGTACAGCGTGACCCCTACCAGAGCAGTCACCGCGGCCCCCAGAGCCACCCGCAGCCAGAAGGACGCAGCTCCCAGCTCCACGGCGTTCAAGTGGCTGCAAGGAAAGAGAGAAGAGGCCAGTGAGCGAGGTGCACGGAGACGGCCGTCCAAACGCCGAGCTCCCCGGCAGCCCGCAGCGCTTCCCCGCAGCGAGCGGGGAGGTGGGGGGTGTCCCCGGGGGTGACCACGGCACAGCGCCAGCTGAAGGCAGAGAACAGCGAGAGGCTCCCCGGCTCCACAAGCCAGAGCACCCACCACCCGGCATCATCGTCATCATCATGCCGAACGATAGCTTCCAGCCCCACTGGTGGGACAGATGTGATTTTATCCTCCCGTGGTCTGGAAATAGCACACCAACACCTAAATAATTAGTACGAGCAAGGAGGTAACGTATCTTCCTTTCTAGGTCAAGCTGCTTTTACAACTCCAAGTGCACCGAGACCCAGAAGCGGATGCCGGCGAAGACGCTGGCACAGCCGGGGACGCTGGCCTAAGGGCAGCGAGGGAAGGGGCCCAGTCCTGCCCCGACGTACACATTCCCTTCCTAAACACGTGCTGTCCTGCATTAACGTGCTCCTCTCCAAGGAGGGAAGACGTATCAATTATTCATTCTCCACTAAATCAGGGGAGAACAGCCAATCCCTGGCCCTCCATTACGCTGTTATTTATTTATACCACATACCCTAAGATATATTAAGAATATTTAAATTTTAATACTGCAGAGGGGGGGGAAAAAAAAGTGTCAGCTCTAAAAATAAAGTTGTTTATTGAAAAGAAGCTAGAGGGAAAACCACTCACTAGTAATCCCATCCTGTCTTCCAACGCACCCACATGTTCTCCCCAGGAGGGCTCTGCCCCCGGCGTTGCGCCGACCCTCAGCTTTCAGCCCCCTCCGCCCCTCGAGCGGCGCGATGCCACACGCAGACACGTTGTCCTTCCCAGATGTCCCCTCAGCGCCCGTGAGCGGCCCGGCTGCTGCCCTTCGCCGTTGCCCAGCCCCTTTCAGGGAGGCTGTGCGAACAGGTCTCGCTTCACTGACCTCTTTTTCAGCCTGATCCACCTCAACAGGAGAAAATAGCTGCCACCCTCCTCTGCGGGTCTCAGCAAACTAGGCTGGCTACTCCCCTTCAGCATTTTTTATCTTAGGCTTCAAAAATAAAAACTGTGGCAAGATCTATCTAATAAATCTACCAGAGAGAGACACAAGGCAGAAGAGAGCCTCCACCCTCTCCGACCAGGGGAAGAAGTGGCCTGTTTGTTTCTATTCCTTGTACGAGCAGATGACACCAAGAGCTAGAGAGAAACCAAACCAAAAGCCATGTGGGGGAAGCAGGGTTCAGACACACCCCCCCTCCCCAAGCTCTGCTCCCAGTCGACAGTCCCCTCCGAGGGAAGGATACTAACGGGAAGGTGGCGGCGGTCGCCAGCTTGGTGTAGACGGTGGTACTGGGCGGACCCTGGCCGTGGCAGGAGAAGAGGAAGGGCGGTGGGAGACAGTGCTTGTAGCAGAATTCGGTGGGGGAGAGCCCAGGCTGCTGACTCGCTTCTGGTAGGTCTGTCTTGGAGGCCACGAAGACGCAGGGGATCTGGCTGTCCATGTAGTGTTGCTGCAGAGAGAGGGAGCAGTCCCAGCGAGGGGTAAACGCCCAGCCCCTGGGAGACGTGGGACTGCCACACAGAGGCTGAAGTCCCGCAGGGGCCCTGCCAGTTACCTTATAAATACTGGCACAGTAGCTGAAGGATCTGGGGTCGCTCAGGTCATAGATGAAGCAGGCAACATCGCAGGCTGCGTCCGACGGTTTCACAAACTTTGTGTCGGCGCTGACCTCATACAGCTGGGGCAGGAGGGGAAAGGACACGTGGCACAGCACCATCTCGAGGAGACGAGCTGTTTCTCACACCGGCGCACAGATTGCGTGCCGTTCCCTCCTCTCCCTGACTTACTATAAGGTACTTTTCCTGGCCGTTGACCTGCACCGTGTTGATCGCGTAGAGGGACGGCTCTCCTGGGTTCTCCCTCTGGGCCTACCACCGATGAAAGCAGCGTTTCAGACAGCAGGGAGTAAAAGCAATGCTTGGGGGAGGGAGAGCATTTCACACCGCCCCAAGCCCCTGTGGCATAACAACCACTTGAAGGCCGGCCGGAGCCTGACACGAGACGTGGGGCTGTTTGTAACGTGCCAGGAAAACCAGCATCGCCTCGGGGAGACACGGCCGCCCGGGGAAGGTACAGCCCCTCCAAATCCTTGGGACAAGCAGAGGGAGCAGGCGTGCTGCCTCAGGCAAAATTAAGGATGCAACAGCCGCATCAACTGGCTCCGCCGGCACGGAGCGGGGCGCGAAGTCCTTTGCCAGGACGCCGAGGCCTGGCCGTGGGCAGGGAGGTGCGGTCACGCAGCAGATTGCTCAACGGCCTCACGGCTCTGCCTCCTGCTCCGCTGTGGGACGCCCTGCCGCAGCGCAGCCGGAGAGGGGAGCAGCCACTCACCGCGAGGCTCCTGCCGAGGAAGGCCTGCAGGAAGGCGGACTTGCCTGCGCCCCTGGCTCCCAGCACCTTGCAGAGGAAAACGTTTCTCTGGGTCTGGCCTTTCTCCAGGTCAATCCTCTTCTCCCGGGTCACTGGCAGGAGAGAGGCTGGGTGAGCGAGAGGAGGGACACACGCTGCGACAGGAGGGGAGGGCATGGCCGTACCTGTCAGGGCTTGTGTCTGGGAGTCTTGCTCCGAGAGGATGGGGTAGCCCAAGTAGCCCAGACACTCCAGGCAGTGCTGCACGTCCAGGTAAGCCACGAGCCTGGAGAGATAGAACACACCGGGAAGCCGACGAGGTCAGCAAGGGCTAAGCGATGTGACTAAAGGTGGGGAGAGGGACTGAGCTTACGTCCACTGGCAGAGGAATCCATGCAGGGAAAGCAGGCCTTTATCAGTGGTGCATACCGTGTTGTAGAGCTCAGGGCCCCAGGGCACGCAGGGGAAGACGCTGAAGAAGTTCTGCAGCTCTGCAGGGGAGAGGGCTCCATCCTGGTCCTGCCAAAACAAAGGGCAGTCAGCAGCTGAGGCAGAACACAGCCTCTGCACGCACTGGCAGCTCTCTGCAGCCACACCGAGGAGTGTTGGGGTCCTGAGAGGGTCCCCGGCACACGAGCCACCCTGCTCGCTGCTGCAGAATGACACAGAGATGCTCTTAATGGCGGAAATCAATCGCAAGCAAGGCCAGAGCTGCGTGAGCGTGCGGAGAGCCTGCGCCCCACGGATTCCCATCACTGCACAGGAGACGGGCCAATTCTGCTTTGCTGGAACCAGTGCCAGCCCTGCTACCGGGCAGGACCTGTCCACACTCACCCTGCAAGCCCTGAGCTTCCCTGGGGCCAGCTGCCACGCAGCAGCCTGCATCACTCCAGCCTGGCCTTCCACGCTGCCGGGTAACTAACCCAAGGTCTGTGTGTGGCCACCGGGCCAGTGGCCACCAGCTAACCACGCATCAAGGCAGCGTTTTCAGGCTGGTGGGCCACACCAAAGAGGATCTGCCGGCATCCGGGCACACAGGGATGTGCATCGACTCTGTGTTGGAATTCCCCGTGGCCACAGAGCTGCGGTACCCCACTCCAACAGCTGAGTAACTACTCCGAGCAGGTGCATGCAGATCCAGCACCCCCCTTCTCTCCACTCTCTGAAGAGCATGGCACAGATCAGCTGCTTTCTCTCCCCCTCTCCAGCCTGGCAGCCCCTCCACAGGGCTGGCAGCCGTGCAGATGCTTGTGCTTGGTGCGTGGCTGCAGGCCAGCAGCTGTGCCCGCTTTCCCTGCCACCCTGCATGCTGCAGCCAGGCTACTCCAGCTCCATCTTAACTCGGAGCCATCCCCTGAAGGCCCAAACTTTACCGGCTGCCCTTTGCTCAAGGGTAGTGACCACAACCCCACACCCTTGACGTGCCATCAGACTACCTACAGCTCGCTGTGACCACCTCCTGCTCCCAAAGCCTCAGCCAGAAGCTGCGAAGGGAGCGCAGCGGCAGAGGAAAGCCCTTCACTCCCGCCATGTCTGCTCCCTGGAACAGAGGGGTGGACGGGAAAGCAGCTACACCCCAGCCCGCAGGCCTAGCAGAGAGCGTCCCCTCCCCTCCACGCTGCCCACCTTGTCGTGCTTCTCAAACAGCCGCTGCAGGAACTGGTAGCCTAAGTGGTTGAGCTCCGTGGAGCAGCCGGGGGGCAGGCGGAACCTGCCGGGAGAGACCCAAGTGAGCAGCTCCAACGCCTCCTCGAGCCCTGAATGAAGGGCAGCACGCCAGTGGGTCCTCGGCTGAGCCAGACCTCACCCGGAGCACACAGCTCCCCACTCCCTCCCTGCCCACAGCCAGCGGTTGTCTCCAGGCCCGGCTCTTCCCTGACACAGCCCCTCGCTTTGGGGAGAAGGCCTCGAGGGTGCACAGTGGCCTCTCCTCGGCACCTCCACGCTGCCCAAGCAGCCAGGGAGACGATGCAGCCCTCGCTCTGCCTCGTGCCCAGGGCTTCAGTAGGGCACGGCACTCCCCTCGGGGTGCTTTCCACCAGCACGGGCCCTGTCGCCTCTCCACGCAGCCTGCTGTGTGGGAAGAGGATGAGGCAGCTCACAAGCCAAACCCTTTCATTATTGCCAGATCACCACCTCCGGGGCGGCAGGGAGCAGAGGAGAGACAGCAGCTGCGGAATCAGCCGGGAGGGCTGTGCTGACAGCTCGCTGCTCCCGACAGCCGTTCTGCCTCAGCTCAGGCAGAGACAGAACAGCCTTCAAAAGCCCCTTGCTGATGTCAAGGGAAGTCAGGGACAGACCTTCATTCCCCACCTCAGTGCCCGCCTACATCAGAGCCAGTGGCACAGCCGGCAGCTCCAAGGCCCGTTGTATTCATCACCAAGCCCGTGGGTCAGCTCCTGCCCTCAGGGGAAGGTGAGGAGCATGAACCTGACCGTGAGCCAAGGGCGCAGATTCAGCCAGGCAGACCCCAGAGTGCAGAAAGGAGCCAACAAAGGTGCTGGAGAGCCCAAGCTCTCCCATGTGACATCACCACAGGGACGTCACACCCTGCCCACCCCACTCCATGGCAGGATACGCACTGTGGGTAAAGATAGTCATCCGTCAGCTCCAGCTCGTCGTCGTAACCAAAGCGGCGAAGGATGGTCCAGGTGGTTTCGTGCCGGCCTCTCTGGATGAAGAGGGTGTTGAGGAAGAGGAAGCCTGCAGGAGAGATCAGCTGGCTCAGACACAGTGGAGCCAGCCGAGCACTCATCCTCAGGGATCCACTCCTCGGGATCATGCTTTCCCTGGGAATACAGGCTGCTTGGACAGAGAGCTCTAGTTGCCACAGCAGGCTCAAGCTTGCTTTGACAAGAGGGACTAGTTAGGCTTGGAAGGAGAGCCAGGAGGCTCAGCCCAAGGACAGGGCCCCTCGTAACGTGCTGGAGGAGATGGGTCGCTCCTGGGCTGTTACCGTTCAATGTCAGGCCGTTGTCCTGCACCCCATCTGTGGTGTTCTTCCACACAACCATCTTCACATCCTCCAGGGCCTGGGGAGCCAGTGGGTTTCCAAAACAGGACTTCTACCTCCCAAGAGAAAGAAGATCATCATCAGCAAAGCACAGACAGCACAACCCTCGGTCTCAGCAGCATCCCTCTCCCCTGGCAAGCAGATGGTGTTTCTAGGAGAGAAAACCCACCCAGCTCGGGGATTACTGCCTTAGACCCTGACCAAATGGCTGTTCCTCCCATCCCAGTAACACATGACTCAACATTTCCAGAGCCCCCGGCTCTTCCCACTGCAGAGCAAACTCAGCCCAAGCTTAGTGAAGATGGAAGACCTGTGGATGCCCACGTGCTCAGAGATGCACCCTATGGAACTTTAGCTGTGCTGAGTGCAGCAGAACGGCTATGTCAGGAGAGGGGCAGCGTTTCTGCCTGGTACTGGAAGGAAAGGGGACCCCAGGGACTGGGGAATACCTCAGCCCCCACAAGGGACTAGGGAACACCTCAGCTCCACAGCCAGCCCTACCTGGAAGTAGTTGAGTTCATCATCACTAAGGATCTGGTTATTATCTTGGTCCGAGAGGTTGAAAATTCGGGTCAGCGCTCGTGCACACGCAGGTTTCAGCTGCAAGGGACCAACCATGGTGACAAAAACATGGCAGTGCCTTCAGCCTGCCTCCTGAAACCCCATCCACGCGCAGAGGGGTTCCCTTCCTGCACTGGCTGGGAGCTCGGTCCAGCTAGGCCAGCACCACAGACACCTAGGAGCTAGGACTCAGAAGCAGGACAGCCCACAGGGAAGGTTGCTCCTTGATCCTTCCCACCATGGCTAACACATGGTCTGGAGCACGAGAGCTTCTACCCCAACATGCCTCCAGTCCTTGCAGAGCTCTCTGGCCTGGATATACTCAGCTAGCTGTGCTGAGAACAGGAGACAGGCATGTTCTCCTCTGTCGGTACCGCTTTCCCCTTGTTCTGGCTGCCTCTGCCCAAACTCATCACCCCCAACCCAGGGGCGAAAGCACAGCAACACACCAGAGTGCTGTGATGGGAAGGAGAGTCCTACCTGCTTCTCCTCTGGGTCGTAGAGGGGGGCGGTGGGGTGCAGCACAGCTTTCTGGGCATAGTAGAAGAGCTCAGAGATGTTCTTGAGGTTCTTGGCAGAGCACTAGGGATTCAAAGGAAGAGACAGCCCTGTGAGCAGGGACAGGCGATGGGCTGGTAACAAGGGGCAGGAGGAAGATGACACGAGCTCCCCGAGCCAGACAAATTGTGCATCAAAGCACAGAGCAGTATCTGTCTGCTGCTAAGAAAAAAAACAAAAAGGGAAACCTCCTGCTCAGACTGCATCTTTGCTGCGCCCATTCCACAGCCCCAGAGCCAGCGGGGGCTGCATGTACCTCCATCACCAGTTACAGCTGGAGAGATGGAGTGGGCAGGCACCGAAACCTACTCCCTGCAAGGGAGGCAAAGGACACAAAGCCTAAAAAGCACAGGCCCTCGAGACGGGGGTACTTCTGCAGAGCAACGCTAGCAGGGCAGATCTCCACAAGCAGGAAGGCTCCCTGACTCATGCCAGACTCCTACCCCTCAGGAAGGCTTTGCAGAAACCCTCCGGTTCCCTCACCTCCACGCAGGTCTCGATCTCCGAGAACTGGTTCATGATGGGCAGGATGACATCCATGGAGCTGCCCACCTGCAGGTCAGACTTGTTTCCCACTAAAATAATGGGGATCCTGAGGAAGAAAGACAGAGCGTCAGAGAGCACGAGCGAGGCCACCCCTGCCTCGGCCTTGGCACTGCCCCAGCCACGCGTGCTCCCAGGGAGCCGGACGAGGAGCCCCCCGACCCTCCTCTGCAAGGTCCACAGCAGCTTTCCTGCCTCCCACGGCTGGGAGCATCCATCTGGAGAAACAGACGGCCTGATCCCGCTTACGCTTTCACCCAGCAACAATATGTTCAGGAGACTTTAATCCAGCACAGCAGCCTTCTGCCTAAGCAATCCACACACAGACTGTGGCTTCTGTGCTCCCGTACTCCCTTGGCAGCCTTCTCTCCCTGCCTGGCTGAAAAGAGATCAAGGGGGGGAAGGAACCCTCTCCTGTGGCCCTCTGCCTCAGCTAGATCGGTGAGGGGGGGGAAAAAACCCCCCATGTCCTTCTGCTAGAAGTGGTCTGGCCACAAACCGCAAAGCTGGTTTGGTCTGAGCAGCCTCTGCACGACACAAAGGCCATGGGGACCCTGCAGCCTCCAGAATTTCCTGATTCTGCACCCGCGGACCACGCCGCACGCGGTACCTGGAGCCCTTTTCGACTCCCCCGTTCACCATGGGGATCCACTTTGTGCGAATCTGAAAGGCGAGCAGAGGGAAAGTCCCGTCAGTGCAGCCTGGGAAGGGAGAGGCAGCCCCTAGCACAGGCGCCGCGGCAGTCAGCAGGGCCCTGCAGCCATCTGCTCCCCGGCATTCCCCCGCACCAGCCGGCATTCCCCCGCACCAGCCGGCAGCGCAGCCCCAGGGATGCTGGATGCCAGCAGAAGGATCCGACAAGCCTGTTGCCTCCCCCCGCCCAGCGGATGAGGATAACAGCCAACGTGGGAGTAAGCTGGGGCTGTGCTCAGCCTGCCTCTGCTTGCAGGGGTCTCAAAGCCCAAATCCCCCAGAGGGCTGGGGGGCAGCAGTACCCGCCCACACAAAAAAGCCGGGGCAGCGCGGAAGGACCCGGCGCTGGGAACCCCCTTCCCCTCTGGCACTGCTGCTGGAGC
This sequence comes from Balearica regulorum gibbericeps, assembly GCF_011004875.1. Lineage (NCBI taxonomy): Eukaryota > Metazoa > Chordata > Aves > Gruiformes > Gruidae > Balearica > Balearica regulorum. The sequence goes on from NC_046198.1 coordinate 1,832,997, forward strand.
GGGGCCACTCAGGGCTCGGGCAGGGGACTCGTTACCTTCTCGATTGTGGCCTCCTTGGTGACATCGTACACCACGCAGACCACGTTGGCCTGCAAGAGAAAGAAGGGGCAGAGGGTGGTGAGCGAGGGTCCCTGCAGCACGCTCACCGCAGTGGGGCGACCGGCTGAGCCCGAGGCACGGTCCGGCCCCACGCGCTGCCGGCACGCTTGCACTGAAACCCCGCAGCGGTGGTTGAGCGCGCGTGAGCGTGCACGCACACACGTAGCCCTCTGACAGCAGGGACTCGCCCGCTGTCAACATGAGCTTTACAACGGGCTGCTCAGAGCACAGAGTTGCTCGTCTGCTTCAGGGAGCTGCCGTGAGCGCACCTGCCTGCACGCCTGATGCCCGGCTCCAGTTCCCTGCTCCCACACCTCACCGTCCCCCCGCGACAGCTCTGCCTGTGCCCCGTGCTGGGCCAACAGCCGCTGCCCTCCTCCCCTCCCCGACCCCGCGCAGACAGCGCTGACACCAATGCTTTATTTGAAGCAGACAGGAGGGATCACTAGCCCTTTCAGAGGAGAGTTTAGTGCTAATCCTGAGGACACACAAGGGTTTAGGCAGGATTTCCTGGAGCCATTTTAAGCCTCTGTATACTCTAGCTGTCTGGGCGGAGGGAGCAGGAACCCCGTGCCCATCGGCCCACCTCCTTGGCCGTTAACCACCGAGGTGGAGAGATTAAATAGCTTTGCTCATGTGAGACGCACAGGGGAGAGTGTTTTATTATCCATAATCAAGACGTCCTCCTCTGCGCAGAGCCGAGGATAATCCCGGGTCAGAGAAGAGCAGCTGGGCCCAGCCCAGCCAGTCAGCTGGATTATTTCCCCATAGCTGCTCCAAGGGACGTGGGAGTCCTCGTCCCTCCCTGCCCAGCGCTCCCCGGGGCTCCAGCTCCCAAACCAACTCCTCTGGGCCACTACTTCATCAGGCAGCCACAGGGACCTAACGCAGGGAGCAGGGGAGTCTTGCCCAAGCTCAATAACTGCTTCTCCCCTCTTCTGGGTCCATTAGGAACATCCCGAGGCTAAGAGCACTTCATCTGCTCAGCAGCCTCTTCCAGCTCCTGGTGGGCAGCGAGCTGCCACCCCACCGCTCTCCTTCTGGAGGCTCCCTGGAGGGCTAGGACAAGCCACAACAGCTTACAAGACAGAGAAGGATTAAACAAACCTCTAAACAAACTGATAGTGTTAATCCACAGATAACCGTCTGTGCATCTCCGGGTGGCTAACGGGGAGAGCAAGCAGCCGCACGCCAGGGGCAGGCTGCAGGGCTATGGGAAGGGCAGGTTACTGTCCCACAGCACCCCCACACAGCCCCGCTCACCTTAGCGATCTCCTCCTGCAGCTCATCCTCTGTCTGCTCTGACTCTGGAAGGGGAAGAGAGCTGTCACCAACCACCCAGAGCAGCAGGGACCCCTTCCCACGCCCCTCAGCCAAGCAGAGAAGGGGAGAAGCATGGCTGGCAGGGAGCGAGGAGGGCCAGGACCCTACCTGAGTAATCCACTATGTGCGTGGGGACCTTCTCGGGGGTGACATCAGCTGGGATTGTGATCTCCTCTGCACGAGGGGGCACCTGCAAAGCCAGCAGACTCCTTTCCAGCCAGCCATACCGAATGCACCAAGGATGGGTGACAAGGGATTTCAGATCCCAATGTAGCTGCTGCCCAGCACCCTCCCTGCCAGGGTGGGATGAGCTCCAAACCGTGGGTCGCTCTCGGCCCACCAGGCTGCAGCTGCAGCTTGGCTCACTACATCCAGCCCTCGCGCAGCCAGTGTCCCCGCCATGAAACCTCCAACTGCCTCCCGGCCCCGAGTCCTGCCAGGGAAGCCAGCTTTCAGACCAGTCAGTGCTGCTTCCCCCGCTGCAGCTCCAGAGATAAGCCCTCAGCACTCCCCCAGCTCTCCAGCCTGACCTCTTGGCAGCCGGGAGAAGCGCTAAGCTGATTGTCCAGGCTTTGCTGCGAAAGCATGGGAAGATGCACGGAGCCGGTCCTCCCCCGAGCCCCTGGAGCCGATGCTTCGCGGTGCAAACGTTGCAGAGGGCACCATCTGCTCATGGGCAGCGGGAGAAGCCGCCTGATGGCCAGACCGATCCTGTTTCCCCATCTGAACTGCGATGGGTCAGCCACTCAGAGTGCCAGGCCCGTCTCCAGACAAGCACAGAAGGGCAGGGAACGTAGCTCAGCCCCTTCCAAGGGTTTTGTGCTGGTGCCGCCGCAGTGAGGCCACAGCTGGGGAGCAAACGGCCCCACCACAGAGAGCAAGGCTGGGACCCATGGCCTGCTGCACTGGTGGACACAGAGACCCCCAGCAGCAGCGGGGAGCAGCGCCCCAGGAGGTACCTACAGCCCTCCCGGGGGCAGACAGGGCCCCAAGTCCAGGATTAGAGCACGAATGGGAACAAACACCATTTCAGCTAGAGCTCCGTACGGTCCTGTCCTCACTGGTTAAGCTCACCCAAGGCAGCCCTGTCGCTGCCACCGGTCCCCCAGGGAGCTGCACACCCCCCCAGACACCCCCCCTCGGGACAGAGCCGTCCCACCGCTGCCTGGCAGGGCACCCAGCAAGGGCACCCCGGGGCGTCCCCCCCACCCCGCTCACCTCTTCAGGGAACTCCTCACCCACCAGAGCCATGATCAGAGATGTCTTCCCCACCTGGGCTAGGAAAGAAAGGAAACACGTTGGCACCGGCCCGGCAGAGCCTGAGCGGGACGCAGACCGGGGACAGCGGCAGGCGACAGCCAGGACCGGAGCCAGCGGCCGGCGTCGATCCCACCCGCGGGGCCCGGGGCGGCTCGGTCCGCGGGCCAAGGGGACGCCGGTGTTCTTGCCCGACGGAAGACCTCAGGGCCGGTAAATCGGTACAGCGTTTCAGCCCGCCTCGCCCGCCACCGGCAGCCCGGGGCTGCTGGAGGGACCCACGGGAAGGGACCCGCCAGGAACGGGAGCCCGCGGGGCTGGAAACGGCGGCCAGCGGGCAGCGCTCCCAGCGGAAGCTCCCCGACCCCGGGGCCGTCACGGTGTGGGGGGGAAGCACCCCCCGCCCTCCCCCGGGGGCCGGGACCACGGGTAGGCCCAGCCGCTTCCCCCGGCCTCCCCCGCAGGTGAGGCCCTCCCGGTACCGGGCGGCACCCCATGGACCCCAGGCGTCCCGGAGGGCCCCGGGAGCCCACCCGCAGCGTTCCCCGCCACCCGCCTTACCCTCCCCCAGCAGGAGGATGCGCACGTCCCGCTTCATGGCGGCACCGCCGCCGCTCCCGGGGCCGCCGCGTCCCGGCCCGGCCCGTCCTCCCCCCCACTTCCGGCTACACCAGCGAGTGGCGGCGCAGAGCGACACGGGCAGAGCGGCGCCCCCTGGCGGACGGAGGCCAAACCTTCTGGTTTCAGCTTTCCATGTTTTATTAACAAAACCAAACCAAACCAAACCCCACAAAACGGCAAATGGGGCCGTAAAACACATCGCGCAACCGCCCGAGCCCGGCCTGCGGGCCCGCCGCCGCGTCCGGCCCCTGTAACCCGCGGGTGGAGCGTGGGGGGGGGAGGCTGGGGCCTGGTTGGGGCCTAAGCCGGGGCCTTGCCCAGGAGCCGAAGCCTGGCGAGGGGTGGGGAGGCTGGGCCCGGGGGATGTCGGCCTTCCTCCCCCGCTGGAGATACACCGCTGGTCCCGAGGCCTCCCGGCTCAGGCGCCCGCGAGCTCCCAGACAAGGACAGCGCTGTGGGAGGCCGTGAGGAGGCGGCGGCCAGAGGGGGCGAAGCGGCAGAGGTGGACAGTGTCGTCATGGCTGGCGTAGTCCTGTGCGTCCCCGGCTGGGCAGCGCAGCAGCCTCAGGAGCCGTTCTGTGGGGAAAGGAAGGGGCTCAGTGCTGGGTGAAGGAGGCTCCTTCACCACAGGACTTGCCCCTGGCAGAAGCACCGTTCCCGGTCACCCCCTGGGCCCTCTCCCCCCTGCCAAGCTGCAACTCCATAAGCTGAGCGACAACTTCTTGCAGAAGCAAGCGGGCAGTTAACAGCTGGTAATGGGGAAAAGAGCATGACATGGCAGCTCCATGCTGCATGTCAGAGTGTCACACTGCAGTAACAGATACAGCAGCACGCATTAGTGCGGCTCTGCTGTTTCACACCCCCCAAAGCGCCTGGTCCTGGGCTCAGCAGGTGCCCTGCAGTTCTGGGGCAGGCGTGGAGCTCACCCTGCTCTCAGGAGCCGCTGTCAGAGCAGGATGGACATAGTAGCTGCCTGGGGAGGCAACACTTAACACATAAAGGAGCAAGGTGCCCTTGCCAGGAGAAAGGTGCCGATTGTCCCTGTGCTGGGGGAAGGTCCCTTCTGCCTCCCAGGCTGCAGCTCACACAGCCGCAGAGATGAAGACAGCCCGTAACCCCAAGCAGTCATTCGAGTACTCATTGACAAACAGAATTGAGCTCATGCATCTCATTTCTGACCTCTGAGTCTCCCAGAGCTTTCTCCTTGCCTGACACTCTGCCTGAGAACTGGGACCGATGGCAACCTGGGACAAGGCAGCCTGGGCAGCAGAGTCCACAGCACCCTCCAGTACTCACCATCGAAGCCAATGGCCACGAAGCGTGCTGCAGGAGACAGGCTGAGCGATGTGGCAAAGTACGGCAAGGAGATCTTCTCAACTACCTGCGCTCCAGCAAGAGAAACACACCAACAACATGAGAAGGTGGGAGACCAGGGCTGCTGCAGTGGCAGTCGGTAGGAGGGTAAAGGGCTCCTCTCAAAAGGGAGCCTGACAGCTGCATAGCACCTCTCTGAGCTCAGAAACCTGCCAAAGGCATCGACTCTCCAGAGGAAACTTGACTCAAGGATTAAGAGACCGTTAGTGGTCCTAAAGCAAGCGCCTTCCCCTCCCATCAGTCGGATGGGAAGGCAGCAGGGCGGCAGCAGGGAGTGGCAGCCTGCCCAGATGCAGCCCGAGGCAGGGGCAGGGCCCTGCCGCTCGCCTGGAGTTTCTCAGATGAAAAGCTCATTGCCCTGAGCAGCCGCTTGCCCAAACCTACCCCAGGCCTTCAGCCTTGGCTTTACACACAGGCCAGCACTGCCTCCTCCCACCACACCTCACTCGACATGGCCGCGGCCCCACAGCGGCAGAGGAGTGCCTGTGCCACCCCAGTAGGGCACGAGTACTCATGGTACCTGTTTCTTACGCAGATTATAAAATAAAGCTTCCTTCTGCATCCCAAAGCCAACGTAGACCAGGGTACCAGGTTCCCAAGGGCAGAACGCGGCCAGGCTGGGTGGGAGGCTGCCGAGACCCTGGTGAGGGAAACCAAAGGGAACAAAATTGAGAGCACAGAGGGACACCAGCCCATGGGCTGCAGGTGTCTGAGCAGCGGGAGATGAGCATGATGGAGGCTGTTTCCTCCCTCTTGCCATCTCCGATGTGCTCATGGCAAAGCAAGGAGTAACCACGCACTGCCATGGAAACCTGAAGTAAATTGTTTACTGTCATAGGAGCGGGACGTATGAGGGTCCAACAGGTTGAATTTCCGCTAAGGCATTATTGCTATGTGGGCTTGAAGGTGGGATTGGGTTATGGATTGGTTTAACACAGGAAAATAGAGTCCAGAAAAATAGATATTTAGTAGTGGATGCAAGATCAGCTCTTCCCATGTTCACTGTGGGGAGAGCTGTTGTGAGTTTCCTTCACAGAGAGGAAATCCATCGTTGTGGAAACAAACTGAAGAACCGCTGACAGAACCCAACTACGCTCGGTCCTGAGAGTGGCAGGCTGAAGAACCACCACTTGCTCCCCAAAAAGACCCAGCTCCCTCCTACGCCAATGTTCCATGCTCTGGGGACCAGCTCCACGTCCTGCCCGATACAGACCCCCCCCCCCCTTTCCAGCAGGCGTCCTGCTCCCCAAATCTCACACCTGGGAGGGAGCCCAAGCGTTCTGCAAAGCATCACAGACACACAGGGCTAGAGTACCTGGCTCTATGAACCCATCACCGGGCTCCTGGCTCTGAATATTCATGCTCTTTGGGAATGTCAAAGTTAGCAGCACGCTGATAATTAGGTCTCTCTCCTGCACACTGCGCTCGCTGCTGCCTGTGCTCTGTTTTGCGTAGCACAGGGGCGTCAGCTCTTTGCAGATGCAGTTTTGTGACTCCTCACGCTTACAAAGTCACCGCTACAATCCCCGCTGCCTTTCGACACGCAAGAAGGTGCATTAACAAGATACTCTGCGAGCAGCAGAACTAATGAAGATGACTTTCCTAAGCATGCTCTTTTTTAGCCCCATCCCGCTCAGAGCCTTGATGCATCCCTCCTCCAGCATCAGCTGCTGCCGAGACCCACGGCAGGGGCAGGCAGGGACAGGCAGGGACAGGCAGGGACAGGCAGACTCACCTCGGGGCCGGCAGGAGCCGGGAAGCTGAGCCAGTCGAGGAGCTCGCACTTATCCTTCAGCCAGTCGGAGGCCCAGACGCTGACCCGCCGGTCTGAGCTGGTGGCCAGCCAGAGCTCGCCTCCTTCCACCCCAAAGTCACGGTACTACAGGAGAGAAAAGTGATGCTGTGATTTCAGTAGTGCAGAAGCTTTAAAGAAAGCTGCCACTAGAGCTAGCGTGGGGCAGGAGCTCGTGGGAACACAGGCCTTGTGCCGTAAGGGGATCAACACCGGGATTAACGTCCATTGGGGCAGTGCTTAAAGTCACTTAGAATAAAATAGGACAAGGAAGTCGTGGTGCTGGAACCGGTGTCATGCTCTGGGCTGAAAGCCCCGGCAGAAGAACCTGCTGGAGGAGGGGTTGAACGACATGGATCTCTTCCCCAGGAGGGATCTGCACATCTCCTAGCAGACTGTGTGTCCCCTAACAACATCCTTCACCTAAAACCAAGGAGGATCTCCTAAGTCTATTGCTACCAGGGAACACAGCCTTGCAGTATGGGTGATTTTAAAGCCTGAGAACTTAGGCAAAATTATTGTCATTTCTGCTGTGCACAGGAAAAAGACTCTCAGTGAAGAGAAGGACAGAGGAGATGCTAAAACCATCACACTGCTGCACAGCCAAGTCTTCCTAGCTCCATGGAGGAACCGTACAAAGAGCCAGCTACACACAGGAGGCCAGGCTGCCAGGAGCAAAGCGGGGAAAACACGCTGAGCCCTTTCTCGGGGGCAGAGAGGCTGAAAGCTCACAGCCCGGGCTGCTCTCCCAGAGCTTGTGGTGCAGACACGCATCACATCTGCGTGCAGTGTGTCTACAACAGTCACCAAAGGTCCCCTCCGCCCGCAGGCATGGCCTCACTCGGGATTGCACCTGCAACGTGTGTGGCTTTACCCCACTGGATATATCCCTAGAAAAAACCTGAGCAGAAGTTACTGGAGGGGAAGGGTGGCCCAAAGAGGAAAAGCGAGGGAAAAACAAAGCAAACTCGTTGACCAACCCGGCCACACTGCTGCTGCTTCCCACAGCCGTGCAGTGACTCACAGGGAACTCGCTCCCGCACAGCGCCGGGGCAGAGGGTGAGGGCTCACCTGCTTCCTGGTGCACTGGAGGACAGTGATGGGGGAGCCTTTGTGGTCAGCAAGGACACGGATAGTCATCCCGGTGCGAGGGCTGCTCACAGCCACGAGCCCGTCCTTGCCCCCCGATAGGATCATTTCTCCTGCGGGCAGAGGAAAGAAGAGAACGGGACACTTCTTGTAGGAGAAGAAAAAGCCCACAGGAGAAAGGTCCAAGATCGTGGGATCCTGGTATCCCAAAACACCGTGAAAGGTTGGGAACATCTGAGTCAAGGGCAGGGTAAGACGAGACATCTTGGAGACACCCACTAAAACGCCACACTGAAGAAGAGCCACTGCAGATAGTAAGCAGAAGGACACAAAGGAATGCTTCTTGTACCCAGACCCCTTCACTATACCCTTGCCGATATACCTCCCATGCCCCGTTTACCACATGCTTAGCTGGCAGAGCTACCAGAAGCCACTGACAGAACCTCTGCAGCTCTCCCTGGCCCCAGGTTTTTGGGCAGATCACCAGTACGCAGAGCGGCTGGAGGTCATGGTAACCCGGCACAACCAAGCCACGCTCCGCGAGGCAACATCTCCCCACTGCTCTAACAGGCAGCCTCACCGTCTGTGGAGTAGGCAATTGCTGTCAGTGCCACGGCATGGGGGTGCATTTTCAGCTCCATCTCTGTCCTGGAAACGCTGAATACGCGCATGGTGCCATCACTGTACCCTGCCACTACGTGCTGGCTCTCGGCTCCCCACGCAACGACGGGACGAGGTTTCCAGGCCAGGCACTGGCAGCTCTGCGAAGGAACCAGGGCAGAGACCCGATGACACAGTGAAGACAGCAGGACTGTGCAATCAAGTGTACTAAAAGCTCCTCCTGCAACTATTTCTCCAGCTTTACTCTGCTCCGTGAGGACACAGCAGTCCTTGCAATCCCAAGCAGCGCACTGTGCCCTCTGCCAAGAGGAAAACGTTGATGTACCACCACCAATTACCTGGTTGAGCACCTGGAACTGTACCACCAGCTCCATGCTGCCCAGAGACCAAATCCTCACGCTGCCGTCTTCCCCGCACGTTACGCAGTGAGTCTCGTCAGGACTGAAGCACACTTCGGTCACCTGCAGGGAGAACGGAGATGAGGAGCAGGGGCTCTACAAATGCTGCAGCCTAGAGGACATCAGCTCGTCTGCCCTCTCATCCGAGACACCAGACAAGAAGCACCAGACATAAAAGAAAAGTCATTCTTCACCTGTTTGGGGTTTTTAATGTTTTAGGCAAAGAAAACGTTATCCAATATGGATGTCCAGCTAGCAAGGAGAAGGCAGGCAGAAGTCGCAGCACTCGGGAACGACACCCGAGTTATTGCAAACCGCATTCTTCTGCTCCAGTGGAAAGGCCCACAGCTGCTGCCAGGCTGAGGCTGTTAAACACCTAAAGCTAGAGCAGACGAGCTCAGACTTCTCGCTGCTGGACTCCTCAGTGCGCGCATTTCTCTCTAGACTCCTCCGTGTCATCCATCCAGCAGTAGCGAGCCCTGCAGCTCCCTGACCTCTCCCACAGCCAGACCGGGGAAACGCTTCTGCAACCCACGCACGCTTCCCGGTGCACGGACAGCACCCGCAGCACTCGCTGCTCTGAGGGACAAACCACCCCAGCCCAGCCCCTCTAACCTTGTTCTTGTGACCGCTGATTAGTCGGATGCTTGTGCTCTCCGTCCAGTTGATGTACCAGAGGGTTCCTGCCGTGGTGCCCACAATTCCCATGTCCAGAGAGTCATCAAAGGCCACACTGACTATTGTCCCGTCGAGGGTGATCTCGTGTTCCAGCAGGACCGAGCTGGAGCTGGAGGGAAGGAGGATGCGAGGAGGACTGGATCAAATGTCACAACAGCCACTCCGCCTCCTTTAAATGTGATTTTCTAGTGAGCCCAGTCACATGGTTGCTCCCGTACACTGAACAGTGACTACCGTTGCATTGGAGTGCCACCATCTTTTATAGGAAAGAGAGAAAACAGGGGACGCAATAGCACAAAAGAAGCAACAAAAGCAACATATTAATGTATTTCACTAATTCTCTTAAGGGAGTTCCTACAAATCACTGACACAAACTTCAGGCGTGACAAACTCATGGCATCAGCTACCTGTGGCAAAAATTCAGTAAAAAGATCCAGACAGAAAGAATCAGCAGTCACGGGGTGGAGAGGAAAAGCTAAGGATGAGGAGCAACAGGAGCGGCGGAGTTGCAGGCAGAGCCAATGTCTGTCTGTGAAGAGCCACCTCTCGGACAGGTCCTGGGAGCTGCCAGATGAGGGGAAGAACATTTCAAGAGCACGGTGAGACAGGCACGAGCAGAGCGGGGACACTGGGGCCACAACCTCCTACCTGGCATTGGGACCTTTGAGCCTCAGCTCCTGCACGGCAGCCACTGCCCACAGGCGGACGCGTTTTGTGTTGCTGCCGCTCACCAGCCTGTCGTGCTGACACACCAGCGCACCTGGGAGGCCACAGAGGAACAGATTCACAGACTGGTCAGGCTTGGCAGGGACCTCTGGAGATCATCTAGTCCAAGCCCCTGCCAGAGCAGGATCACCCAGAGCAGGTTGCACAGGATGGTGCCCAGGCGGGTTTGGAATCTCTCCAGAGAAGGAGACTCCACAACCTCTCTGGGCAGCCTGTCCCAGCGCTCGGTCACCCGCAGAGGGAAGAAGTTTTTCCTCATGTTCAGATGGAAGTTCCTCTGTTCCAGGTTGTGCCTGTTGCCCCTCGTCCCGTCGCTGGACACCACTGAGAAGAGTCTGGCCCCTTCCTCTAGACACCCACCCTTTAGATATTGATAAGTGTTGATCAGATCCCCTCTCAGTCTTCTCTTCCCCAGGCTAACCAGCCCCAGCTCTCTCAGCCTTTCCTCATACCAGAGATGCTCCAGGCCCCTCAGCATCCTTGCAGCCCTCCGCTGGACTCTCCCCAGTAGTTCCCTGTCTGTCTTGAACTGGACACAGAACTCCAGATGTGCCCCTCACTAGGGCAGGGCAGAGGGGGAGGAGAACCTCCCCTGACCTGCTGGCCACACTCTTCTCAATGCCCCCCAGGACACCACTGGCCTTCTTGGCCACGAGGGCACACTGCTGGTCATGGAGAGCTTGTTGTCCACCAGGACTCCCAGGTCCTTCTCCGCAGCGCTGCTTCCCAGCAGGTCAGCCCCAACCTGTACTGGTGCTGGGGTTATTCCTCCTTGGGTGCAGGACCCTACCCTCGCCCTTGTTGAATTTAATTTGGTTCCTCAAAGGGCACTCGTGAGCATCCACCACTCTCGGCCATCACTCACGGTGTGCTCCTGACAGCCAGGGCACCCGTTCATTTGGGCAGTGTTGCGGGGGTCTTCTGCAGCCCAACAGCCAGTGTTTTTACACACCAGAGGTGAACCCCCCAGAAAAGCTGGGACGCCAAGGAAACCCAGGTCACAGATCCTTTGCCACCCCACACGTCTTGCACCCAACACAGCAAACTGGTTTACCAAGCCCAGCTGAAATCGGAGCTCTGCGAGCTCATTGCTGTTCTTTCCTAACGAGTTTCCCTGTTACAGCCCTGACAGACACCTGGGGCGTTTTCGCACCCACCGATCTCGCCCTCGTCGGCCTCCCACGTCATGAAGCAGCAATTAGTCTCGGTGTCCCACACGCAGATCTGGCCTGAGTTGGTCCCACTATAAAGAAGCGCGTCAGCACCGTAACAGATAGAGGTCAGCTCCACCGGCCCTAACACGTCCGGGGCAGGGGCCTGATGAACCTGCTGGAACACATAAAACAATAAGGTCAAAGAGAATATGGTGCTTACCTACATTGGGGAAAAATAAACGCCCTCCTCCTACCCTGAATTCATGCAGTTAATGCCTCAAATACAACTGAAAGCCACTCACAGCCAACCAACATCATCTCACTAAGAGAAATTATCAGCTCTCACGGACTTGTGGGGACAGAGCCTCCAGCGCACTCACCAGGGGCTTGGAAAAGAAGTCAGAGATGCTGAACATAAATTTTAAAAGTTGTTAAAACAGGTTTACCTTGAGGTTGACATCCGCTCCCTGCTGCTCCAACAGCCAAAACGTCATGCCTCCTTTCCCCACACACGCCAGTTCTCTGTGAGAACGAGGACTAAAAGCCACGTCATGGACTGGCTCCAAGATACAAGTTGATGACATGAGTTCGTACGTGTAGGTATTCCACAGAGCAATGGTTTGATCACTGTAGTCCCCTAGGTAGAACACGAAAGACAGGAGGAGGAAAGTCTGTAGCCCCAGGACGCTCGCAAGCACACACACTGCACACACGCATCAACTCTGTCGCTCCTTTGTCTAGTTGTTCAGAGACAACTGCTGTGAAAACCGTCCCGGGCATGGACACGACTTCTCGCGTGCTCAGCAAAAGCTGCGCGACACGATGGGTCCTCAGCCGAGTTGAGGACAGATAGAACTGGCCCAACGCTTCGTGCTGGGGGCTGTAGCATGTCTGGCCCTGCAGCAGGGTCTGCAACCAGCGTTTGAACCGGCCGGTGGCTGGCGTCGTAGGGATTTCAGCAGACAGAGCACGTTTTCTGCTGTTTCTACGTCCTTAGGAGCTACTGCACACCTCAGCATACGCCCCACACAAGCCCTCCAGCGATACTGCGCACTCGGGGCTAACAACAGTCTTGAAATAAGAAAGGGATGTCACCATTGCTGAGGTCAAAGCTGAGATGGGAGCTGATCTTAATGGAAGCAGAAGGCGCTGGCCTCAGTGACGGCAAAAACATCCCCAGCTCCCAGACAGCTCTGCAGGACAGTGCTCTCCTGCTGCCTTTCCATAATCCCAGTGGAGACTTTCAGGTCTTCTCCTCTCTGCAGCCCAGACCAGAGCTGGAACAAGAGGAGGAGGACGCTCCTCTCCCACGCTGCTCCATGGAGAGCACAAAACTCTCTTCCTCTCCAGCAAAGCTCGCTTTTTTTCCAAGGGCAGACTCATCAGCCCAGAGAGAGCCTATCGCCTGGCTCCACAGGTCCTCTCTCATGCAAAACAGGAACTTACTAATTGCATATTTGTCCTTTAAATGTCCCCTGCCTAAAGAAAACAGACAGTTTGAGCGTCCATCGTGCGCTGGCATTGCTGCCTGGCAGGAGGCACACAGTTTGAAGCCTGGCTACTTCTATGCAATTCCACCTAAGGAGCAATGAGAAGTCCAAAAGAAGGCTTTTCCCTTTGGATACTATATATAGTAACTGCAAACTATTTACACAGCCTTAACAAGCAGTAGGGAGCCAGCAGAACAATGCTGTAACATCGAGAAAAACAAACTAGCTGGGGTGATGAGAAAGAACTGCAGGGGAGCTGGGGGGAGCCCAGCATTCGTGCCCACGGCTGAGACACGCAGTGCGCGTGCTTCCCCTTGAAACGTTGCGACAGCACCCTGGAAGCACGCTCGGCTGCAAAGATTACCTCTGCAGGCAGGAGGACCCCAGATCACTTGCCGTTTTACGTGCTGCGTTATTCGTTGTCCCGAGGCTACCAAGAAACAGCTTCGTACCCGTGAGCAGGTATTGTGCGCTTACAGCATCTTCCTCCCGTGAGCTGTCTACTCTAGGGTGTACTCCTGCACCCACGCCTGGTGTTACAGGTATACTCACCTAGAGTAACAAGGAATCTATCATCCCGAGAGAATGCCATGGCTTGTACTTGGGTCTCGTGATGGAAGAGATTTGCCGTGCAAACCCCATCCTGGATGTTCCAGATGCAGATCTGACAATGGGAGTCTCCGTTCCTCTTTCCTGAGGCAGAGGCAAGAACCTAACAGAATGATATGCTGTCACTGAGACCTTGGTAAATAATTAGAGAACACTTCATTAGTTAGTCTTAGCAACTCGTAGCCTCAAATTAAAGCAATGCGGTTGGCAAATGAAAAATTCTGCGAGAACCATCACGAGCTGATGGCAGGAGGGAATGGTAGCATCACCAAGAGGAAGGGAGCAGCCTTTACTGTCACACTGAGCCAGCACAACGATAGCTAGGCTCCAAAAACATTTGTTTTATTTCCATAACCTCAGGTCTCCATGCAGCAGGCAGGAGAATGAACAAGGTTTTAGTCTGTGACATTCCTTCAGCCTGAAGTGACACAGACAAAACCCAGCCCGGTGCAGCAGAAGCTTCTCCTACCTGGGCATCGTGGCTGAGGGCAAGCGTAGAGATCTCCTCTGCGTGGCCAAGCCAGTGATTCTGCAATCCCGAGTGCAGGTCTTCAACCACGATGACGCAGCCACAGGTGTAGGCGAAGAAGCCTAGCAGAGGAGGAGGAGAGGGGATGTTTTCATTTAAAGGCTTCACATACAGCACCCACTACAAACGACACTGCAATTCAGGAAAATTCTTTTTCTCAGTAAGACGTAAAAGCTGACTCTTTGACATAGCATCTTTCCCATCAGGTCGATTGGAGCAGAATCTCCCATCCCCTAACCTGAGCAAAGCAGAGCTGTCGGGCATCACTCCAGCCTGGAGAAAGGAGGCACGATGGCCTCCGCGAGAGCCTTCCCCCTCCTGCTCTATCCATGCGGCAACCGAAGCCTGACTCTGCCCGTATCAACTAACGCTTGCCAACAGCAAAGAAGGGTTACTGGGTTTTACCAACGTAAAGAATCCCTGTGTTAAAGCAAAGATCCCAACCCAACAGCTACAAGATCGTAAACATGGCTCAGTACGCACACCTCCCGCCCCCCCAGAGCCTTCCCGGTGTACCTGTGTCCGGGTTCCACACCATATTCCCTCTGCCGTTTCCATTGTAGCCGATCACTGCTTTCAGCTTCAAGACCTCGCTGCCAGCCGGAGGAGATGAGAAACTCTGCAAGAAAAGTAGACGTTGGCTTAAAATAACCCCTAGAAGAACGGCCCAGCCAGGTACATTCAACACCCACGTAAGAAAAAGCGTGCGTGCAAGCACACACACGTCCTCACACACACAACACGCAAATTCATGCCAATACTCACACAACTCCAGTTCAACACATCAATGGCTAAATACCAAAGTGCACACTTACACATACAAAAGAGAAACTGCACCAGCAAAACCAGGCACAGATGCTTTCAGATGGGGCACAAAACAGGCTGGCAGCAACTGCCCATCCCGTGAGCAGCTGCTAATCCTGCTGGGAAAGAGTTCAACGGGGTTTGCTGACTTGGGGATGTAGACGTTTCTGTAGGAAGACACTGTGTGTAGGAAAACACTACCAGGTGGAAGGATGGAGGAGAGAATTGAGGGTGCAAGCTGAACGTAGCTTTTCTCCCAGCACCGTGAACAGCGGAGCTTAGGAAAAGGTTGAGTTAAGTTTCTGTTTTATTATTGCTCTGTTTGTTAACAGAGCGAGAGCTGCGCCTTGACTATCTTCCCTACGCTCGATGGATTGCCTTCCCCAGCCTGCTCTGCCAACGCATCTGCTCGCAAATATGGGTGCTTGATGAATCACTCCATTGCTCACTCGTCTTTCACTTTCAATAGCACATGCCATTTCCATTTCTTTTGAATAAAAAATGTATGCAGATTTGCTGAACAGAAAGAGTTGATCACAACTCACTTTTTACTAGTCTGGAAAGAGCTGCATGTAGAGGAGAAAGGGGAACTAATGTTAGGAGTTTCTAATTGAACATCAGGCCCAGGGGTATATTTCACAAATTGCTTTCAAGCAGAGAAGAAAATGGAAACAAATTTGGAAAATCCACCTATCCCAGCCCCCAAAAATGCCCGTTCGCCACCTGCCCAGGGAACAATTCTCACCTGGGGGAGCACCGATGCCTTAAAACGAGGAGTGAAATGCCGGTAGGAATCCGGGCGGACGGAGCATTGGGACTTGGGACTTCTGGTCTCCTTCCTGGGTTCTGCCACACAAAAAAGACGACAGCACCTATGGGATGCTGCTCCTGGGAACGGTTCGGGAGCAGCAGCCAGGCTGCGGCTTGCTGTCCATTCAGACGCTGTGTATGTGTGTGCATACACACACACAAGGCAAAAAAATCAGACTGCAGCATCGCGTGCGCTCCTACATGACTGCCCAGAGGAAAAGCACCAGCTTCCCAGGAGCAAAGGAGGAATATCCATCTCCCCCCCTCATCCCGCTCAGCCGCACCACGCTGCTAACAGCCTCAGGGCATCCACACTGCGTGCCCCGGGCATCGCTGCGAAATCATAAGCCACACACAGCTAGGAAAGGGTCTTTAACGAGAGCGGCGGAGGCGCAGTTTTAGGTTGAAGCTTTCCAACAAGTCCTGCCTTGGGCTGAGTGCTGGCAGCTGCCTGCTTCTGGCGGCTCGCCACAAACTGCTGCAGCTTTGAGGCTGCACATCTATTAATAGAGACATCGGGAGCTTTAATTTCAGATGGGTTTAATAGAACGTGCCACTTAGAGATGATATCGGCTCCAAGCTGAAGTAGGGGCTTCTGGTGTGCCGAGAAGCAGCAGCAGGGGAAGAGCCAGAAAAACAAGCAGTCTTGGGGACCAACGTGTTTCCCTCAACGCTGACTTCCCTTGGTAAATCTCACCCCAGGGAAGAAACCCGAGGAACATGTTGCTGCTCTTCATCTTGGAACTCCGAGCACGTGTCTGGGTCTATCTTAATTAATATTAATATTGATCTGTCTTTATTTTTCAGGGCTAGACCAAGCTGCCGTGTAGGGGCACGACGTGCACAGGCCTAAGGAGCCAAGCTCTGTACCAGATGGGAACACCCCTGACTTACCGTTTGCTGATTCAGCAGGAGCCCTCGAGCTCTCCTGCCTCACTTTGGGCCTTACAACAACAAGCTCCTCGTACCCGACCGACTCCACCACAGGGACCGAGGCGTCTTTGTCTCCGTTTGCCATCATCCTGCTGCTGCCTGGCAGACCTGCTTCCTCCTCTTTGTCCGACTCGGAGAAAATACCTGAAGAGAAAAGTTAGTGGGAGGACAAAGCCATCGGTGTCCTTCAGGACTGCTTCACGTGTGACCAACCCTTTGATCCTGGCAGTGTCATTCTCCTGCTCTGTGTAACAGCCCCTCTGTTAGAGTGGGAGGCAAAACAGGCATTTCCTCGTAGGTGTGTCCAGCAAGGTATTTACCACAACCCTCAGGGAAGTTGCGCCAGCAGCTTAGTCTACAGAGGAGAGCAGAGGATAAAGTGGTGCTGAACCCCAACACCTCTGGCTGGCTTTCTCCAAGGTAGGGGAAGGAAAGTGCAGACGGGTCTGTCACACTGCAGGAAGGGGACCACGGGCAGGGATGGCTCCAAGGATGCTGCTGAACTAGGCAAGGAGTTTTTCCTAAAACACAATTAATTTTCCCCTTTCCTGCAAGCAGTTCCTCTTACTTTGACATCCCGCTTGGTGAACAGAGCTGACATCCAAACACGGTGGTGAGGACAACAATGGAAGAGGAACTGTCTGCCGAGGCGTCTCAGAGGCATCCTTCAGCTTCTCAGAGCTCCCTTCTGAGAAAAGAAAAGGGTTTGTGTAACTTCCTTCACCCCTTAGACCCTCTCATCCTCCTGGGCTGATTGATGGTGATACCTCCAAGCCCATTTCTCCAGCTTCCTCCTACGCAGGAGAAGCCGCTTCTCCTCTGTCCTTCAAAAAAGGGAGGGACAGACAGAGAGAGGGACAGTGAGGGCAGGGAAAAAAGAAGACAGAAGAGATGGAGGCAGGGAAAGACAGAAGGCAAAAGCTGAAAGACCTACCAGAAAACCCAGAGCAGCTTTGCTCAGAACATCCCCTCCTTGGGAGACTCCCACCCAGAAGTGCTAGTTAATTGGAGACTTAATTGGGGCTAATTAGTTGGTTAGTTGCCCTGCTATCTGACTCCCTGAGGGATGAAGCCAAAAACCCCCAACCCCTACCCTCTGCCATGAAGAGCAGCGCTGGAAGAGCTGCTGACCTGCGCAACCCATGAGAGGAGGCAAACTCACCCGCCCCCGGCAGCGGAGCAGCCTCGGAGGAACGAGCCCTGGAAAGGCAAGGAGACCGGCATTACACCGAGGAGGGACGGGGCAGGGATGGAAGGGGAAGCAGGAGAAGCCACTGCCCCGCGCGCTGCAACGTACCTGGCTGAGGGTGACATTTCCGCAGGCAAAGCCAGGAAATCCCAGAGGAAGATGGCATCTCCAACGCTGAGGACGTGCCGTTGGTCTGGGGTGAAGGCCACCTGGCACACTGGCTCCGAGTGGCCGATGTAAACCTGGGAGAGAGCATGCCTTGAACTTCTCCATCACTGCGCCCGTCCTATCAGGATGGTAGTTACTGCACTCCCTGCCCTGGGTAGCCTCAGCAGATCATCCCAGAGGTCAGCACCACACCTACAGTGCTCAGACCTAGGGCTGATCGACCTAGGGTTGACCTTCAACACACTGATCTGGAGAAATGAGCAGAAGCCAAAACCCCTCAAGGTCTTATCCTAGCTCTCAATACCTCTGAAACCCATTTTCTTCGCTGGGTGGCTCTGTCCCTGGCACAGAGGTAACACCTACCCCTGTCCTTCATGGAGGGTCTCCCTAGGTGCAGTGCTCCGGCAGCCCCGGCCCGCGCTCTGTGCACGGCGCAATGATAACATGGGAACGGGGCTGCGTTTCTCAGCTGCTGGGCAAACTGGGACTGGGGACACTGGGCCAAGTCACGTAGAGGCCATTTGCTGCTCTCTTCTCCAGGGATTCAGAAATGCTTGATCAGGGCAACATCGCCCCCCTTCTCTCCCTTTGCAGGCAGTACCTGGAAGTTGATATCGAAGCGCATCCGGTAGTCCCACACTTTGATAACTTTGTCGCCAGCAGTGAGCAGGTACCTGCCATCCTTGCTCAGCGCCAAGGAAGAACAGGACAGCTTGTGCACGGGAGACACCTGAGGACAAGAAACGGCACCACCAGCATTAACTGAGCTAGTTCACGTCCACACTTACGCTTCAGGAGTGTGACAGCACAGAAAACAAGGACAAGCTCAGGCTCACCCTGAGCACGACCACACCAGGACAGCTACACACTTGCCACTCATCTGTTTCTCTGAAGCCTGTGAGCTCCAGCATGAGCTACTCTCTCGTTTAGCCACATACAGTGACATGAAGTGCCAAAGCCCCACAAGACACAAGACCTCAGCGCGCGCATTTTGTAGTGTCCTACCTCTCGCACCAGTCGTCCCGTTTTTGCATCGAGCACAAGGATTTTATTGGAAGAAGTGGACACCAGGAGCTCGCCTTGAGGCGCCGGAGCAAAGCAGACTCTCACTGCAGAGTCCAAGGCCGTGCTGTTCAAATCGAGGATGCTAATGTCCACCCTCAGCAGCTGTGAAACAAGGAGCTACTGAACAAACGTCCTGGAGCAAATACTGCAGAAGCCTCAGATCGCTCTCGTGGCTCTCCTAACGTGAGGCTACGGAGACCCCAGACCCTTCCCTTCCCACCTAATGAGGGGCTGCAGGGTCCAGGCAATGTCCCTACTGCCCAGGAGAGCCGCTCACAAAGAGAGGTTGGAGCTGACTGTCTACACAAAGCTTCTCCAAATTATCTGTCTAGAGGGGAACGAAGCCGGAGATGAAGCAACCTTGACTTTGTTGTTTCTATCTCACAGAATGAAAAACAAACCTCATTGTAAGCACCCTGAGCAAGCGTCTGCTGTGCAGGGAAGGACTGTCTCCAACGCGGCTGGTGCCCAAGGCCCCCCCCGATCCATCTCATCTGATGCAGCCCATGGCAATTTCCCCTGTGGCACGTGCTCCCCACCCTCCCCCAGGAACACGGGGAACCTGCTGGGTACCTCATCTAGAGAGCAGGCCTCCATCACGGTCACAACGTACTTGGAGGGACCCACGAAGGCCAAGAGACGGCTGTCCCCACTGACCACCAAAGCATCTGGACCGCTCCCAGCATCCCGGGCCACCACGTTACCTGAGGACCACAGCAAGAGAGAGAGTGAAGAGAGGAGCAAAGCTCACGCTGCAGTCAGCTCACTCCGTGATGGTGCTGCTGATCGCTGGCTGCAGCTTCTCCTGCCTCCGAATCAGCCTTGGGTTAACGTTCTGGCCTAAGAAAGAAGCAACCTCTGTTGTAGAAGATGCTACAAATTTTATCTGCAACACCCAAAGCATGCAGTGAACTACCTCAAAGACAAGGGCTGGATACGTGCCTTGTCACCTGACTGAACGCGTGGTGTTTTCAAGAAGAGCAAAACAAAGTCAAGGGAATAAAATTGATTTTAGCGCTTATTTTTTAACATTACAAGAAGCTGTGACAAGAAGCTATGAACGTGAGATCTCGGCTGCAGCCTGGGCATCTGAACCCTGCGCAGAATGAAGTCAGTGCCGAACCCCACCATGCTGACGTCAGTCCGGTGGGCAGATAGACCCAAAGGTCTAAAAATCACAGAAATTGGAGCAATTCTCTGTATTAATTCCACTAGCAGAATTCCACTGTTCTGTCCCTGGAACACGGCCAGGCAGCAAACACAGTTTCAGAGCAGAGTCAAAACGTGAAGGTCCAGCTGCAGCACTGACACCAAACTTGGGTGACTTTGCACAAATTCCCTGATCTCAGAGCCCCTTTTTCCTTCTCCACCTACTTCAACTGCACATTTCTTGGGGCACGATCCTCCTCTTTGTACAATATCGCATAACGGAGCTCCCTTTCCCTGCCACAGTTCGTTTCAAAAGCGTACGTTAAACACAACATTCATGTTTCAAAGCTTCCTTGCCCCTGCATACAGCTTTCCACCTTCTCTGCTCACCAGCGCGGCTCTTTGCGCAGGATTAGGGAAACCTTTCAGTTTTAAACAAATTAAACTGCACCTCCACTGAAGGAAAAGAGTCAGGGCTTGGGCATGAATAAGTAGGAAGACTCCGCACATGTTGCTTCTAAGTAATGCACTGTTGAAGCCAGACCTGGAAGGGCAGGTCTCTGCGATTCAAGCGCATTCATGAAATTAAAAGACCAAGCAAGCTGAGAGCATTTGAACCAGGACAGGTAGGGAAGGGTTGGCTCACGCATACGGTATGAACACAGCTCAGAAGGTTCATCAGAAAATATCTCTCTGAGTAGGCTGAGTCTGGTTTGGCTTTGGTGCTAGGATGTCTGCGCTACCAAAAAAAGAAGAAAGGCAACCCAGAACTCCAGAGTCTTACCCAGGACTCTCAGGACGTGGCTTTTCTGTGCCATAGAGCTGTAAAGAGCCAGAGTTCCCTGCAAACAGGAGCTGAACATGAAATTGCCATCCGGAGAGAAGGTCAGTCCAGTGATCACAGTGCGGTGCTGCCTGAAAGAAGGTAGAAAACACGAAAAAGGGGAGGAAAACAATCAAAAAACCCCAGAAAACATAGGAATGTGAAAAACCCAGGGGAGCAAAATAATCAGGGGCGGGCAGAGGAGCCCACAGGGCTCACGCCTGCAGCAGCCCAGGACAAATCAACTCTCCAACTTTTCGGAAAGCCAAGCAGCAAGTGCAGCACTCCAGCTGTCCCTGGATGGGACATGGTCCCTCTCCCTCTGGAGCATCCTCTGCTTCCCACGCCAAGGCTGGCAAGGGCTCCCTGGTCAGCTGCTCTCTAGGACAAGCCTTTTCTTACTGTTGGCCAGCTCTCCACCGGGAAGCCGTAAAGAAAGCCCTCACAGCCTTCGCCAGTTGGACTCTTACCACCAGAGCTCTGGCACAGCAGGTTATCTCTGCCTGAAAACCACTCAGCTGGGACGTGAGCATTGTCAAGCTCAAGAAAAGCACTTTTCCCACCTCCACGATTATCGCTGTGACTCTTGCCAGGACACCCCCCAGTTATACCAGTACCTGCCCCGGTGCAGCTCCCGCGGCAAGCCCTTACTTGTGCTCCACCAGCAGATCGGAGGCAGCCAAGCTGAAGGTCCGCACCATCCCGCTGTCAAAGCCACAGGCCAGGATCTGCTGGGTCGGGTGAAAGGCCACAGCGCACGGCATTTCATCTGCAGCTGTGAAGTCATACAGCTGCGGGGAAGAGACACACAGCAGGGGCAAAGCTGGATAAAGCTGTACCTAACAACTAAACAGCCTCAGACCTCTACTGTGAGTGTGTCCCACAACAGAAATCTCATCCTGCCTGGATGGATCTAATGCCCAAGGTAAATCCCGCGTCTTTGGGTATTTGAAGCCCTTGGGTATTATGTTTTGTGTTAAAAAGCAATATTCAAATGATGGAGGAAAAGAAAATTATTTTTTTTTAACAATACCTTCAAGAAGCTAAAGCCAAATTTGCATTAAGCTAAAACTCTCAGAACTCTGTACTTCCAAAGGTTTTCTTGCCCACGGTACCCTCCCTGTGCTTCAGGGAGGACATTTAAGGGCTCTTGAACTATGGAGCTTTGATAACTAGACCAGAGACCAGGGAGACTGTTAATAAATGCAAGACACCTACTGACTCTCGTCTCACCTACCTGCTGCATGGAGACGAGGTCCCAGACTCGGATGGTACTGTCCCGAGACACCGTTGCCATCTGCTTCCAAATCCCCTCCACCGAGAACGCCAAAACGGAGTCCTCGTGAGAGCGCATGAGGGTGTTATAGTCCCGGGACTGGATATCCAGGTAGCCCAGATTCCCAGCAGCCGTCGTGCACAAGACCTTGCGGCTGTCCGGGCTGATGCAGACAGAACTCACCGGAGCCTCGTGCTCTGGGGGAAGACACAGGAGTCAGCAAACCCCCCTGGAAAAGCTGGAGCACAACTACCCAGCCAGATTCATTCACATTTAGGAAAGTAATGCACACAGGAACAAGCATCCCACGTGATCTCACGACCGAACGTCTGCAGGTTTGAGTTTAGTGACAAATTAGTCTCTGCTGTTACGATGGTTGTTTCAAAAAGAGTGGAGAACTGCTCAACTTGTCCCTCAAGTTTTCATGGACAGAAGAGCCATGGGTACAAGGGCACAGAACTCGGGACCGAGTGCCTGCTCTCACCCAGGAGATCCTGCCTTTCTCCTACGAGTTACAAGAACGAACACGAATAATTGTTGTTGAAGTAAAAGACTTCCAAGCCAGCCACCCACCCCTAGAGACGGCAGGCACAAAAGATGCCCTTGTTCATGAGAATTGCTTTAGAAGATGTGGCAGTGGAGCTCTGGCTTCACAGCAGCAGGCTGATGGAGATGCAGAGCTCAGGAGCACCGGTCCCAGCTCTACTCACCTGCCTCTAAGACAACGGCTGAGAAGTCCAGCGGCCACAGCCGCAGGTAGCCGTCTTCCGAACCCGTGGCACAGAAGGTTGAGGAGACGCTAATACTGTTTATAGCGATCCCTGGGCCTGAAAACCCCAAAAGACAACACAAGGTATCGTACATTTGAAACGAGAAAACTCGAGCTGAGGGTTGCCCCCTCCAAGAACCGACTCCAATGGTCCAACCGCACCAGCGGCTGAAGTCGGAGAAGCAGCAGCCAGGAATCCCACAGTGACAGTACAGGCTGAGGAGGCTCAGCTAGCCCTTCTCCGGACCCAAACCGTGTTCAGTCCCCATCCCTTTCCAGCACTCCTCTTTACCGTCATGCAACTCTCGCCAGGCACAGAAAAATTCTTACCACTTTCTAAACCCTGCCACATTTTTTGCCTTGAACAGGATCTTGTGGCAAGGGATGTCCTGGATTAACTGTCTGAGATACAAAACCCATTTCATTTCCATGTCTCAAATCCTCTCTGCAGCGTAGTGAGTAGGGAGAGAGAATACAGATCTAGAGAAACTGGGATTTTTTGATCCGAGTATAAAGTCCATCGGTCAAAGTGCTGGCGAGAGCCAGCCCGGCTACCAGGACACCCAAGGACATTGTTTCATCTCTTCTCGGGCGTTTTCTCGCCCACGAAGTGAGAGCCGAAGTTACATACCTCTCAAAGGGGCATGCTCTAGATTAATTAGCTCAATTTGCCAAACTACGCGCTAAGTTTTAAGATATCAGAGCAATCGCACTTGAAAGCGAATTCTTCCTGCTGTTAAAATTAATGGAAGAGCTGAAAGCTGTACTACTTGGTATACAGCAACAAAGATTTCCCAAACACTCTGCACAGGCTGAATAAAGAAAAAAAAAAATCACCAAATTCATCTTTTTTTCGTTGCTCTGCTTAGCTCTTTTTCCATCTCTACATTAAGACTCCCATCAGCAAATTAAGACCTTGTTTCATGTTTCTAAAAGTAGTGTTTCTCTGAAAGTGCAATCAGCATTTAAAATGCTAAAACTCTTTCTTAAAATGATACTTTGCTGTACTAAGGAAGATTATTTGTAGTTCTTAAAGAGGCAAATAGCTAGCAATGATCTAATCAACCCAAAATAATCCTTAGCGGTAGGTAAATAGCTGGTTCGTTTTACCAGAGGTTGGTTTGTCATTTCTGCCCCCGCTGATGGTTGAGGCGCTCCCTGCCTGCAGACAGTCCTACCTGCGCCGCTGCCTGCCTTCTCCTGCCGCTGGCAGCCCCGGGGCCGTGCGGGCAGGAGCCGCCGCACGCTCCTCATGCAGACGTTCTTGTAGTCCACCTCCAAGACGTGGCCGCTCTTGCTGCAGACAAAGCTGTAAAGGAGAGAGACCCCTGATCTGGCACCCTGGGGTTAAGAGGAGCTGTGCCGGCATGGTTTAGTAAAAACCCAGCTTATTTCACCTGTTAAACTGTTCGCCTGATGGAAAGCAATTCTGGTTCAGAGTAACCTAACAGGTCAGCGAGGTGTCCAAGGGCACCCTACAAATCTACGACCAAGTCAGAGCTAGGGTTTTATTTCTTGTCCCTTTGAAACATTAATTAGCAAAAGAGCAAAAAGCTCGGCGTGGACTTCAGAAAGAAATCTCTCTCTGCCACAGGACACAGCCCGGGGGAAGGCAGGGCCAGCGGAGCCGACAGCTCTGCCTCTGTGGAACAGTACGTGGTAGCAACAAAGGTCTGGCTTTGATAATCAAAATAAACCAATAAAAAAAAGTGCCTATCTGTCTATACGCAACAGGACATGCACCGCACTCCTCCTGCTGCCAACAGAAAGCTAACTGCAAGCCTCAGGTGGGGGAGAGATTCACTAAAAATGGCAAAACGTAGATATGGCAAGAGGAAAGACCCATTTCCTGGGCTATTCTGCAAGCTGCCAAATCTCCTTGGGGAAGCGAAGCGTGCTGAGGAGGGGAGAGGCTCTCCCAGCTCAGGAGGCACCCGTATTTTGCAGGGAAAACGCAAGCAAGACGCAATGATCGCACAGAGGAGGGGGAAGGAGGATGCTAAAGGCAACCGAGAGCCGTAAAAGGGAGGGATGGGTGACGGTGGAACCCAGCAGCCCCTTACAGCGTGCGGTCCTCTGGCTCCCGCTCGGCCACGTGTCCCTCCTCGAAGGCCAGGTCGGTGAACTCCAGGGAATGGTACTCGCCCAGATTGACAGGACATGAACGCAACGCTCCGCTCCGCACTCGCCACAGCCTGACGTTGTCCCGGCCGCACGACACCATCCTGTCCCGGGAGAGATTGCGTGAGGATCGGGGCAGGACTCCCCAAGCCCCTGGGGAAAGATCGGTGTCCCTGACGGCAAGGACCGAGAACAGGAACGGCAACTGGATGGCCGCAGCACCACGATTTCAGCCGTGCCAGAACCCATGTTTTCTGTTTATTTTCTTCGCACGCTACCTGGTATCATCAAAAAAAGCAATCTTCAAGGCCTGGATGTCCACATCCGTGTGCGCTTTGGCCAGCACGGCCACCTCTCCGCCACGGGTCACTTGAGCAGCGTTCCACACCACCACCATCTGAAGCAAAAAGATATGATGGCAGAGCTGCTCAAACGTGGAAAACTTGGCAGTAAAAGAGCTTTTCATCACAGCAGCTGACCAGCTGCACGTACAGGAGCCTGCTCCGGAGCTGGGCACAAAGTATTGATAACAGAATTGAAGCAGGGGGAAAAAAAAAACAACCCAAACCCTCTTGCACAGAGGGTTTAGGACAGTCCAACAGCTTTGCAAAGCTTCACAGCAATATATTTGTCTGGCATTCATAATTATAGGTTCTAAATCCCAGGGCTGCCTGGCAACGGGACTTGGAAAGAAAATCCACAGAGGAGTGGGAACTCTGTCTGCCGAGATAGGAGAGCTGTGCCGGGGCTGAGCCGCTCCGCAGGAGCTGGAGGCTGCACGTGTCCGGCTGCACAGGCTCTCGCAGCGCTTTGATGCGGGTTTGTGTGCTCGCAGCACCCATCACGAGGGGCAAGAGAGTCAAACCCTTTCCCCAAAGGAAAGGGGGAGATGGGTGAAGAAATACAAGTGATTTGACGCTCTGCGTTTCAGAACAATGTTAAAAAATGACCCAGCGTCACCTCAAAGGCCGGGGTGGGCTGAGGCATCACCCTGGGAGAGGTGCTGCTGGCCAGCCCCCCCTGCCCCAGCACCCCCCCGTTCTCCCATCCTGCTTTCGCCCTATTGATCTCCCTCTCCCCGGTTTCAGCTCGCCAGATCCCACCCGGATCCCAGACCACTGCCGCGTGCCGGGATCAAAAACAACGGAGCGCTGTTTGTTTTTTCCTGCAGGCAATTAGCGATGGCACAGCTAATTGCTGGTGGCTGTCAATAAGGGATCAGGGGATGAAAACAGTTCCACTGATAAAGCAAAACCCCCCAGTCCCATGAAACAATTTTATTTTTGACTGCTACACGTGGGATTTGCGTCATCCCCTAGCTACATCGGTGGGTGGCAGCTTCAGTGCCCAGCATCCCTTCCAGCAGCAATGCTTAGAACTGAAAGATTAAACCTCACACTTTGCCCTTAAATGCTATAAAAAGGGGGTTTTTTGGCTCTAATCAGTGCTGAACTTCCCATTTCAATTCCCATTCCTCCACTACGTGCTTGCAAGCCTTCCAGCTCAAAATACCACACAAACCCGTTCACCCTCAGCCCCGGTCGGCCAGAACGGCTGCGGAGCTGGGCGGCAATGCTGCGAGCCCTGCAGGGTGCAGGCAGAATCACCCCGCCTGGGCGCGCAGCTGGGACCACACCAGGGACAGAAACAGCCCCAAAGCTCAACCCGAGCAGGGCTTTCAGGCTGCTTCCCAAAGCATTTGTTGGCTTGCAGCGGAGGATCATGCATGCAAACACTCGCAAGCATCAGGTAGAAGGGAAGTATTTTCTAAGCAGCTGATGAGAAAGGGACGTCCCTCTGACTACAGTGAAGAACGTGTCTAGGAAAGCCCAGAGCAGAGGTTTGTCTGCAAAATAACTACATAATCTGGGAGAACAGCCACCTCACATTGTGTGTGCGCAGGGCGGGGAAACCTCCAAACCCAAGTGTTAGTCCTCACCGTTTTGCCATGCCCGTCCTTTCCGACGCCACACAGAACGGCTCCGCTGTAGGAAAAGCTGCAAGAAGAGGCCGCCTGGTGAAACGCAGCTCCTTGTACCCCGAGCGCATCTCAGCGGGGAATAAAAGGAGTCAAGTTGTGGGTGTGGGGAGACAGCAAGACCTGAGGGACAGGCTCAGGAGGGAGCTGGCAGCGTATCGGCTGTTCCGGGCCAGCTGCCAGCAGGTTTCGGTGATAAACACGGGCAGCTGAAGCAGAGCTATAATTCACCCCTGTTTATCACACGCAAATAGCACAGAAAAGCCGCCGTGCTGCCGCACTTCACCCACCTGAACGCATCCCCGCGCCCAGGCTGAAACACCCACCTCAGGGACAAGAGGGAGCGGACGTGGGTTTTAAACACCGAGAGGCAGCTGCCCGTCGGGAAGTCCCAGAGACGCACCAGGCTCAGGGGGCCAGCCTGCGCGGAAGCCAGCAAGGTGCAGCTCCCGTTGAAGGCCAGCGCCAACACCTGCAAGAAGCGCCAGGTTAGAGGCTCTCGAGGAGATTTGGGACCTGGGGGGCACATCTGGGGTACGAGGACAGCGCTGCGGAGGGGCTTTATAAGGAGAGTTCCACTCACCTTATCTGTGTGTCCAATGAAGAACCTCTGCTCTCCGGTCTGGATCTGCAGGGTCACTATAACGGCGTGGCAGGGGTAGACCACCGCAGCGTTGTCTCGAGTCCACAGCGCCTGCAGGACCGAGACAAGACTGAGAGGGCTGCAGATCCCCCGGAGGTGCCTCAGGTCCTAGGCTGGACCTACAGAGATTTCTTAAACAGGTGGGAGACTTGGAGATCTGCTGCACATCTTGTACGGGAGAGCATCCTCTCACCTGCACGGGTACTCTTCTAACCAGCAAAGGCAAAATAAGAGCCCAGCCAACATCCTGGTTAATTCAGTGGATTTACCATCCCAATCGTGTCTACTACATGAACAGCAGGTACAAGGAAAATGATGTTGTTGGCTGCACCAAACCGGCCCTTTCTTTACTCTAACACAGACCGCAAGCTGGGCTCCTGCCAGGCACAGCACCCCACAGAAACAACCCTAACCACAGCCCTTCCTTTTCAGGCTCCTACAAAGCAGCTCTAATTTTAATGGGTTAAAATGCAGAAGCTATGAGGTCTAAAAAGGCCCCCATAATTTCTAGTTCACCGTCGTAACAGTGGAAGACCCGTGCACAAACATAAACTCGTGCCCACCTGCTTTGGGGCCGTTTCCCCCATCAGAAGTGCAGGAAGGGGGACACTCAGCTGCCTTTCGTGCCTCAAAAAAAAAACCAACCCAAACAAAACCAAACAATCTGTGATGACACACAAACTCCCCAAACCGTCCGATCTACTGACCCACTTGGTGCTGCAGCCTCCAAAGCCAATAATCATTCTCAGCTTCAGGATGGGATCTGGTAAGAGCGTCTGGGAAAAAAAAAAAGAGCCAAATCAACAGACAGCACCATCACATTTAGAGCAGGACTGAGGTTCTCTGCCCACGCGGCCCCTCCGTCCCCACCGCTAGTTTCTCTCTAAAGCACAGAGGCAGCTTTGGGTTCTGTCCCGTTAAGGGGATGGCTTTAAAGTATTTAACCGGGGAGAAGTCAGATTGGGAAGGAAGGAGGAGCTGGTATTTCCCAGCGTTAAGCAGCTCTCCCACCCACGCTGGGGGGGTTACAGCCGGCCCTTCCCTGCACCCTGGCAGCACCCAGAGAGCCGGTGGCCGCTGCGGAAGGGCTGTCCTCTTACCCTGCGGGCAGAGGCTCTCCTGCCGGACGGCACGCCTGGTCCAGGGCCCTTCCCGTACACGCTCTGGGCAAATTAGTAAACAGACATTATTGGCTTAAGGTTGGTGCATTCGAACACAAGGTCCCTCTTTCAAGGCAAGTAAGATCCTAGTGGAAAGGAGAACTGCTAGTCGGATAAACATAATCCCAGCAAAAGGACTTCTGCAGGATGAACGGAAACTCCAGCCTGAAGCTTGCGTTCCCTCTGCTGCTTCTCCCGCGCTCGCAAGCATCAGCTGTAAGCATCCCAAAGCCACCCTTGGGCGGCTGTGACTCCTCAGCGCCTCACCCACCTCCTCTGAGCCGCTGTGGATGGCTCGGATGGTTTGTTCGCTCCTCCGGTGAGCGTACACATGGATGCTACCATCCCCGACTGCCAGTGACCGCCCCGCGTCCCCCGTGCTACGTGGTCTCTGATTCTTCTCCAGCTCCTGGTCTGCAGCAGGCACGGCTCTCGGAGGCCCTGGGGCTGTCAGGTGAACCTCAGGGATGTTTTTTGTCATTACAGGACACCGACGCGGCATCTGAGAAGGAGCAAAATCTGAGAGAGAGAGCAGCCCTCCACCCACCGCAGAGATGGGGAGACACTCGCGCCTCTCCCGAGTGACTCTTGACAGCAACACAAACAAGGACGGAGCAACGCGGAGGGAGAGCGTCCCTGTGGGTACCTAACTCAGCCAGGTACGTTAACCAGCCGCTCTCCCTACGCTCCTAGTGTTGTCTGCACGTGGTTCACCTCCTCCACACAGCAAACCAGAGCCCTGGGAAAGACCCGGCCCTGAACAGTCTCTGTAAGAGCTGCCCTCTCTCCAGCGAGCAAAGGAGGCTAAAAGCGCCCGGCCAGCCAGCTCGGCACATCCCGGTTCAGAACAGCAAAGCGGTCGTGCTCCTTTGTCTTCTCCCCCAGTTTCTCTTCAAAAGCCCATCACCGCGTTGTCTGGTAAGCCGGTTTGAGCACCGGCTCCTGCATCACCACCAGCAGGGAAGGGAAAATCAGCGACAAAGGCAGCTGCCTGCAATCCAGACTCCACACACCGCGCTGCTCCCTGAGGGCACCCGATCGAGTTCTTTAGTCTCCAGTCCTCATTTCCTATCTATAGTTTGAAGACATAACTATTTGCTGCCTCAGCTGAGACAGGGAGAATAGATGTCTGGGGATTACAAGGAACTTGGCATTTATCTTGTCTCTGCTCCGTGCTACTGGACCGCCCAGTCATTAACTGCGGGGCCGCGGTCAACAGGCTGTGCCCGGATCGGGGATCTGACCTGCCCCGATCAGCTGCAAAGGACAACAAGCACCTTCTATGTCTTAAATAAAGGAACTCAAAAGCCAAAACGTGGGGAAAACTCCACAGGAGGCAGAAAGGAAGAAGTTGCAGCCTCCTCCGTGGCGCACTTACAGCTTTGGGACTGGTTATCTGATGGATGAGGGACAGTCGATCACGTACGGCTTTGGTGAGCGTCACCGGCTGGGGCAGCTGGCAGACGGGGTCCTCCGAGACTTGGCCACCTGGGTGACACGAGGAGCGGGTTGGGTTCTTTCGGAAACCCGAGGCATTCACCCGGGGCGGCGCAGCCTCGGCTGCTGTCCCCAGACTTCCCACCTGCCGCAGGACCCGAGCAGCTCTTCTGGATGAAGTCGTACGGCAGCTTCGACCCCTCGGATGGGAACCTGAGCAAAATCAGAGGAAGGCGCTGTGTAATTGGGACGCTGCACCGGCACCCAGGAATCTCATGTGATAACTCACTGCCCGGCACAAAAGCCTCCTCACCATCTCCTGTGAGATTCCTCCCTCCTCCCCCAAATACAGGGATACTAAAGCACCTCCCAGGTCTGATCTACACCGTTACTTTCCAGGGGTCGGCTCGGCACTGCGCTCGTTTCAGGCAACGCCGCTAAACTGATGACTGCGATGAGCTGCAGTTTATGACCGAGGCAGTTCTCTGGCAAAAACCTCACGACCGATGGGAGCCCAGCACCAAAGCCGAGGACGGTACGCTTACTTCTGCCCCGCAACGAGGCGTCACGGCCGATCACAGCTCAGCAGCCCCTGTCAGACTACCCTTTAGCTCAGCAAGAGGCCTGAGGCGCGCCCGAGGAACGGCACGCACAGAAGAAGGGTTTGCATCGCACTACGTTAGCCACGGGAGCAATCCCAGCAAGAGATCATCGAGAGAGGGGACTGATGTCAACGTCAGGCACAGGGGTGGCTCTACGGCCTTTTTCCTGCCCCAAAATAGCACCCATCAGCAATTAAGCTTAGCCCTGGGTAGATGTGCTAACGACACCTAAATGCTAGAGTTGAGGTGGCCAAAATATCTCCGCTTCACCCCAGTTTTGTCCGGATCTGTCATTCCCTAAGCAGCGTAACCCGTCCTGCCTCCCCCCGGGGAACGGGGAGGTCTCCGAGCCGCGGTGGGTCCAAGCGCAGCCGGGAGCAGCCGTACCTGATGTAGTCGTAGAGGTCGTGCCAATTCTCTCCCTTCGGCACAGGGAAAGCCATTTCCCGCGGCATGGGAGCGACCCCGCGGCGGGCCAGGTCGGTTTGCCGGGCTTCGGAGAAGGTCACACCTGGTGGCACAGAGATAATAATAAGTTCTCCGAGGCCCACGGAGCTGGCTGAAATCATGTGTTTCCCACCGGACATGGGCACAAATCCCTTCCCTCTTTGAGAAGACCTGAAAAAACAAAAGATTACAACCCCCACGTCTGTAACAAACTAACACACCTTGGCACAGGAATATTCCTGAAACTCTCAACCTCCAAAAGATGACCCCAGAGCATAAACCCTCGGCATCGAATTAAAAATCCGCCAGGCCCAAGATCCACTTAGTTTTGTATTGAGCGATTCAGCAGTTTCACGTGATTTGCGTTGAGGCTCCGTTCTCATTTTCTTGTCTTCTTTCCTTCATGTGTTTGTAACTTCATGAAAGTCTTCAAGATATAAGAAATTTCAGGAATCTGAAAGCGGCATCTGTACCTTCCTCCTCACTGATGCTTTCCAGCTGCCAGTCAGTTTGGGCAGATTTCCAGCCCGAAAATAAAAAAAAGAAAGGCAGAAACAAAGATTTTGACTGAAGTATCTCTGCCACACGGAGCAGGTGGATAACAAGAAGTACCTTGGAAGATTTCTGAGACAAAAAAAAAAACCTCACAGGCTCTTCCGGCAGATAAAAGCACAGGTCTTGGAGAAATGAGGCTTGGTAACACCTTTATTTTTTTCCCTGAAAAAAACATCTTGGTAAAATACTTAATTTTGTTTTTATCATTCCCTTTTACAGCTGGAAAACAAGAGG
Source organism: Balearica regulorum gibbericeps (assembly GCF_011004875.1). Lineage (NCBI taxonomy): Eukaryota > Metazoa > Chordata > Aves > Gruiformes > Gruidae > Balearica > Balearica regulorum. The sequence goes on from NC_046198.1 coordinate 1,864,920, forward strand.
ACAGTTTCCTCCAGTGGTCAGGAGATTGTATTCACCAGCGCGTGTGGAAATTTTACGTCATATTACGTATTTTACCCTTTCTGCTTCACACCCTGCTGCCACAGTAAGGGCAGCGAACGGCCCTGCTGGCATCACGCCTGCAAAAGCGAATTTAAACCCCGACGGGTTCCATCCGGGCTGGGTGGAAATCACAGGAGAAACCGGAGGCCGCCCCGAGGTCTCGTCTCCTCACCTGGGTCGAACACCAAGTCGCTCGTGCAGAGGTTTTTCACCAGCAGGTTGGAGCAGAGCTTGATGCTCTTCAGGTGGCTGTAGCGGCGGTTGAGGTAGAGGGAGAGGACGGAGCGAAGGTCGAGCACCAGGCAGGTCCAGCGCGCGTCGGCGGGGGCTGCTCCCGCGAGACCTGGGGAGGAGAGCGGCAGGTGGCAAAAGAGAAGAGGGGAAAAGACGCTGCAGAACGGGAGACGCGAGATTAACGCGGTTAAGGAAAAAGTATTTACCGGGCAAGACTCGCGCCAGGCTTGGCTCGTCTGCGCCAAGACGGGAGATGGGAAAACTCGCCCCGTAGCTTGGTACCACAGCACGGGGTGGGGGAGCACAGACAAGCAGCCCCGCTGCCTCCATGGGCTTGGGCCTGACGCCGCACCCCACCGCTGGGGAGACGGGGGACGTCCCTCCCGGGAGCTACAGCTGAGGGTCTCCTGCTCAGGACCTCCCCTCTTCACCCTCCCCGAGCGCATCAACTTCTGAACTCAATTTGTTTCCCCGCAATTTATTTTGGCGGCGATGTGCCAGCTCAGCACCACGCACGCTCCTCACCGCGCCTGGCCGTGCGGTCGCACGCCGAAGCCTTGGCCGCTCCGCAGACGAAGGGGAACTGCAGCCAGGTGGCCGTGGCTTTGAACTCCTTAAAGAGGTTGGAGAAAGAGACGCGGACCACCTGGTTTTCCTGGGAAGACGGGGACACACGCGGAGCTTTAGTCACCCTGGTGGCTTCGGCAGGGAAACGCTGCAGAGGAGAAAGCGCCCGGCCGCGTCCCTCGTCCCCTCCGTGCGCCCTGTCCCCAGCCGCCAAGATGGAAACCACCTCCGGCCCGGGATAACCCACCGGTGACAACACAGCCCAGCCGAGCTCGGCACCCCCCAAGCGCAGAAGACCACCAGCGCCGCCGTTCTCCCGCCCCGATCCTTCAACCAGGCCGACGACGCTAACGAGGGCGGTTTAACGAGGCCGCCCCGCGTCACGTACCTCGGTGGCGACGTCCAGGTGGACGACGAAGTGCTTGCGGGGCACGGGCCTGAAGAGCAGGTAGAGGTAGCGCCCCGCCAGCCCCAGCGACTGCGTCCCCGTCCGCGGCAGCTGCAGGTAGTTGCTGGCGGGGACGGAGCCCCGGATCCGGTAAACGGTTCCCTTCAGCCTCGCGTCCTTCACAACCCACGGAAAAGGGGGGGACGGGGGGTGTCAGCGCTGCCCACCCGTGACCCTCCGCCCCCCCCCCCCTCCCCCGGTGCCCCCCCCGTTACCGTGAGGGCGGCCACGTCCCCCTCCCTGGCGGAGCGCTTCCACTCCTCCACGCGGAAGTGCTTGAAGACGTTCAGGTAGGGGCGCTGCCAGGCTGCCGGTACCGGCACCGGGACGGGCACGGGGACGGTGCCCCCGCCCGGACGGCGCCTGTGACCCCCTGTACCGGGGACCCCGTTGAGCCCCGGTGTCCCGAGGTCCCCTGCCCTGCCGGCACCCCGTTATCTCCGTGCTCCGCTCCGCCCCCCCCCCAGCCCCGGTGACGGTCCTTTACCTCCGTGCCCCGAGTCTCCCCGGCCCCGGTGCCGCCCCCCGGTACCTGTGTGCCCCGAGTCCCCCCTGCCCCGGTACCTCTGTGCTCCGAGTCCCCCCCAGCTCCGGTGTAGTCCCCGTGCTCGGTGTCGCCCCCGTTACCCCCGTGCTCCGAGCACCCCCCAGCCCCGGTGACGCCCCCGGTATCTCCGTACCTCGAGTCCCCGCAGCCCCGGCGCTGCCCCCGCGCCCCGAGTCCGGTGTCGCCCCCGTTACCCCCGTGCTCCGAGCCCTCCCACCCCGATGACGCCCCCGGTATCTCCGTGTTCCCGACCCCCCCCCCCGCCGCTACCTGCCGCCATGGCGCGCGCCACCGGCTCAACCGTCCCGCGCGGCCGCCGCCAATCCGCGCGCGCCGCCCGCCGCCACGCCCCGCGGGGAGGGGACGGGCCGCGTCACGTGGTTCCCGCCCCGCCCTCCGGGGTGTTCCCTCAGGGGCCGCCGTCCCGCGTGTCCGCGGAGGGACCCGGGTTCGGTTCCCGGTGTTCCGGGGCGGTGGCGGTAGAGTTGGAAACGAGCCCTCGGGGCGCGGGGAGTTTATGTGGAACGGAGGGACACGACACCCGGAGCGGCGGAGCGGCCTCCCCGGAGGGCGCCGGGGCTCAGAAGGCCGGGTTGCCGAAGCCAAGCTGCTGCTGGGCAGCGCGGATCTCCCGCAGCAATGCGTCGTTCCTCAGGGCCAGCTGTGGGAAATGGGGGGGGGGGGTCAGGCAAGGCCAAGGGCACCCACACCCACACCCCCCCACTGCGGGCTGGGACCCACCGATCCCCCCCCGGGAACCAATGGCCGCTCCCTCGCTCTGCAGGGCCGCCACCGGGACGGGAGCAGCCCAGGGCAAGAGCTCACGACGGGCAGCTTTTCCCGTGCCACGTCTCCGTGGGCGGTATCTTCCCCGCCACACCACCAGACTGAACTCGCAGGTGAGGGGCACAAGTGCTTGGCGCCGGGGGAAGGCTCTGCGCCGGCTTCCTTCCCACTGCAGCCCCTGGGCTGCCCTGCCGACCCCACGGCAGCGCACAGACACCAACCTTCACGGCGTATTTGTAGCACTGCTCTGCCTCCAGCTGCCGTCCTCCCTGGAGAAACAACCCAAGAGCAGGTAGTGAGGAAATCATCCCACGGGAAAGACGCAGGTTCTCGGTGAAATAACGTATTGTAAGAAAGCTCAGCACAAAGCACGTGCCCAGGAGAACGACGGGCAGCGAGGAAGGGCACTGCTTTTGCCATCCAAACAGTCCCCAAACTATTTTTACCATTGCGACCTCTACAACATGTTCTTCACGCTCGGGAACAGATGCCAATAAAACCTCCCCGCTCTGTGGGGCTGGCGGTGGGAGCAGCTGGCCAGCGGGGCACTCACCCGCAGGCAGATGAGGCTGAGATACCCCCACACTTCGGCGTTGGTGGTGTTTAGGGCGTTGGCTTCAGAGAGAGCGTCCTCTGCCTCCACCAGCTCTTCCAGCTTGAGAGAGAGAAGGAGAGGTGTGGACAAAAGGCAAAGAGCAGGCAGAAAGGGCTTCGGAACCCAACGGGCATCTGAAGAAATCAGTGCAACAAAAGTGTCTAGCAGGGTTTCCCTGACAGGGATGCAGGGAGAGGGTTTAGGGCAGAGACAACCAGTTATCCGCCTTGCCAGCGTCCAGCTCTCCAGTCTGGAGGAGAAGCCTCTCCCCCGCTGTATTTACAAATCAGCCCCTAGCCATAAGGAGAGCAGCACAAACGCCTTCGCCCCCAGGAACCGAGTGGTCCAGCTCCACGGGGAAATACAACTCTGGTCCTGATCCCTGTTCCTGTTGCGCGGTGGCTCCCCGGAGGCAGGGGCAGCTGGTGCCCGGTGGGCTGCAGCCAGCTCCCAGGCCACCACTCGCTCCCCTGGCTCGAGTCCGCAGCCTCCCAGGAGGCGTACATTTGGCCAGGGGGGAAACAGAGAAGCTCAAGTTCCTTCCCTGTTTGCATCCCTCAGCCAAATTCCCTTGGAGGAACCTCGTGAGGCGTACCTCTGGGAGATACCGCGCTGCTGGTGGCTGGGTGTCCTTGGCAGCCCTTCAGAGGCGCCGGATTCCTCTGGGCAGGGAAAACACCGAGATTCCTCTCTGCTGACATTCTGCTCAATTCCTGCATGGTGACATGCAGGTCATGTGCAGGCAGGCACTCGGAGCAAAGCCTGGGCCCAGATTATGTGCCTGCCATGACCTCCTGGGGAAGCAGGCACTGCCAGTCCCAGGAATCCCCTTCCCTAGGGAAGGATTGCTGCTCCCAGAGCAGCTGCCGAGGGTCACTGTCCTCCGACATCTCCTGTAGGAGCAGCCCGGGGTTCCACGCTGGGGCTGGGGCAGCACACGATGGCCTTCAGGAGCATTGGTTTCGCAGGCAGCTAAGCTTTTCTTTATTAAAGGGGATCACGCAAAAGCAGGTCCCACGTCCCATGCCACAGAGCCAGTTAAAGCACAGGTGACTGGAAGGTAATTGCACTTACCCTGTAGCAGGCGATTCCCACCCCCAGCCAGGTGAGACAGGACGCAGAGTTCTTGCAGGCGAGCAGGTAAGTCTGCTTCGCCCGGCCGTACTGCCAGGAGAGAGACGATTGTGCGATGCAGTGAGAAAAACGCATCGCTCTGCAGACAGCCTCCCCCCTGCCCCTCCCCAGCAATTTGCCAAACACCCCATCTGCGGCAGGGCTATAGCTACAGCTAGTGGCGTTTTGTAACGGGGGTGCCATTCCCTTCCTCCTCTCCTGCTGGCTCCTCACCTCTTTCTCTTCCAGGTAGATGGAGCCCAGGCGCAGGTAGACAAAGTGCATATCTGCAGCATCCTCCACAAAACTGATGGTTCGCTCGTAGCACTCCTTTGCCTCACCGAAGTCCCTCTTCAGGTAGCACAGGTGTCCCTTCTGAGCCCAGACATTTGGATTCTGCGCACAGAAAGCCAGGAGTGAGACGTGGCGGGCAGACGGGAGGGGGAAAGATGTGGGAGAGGAGCAGGGACCCCTGGAATCAGCAGAAAGGAAGAGCTGGTCGGTGTTTAATTATAGCAGGACAGATTTTACATACAGAGGTAAAATCACCATAACACGAGCACTAGGAGCCCCCTCCAGCCTTTCCCTGGCCTGTGCAAGGCTCCTCAGGTATCACGAGTACGCAAACAGCATTTGGAGAGGTCAGCTTCCTTCTGCCTTCCATTCAACCCGAGTCCCCTCTCTGCTGAATAGCAACCTTGTCTCTCATGAAACAGAGCCTGACCCGCCAACAGAGGGAAAGAGGATCAGCATATACATGTTCAAAGGGAAAAGAAAAGCAGATGCTGCAGAGAGAGGAGTCCTCGCTCAGAAATGCCGCCTGTCTGTGCAGGAGATGACAGAAGGTGAGTAATAAGCGAGGTAATGAGGAGGGCAGTACTGCAGCCACATCTGGTGTGGTTCCTCAGCTATGATTGTCCTCCCCTGCAGACAGTGCTGCAGGCTAACACTAGAATTGCTCAAGTGGAAATAAAGCATGGGCTCTAGGTTCACACGCAGCAACAACACAGGCAGGGTCTGCTGCAGTGTTTGGCCAGCGTCCTGCTTTGGGACACCGTGCCACACCCCAGGAACACGCAGGGAATTACCATGTAGTCGATCCTAACGGCCTCGCAGAGACATTCTTCGCATTTGGCGAGATCTTCCTTCAGCAAGTAAGTTTGGGCCAGCGCCAGGTAGTATGCACAGGAGGGACCTCCCTGAAGGCTCAGCAGCTCGTGGGCAAGCGCCCTGTGAACAAACTGCGGAGAAATGGCACATCGGCATGGTTAGGAGAGCAGGCAAACCACCAGCACCTCCAAAAGCGCACAGCAGGAGGACTGACCCGCACATATTTGACTTCCATGAACAGAAAACAGACAGGAGATATTCTTTCCCCCCCCCCGCCCCTCCATTACTTCTAGTTCTGTTTTGCTTTAAGCAACTCTTTCTGCCATGTAAAATGAAGGCAGACAGAGAGATCCCACAGAGACAACTGTGTGGGACAGGGACATTATAAAAATTACGCTGACATACACAAGCATCTGAAACAAGAAAGGAGTACCAGCATCTTGGAAGCATCACAATAACGGATCTCATGTCCGAATGTACAGAGAAGAGCACATCTGCACCATGTCTGACTTGGCTGGTCCCTCTGCAGCAAGCGGTGCTGAGCTGAGGCACCCCGAGAACCTCTCCTGCCTGAGATGACTGTCGCCCCAACCGGCATTTCGCTCTGACTGCTCTGCCTGGCCACAGTTTTGCATTTCTGGGTGGTTTTGCTCCCTCTTGTGCCCGGCAGCTGAGATGGCCACAGCTTGTTCTCTAAGCCCAAGACAGGAGCTGGCTGGAATTTGCCACCAGCTCTTCAGTAATAACCCAGGGAAGGAGACCAAACCTCCCTTCCCACTCCTCCACTCCACGTTGAGCTGACCTGGATGGCATTGACTTTCATCAGGAATTCCACCGCCTTCATGAAGACTGTGCAGGGAGGTTGGCTAAGTCCTGAAACAGAGGATGGCACTGCAAGAAAATGTGTCTCCATCAGTCCCAAAGTGGGGTTTTTATTTCTGAAGCAAGAGCTGAGACCCTGGCAGGGACAGAGGAATCCCAGTAACACAGTGTAAAACCTGGGAGGTGGCAGAGGTGGCTGAAGCAGAGATTAACTCAGCATTTCTTTCTGAAGCGCTCAAGTTTTTGTAAGAGACGTGAAAAGAAATTATGTTCTTCACCCACTAATTTTCCAGTCCAAACGCAGAGGAAGAAAAAGTAGGAATTTATGACTGAAGCTTGTCAGAGTTAACTACAGCGAGGCCCCCGCCTCCCCAGACCAACCCAGTGCTGCCACCTCTTTGCCACCCATTGAGGAGCGGAGCTGTAGAGGAGGCAGATCACACAACACACAACCAGAGGAGATCTGTAGAGACAGTTTAAGAGCTGGCATCTCAAGAGGGAGACATCCAAGCAGCCCATGAATGCCACTGGGTGCAGTGATGTGTTGGGAGAGAGCTGCATTCACCTGCTCTGAAAATTGGGATGAACCTGCTTTGCCTGGAGATTCCCCGGCTAGGGAGAGAGAACAAACCTTGATGTCTTGCCTTGGCATCGGGATGGCCACGGCTCAGTGCTCCCAAGCGACTCCCCTCCCCGCTGATCGCACGAGGCCATCTCCCAGCACTGGGCCCTCCCTTCCACGCCAGCCCCCCAGCCCCTAACCTTTCAGGGCTGTCTCCAGTGCAGTAGCCTCTTCCTCGGGCAGCTTGCGGGACAGGGCAGGCTCCACCGCCTCTGGCGCCCTTTCAGCTGAGCCATCCGGAAACTCCTCTGGAATAAAACCCCCAACAACCATTAGAGTTTGCCATAAACTTGTCAGTTTGGAGTGTGATTCTGCAGAAATGGGGAAAAGAGAAAATAGAAAAGATCTATTGGGTTTTCAGAACTGGGAAGAAATTTCTTTGCCAGAAGCAATACCTGGGTCTGGGGTTTTGAGTGCAAGATTACCGTGTGAAGCTAGAAACAAATATAAATGAGGCAATATCCCTTCCCTCATAATCAGAGGGGGCAAAGAAAGGTATATGACACAAGGCCTGCCTGCCTGTGGCACTTTGCATGGAGCGGTGACAGTGTTAAAAATAAAGCCAGCCGACATTTTCTGCGGCCTGGCCAAACATTTGGGACTCGGGACAGAAAGTCTTGGCTCAAGGTGAGGCTGGACTCAGCAAGGCTCCAAAGGAAGCCTTTGGTTCAGGGTCATCACCAAGCAGCTCTTTTGCTCTTTGAATCGGTGCAACGGTGCTTTCCAAGCTGTGTTGGGTAGTCACAGCCACAGCTTTCATGAAAGCTAAACCTGGATGACCCTAATGTATGATGGTCGCAGGGGCAGCTCAAAAAGCACCCTCGCTTCCTCCAGCCACCCCAGCCACTGCCCACACACTGGTATGGCAGCAGCACTGGGCTGGGCCAGAAAAATAAATGCAAAGACTGGTCCCTCTGCTAGGCTGCGGGTAGGGCAAAGCATTGGCTGTGCTGCTTTCAGAAAGCTTCATCATTTAAAACAGCACACTTGTCACTATTGGCTGTCACTGGTGTAGTTGTGGTCAGTCTATTCTACCTCACAGTCCGTGTAGGTTTACATTAGATCTGAGGCAGAAATCCTTCCCTGTGAGGGTGCTGAGGCACAGGTTGCCCAGAGAAGCTGTGGCTGCCCCTGGCTCCCTGGCAGTGTTCAAGGCCAGGTTGGATGGGGCTTTGGGCAACCTGGGCTAGTGGAGGGTGTCCCTGCCCATGGCAGGGGTGGCACTGGATGGGCTGTGAGGTCCCTTCCAACCCAGGCCATTCTGTGAGTCTATGATCGTCTTCCTTTACCCTGTGTGTTTCTCTCTTGGAAATACTTCAAAATTTCTCATCTCTTTCCCCTGCTCACCATCTCCCACACTGCTCCAACCCCCTCCTTTCCGGTGCCAGGGCACCTCCTGGTTTTGCTAGGCATTACCTCGCAAGCACTCTTCTGGGCCTGGGCTGGGAGACCTCGCACACTCAGCAGAAACATGCTTTTCCCCTCCTTCTCCCTCAGCAGCCTCAGGGATGCTCCTCTCCTTGGCCAGCTGTGCTTGCAGTAGCTTCTTCGCCTCACGGAAGGCCATTTCTGCCTGAATATTATTATTCTGCAGCTCATAAAACAAACCTATGGGAGACAGAAAGAGCAGCATAAGCAGACATCCAACCCTTAGCAAAATCCTTCCCTTAGCCCTCAGGTTAGAGCAGGGAGAAGAGGATCGGGGCAGAAGCAATGCTCGGGCTCTACAAGAACACCTTGAGCACACAGGCTGGCTTGTTTTTGTACCTGAAAGCGTCCAGGCTACAATGCTGGATGGCTCCAAGCAGCAGGCATCCTCAAAGAAAATCTCTGCCTCTTCGTAGTGCTGCAGCATGACGGCCACAATCCCACAGAGCAGCAAGCTGGGGACAGGGTGGGACAGGTTGGCCTTGCAGCCCCCCAGGCAGCAGTGTGGGGGACACCCCCCACCCTCCCACCCACCAGGAGCACACAGCACCTCTGGATGTGATGAGGGTCCAGAGAAAGAGCCTGCTGGAAGCACTCCTGGGCTTTGGTTGTTTCCTCAAGCAGCAGGCAGAACGCCCCATAGTCCAGCCAGTACTGGATGTTGCACTGGTCCTGAGCTAACCTCTAGACAAAAAGAGATCACTGTTGGAGTGAGGACTGCTGCAATCACGCTCAGCACACACAATGGACTGGGGAGACAACTCTGGAATGACCACAGCTTTTCTTTGGCCGCCCCAGCCCAATTTAGCAACAATCAAAACTCCTCGTCTGTCACGTGCTAGGGTTTCCCTCAATTGGGATATGCTGGACTTCCTCTAAGCCTCCTTCGCCTAACACATGTCCTCCAGCTTCAGCTGACCTCCTCCTAGACTCCCATTAGAGGGCCCAGTGACCCCAGTGCTGACCCAGCACACCTTTTGGACCAGCTCATCCTGTTTCCCCTGGCCTGGAGGCTGAAATCCCCAGTGACCTGGTCAGGCTCTGTCTCACATCCTCCAGAGAGCAGCATCTCCCTAGAAAATCCCTCACACGTTCAGCCTGAGTATCCTGGGCACGTTCACCTCCTTCTTCCCTACACAACAGTCAGGGATGACTGAGCTGTCAGCAACACGGGCCCCACGCTGCCACGACGGCGTGCTGGCTGCCAGCCCAGACACACAGGGGACGGGCAGGAAAGAACAGGGGCTCCTTTACCTGCTGGTGGTAGAGCGATGCCAGCTTGTAGTCCTTGTTGAATTCAGCTTCACGGGCAAAGAGCCGGAGCTGCTCCTCGGTCGTGCGGGACACAGGGGCAGGAGAAGCAGCTTCCTCAGAGAGTAGCTGGCAGGGAGCGAGACAGAACGTTAGCCCTAGGGAGGGTAAGAATGGTTTGTGCGATCCCAGTACAGCAGCAGTTCCGAGTCCGGCACTGCACCGAGTACAGCCTGGTATGGCTGGGGCGGGGCGCGTTGGAAAGGCAAGCTGTCCCAGCTCCTCTTTGTGGTGGGACACATTCCTGTCATTCCCAGGTACCTCTGCCACACAGCGACAGGGCAATATCCATCATTTGCAGTTGTGACAAGTAAAAGCATCCCCGAGATCAAGACCGTGTCCAGCTTCCTCTGTTGTGTCACTTACTGGGTGAGCGGCAGGTGACACAGACCCAGCCACCCCCACCACGAGCTGGTTAGGGCAGCTTTTACTAGTGCCATCTCGCACGTATCCCCTCATCAGGATTTCAGAGCGGCGGGATACAGATGCACCAGATCCTGCCTCTGAGCGCAGCTCAGGGCTCGCATGTGATAACTGTGGCAAATGAAAGCATGAACCTGCTTCTGTCTTGAAGACAAAAGTCCCACTGCCTTCACTAGACGCAGTGTCTAGCCCTGGATCCATGGTGAAGTCATGTCTCAGGTCACCCAGGTTTCTCCCTACCTGGTTCAGGGCAACATGCATCTGGTCCACGAGGTACACGTAGAGCTCGCTGAGAAATGCCTGGAACTGCTCCTGGGTCTCAAACGCTGTGGTCTTCAGGTATTTCTCCCTCACAATCTTCACTACAGCATACTGTGGAGACATGTCCCTCCCCATTCTCAGTTCCTCACCGAAAAACTAACAGGACAAAACAAGCAGGGAAGAGAAAAGCACACTGGACTCTTTACCTTTAGCTGTTCCTTAAAAGCAAAATATTTCCCAGAGCTATTGAGCTCGAAGTTGAGCTGACGCTTCTGTTCCTCCAGGGTTTGATGGTCTATCGCTCCCTGGTCAGGCAGCCGCTTCCCAAAGAGGTCGTGGTATTCACTTAGGATGGCAACGGCAATGCTTGTGACATGGTTGTGATAATCTTCCACGGCCTGGGAAATAAATAAATAACCAAACTTCACAAGTCACTTACGCTATCAACCTTCAAAATGTATTTTATTTGCCAGAGCTCACAATTCCCATTAACTCCACCTAACTCAAGTCTCAATTAGTCTGTCACACATCCTTTCCTGTCCATGCCCGAGGGCTGCAAAAACATCTACATGTAAATACAAAAGAGCTCTTTCATAATTAGATAGTGCTCCTGCTATATTTTTCAATCAGAACCCAGTATTTCAGTCATCATTGTCTCTTCTATAGAAGTATAATTAACTGTAAGTAAAATACATCTCGTTTGCTGGGAGCCTTTTAAACCCACGGGCCAGCCCTCTTCAGCAGAGTCTGTAATCTCCATAATCTCAGTGGCAGAAGCTTCCATGCACTGCGATAATCAAAATGTATCACTCTGTGCACTCCAGACAGTCCAGCACAAATCAATTCTGCAGCAGCACTGGGGTCAGTTATTGAAATACTGCTTCTTCCCCCACAGTTGCTTTGAATTCACCATCGGCCAGGGGCCATCCAAGGACATTCTCCTTCGACGGCTGCTCTGTACCCATGCCAGTGCTCTCAGATCATTTTCTGAGGATGCTGCACACACAAAAGTGCTCAAAAATACTGGGTGACCTGAGAGAGGTTGGGGCTGATTCCCTTCATGTTTGTCTGGCTCTGATGAAGCACATGGGCTAGTCTGAGACAAGAAACTGTTGGCACTGCCTGGAGGAAATATAAGGTTCAGGTAGCCTCTTTCCCTAGCACCCCATTTCCTTCCAAACATGTTTCTCCCCGTCATATGGGCTGCAAACACGAGTGATGCAGCCCAGGAGTGATTTCCCAAGGCACACTACTGCGAAGATAACACATTCAGAAGTTTTCTTTCCTCTTCAAACCTCACCGGCGTGTTGCTGTGGGGCTGAGATTGAGCATGAAGATTCTCCTGTGTGAGAGGGATGAGGGCAGCATGAGGTGGCACAATGGTGGCAAGGCCACAGGCTTTTGCACGTACCTTCTTGGCTCCTGCAGTCCGGGGAGGCAGCGGAGGGCGAGGAGGAATCATCTGCTTGACCCTGTCAACGAGAGGTCAGAAGAGATCAGCCAGACACGCTGCCAGCAACGTCGGCTTGTCTTGGGCTCCAGCCTGTCGTCGTGTCCCTGAGACACCTCACAGGGACCCCGGAAAGCAGGGGAAACTGAAGTCTCAGACCAAGAATGAACTGTAAAGACCAGGCACCTACATTTGATGCTTGTAGTACATCATAATGTCTTGAGAAAACTAGCTGCTGCCTTGCTCCCTGCTGGTGATTACACCCCATGGGGATTAGATAAGATTTATTTAGTTGTTATTTTCACTGAGTTTGACTGACCCATCACACAAAAAGTATCATAGAAGCTCAGCCCAGCAGGTAGGGTTAACATTCGTTATTGCTAGCAATCAAAACCACTCTCCTAGAGAAGCAGATCTTCTTATCAAGCTGCTATTCCTTTAACTCACAGCCTCCCAGGTCTGCCAGAACAGCTGTAGGGAAGGTACCAACCTGAGGAAAGCTCTGAAGAATTTTGTCCCTGTAAACCCCAAGCCATCAGTTCCTGACATCGCACGGTGCGACTGTGGCACCTCATCCCTGGCCACGTGCTGACTCCTAGACACCATACCAACCCTGGTTGTACCACTACTAGAGTTACAATGACCTTTCAAATATTGCTCAGAAGCCCTTAGGATTACCATATTTTTTGCTAAGATTTTATTAAAATCCTTGATGTCAAACCAGCCTACATTTATCGGGATTTTTATCAAGATTGCCTGCTCGCTGGTACCAAAACACCATCGGTCCTTAGAACACAATCCAGCCCACCAAGCGAAGGTGTCGCATTCCTGTGATGGCTCCTACCCAATTAGCAAAGCAAATTGCTTATTCCCCACCAAATATAAACCGCTCCTGTAACTGTTCGGCCAGCTCACAGAGCCCCTGACCAGCTGCCTTCTCCAGGTCCTGAGCCCTGGCCACTTCTCCCACACAAACCCCTCGTGCACTCTCTGCTGTGCGATCTAGTGCCGTGGTCCTGAGCGGTCCCCTCACTCTGCAGAGACCCGTCACCACCCCTTGGGAAGCCACAAAGCCTGAACAAGTGGGTACCGCAGCCCCCACGCTCACAATCCCTCCCCTGCCCAGCCTCAGAACGGCATCCATCACTGATACGTTACCTCCCTCAGCGGTGCGTATGAAAACCAAACGGCTTGGGTTTCAGATGAGAAAAAGAAAACCAACAACAACCTGGGGAAAGCAAGCGAGCGAAGAGAGCCAAGCAGAGGCTGACAGAGAGTTTTGGATGGAACCCAAGAAAGAGCGCTACAGTTTGCTGCTAAGATATGTATTTAAACATCCTTCCAGAAAAAGAACCTCACTCTTGATGTCATCTGCCAGGAAACATGTATGTGTCATCAGCTGGAGCCCTCCAAGACCTTCCCACAACTCAGAAGGGCTCATTTTTCAGTTCTCACATCTGCAGCTGCACAGGGCAGGTGAACAAGGAGCAATTACACCACATTCACGCAAGTTGCAGTAGAGTGGAGATGGTATAAAAAGGGCCAGGAGAAGGTCTGTTCTAAGGGGGGCTCACCTTCCTCAACCTGTTCTTCCTAGAAGACAGCAGGCAGCACAGAAGACAACACACATACTTTCCCTTCAAAGAATGGCTGCTGCTTCTATTTCTGTTTGAGAGAGACATACTGCCTGCACTTGTTATCCTTTGTTCATTTGCTGAGTTTTCTCTTTTTTTATTCAATAAATTATACATGCTAGGCCTTTCCTAGACTGTAACACAACCAGGTTACCCCTCTGGACAGGAAGAAACTGCCTCAAATCAAACAGACAGTGGAAGATGTGAAGCAGCAGAGATGAGAGAGCAGCTCTACAGTGGAAAACGAATGTAAGAGCTGACGAATAGGTAGAAGATTGTGAGAAAACTTCCTGGGGAAAAAAAAAAAAAAAAAAAAGACAGAATGCTATGGTGAAGTTACAGCAGTGCTACCCAGGGCAGTCCTCACTGGTGGCCAGTCCCAACCAAGCAGCTGAACATCACGTGCAAGAGGCAAGCCTGCAGGGATTAATGGGAAACAAAGCCCGGACGGGAACACGGACACTGTTGTGCTGCTCTGGTGTCTCTCTTTTTGAGAGCAATGGCAGGGAGATGCCAGCTCGGATGAACGCAAGAGTTTTCCCAACACACCAGATGCCACCTCTTAAGCAGTCTGGCCAAATCCTCCCCCTGATTCCAGTGGGCTTTGGCTCAGCCCCTCCCTTGGTCCGTACAGAGCACTCCAAGGGGGTGGCTCGCTCTACAGCCCTGTTTCTATCCTGCAGAAATGAGCTGTCAGCCCCAGAGTTACAGCACGTCTTTACTCACCGTCTGGTGAGCTCCTCTCGCAATCGCTTTGGCACCAAGGCCTTGTCCAGCTTTATCTCCATCACCAGGAACGTTCCTGCTTCAACGTATTGCTGTGAAGACAAACATTGCGCTCTCAGTGTCGTGCTGTCTAGAGGCATTACTGGCACGACGAAAGACTGAGCATATAGCTACAGATCTTCAGCAAATCCTCTTCAAACTGCAGAGATACAGCTTGTTTTATAATCTGCCCTCAGAATGATTTACAGCAGCAAAATTCAGCTCAATAAACCAGTCTAGGAAAAAGGAGAAAGCCCAGATAATCAATCTGCTTGCAGGATGAATATGCATTCTAGATGCTCTGAGGAAGAAGCCAAAATACAAAGGAACCCTTTTAAATTAACGCTTGATTTACAGAGACCTTCTAGCCCAGTGCTAGACTGCCCTCCAGCTGGATGTCACTGGAAGATCTCCAGGACAGCATCTACGTAAAACATCGCTTGTCCAACTCACTCTTGAAGAATTTAATTGCGTGAAAGGTGTGAGACGCTGGTGCAGTGACGGGCTAGCAGTCTTCCCTTCTCTCTTTGGAGATATATAATTACCTGTCCATCAAGGCAATATGTGACACTTTCAGCTTCCCCAGTGGCATCTGACAACTGGATTTTGGGCACGTTGGACATCTGTTGAAGAAAAAGAAAATACATGTCTTGTTTCAGGTTCAAGTCCAGGATGAGAGTTGTATATTTGTCCAGGCAGCACGAGGCAACACAGCATCGGTCCCTGGTTTCTGCATGCCCCAACTACCTCTGATGTGGAAATGGAGTAACCCCATTGAAATACATCTTTCTAGACCTTACCCTTCTGTTGGAATCCTTATCTTTGGTGATTTTCTCTTTGTCTTCCTTCTGAGTCTTGTTGGGAACAGCTCTGGAAAGGGAAGTACTGATTTCCGGGGTCCACAACCCTTCCTTAGTCAGACTGAGCTGCCTCCTGAGATCCCGGAAAACACTGTGCTGACTTTTAGTCTGAAAAAAAAGAGGGAACAGAGGGAATCAAGGGACAAACTAGGCTTCTCCATCCCTTTGCCTTTAACCTCTCACATTGCAAAACACATTGTCAGGGTCTTAAATGCATTAAGAAGCTATGCAACCTTGTTCTTCCCTCCTGGAGTTCAGCTGCCTCTGCTCAAGGCCAGCTCTGACCCCATACAGCTGTGAAGCCTCACGTTAGACTACGAACCAAGCTGCCCAAGAAAGCCTCAGTGAGGTCTCCATGTCTTCTCCCCAGAGCTGCATCTTCTCTGAGGTGCTGGTCCTTGATTCCTGCCTGAGCTATGGGGTGAACAATGCTGGAACCCAGCCCCATGCTGCCCTGATCCTGACCCACTGGCTGCTGAGGTCCTGGCTTGATCCTGGATCTGTCTCACGACTAGGGACTTGCTTGGTGATGTGGACTGGTAGATGAATCTGGCTGCCCTCACCTCTGCTCTGCAATTTTTTGGGTACCGCCGCCTGCCCTGCAGTGACTCCCAGCTCACCTTCTGGTGTGGAACAGCTTCCCTGACACATGTCAGTGAATTGCTCAAGGAACAGGTTTTTCAGATTGTCTGTTTACACACTGTTTGACCACCTCGATAGGCTGTTCCCTCCCAGCCGTCACTGTTAGATGAGTTAGGCTACCAAGAACTGAGGAGATCCTGGGGAGAGGATGGAGTACCAAGACCACCCAGCATCCACAAAACCAGATAATGATGACAGAGAGAATGTGTGTCACTTGCCACAGATAAATGCTACAGGACAAGTAGTACCATGCAGCCAAGAGCTGTGTGCCAGTCCTGCTCTGCAACAACAGCCAGCGGGAGCACGGAGGCAGGGAGAAGGGCTGTAATCCACCCAGCTCCTGCCGCCTGGACAGCAGCGCTGCAGGGAACGTGGGCAGAAAAACCAGGCTGTGCGTCTGCCCTCCTGAAACAAGCTCAGGTCTGTTCCAGGAATACTGTGGGAAAACGAAGATGTAACTGTCACTCTTAGTAACAGAGGGGGGAGAAACGCAAAGACAAATAAACCTCCATGAGCTACAGCTGAAAGAGCTTCAGTGACAAGCTTTTTTGGTTGTTGCCTGGGGTAACGCTATCCTTTTAGAGCCACTGTTTGCTCTTCCCAGCAAAGCAGTTCATTTGCCCATGTTCCAGACTGGGGAGAGAGGAGCGTTCTTACAGCTCTCCCTGCTCAGCTGCTGGCAGAGAAGGGAGTAGAGAGATTCAGAGCCTCTCTCAGCCCCCAAACCTGCTCCCACACACCCGGAAATCCCCTGCCTTTAAGACGTCTGCCCCTAAAACCTTGTCTCATTATTTTTCTTCATCACCAGAAGGGCAGTGAAGTTTCAAAGCCAGCCTCCAAGTACCACGCTGCCCGTGCTGCCTGCTCCCAACCCCACTCTGCGCAAACCCACTTGCAGAGCTGGAGCGGAGCCTGGCTGACTGGTGTGCTCTCACCTTCTCAAACACCTCGCTGTCTTGGTAGGGAAAGACAGGAAAAGCGCCTCGGATCTGCTTCACACCGGGACACAGCAAAGGCACCATGTTGACATATGCCACGCCATGGAAAAAAATCTGCTTGTCCTCATCTCCCTGGAAACACAGAGCAAGGGGCTGAGATACTGAACGGACTGTTATTGTCTTTAAGGAAACAAGGTCGCCGATCCCATTAAGAAGAGGCCACACAGCAAACTGATGCACCTGATGAGCCAGTGGCTCTCTGCCTCTGGCACACAGCCGAGACAACCTGGATGAAAACACCGGAGTCATTCGATACGTAGAATATCAACTTTATCCCAATCCCTGCAGGACAGCTTTTCTCTCTAATTCCCACACCGTGCTATTCTTCAGGACGGTCTTTTTGAGATACGGCTGTGAAATTACCAACCACGTGGTTAGAAATCCAAGCGACCCTACCAGAGCTGTGCATCTTGGGTTTGACAGCAGTCAGGTAGCTAAGGAGATCTGAGAGCCTGGGCTCGCAGCAGACTGGTGAGAGTAAGGGAGAAGGATCTCCATCAGAGCTGCAAAATCCTGGCACCGGGGAGCGCGGAAAGAGATTCTGTTCACCAGGAGCAGAACCATGAGCTAAGGGGCTGTTTCTTTGTTAAACCACCCCAGTTGATGTCCAAAAGCATAACTTATTTACACTCTGAGAAAGAGGGTATGAATTTCTTTAAGATGCTCCAAAAACCCATTGGCCAAAGATAAGCTCAGCAAATTACCTCAATTCTCAAAAAGCACTTTCTCCCTGACCCCTTTCCACCAAGCTACCACAGACCATCAGCGAGAGCTCTGTCTATGTGCTATAAGGAAAAAATACTATCCTTTGTCTATTCAACAGCTCTATAAGGCTGATAAATCCCTTTACAAAGCCTCTAGCTCTCTGACTTGCTTTGGCTGGTTCAAGGCTAGTTTTGGAATTACAAAGGCATTGAAAGGAAAATGTTCAAGAACACAACGCTGCTCCACAAGCCAGAACAACGTATCCCTCCCCACTTTTACCTTGTCGGCTTTGCTAGTTTTCCCTTTGCTGGATGAGGCCACAGACATCCTGCAGATCTCCACGGGCCAGTACCAGCACTCTGCAATGCGTTTCTGCAGGCTGAACACAAAGGAGGGCACTGAGAAGATGCAGAAACCGGGGTGGGGAGCCACACCGCCCTCCTTTCTGCCCCAAAACATCCCGCGCCGTGGGCTTGCCTCGACCCACTCCCATGAGATGCAGTAAGCACCCTCGGGCCACTGGAACATGTGAACCTCGGGGCAAACTCGGTACATTTTCTTCTCCATCTACCACTGTGTGCATTTATGGCACAAGCAGCTATAAAACAATTGTGAGAGCAACACACTAGGTTTTCTCTCTCCCCGGGTTACTTCAGAAATGAAACAAATAAGAAGGAACATGATTAACTTTGGTATAAATCCTGAATTGTACAGAGCAAGTGGACCCTGAGCTCCCATTTGATGTGCCTGGTAACTCTGAAACCAGCAGGCAGGCTGATGAAAGTGTAGGGGGGGGGGGGAAATCAAAAAAATCAAACCAGATAGAAGGGAGTATTTCCGCACAAGGAGTAATTTGGCTATGGAACTCACAGCCATGATGCAGCTGAAGCCAAGAACATAACAGGATTCGAAGGGAAATGGGATACTCACCCTGATCTTGAGCATATCTAGAACCATTAAAGGTAACGTTTATCCAATAAAAAAGCAAATGAAGAGTGTCCACATGGAGTGAAAGGGTTTTAATGTATTGGGAATTCAGCAAAACTTAATTAGCAGCTCAGAGAGCCGTGTGGGCCACCCTACTCCTTGTCTGCTCACCGTAACTCTGCTGCCCCTTCCCTCAAACCACGGAGGGAACAGTCACCAGCTCCAGTCGCTGGCAACAGGAATGAGCATTTACAGCCTGGAGACAGCAGCTATGGCCAATTCATCTTCTCCCGTCATAGCAGAACTGAGCCGCTGCCAGCAATTAAAGGCAGTTAGCTGCTCCCTTTGGCCAACAGACAGCCATAGGAGCCATGGGAAGCGAGACAGAGCCACGGTTTGACCACGTAAGAGGTCTGAGAGCGCCCGCACATTGCTGCTCCCTGCCTTAGGTCACTCAGCTGAGTGCGTTCTGGGGTGGTTTCTCCCCACTGCTCTGTGCTGGAAGGGAGATTCTCAGGTCCCTTACGTGACAACTGCAGCGGGATCCAGATAACAGCGCCTTTCCATGTCCCATATTATTCTCTTCATGCTTTCTGCTTGGATCCTAAACTCTCTGTCCTGTGAGAAACAGCAGGGGGTCAGAGGCAGGACAGCAAACTCTGCACCATGCATCACCCTCCCCAGAATGTTTCCCGGGAGAGAACGTCAGACGGAGAGGTGTCCAACTCCCAGGCCACCCTAGCAGAGGAAGTTAGCAGCCATCCCTGCAGACACCACAGCCCATTGGTATTAAGAGCCCGACTCCCAAGGAGATAATACAACTCCCAGCCCAGCAGCAGACAGCTTTTTGGGGACCTGACCTGCCACGTGCATCCTAGGGAACTCTCCTGTCATGAGTTAGCACATTAGCTGTTCCAGGGGAACCATCCGGACACTGCACAGAGGACCGACCACCCGCCTTCCTCCCGTAAAACATCTCTGCAAGTCTCAGTCCCTTCAGCGAGACCTGCTGGTTCTCTTCCAGTCATGACACTGCCAGTCCTTCCTCACCTCTCTTTTGTTGAGCTCTCCATCCTCATCCTCATAGGGACCACCAACGATGAAGGAGTTGGGTATGCTCAGAGCGCCAGGGGCCATGATGTTAGCAAGGGGCCATTTTTTGGGCCGGGGTAACGGCTCTTTTTCACCAGCAAGCTTCAGGATGCCGTTCTTGAAGAGCAAGGGGAATTCCTTCTAGAGAGACATGAGAATGAAAGGATTTGCATTTCCAACATGAGCAGGAGCAAGTGCAAGCTGCTCTGAGCTGGGTCTAACCAAGCAAAGCAGCAGTGCGGGGGCCTGGCTTGGAAAACACACTCCACCATAGGCATACAAAGAAGGGAGAAAAAATAAATAGCCACGTGGAAAAAAACCTGCCAGTTTCAATCCAAATCTTGCCGAGCAGACCTTCATTTGTGTTAAAGAAATACATCACGCAACAGAGACCCTGAGTGCTCGCAACAAACGCTGCTGTTACAAAAGCACAGGAGCTGTACACCCCACGGGCCTGGACACTTGTTGCCCAGTGAGTAGTGTGGGACAACAATCATCTGCTTTGTAGCGGCTAAAACCCCTCTCAGCATGCCTGGACCAATCCTCACCTCCCCAGCTGCTGGTACTTGCAAGCAAGCCATGTAGTTTTGCAGGGGTCCAGTGGGAGCAAATGCTTCAGGGAGAGAATAAGCTCCCTCCAGCGTGACGCTCAGGAGGTTACCATTTGAAAGCTGTGTTGCAGAAAGCAGGGGCTCTTTGGTGCACACCATCACTTCAAGGCCACCCTGTGAGACACGGATGGAGTAACTAGACAGTTATAACTCTCCTGCTCTTCAGGGAGAAGCAAGCAGAAACCCAAGGGTGGAATGTATAATGTTATCTTATTCCTCACCTCAGATGTAAAAGAAAACAGACCAGCACAGGAAAGGAATTTCATGATCAATTTGTTGGAATTGTGATATTTTTTAGTTTAAATCGGAACCTGCTCGAGGCACGGCATACGCCCCAAGGGTCTCCTAAAACGAGCCAGGGAGAAAGGGTCAGGGTCTCCTAAAACGAGCCATGGAGAAAGAACACCAGGGAGGGAAAATAATTATTTTCCCCTGGTGATTCAGAGCATGCCAAAGCTAGGGCCACACTTTGACTCTGCCCTATCTCCACACATTGTGTACAGTCTTTAATTACCTGGATGGATGGTGTGCAACGAAAAAACAGCCGGTCAGCGTTTATTATCTCTCCTCCCTAACGGGCGCCCCCCCTGCCTTGCTTACTGTGTAACACCTCTTAAATACAGAAAAGTTAATGCAATATCCGCCCCTCCAATTCACTCGCAGTGCTAACTGCGGGCAGGCTCAGGAGCAAAATTAGACACATTTTTCTAGTCTCATACTTCATTCCCTGCTTTATTCACTGGGTACTTTTCAACTGGCTGAATGAATAAGGACCTTGCAGGAAAGGCAGTCAGAGCTTGTACAATAATGGACTCAGACGTTTTATCCACAGAAAATAAGACTAATAAAGTTGGGCAGGTTATCCTGCCTTTGTTTTTTTCTGATTTTTCAGCACTACGCTTTTCCATCTTGAAGATTTTTTCCAGAGCAATTTGGTAGCTGCGCACATTAGCATTTCCTAGCACGACCTCACCTATCATAGGCAACTAGGGACAGACGTCAATGGGAGTAGAAAAAGCCTCCAAGCTTTTAACATATAGGGCCGTAACACATCCGTGATGAGCTAGGCGGCTGAGTCACGCTCGCCTTCCTATTAAAAAGCAGCAGAGAGCCGAAAGAGCGAAGGAACAGTTCCAAATTCCACATACCTTGGCCTCCGGGTGAAGGCTCTCTAATGGAGAGGTAGGCACTGCATACAAAGGAGCCGAGACCTTAAATGAACACTGTCCTGGGAAGAAACAGGACAGAGAACAGCATAAAGTGAGACCCTCTGTAGAGAAATCATGACCTGACTCCTAACGCTGAGCTGCTGATGTCACCCCTTCTCCTCCCCAGACTCAATTTTCTATGGACACTATGAACTGTACATTTTGTCAAAAGGAAGTAAGTTATAGTCAGGGGTCCAGAAGCAAAGACCAAAAAGCACCAGGGAGTAAGAAGCAGTTATGAAGGCTGTGGAGGTCGATGTTGTACCTTGCAGCAGAGGCAGAAGGTCCACCACAGCTTGGCCAAGAGGCACAGCCTTCTCCTTCTGCCTCTTCTCCTTTTGCGACACTTCTATCACTGTCACTAGAGAGATAAATAGACAGGAGTTGGCGGAGTTTCTCAGACAGCTTCAGTTCAGAGGCTGCAAGGGGTCTGCGTCAGCTCTGGCACACACTCCTACTTCATCTCCCAAGGCCAGCAAGAACAGCAAAGCCAAGGAGCACAGGCCAATGTGAAAGGGGATTCTTCCAGCTGGCAGAGATGGGAACAGAAGTGCTGAGATCCCCCCACCGCTGCTGCTGAAGTGCTATTCTTGAACGAGTGACTCCTGCGGTAGGCAGGCAGAGCAGAGCAGCTGACAGCACCCACCTCCAAGGAGGGAGATTCGGCGTCAGGTACTTACAGAGCACAGGTTTTTGCGCAACATCATCCAAGGAGTTGGGCCCACTGGGGCTGCACTCAAAGCTGGTCGTGAAATTATAGTTTGCTGTCCCATTTGGCAAAACATCAGTCTTGGAGGAGTCTCCCAAGATCACTCCGTCGTACTCTGCACGCGCCAAAGTAACCGACACGTCGTTTTTGATAGTTTTCTGTCAAACAAACAGCATATTAAGCAGTTGGCTCTGCAGCAAACAGGCCCAGGATCAAAGTTGCCTCTGGGAGGCAGCTCAGCTCAGCGCCCAGGACTGGCTTCACTGGTGGGGTGGTCTTTGGCTGTTTCACTACAGAGGAAGAGGAGCAGAGCTTGGCCGTGCTGAGACCTCACCCTTCCTTGTCTTTAGGAGGGAAATTTCCTGCTCCACCCCTGCTGTGATGCCCCAAGGATTATCCAGAGCTGCAGCAGGGGAGATGGAGAGGTCCAGGCTTCACCGCAGGAAAGGTGATGAAAGACACATCTAAAGTAAATCCCAAAATACCCCATTGATATTTTTGTGCTTCCAGGAAGCTTGAGATTTTTGTCGTCTCCTAAGAAAGCAGTTCCTGAGCTACATGGCTGAGCTCACAGGACACGTGTGTATATTGCGTGGCTGGAGAATGCCCCGAAATCAAAGAAGGGCTCCAGCAAGCTCTGCAGTTTGTTGTTACACCACCTTCATACCACTTGCTTTGAGCAGAGATGAGGAGGTTCGAATTTTAAAATGTCTCTGCAAAGTGGCTTTAAACACAGCTGAACAGGGATGGTGAGAGCACAGCACGTCGCAGCTGGGATGCGTGTGCCCGGGCAGCCCTCGCCAAGCGGGCAGCACCTCCACAGCAGCACAAGAAGTGCTGATACAAGCAGCTACCAAGGAGCCTCCCTGCAGGAGAAAGAGAGTTTCCTTCTCCATCCAGGGAAGAGCAGCCACTGCCCTGAACACGAGGACTGCTGTAGCCAAACCCAGCTTTTCTCTAGTCCTGAGCCACAGGGATGCCTGGCCTCCACGGGCCGCTCCCTCAGCTCCCTCTCCCCATGTCACTGGGGTAATTAGTTCCATATTGGCTCTTGCACAAAAAAGAAATTTCATTCACTTGGTTTTAATTTTCAGTCCTTTTGACTGCCTCCTTGAGCACATATTCTATGAACAGCTAAACAGAAGAATCCAATTAACCTTTCTCTGTACCATTAATTATCCTAGACTCCTCTCTCATCCTTCTTTACATCACCTCTAATTAAGCAGATTCCACACTTCTTTGGGCTGGAATTTCTTTTTCATATTGTTGTTCTCATTATTGCACTTTTGTATCCCTCTCTCCTTTTGCCATAGCCTTTTCTAAGATGGAGCAATCAGAACTACAAAGCAATATGCCGGATGCAATCAATCCACCGGTCTGCTATTCTTTTCAGCATTGTTTTCCCTCCTCTAACCTTCTGTTTCTCACCTAAGATGCTGTTTGTTGACTCTATCGGTGTGAGAGGTACTCAAATACTACAGTGTAAAAACCTCAAAAAAACCCCCAAACCAATAAACAGGCAGGTGCTTTTGATTTGCTTTTTTTGTCTGTTGCTAGAGCAGAAGCAGGGTTTTGCATTTTTCTGCTTGCAGCAGTAGCTGAGCTTCTCCTCCGCATTCCCTCCTAAATGCCAGTTTCTCTAGAAGACTGTAAGGACAGCTGGGTGCATCACGCAGCACATGGAAATCACAGTAGTCACGGTTTGATCCAACCAGCTCACAGTCGTGCCCTATAGCTGCACTGGAGCCACTGCCTTTTGGTTTCAATACGATTTAAACCACTGTAGCTGGCATGAAAATCTGACTTTACATCCAAGGTGACATCTTTTTAGAGGTATTTGTCTGACTGATACACATTTTCACTGTGTTTTGCTTTAAAAAAGCTGCCATTTACATACAGTTAGGCAGAGAAGGCAGAGGGAGACATTTCAACGCAGCATCTCTGGACTGCTGCTGAGGGGGTGCGTTCCCCCGTCCACGTGGATCACAAGCCTTTCCTCCGTGCGAACAAACCCTCAGCGGGGAGGAGGAAGCCACAGCGTGGCAACGCTGAATCTCCCATATTCTTACCACTCCTTCCTATCGCTTTATCACCTCACACCTGGTCTCAGATGGGATCACAGCACACAGAACCGCTCTGGCCTCGTTTATTAAATCACCAGAGACATTTTCGGAAGAACTTTACCAGATCCTGCGCCTTCAGTACTGTGATTTGTACTAGTGTTGCTGGTGTCGGTTGTGACTCGCTGGGAAGAGCTGCAGCAGCGGGCAAGGCAGAGGACTCCTTTTCCGACTGCTCCGCAGGGACCTCCATGGCTCTGCAGGAAAAAAAGAATGAGGAAAGAAACATGAAACTGCTCTATTCCTCTCCCAGAGACGCCTGCAGGACACAGCAGCTGCGGTTGCTAGCATTATTCAGGGCTTGGCTGTCACAACACCATTGAAAGCACAGGGCTTTGTCACTGACGAATCTCTCATGAGGAGCAGGGGGAGGACAGGAAGAAATGTAACGCAAAAATTATCCGGCTCTGTAAATTTAACCCAGCTGCAGCTCTCAGCTCCTCCGCGTGCAGGGGAAGGGTTCAGTGTGACAGGCTGCTCTCGGCAGGGCTCTTCCCAGCGCAGGGTACGGCCCTCGGCTTTTCTTTTCTTCTTGTTTAACTGAGAGGGGAGCCCACGGGGCCGAAGGCCTGCGGCTGCCAGCCCAGCCCTACACGGCTCCCACACAGGCCCAGGGGACCCGGCTCCAGCCCGCACCACAGGTTGTCCACAGCGCCTCGGCCCCGGCGGGTGCGACACCCCTCTGGAGACACGGCTGGGCCAAGGGCACCCGTGACCCCACCGCACCCCGGTGCCTCATGGCCCTCCCCCCCCACCCCCAGCCATGGCGGGGGTACTGGCGTCCGCCCCGAGGCTGGCAGCCCCCTCAAGCACAGCCACCCGCACTGGCCGACGAACCCGGGGGCCCTCAGGGCTCGGCGTGCGGCCTAGCAGCCCCTCACCGGCTCCGGGAGGTCGCCGGGAGCGCGGGGCGGCGGCGGGACGCGAACCCGCGGCCGACCTGCCTCAGGGGAAGGCCTTGCGTCGCGTAACCACGGCGACAAGACTAATGCCGCGAGACCCGAGAACCTCGCGAGATCTTAGCTCTTCACCACGTGATTGGGGGCGTGCCCGTGAAGCCCTTGTCGCCGCCATGATGGGTGTGGGCAGCCCTTACCAGGCCCCCGTGGGGTGCCCGTGGGGCGGGGGCACCCCCGGTCCCACCCGTGTCGGCTGGAGGGGGATGCTGCAGTGGCACCGTGTCCTTCCTGCAGCCTCGAGTGCTCCTGGGGAGCCCGGCTGCTGCCCCAGCCCCACTCCTGGCCTCAGGCCCCTGCTGGCAGAGGCCGCGGTGCCCCCCCAGCCGCTCACTCCCAGCCCACCGGGGGCCCTGAGGGAGGGGGGGGGGGGTCCCTGCAGGGCGGGCGGGGGTAGGGGCCTGGGGGGGGCTGGCAGCCCCCATGGCGACAGAGGGGAGAGGTCCCAGGGGCTGGGGCAGCCACCCCAGCCCCCCCTCCCCAGGGGGGCAGCATGGGAGCAGCTCCAGGGCAGAAGGGGTTTGGGGGGGACCCCACCGCCACCACCGGCGGCTTTTGGGGCGGGTGCTGGACCCCGGAGCGGGTTGGCCGGTTCCCTGGGAGGGGATGACCAGAATAGCTCCGCTATCCGATTCCTGCTGGAGGGGCCGTGGCTGCTCTCCTCCACTGCTATCTTCTTGGGGCTGACATTTGAGCTCAGCCCTCCCTTGCTGGCAGTGGGACTTGTGCCGAGGCCGCCCGGCATCACCCAGCTCCTCCGTCCTCCCCGCCGGCACGGCCGGGGACGAGCAGCGGGATGGCGGGCGGGAGGCGGCGCGGGGGCGGTGGGCGGCGTGGGGGACCCCGGCAGCACCCGGAGACCCGTGAACCAGCCCCGTCACCTGCACCCCTCTCTCCCACAGCTGCCGCGGCCCAGCAAAATGCAGGTCCTGCCCCCAAAACCAGCCACCCTAAGAAGTCCGTGGAGGAGCCGGTGGCAAGGGCACCCGACGTGGACTCACTGGGCTTCCAGGCCATGGACCGCAACGTGCCGGGGCTGTCCCATATCATCCTCCAGAAGCTCAACATGAAGAGCTACGAGGACTACAAGTGAGTGAGCACCCACGGGTGCGCGTTCCCCCTCTCCCTCCCAGCCGTGTGTCCCCCCGCAGCTGGAGCATCTCCCCTGGCTCGTCCCAGCCCACACACGGGGTGCTCTGATGGGGTGCACCCCTCCGCCAGCCAATTCCCTGGCTCCCTTCAGGGATCCTGGGTCCCCAGCCCCACCCAGCCCGGGCCGGGATGCTCTCGGCTGGAGCTAAAAATCCTGGCAGCCTTGGAGGGAGGATGGCAGCCCCCCCCCTGCCCTGTGATGGCAGAGCAGCGTGGGCTGGATCCTGCTCACCCACACACACACACCTGCAGGTCTGCCATGGACGGGAGGAAGAGTGGCAGTGATTTTGGTATCCGGACTTACTTTGACATGTTCCAGAAGATGGAGGACACCTTCAAGTTCTGCGCTGAATGCAAGAAGCTCCCCGATGCCCTCCCTGACCCCAAAAGTCTCCGGCGATGCAAGAGGTGTGTGTGTGTGGGGAAGGTGGCCCGATGGCATGGGGCTGGATCTGTCCTCTCGCTGCCAGCCCAGTGGCTGGGGTGTTGCTGGGGGTGTCAGGCCCCGACAGCTGCAGGGCACCCCCAAAACAGCAACACAGCCCTGGAAAGGGGGGGGGGGGGTGTGTGGCAGGGAGCCAGGCTCAGCGGGCCAGATCCTGGCCCCCCCGCCCCACGGCTGGGCACGCTGCCTCTCTCCCCAGGTGCCAGAACGTGTACTACTGCGGCGTGGCATGCCAGCGTGCCAACTGGCCGCTGCACAAGAAGTTCTGCAAGAAGCTGAAGCTGGTGGCCCTGGACCGGCTGGTGGAGTGGCTCGTCTTCACAGGTGGGGCAGGGGACGCTGCTCCCACCTGGTGTGTGTCCCCCCCCGCCTGCCTGACCCCCCCACCCCCACCCCAAGCTGCACGGATGCACATGGAGTCCCTCCTCCCAGCTCCAGCCCCCCCCAGCCGGGTCCAGCACCCCCGCAGCCTGGGTGGGACGGGCAGCCTGGCTGTGGGTTCACCTCTGTGACCTCCCCCCAACTCTTCTCCCTATCCCACAGGAGACATCCCCTTCCCCACAGAGACCTGGACAAAACCAGCCCGGGACGTGGAGGGCTGGGAGGACTGGTTCTCCATGCAGAAGCAGCTGGAGGAGAAGCTGGGCGCCATTCTGGCCGGGCGGTACATGACCATCCTCTGGGCCAACGCCGGGAAGCCCCGGCCGGAGGATGGGGAGCTGCGTGAATCCATCCGGCGGCTGGTCACCGATTTCCATTCACGGCCACTCACCATCGGTTTGGGGCTACGGCTTTTCGGCATCGACCCCCTTGCCAAGACCCTCACCGTGCACGTGGTGGGCGCGTCGCACGTCGAGACCCTCAACGCCCGGCTGACAGACTACGACGAGCTGACGCGGATGTTCCCGGGGCACCGGGGCGTGGAGGTGGTGATGGTGGGGGTGGACGTGGTCGACGGACCCATCATGAGGCCACCCCTGGCCACGCCGGCCCCCCAGGGAAGGGTCTATCTTAGCAGCTACAAGGGGCTGTACCACGACTTCTGGGAAAGCCACGTGGAGACCAAGCTGGCTGCCCGCCCTGACCTGGTGGTGGGCTTTCACCCGGGTGAGTGCCGGCGCCACGGAGAGGCCCGGCCCATCGCCACCGCCCAGCCCATCGCCACCGCGCTGCCTGCAGCAGGATGTCCCCGCAGGGAACTCCCTGAGTGCCCTGGCAGTGCCTGGGGCTGAGCCTGCCGGTGGCTTGGGATGTCCCCAGGGCTTTGCACCAAGGTGCACCGGGCGGCTGGCACAGCCATGGTGACCCCCCCACCCACCCCGGGGCTTGGCCGCCTCGTGTGTGTGTCCCCCCCAGCGCTCAGCATCCTGCCTGTGTCACCCACCTGCCGGACAGCGGGCGCGAGCAGCACCCAAAGGGGTCCCTGCCTTCAGGTCTCGGTGTGGTGGCTCGGCGCAGGACCTGGAGCCAGGGAGTGCCCCCCCCCCGCCGTGCTGGTGGGGAGACGGGACCCACCTTGCTAAGGACTGCCAATCCCTGCTGCCAGCGTCACCGCGCACCCTGGGGCTCTCTGGCACGGAGCGGGTGCTTTCCCCAGGGCCAGGGTGGGACGGGAGGGCAGCAGGACCCTCACCGTTGTGTCCCCACAGGTTTCCACGCCTGTCCGGATCTGCTGGCGGGCTGGCTGCCCACCCTGCTGCTGCTGCGGGACTACCGCCTGCCCGTCCTCTTCACCGTCTACAGGTGAGCACAGCCCCGCTGCTCTCCGGCGTGCCGACACAGCCAGCCGGTAACGGTGCCTGTCCTCCTCCTCTCCCGGCAGCGAGCAGGAACTGAAGTCCTCCCTGCAGATCCTGGTGGAGCTGGAGACGCACATCGTGGGCTACGCTGCCAACCCCTTCGCCTCGCTCCGGCCTGAGCAGGTCTACTCCAGCCCCAACAAGGCGCCCGTCTACTGCAGCTCCTACTACATCGCGCTGCTGGGGCTGGCAGCATCAGCCGTGCCGGGTGCCGGGGATCTGGAGGACGGTGATGGCTGGGAAGGAGAGGAGCCCGGTGCCGCCGGTGCATCTGGGGGCATCGCCCCGGGGCTGGGCTGATCCCCTGCAGCCAGCACCATCCTGCCTGCCCTGCCCACCTGAACCCCAGCCCCTTGCTACCCCGTCTCCCTGCCCTGGGATTGGCGACCTGGCTGCTCCTCCCCGCACGCATCCAGCCCCAGGGGACGCAGCACCCCGGCACAGGCACGGTACCCCTCCACTGCGCCCAATAAATCACCGCTGGCAGCCGGCCGCCGTGTCTCAAGCTTTTATTTCCGAAAAGGCCTTTGTTTTCCCAAAGAGACTAGAGGGCTGAGTCTGCCCCAGCACCCCGTGGGCCGCCACAGCCCCCCTCGGGATGGCAAAGGGGACCCCGACTGCAGGACCTGCCGTGCACGGGGCTGTGCGGCCCCCAGGGTCCCGTGGGGATGGTCAGCCCAGGCCCCCAGCGGTCACTGTCACTGTCACACGTGCTGCAGCGCAGGGTGGTGCTCCGGCATCGCTCGCCGAGCCCCGCGGCTGCTCAGCCCGGCACCAGCGCCCAGCCTGGCCGCAGCACACGGGCACCGGCTGCCGCAGCCCCACTGCTTGCCAGCCTTCACGGCCCCTGCGGAAACCGGGGCAGGCGGCGCTGAGCGAACCGGCACCTGCGGCATCGCCCGACGCTGCCGGGGACCCGCGCTGGCCTGGTGTGCCCTCCCTGCGCACGCAGCGGGTCCAGCGCAGCGACGGTGGCAACGTCCCGTGTGGGCACCCGCAATGGCTCAGGGAGGCCAGTACCCCCCGGGGCTCCCCGCGCCCCGATGGCGGGTCCCTCCCCGGGGCCGGTGCCTGTCGGAGGGGTCGTGGCAGGCGGCAGGGCTGGCACGGGCTGGCCGGGGAGGTGGCACGGCGTGGCACTGCCGGCGTCACTCGGCTCCAGCGCGTTCCCGCAGCGCGGGCAACGTCAGGGTCTCCGGCGCCGACTTCTTGCGCGGGCGATTCTTGGGGGGAGCGAGGAAATCGGGGGCCTCGTCGCCGAGGGGGGTGGAGGGGGCACTGGCGGGGGCCGAGTGCGTTACCGTGGGCTGCCCCACCTCGCTGACCGAGATGGTGGGTGCCACTAGGCCGATGAGCTCGTTGGTGGCCTCCTGCGTCTCCCGCTCGTAGCGCCGCACCTCCTCCATCGTCATCCCTGCTGAGCACAGCCGGGCTTGGGGCCGCTCGGCACGGCCGCATCCTGCACCCCGTCATCCCGGGGCAGCCTGCACCCCGCGCGCCGGCTCCCCCCTGAGCTGGGTGCTGGGAAGGGGACAGGGGCTGGGGACGGGGGGGGGGACAGACAGGGAGGGGGACGCTGGGCAGTGCAGCCAGCCCCCCGCTCCGGCACCAGCGGGGAAGGGATGGACAGGCAGCGCAGGCAGCGCAGGCAGGGGATGCGTGGGGAGGGCAGTGGGGAGGGGGGGACCCTCTGCCGCGGGGTGCAGGGGGGGCTCGGCGTGGACCGTGCACAAGCCCCCCTGCCTGCACCCGCCTGCAGGCAGCGTGGCAGGGGCTGGGGTCTCGGTCCCCTGCAGGCAGCGTGCGGCAGGGCTGCCCCCGCAGCGGGGATTAGGGGTGCTGGCTCCCCAGCTTTTGGTTTGTGGCCACTTGCATCTGAGTCTCGAAGGCCCGGACCTCTTCCAGGGACATGTCTGGAAGGCAGAGAGCTGCTCACCGGGACGGCCCCGTGCCCGCTGCCGGCACCCGCTGCCGGCTGTCGCCACACCCAGGGCTCCCGTCCCCGTGTCCGCGTGCGGCAGCGTGTCTCCCTGCCAGACCGGGGGTGCCGGCAGCGCAGGCAGGGATGCTGGGGCTCCTCTCCCCGCCCCCCCAGGCCCGTGCTTCGGCCAAGCCTTCCCCAGGCGTGCGGCAGAGCGGGCAGCGTGCGGGGGTGCAGGCAGGTGTGAGGGCAGGGGGAGAGAGCAGAGCAGGCAGCGCAGGCAGCGGGTTGCAGGGGAGAGCTGGAGGAAGAGCGGGAGCTGCCCGTGGGGTTAGTGGCATCGGCGGTTAAACCCGCAGCCCACTCCCACCCTGGGGGTCCGGGGCCACCCCGGGGACCGTGTCTCCCCCGTCACCGGCAGCGCCGGGGCGGCCCCACGGACTCACCGCACCACTCGTCCACCCAAGCGAAAGCCTGCCGGTGCCCGATCAGCAGGATGTCCCGGATCACCTGCGATGCACCGTGGGGGTCAGCACCCTCCCACTCCGTGTGCGTGTGTGCGTGTGTCCCCTCCGGTGTCCCCCCCTCACCTTGTGCACGAACTGCTCCACCCGCGTCTGCAGCCCCCACACCTCGAACTTGACGCTCACCAGTTTGTAGGAACACATGATGGGCTTGGTGTGCTGGCGCCAGCCCTCCCGCAGCGGCCCCCGGCCCGTCTTGGCCGAGCTGAAGAAACGGGGGTCCTGGGGGATGGGGGAAGACAGAGAGGGGCTGTGAACCCCCACCTCCCCCCCCACCCCAGGAACTGGGGGACAAGGGGGTGGCCCCGGGGAGCTGCCCCCATCCCCACCCGTACTACCTCCAGGCTACGGTAGTAACGCTCGGGGATCTCGTCGAAGGCGATGTCCAGGAAGGAGACCTCGTGGTCGCCCAGGATTTTATCGCTGCGGAAGATCTGGGGAGGGGAGGGAGGGTGAGAGGTGTCGGCTGTGTGGCTGTGCCCCCCCCACCCCCGCACGTGATGAGTCTGCCAGGTCTCAGCTGTGGCGCCGACTCACGTTCTCGCTGTCCCCGCAGTTGTCCTCGTACTTGGTCTCGATGTAGATGGAGAACTTGGGCAGGAAGGAGCACTGCAGGGAGCGGCCGTCAGCTGGCCCCCGAGGGACGCCTGTCCGAAGGGACGCCCACCCCAAGGGACACCCGCTCCCAAGGATGCCGATCCCCAAGGGACACCCAGCCCGAAGGACACCCAGCCCGAGGAACACCCATCCCCAAGGGACGCCCACACCCAAGGGACGCCCACACCCAAGGGACGCCCAGCCAAAAGGACACTCAACCCCAAGGGACGCCCACCCCCAGGGATGCTGACCCCAGGGGACGCCCACCCCCAGGGGACGCCCCCCCCCAGTGTCGTCCCCCCCAGCCATGCCAGGTGCTGGGGAAGGGACCGGATCCCCCTGTGCCACCTCCTTACCGTGTACTCTGCAGGGACACCGCGGCACATCGCATCACGGGGTGGCATCACCGGGCGGCATCGTGGGGGAGAGAGGGACCGGTGAGACCGGGAAGCGGCCATGGCCGGGCTCTCCCGGCAGCCCATCGCCGCTGCCGGAGAGGGGCAGGGTGCCCGGGTGCCCGTCCCCGCGCCCTGCCCGGGGCTCACCGGTGATGGTGTAGGGGTAGTAGTTCCAGGCCTTCTCGGTGATGTAGAAGATGCGGGGGGTCACCGCCCGTGCCCAGCTCGGCAGTTTGCTGCGGGGGACCGGGGGGAGGTTCCGCTCAGGGCAGGGTACGGCCAGCGGCACGGCACAGCCCAGCCCAGCCCAGCCCTGCTCCACCGAACGCAGCCCCGCACGGCACAGCCTGGCGCTGGGACCCCCGTCCCCTCCCCAGAGACCCCACCTGCTCCCCAGGACCCTCACCTCCACCCCAGCACCCCTCCATGCACCCTCCCCTCCACCTCAGGGACCCCTGCCACCTCCCCAGGACCCTCATCCTCACTCCAGCACCCCCCAAAGGACCCCTGCCACCTCCCCAGGGCACCCCAGCACCCCCCCAGGAACCCTTGCCACCCTCTCAGGACCTTCATCTGCACCCCAGGACCATCACCTGCACTTCAGAACCCCCCCAGGGACCCGTGCCACCTCCCCAGGACCCTCACCTCCACCCCAGTGCCCCCATCCTGTCCCCAGGACCCCCTCCACCTCCCCAGGGCCAGGACCCCAGGGTGCCTCCATTGCCCCCAGCACCCCTGCCCACCCCGCCCAGCACCCCGCAGCTGCCCACACTCCCTGGGCAGGATCAGGCCCCGGCAGGCCCCCAGCAGAGCCGGGAGGTGGGTTTTGATTAATTTGCAGGCGTTATAAATACCATCCCCAAGAGGGGAATCGTGAGCGCCGTGGCTAAAAATAGCCCGTCTCACGCCAGCGACTCCCCGGTGAGGGAGCAGCCGATGCCCATGCCGCGGCGTGCCGCAGCCGGCGGTGAGGAGCGGTGCCGGGTGCCAGCGGCTGCCCAACGGGCACCCGGGGCTGCGTGAGGGGACGCAGGGTCACCCCCCCGGGACGGGCTGAGCCCCGTGCTGCAGTCGAGGCACCCACCGGCACCCGGAGATGGGTGCCCGCCAGGAGAGGGGTGCAGCCCTGCAAGACGGGTGCGTGCCCTGAAGATGGGTACACCCCAGGAGACGGGTGCAGCCCCCGGAGAGGGGTGCGCTCCAGGACACGGGTGCACCCCTGCGAGCCAGGTGCAGCCCTGGAAGCTGGATGCACCCCGGGAGACGGTGGCAGCCACACTGCAGGGTGTCGAGGACCCAGGAAGGATGTTCCCCAGGGATTCGGGAGGGAGGGGTGCCCGCCCATGCCCTCCGCTGCGGTGCTGCTCCATGAAGCCGGGGCCCCCTCCCCTGCCCGGCACCCACCGCCGGAGCCGCAGCCTCACCTGGAGAGGTGGACGCGCTTCTCGGTGAACTGGCCAGGACCGTGGACGGGATCCTCGTGGGGCTCGTTCTTCACCACCTCCACGCCCTCGCCCTTCTCGCTCTCCTGGTGACTGTGCTTGCTGATGGTGTAGAGCTGCCCCACGCGGTACTGCAACCACAGCGCCCGTCTCAGCGCTGCCATCCCCTGTCCCGGCACCCTCCCGGCTGAGCCGGCTGCCGGCGCAGCGCCAGGACGGCTGGGACGGCTCCTCTTTGCTGGGCTAACGGGTTTCCAGCCGCACCATTGAGAGGGGAAACTGAGGCACGGAGCAAAGAGGTGACGGACCCCGAGCCATGCAGCAGGCAGGGGTCTCCTGGGGCACCCTGTTTCACCCCCCCCCCGCCCCTGGGCTGCTCCAGCGCCCGGGTGAGGGCCGGATCCTGCCCTTCCTAGTGTCCAAATGCCTTGCAGAGTGCCTGGAGGCTTTCTGCTCAGCAAGCTCCCTGGGAGGCAGAGAAAACTATTTCTATATGTATATGTGTATATATATATGTGTGTGTGTGTGTCTATTTGATGACGTGGCCGTGCAATAAGTGTTTTATTGTTCCGCTGAAGATCCCATCCATCACCCTAACTGCCAGCACAATCTTATCACCCCTCTGCGACTAATTGGGAACCTTCCCCGGGCTGCGAACACAAACCCACCGGTGCGCGGGGAGGACTGGCACTGCCCGGTGTGGGCACCGCCACCGCGGCGGCTCCCTGAAACAGCCCTGCCGGCACTAGGCACCCACGAGCAACCTTTGGCCGGGGATGCTGCCGGCTGCCGGCTCTCGCTGCTGTTTGCCGACAGAGGTTTGGGCTCCCTGCCAGAGCAGGGATTGAGCTCGTGCTCCCCGTCGGAGCAGCTGCCCCGAGCGCCGCGGTGCCACGGGCACCCAAAGCCCCCCCCGGGTGTCCTTCGCCCACCAGCCCCCGGTGCTGCCACCGGGCTCGGTGCCCCGAGGTCACTGTGCCCAGGGATGGGACGTCCCCCCTGGCTGCACCCCGAAACACGGCTCAGCACTCGCATGGAGTATCCTGAGCCCAACGGCCGTGGCCAGAGCACACCTCGGTGACTCGGCCAAGGCAGACGGTCCCTGCCACAGGTCGTGAAGGGACAACAAAAGGGGCCACAGTGTCCCCCAGCCCCTCTCCAGGCAGGAATCTGACCCCCCGGCACCCCACTGCTGTGGGTACGGGGACCCCCTCCCCACCATCGGTGGGTCCCTGACACCCATGGGTCCCTGACACCCATGCCCTGGGGCTTGGAGCTCCCTCCACCCCTGCACCCCTCCTCCACACTGACACCCCCCCCCTTTCTCGCCCAGCCCCAGGGGCACAGGCAGCCCCGGCCCCCCACTGCCCCCCACTCACCTCCTCAGTGGTGAGCGGCATGCAGATGCGGTACTCCTTGATGAGCATGGTGGCGTGGGCAGAGCGGGCAGGGCAGGCAGGGCAGGCAGGGCGGGCAGGGCGGGCAGGGCGGGGGTCAGGCGTCGGCGCTGGCGGGGGCACAGCTCATTCTGGGGGGACCCGAGGGGCGCGGTGAGAGCGGGGGTACGGCACTCGGCAGCCTCCCACGCTCCCATCCCATCGCCCCACGCTTGAGGCAGCCGCCCCAGCTCCCAGCACCGGTGACTTCATGAGCTGTTGCCATGGCAGTGGTGTGAGGTCACCGGTGCAAGAAGCAGCCTGGGTGTACCCAGCTGGGGACACCCCGGCACCCCGAAACCCCCCTGGCGTTAACCCCTTCCCTGCCAGGCAGACACTCACTCCCCAAGGCAGCTGTCCGGGAGCACGTATCCCCCCCCCCCCCCCCCAAAATACGGTGCCATCCCTTCGGGGTGCAACATCCACACCCGACTGCGGTGGCCGGTGCAGAGAGAGGGTTGCAGGGACGCCGGGATGGGCTCAGCCCTGCCGATGCCCACGGGGACCCACCCCTGGGCACCCACGCTCTGAGGCGCCGTTCCCAAGGAGCACCCAGGTCGCGTCCCTGGTGTGGGACATCCCTTCCCTGGGCTGGGGCCAGACACCTCACCCTGGGGCTGCCCCCCAGCACCCATCCTGGCCAGCACCCACCCTGGGGTTGCCCCCCCCCAGCACCCGTCCTGGCCAGAGGCACTGCCAGGCTGTCCTGCTCGCCCCCCTGGCCCCCACTCCAGCCGGGGCCGGGGATGCTCAGGGTGGGTAACGGAGCGGCTCAGGGGGCCCCTGGCTGTGACCCCCAGCCCCGTGGGGCAGAGAGGGGACGTGGGCACCCCGAGGCAGTCACCCTGAACGGGGCATCAGGTCTGGCCCCCTTGGAGGGGCTGCCAGGGGCTCACAGGGGGTCTGACCTGTCCAGCTGGGGACACAGGGGCATCCCTGGGGGACACGGGGGGACACAGGGGCATCCCTGGGGGACACGGGGGTGTCCCTGGGGGACACGGGGGGGACACAGGGGCATCCCTGGGGGACACAGGGGTGTCCCTGGGGGACACGGGGGGACACAGGGGCATCCCTGGGGTCACACGGGCATCGAGGGACATGGGGGAAGAGGGCTGGGTGCTGGTGCCAGGTTGCGGGAAGATGTAAGCCGCCCCCCCCGGAGCTCCTCCCCCAGCCCCCGGACCCCGCAGCCCCGGGCAGGGGGCAGAGGCAGCCCCGGCATGCGGGGGGGCGGGACGGGACGGGACACCCCGGGGACACACGGGGCACCCCAAGGGGGTCCGGCTGGCCCAGGGGGCGGGGGGGGGGGGCACACATCTCGGGGGGGGGCCGGCCGGTCGTGCCGCCGGGACAAGCGTGCGATGCCCGGGCCGCGGCGGGCTCGGGGCACCGTGAGGCCGGGACCGGCAGCACCGGCAGCACCGGCAGCACCGGCAGCACCGGCAGCACCGGCACCGCTCCCCCCCCCGCCACCCCCCGGCCCGGGCTGCGCCGCCCCCTCCCCACCGCTCCCCTCCCGCCCGGCCCGCTCCGCCGCGTCCCTCCCGCCGCTCCCGCCGCCCGCACTCACCCGGGCCCGCGGCGGTGCCCGGTGTCCGCTCCCCGCCGCCGCCGCCGTGCCCCGGCCGCCCCGGGCCGTGCGCAGGAGCGCACCGCCTCCCGCACCGCCTCCCGCGCCGCGGCACACCGACCCCTAGGGGGAGGAATGCACCGGCACCGCACCGGGACCGGCACCGGGACCGGCACCGCACCGGGACTGCACCGGCACCGGCACCGCACCGGGACCGGCACCGGGACCGGCACCGCACCGGCACCGCACCGACAGCGCCCCGGCCCCGGCACCGCACGGCACTGGCACGGGTGCATCCCACCGGCACCGGGGCTCCCCGCACCCACCTGGTCTCGGCCGCTCCCGGGGACCCTCCGCAGCCGCGGTGCACCCCAGCGGGGAGACGCCCCGGGGTGTCCCCTGGGCACGGGGCCCCGATGGGTCCCACCCAGGCTGAGCTCTCCCCGCTGGGCACCCAGCTGGGTGCAGGGAGCTGGGAACCCCCCCGCCCCTCCTCCTGCACCCCCACCCCTGCACCCACCTACCCGCACCCAGCAACCGTGCTGCACCCCGCCGCCCGCCCGGCCTCCCGCACCCCGGCCTCGCTGCACCCCACGTGCCGGCACCGCCCGTGTGCCATCCGGAGACGAACGCGTTACCGGCACGAAGCGTCACAACTCACAAGTGGCGACAGCCGCCGCCGTCACCGCGCTCCCCCTGCCCCTTTCCTCCGTGACTTTCAATCAACCCGGGCACTAAAAATAGCCGCGCTCGGGCGCTGGGCAGGGCTGCACCCGGCCCGTGCGGTTTTCCCTTTATTTGCTCCAAAAATTCTGCGGCCCTGCCGGGCGGGTGCTGCTCGGTGCGAGTGCGGCACCACGGCACGCTCCGGCCTCGCTTCCCCGGGGTGCAGAGGAGCAGCCCGTTCGGTGGCAGGGCGCCGCAGTCGAGGGTGATGACCACCTTGGGGACATGGAGTGGGCAAAGGGGACGCCCACCCGGCCGCCCT
Organism: Balearica regulorum gibbericeps; assembly: GCF_011004875.1. Classification (NCBI taxonomy): domain Eukaryota; kingdom Metazoa; phylum Chordata; class Aves; order Gruiformes; family Gruidae; genus Balearica; species Balearica regulorum. Next base: position 1,902,196 of record NC_046198.1, read on the forward strand.
GCAGCCCGTGGCGTCGCCATCACCAGCGGTGCTGGGACCCGCCCACCGCGGTGGCCCTGGCACATGGCACAGAGGTCTCACTCGCCCGGGTACCGCGGCACCCATGGGTGCCGTGCAGCGCCCAAGGCTGGGTCTGGGCTCTTTGGCCACCTTCTCCCGGCGCAGCCGCCACGGCAGCCGGTCTGCGCCATCTCGTGGTGGCGGGGACCCTGGTCCGTGACCCCCAGCGAGCCCCGAGGCGGCGGGGATGGGCCCTGGGTCACGCCTGCCCATGGCCCCAGCGAGCCCCGAGGCGGCGGGGGTGGCCCCAGGCTGTGGCTAGTGCCAGGGCAAGCAGAGGTGGAGTGACCAGCGTGGCCTGGGGACGGTGGCACCAAACCTGCCGGGATGCCCCGTGGGACGCCCGTCCCACATCCAGGAGCACGGTGCCGGGAGCTCTGCCTGCCGGGCACACCTTCCCCTGCCCGCACCGCTCTGCCGCCTTCTTCCTGGTATACCCGCCTGCGGTGCCGCCGTCCTCCCGGTAACGCGCCTCAGCACCCCCAGCTCTGGTGGCACCGGGTGACGGCCACCCCCTTCCCCCGTGTGCCCCCCCCCGCCCCCGGCAACCCCCAACGGGTAAAACAACCGGCACCGGCGGATGCCAAACCCGCTCCTGCCAGCGTGGCTGGGACCAAACCCATCGGGGCTCCCGCTGGGGTGACGGTGGTGGTGACAGAGGACCTGGTGGTGGTGACAGAGGACCTGGTGGTGGTGACAGAGGACCTGGCGGGCTCTCGGCCCCCGCCTTCCCCCCAGCAGCCGCATTCCTCGGGAACCCGTTCGGCAGGGTCCTGTGCCGGTGCCAAGGCAAAGGCATCCGGGTTGGGCTTTTCCTGGTCATGCCCTGCTTCGCTCGGGTGCGAGTCAACAAGGAGGAGAAAAAGAGGATTTGCTGAAGGCCGGTGCCCCCCCTCCCCGTGCTGCTGCCGGGGTCCCCCCCCAGTTTCTCACCCCCGAGCCCCTCGTGCCACTGGGGAGGACCCTGCCGAAAGCCAGGAAGGGGAAGAAAGAGGACGCAGAAAGGAGTGAAAAATGACCCAATTTAATCCCAAAGCCCCCCCACCAGCTCCAGGGTTTCAGGGGCACCCTGGTCCCCCTTGCCGGGCAGGCCGTGGGGCACCAGGCCGAGCACACCCCCAGTGGCACCCCGTGGCTCTCTGCTCCGGCACGGAGAGAAGGAGCTTTCCGAGGCGTCCGGCCTCTTCCTCAGCTCCACCAGCAGCCCCATGCCAGCACCGGCACTGGCCCCCAGCCACGTCCCACCACCCCTCGCCCCATCGGGGCCACCCAGAGCCCTTAGGAAGGTGCCCTGATGAAGACCATCCTGGTGGAGTAGACCAGGTCCACCAAGTAAGCGATGAGGTTGAAGATGGTGAGGAAGGTGACCCCCAGGGCCTTGTCCCACCAGCAGCCCCTGCCGCAGTTGCTGGGGCGACTCTGGTTCTCGAAGTTGTAGAAGGGCCAGAGGATGGTGGCGGTGATGTACATCAGCAGGGCCAGGGCGTTGTAGCCCACCAGCATCTTCTCCAGCGGGCAGGGCATGTAGGAGAGGCACCGGCCAATGGTGAAGATGATGATGAGGAGGGTGATGATGAAGCAGATAGAGTAGACGGCCACGCACCACTGCAAACCGGCTTTCGAACTGTAGGTATCCAGCAAGGAGAAGATGAGACAAGCCACGTAGGCTTCAAAGACCTTGAGGAGCCCAGGCACGGTGGAGAGGAAGCTGCTGATGTCCCCTGGCTTGGCGCGGGTGAGCCCCACCTCTAGGGCGTAGGCGAGGAAGCAGAGGCAGGAGACGGTGGTGGCCACGGCCTGCCGGGCACACTTGCTGCCGCTGCAGGGGCTGCTGATGAAGATGGAGGGGAAGACCACCGAGGCGGTGAAGACCATCAACGCCGCCAGCATGGAGAAAGCTGAGGTGAAGTCATCCCAGGAGAGCGGCAGCTTGGGGTAGAGCTCCAGCAGCTCCAGCACCAGCACCAGCAGCGTCACGGTGAAGCAGAAGCACCAGGTGAACATGCACCACGTCCCATAGGTATTCTTGAAGTCCCCCGTGGAGGCCACCAAGCTGAAGGCGACGCAGGACAACACGACGGCAAAGAGCCGGGTGATGCCCACCCAGGAGGTCACAGCGCGGAGGTTCACTGTCGCCACAGCCATGGTCCCGGCCGGCTCTCCCACCCACGCCGCACGCTGGGGAAATGGGTGCTGCCGGCAGCCACTCTTATCTGGGTGCCGTGATGCAGGGGTGGGGCGCGGGGCAGGGAGCCGCCGGCCCCCCCGAGCCGCCCGTGTCGAGGACCCCCGGCTCTGCTGCCACCGCCACCGCCACCACGCACGGCTCGCCGGGGCGGTTGCTGGGGGCTGGCGGCGGCAGTGGCGCGGGTGGGTGGATCATTAACGCGGGGCCGGGCGAAGGGTGCCGGCACTTGCGGTGACGCCGAGTGCCATGGCGGGGCGGGGAGGGGGGGGGCAGGGAGCCGCCATGTGCCACCATCCCATCACCACGCACCGGCCCTGCCCTCGAGGGGGGGCACAAAGGGGCCTTTCGGGCACCCCTGGAGTGCCGGGGGCGGGGGGGCCACCTCGGCACCTGCGTCCCCACGCCGCGCCGGGGCCGGTAGCCAGCAGGGCAGCACCCGTGGGGTCCGACGAAGGGGCTTGGGGGGGCTGCACCCAGTGGCGGGTGCCCCTGGCAGGGGGGTACCACAGTGGGGAGCAGCCGGGTGTAGCCCCCCCCCTCCACACACACACCCCTTGTGGGCGGCACTTCCGCACCCCTCCCGGCACCTCCGCCAGCCGATAAGCGGCTCAAAGTCCGGCTGCGCCAGCTGCCATCGCTGGGCAGGGCGGGTACGGTGACGGTGGGGAGGGGACCCGCACCCTACCCGCCCCGGCCAGCCACGGCACCACCAGCACCCTGCCGGCAGCACCGCCGCTTCCGCAGGGCGCCTGGCCGGTGCTGGCACCGGCACCCCGGCAGCACTGGTGGTGGTGGCGGTTGGGGGGTGTCTCGCCCCACGGCCCCAACGGCCGGAGCAGCACAGGAGGGTGGTGGCACATCAGAAGCGAGGAGTCCAGCAGGAGGATGATGATGGTGAAGGCTGAAGGCTCTGGGTTGACCTTTAATGTCGCGCAGGGTCCAGGGGGTCTGTGCCGGTGGCGGAGCCTGGGTACGAGGGACCTGGGGGCCCAACCCGGGGGCAGCCCGGCACTCCCGGGGGGGCTCCTCGCCCCAAACCAGCGAGGGCTCCTCGGCCCAGGCAGGGTCTGGGCACAGCCACTGCTGGGCAGGGGACGGGCACTGCCACGGGGTCCAGCAGTGGCTGCGGGGGGGCGGGGGGGGGACAGGGACACGGCGGCTCAGAGGTCGTTGCCGCCCTCGCCCTTGCCGGGCGGCCCGTTGAGGGGGCTCAGCGCCGGCCGGTTGCTCTCGTTCAGCCGCCGCACGCGGTAGCTCTCGTAATGGACGTTGTGGGTGATGTCCTTCAGGTCCTGCAGGTGGGACCTGGCAGCGGGGAGGAAGGGCGTCAAGTCGCCGTCCCCCCCCAACCCCGCCGTCCCCTCCGTAGGGTGCCAGCGCCCCCCGCCCCGTCCCCCGCTCACCGGATCAGCAGGTCCCGCAGGAGGGGGAACTCGCAGTGTGCCGGATTCTCCACTGCAAGGCAAGGCAGAGCGGGCAGTGGGGCTGGCAGGGTGCAGGCAGGAGGGCACGGCAGCGGAGGGGTGCCTGGGCAGCGCATCCTGGCAGGCTCCGGGTACCGCCGGAGCACCGGCACAGCTCCACGCTGCCCGCCCCCTGCTCAGCACCCCCTCAGGCAAGGATGCACCCATGGGTGTTGCTCCTCACGGGCGTTGGACACCCCCTCCCGTACCTGGGGAGGGCTGGGGGTGCAAGGGGCTCCGCTCACCTTCAATGATGCCCCACTTGGTCTTGCGGCCCAGCACCCGCTTGCCGTTCACCTGGTGCTCCTGGTCCGCCCCCACCACGGCGAAGGGGATCTTCTCCTGTGGGCGCGGAGGAGCGCGCTCACCCCGGGGTGCTGCTGGGCTCCCCCGGGGGTCTCTCTCCACCGCCGTGGTCCCCAGAGGCCAGCACCCCCAATCCCAGCATCCCGGCACCCACCCGAATCCTGTCGTTCAGCGCCCTGTCATCTGGGTCCTGGTCGAAGTCCTCCTGCGGGTACACACTGATGGCGTGGGTCTTCAGGTCCTCCTGGATCTGTGGGATATGGGGCTTGAGCTGGGGTTGAGGGGGGGACATGGGGCACCCCGGGACCCCCTCAGGGACCTGCCCTCACCCGTTGCTTGAACTCTGCCCGTTCCTCCAAGGTGAGTGTGTCGGCTTTGGCGATCACCGGCACCACGTTGACGATCTTACTGAGCCGCCGCATGAACTCCAGGTCCAGTGGGCGCAGCCTGCCAAGGACCACCATCACCCCGGGGTGATCCACACCACCAAGCAGGTAGCACCCATGGGTGCTGCGTGTTGAGCACTCACCAGTGACCCGTGGGGGGGACAAAGTAGACGCATCCATGGACCCGGGTGTCCGGGATCTTCCTCTTGCGGGTGATGAGGATCTCCTCACGTAGGTACCTCTCGTACTGCTCGTTGATATATTTCATGATGGGGTCCCAGCTGGGGGTGAGGAGTTGTGGGACGGCGTCTGAGTTCAAACTCCCACCCCAAATTGCCGCCCACCAAGCCGAGATGCTGCACCCGGTTGTGTCCTACCAGTTCTCGTTGTTGATCTGGTCCCCAAAACCTGGCGTGTCCGTCACCGTCAGCTTCATCTTCACACCCTTCTCCTCAATGACTATGGGGCAGAGATGTGGGTCAGCGGGGACCGAGCATTGGGGAGAAGCAGAGGACCGGAGGGGGGGTCTGAGGCCGCATCTGCGGCCTCAGACCCCCCCTCCGGTCCTCTGCTTCTCCCCATGGTTGGCAGGACACGAACCCCATGGTGGTGACCTTACCATGGGTGACAGACTGCAGCTGCACCGTCTTAGGGATGCGTTCCTCCTGGCCGGGCTGCGAGGCTTTGCGGCTCACCTTGGACTTGAAGAGGGTGTTCACCATCGTTGACTTCCCCAGCCCGCTCTGCCCTGCGGGGACGCAGAGACCTCCGGTTTATCTCCCCCCCACGGTAAATTAATTCCCCCAGGGCGATAACACCTCGGCACCTATTTGGGAGCATCCCAGAGGTTGGGATAACTCCGGTTTATCCCTCCAATAAATTTATTCCCCAAGGTGATAACATCTTGGTACGCATTTGGGAGCATCCCGGCGGTTGGGATGAGCTTGCCCATCAGCACCGCTATATTATCAGGTACAGGATGTTGCTCCTCTTCTATTTATTGCTGCTTAAATCCCTTAAAATCCCTTAAAAGCATGATCTCCCCCGGCACGGCGGCATCGGAGCCAGGATTCCTGCCCCAACCACGGGCAAACCCCAGGCCCGGCACTCACCCACAACCATGATGTTGAACTCGAAGCCCGTCTTCATGGTTTTGATTTTCATCTGGTCGAGTACGGCTTCGATTCCCACATAACCAAAGAGCTGGCAACCCGCCGGGCCGGATGCCGCGGTGAGGGGCGTCTCCTCCTCCGGCACGGCCGGCGGCTCCATGCTGTGCTCCTCGGGCTCCAGGCTGCTCCCTGCATGGGTGGGCAAAGGCGGGTGAGCCCGGACACCCCCCCCCACCCCCCATCCACTGGCTCCGTTGCCCCAGCAGCAGCCGGCCCGGTGGGCACGCAGCCCCGGCACATTCCTGGCAGCCGGTGAGGCTCGGCATGGCAACGGGGCACGCCAACCCCCCAGCACCCCGCAGGCGGAGGGGGACAGGGAGGTGCCGTAGCAGCATCCTCGGGGTGGCCGTGCCACCGGGCAGCCCCGTCCGTCCCCCGCGATGCCACCGGTTGCTCTGTCAGGTGGTTACATCAGGCACCGCGGCCACCACCGGCACCCTTCGCCCGGCCCACACTGCCACCCACGCCGAGGCCACCTCCTGCGGCACCCACTCCGGCCCTGGCACGCTCGGGGGGCTCCGGGCACAATGTGCCACCCCACATCGCACCCAGGCACCGGCTGCTGCTGGGGTGAGGGGCACCCGCCTGCGGCCCCGGGGGTGCTGGGGATGGGCACCGCAGGCACCGGCGCAGCCCCCAGCCCCCGGCTCTGCAGGGTTTGCTGGGGGGGGCCGTGCCCGGAGCGTGTCCCAGCCTGGGGGCCACCGGAGCCCCGCGCCCGCCCCAGCCCTTTGTGCAGCAGCGTGGGGGGCCCCAAGCCCTTTCTTCCTCCTCCTCCTCCTCCTGCTGCCGCTGCTGCTGCCCGGCACAGCCATTGTTCAGGTCCTACCTCAGCGCCGCCGTGCCCTCGCTCAGCACCCCGCTACGGTCGGGGGGGGTCCCCCAGGCGCCATCAGCGTCCCCATCCCCATCAGCGCCGCAGCCCGGCCCCCTCCCCTCCGCCAGCCCCCGGCTGGCACCAAACCCGGCTCCTGCGAAGCTGCCGCTCCCACACATGACCAGCATGGCAATATCCCAACCCCCTCCCTCCCCGCCCCCCCACAGCCCCCCCCTCCTTCCCCCCCCCCCCCCGCCATAGCCAAGCCCCTGCGCCGAGTTTGCCGGTTGCCCGGCGCGGTGGGGAAGGTGCCCACCCGGCCACCGCTCGGCCTCCAGCCAGGCTGGTGTGGATGGGGACCCCAGCACAGGGGTGTCCCCCCCACCATGGCATCACAGGGGTACCCCCCCCCCCCATGGCATCCATCACCCCCATGGGCGGCTGCGGTGCACCGAAGGTGAGCGGGAGCGCTCGACTGCGGGCACCATCCCCGCTGGCACCCACCGGCTCCCCGGTGCCGGGGACCACCCCGCACCATGCCCCACCCCCAGCAGCACCCATGCCCAGCGGCGCAAGGTGAGGGGTGGTGGCCCCGCCGCCCACCCCGCTGCCGCAGTGCCCCACGGCGCCTGCGTCCCCCCCACGCCGCAGCCTCCCTGCCCGCCACATATGTGCCAGCCGGTTCTTGGCGTCGGCGAGGCTCGCGCGGCAGCTTGCCGATGGCCGAGGCTGCCGAAGGAGCCAAGCCGCCCTGCCGAGGCTGCGGCCAGGCGCCACGCTGCCTGGGGACGAGGGACACGTGGCCTGAGCCAGCCCGGAGGGGCCAGGAGATGATGGAGCCCAACGTGCCCGTTCCCACAGCAAAAGCATCCTGGCTGGGGCGGGGGGGGGAACGACGACACACAATACACCCACCACCCTGCGCCCACCGGTGGGTGCAAACCCACCGCCTCGCCAGGGCGACGGCAGGAGGGTGGCCGGGCAGCGATGCCCGGGCAGGGTGGCGGGGTTGGGGACAACAGCACCGCGTGTCCCAGCTTCCCCTGCGCCCACGGGTCGGGGTGTTCCTCCAAAGTGGCCAAACAGCTGGGGACTTCCTGGTGACAGCGGTGGCACCCGGGGCGGGGGGGCTGAGGGCAGGCAGGGTGCTGCCGCAGCACAGCTGGGGTGCTCCGCAGGCAGACAGGCAGGCAGGGAGGGGGGACCCCGCCGGACGCTGACCTGGGCCCACGACCGCTCCGGGGGGACACCAGCCGCCCTGCACCCCCACCCTGGGCCCTGCCAGCCCCCGGCGGGTGCCAGGACAGATCTAGAACCGAGCGATGCGGCCGCTGCCTGGAGCCGCCCAGGGTGACCGGCCACCACGGGCAGGGTGCAGGCATGATGCTTGCACCCACCTCCCTGGGGTGCTCCCCGAGGCTCGGCACCCACGCAGGGGCTCAGCCGTCGCCCACTGCCTCGTGCCGTGCCAGCAGCACCGCCGAGCAGACACAAACAGCCGGAGGGGGCGGCGGGTGGAGCTGGGGGGGCGCGTGGCGGCGCCGGGTGCCGCACCCACAACCACCTCCCCGTGGGGCCGGAGCCCCCGGCGTCCCTGCCCTTGGTGCCGAAAAGACCCGTCGGCGATGGCCGGCATCTGGGCAGCCGCGTGGAAGCTCTTCGGCATCACCGCGCGCCTCCCGGGCTAATGGCTCCTGCAGCCAGACCTGTTCGAGGACTTGTTAAGGATGCTCTTATTTTCCAGGCAGGGACGAGTAATCCCGGGTCCGTGGTCTCCTCCATGGATTTAATTACTGATGCGGGGCTAATTGGCCGGTTCCCCGGGGAAGCCTGTAATAAGGCTCCAGGGGCGGAGGGCGCTGGGAAAGGATGAGCCGGGAGAGGAGCTCCTGGCCCGGCTGCTTGCCGTCACGGCAAACCGGGCATCGCCTTGGCCGGGGAGCGCACCAGCTGGGCAGCGTGTGGCTCCAGATCGGTGGGCACGAGGAAGACCGGCCCCTCCGACAAAGGGATGGAGGATTTGGGGGATGCGGAGGGAGAGGTGCTCACCACGCCGGCAAGGCGCCCACCGTGGCTCTACCCACCCGGCCAAGCATGACCCAGAAACACCGGCACCGAGCACAACCCCAGGGGACGATGGCGACAATCCCCGTCGGTGGCCGGACCTGGAGCCAGCCTGCCTAGCTGGCCGCGCCGCAGGCGGGAGCCACGGCACAGGGCTGGGGGCCGCCGGGAGCCAGCGGTGAGCAGAAGCAGAAGTGAACCATTGGGCGAAACTGCGCACCCTGCGGCACCGCCCGCCCGCTGGGGACCGGGGGGGGCTCACCCTGCCCCGGCAGCTGCACCCCCCTGCCCGCACGCCACCCTGCCCGCTGCCACCACGGCCATCCCTACCTGGGTGAGCCGGCCGGAGCCGGGGCTGCTGCCGCTGAGAGCTGGTCACCGGGGCCAAATGGCTCCTGGGGTGCAAGGCGGGGAGGGCGGCTGCAGCCCACGGCTCCTCCTCCACTCCTCCTCCTCCTCCTCCTCGCCCGAGGCCCTGCGTGGGTGACCCGGGCGCTCGCTCGGAGTGGAAGTGAAACGCGGCGGCCGCCGGCTCGCCTGGTGCTTCCTCCCACGGGGCTCGGGACCGCGCGTGCCACGCCACCCCACAGCCACCCACGGGTGCCACCGGCTGGGGGCTGCGGGGGCCTCCCGCGAGAGGAAACGGCGCGTCCCCACCTCTTCCTGGCAGAACCGCTGTGCCCAGGGCAGCGCCTGCCAGTCCCGTGCCATCTGCAGGGCAGCCGGTGCCCACGCGCTGCCTGCTGGCTCGCGCCCCGCTCCGCAGCCTTGGCACGCCGCGCTCGGCCACCCTGCCAAACCCCTGCGCGGTCCCAAGCACCGTCACCCCGTGTCCCCGTCAGCCGGCTCAGCGCCGAGCACCGTCCCCGCTGCGTCCCCATCACCCCGGCTCAGCGCCGAGCACCGTCCTCTCCGCGCCGGCCAGCACCGCAGGCAGTGCCGGGGCAGCCGGGCCGGCTGGGCAGCGCGGCCACTGGCATTGCAGGGGGATGATTCACCCCAGCCCGGAGCAGATGTATGGATGCCTTCACCGGCGTCAGTACTTAGAGCCCGGCGACGGCGGCTCTCATGACACCCCTGCGAGACGGGCAATGAGCCCCAAGCACCTAAACAGGGAGCACCAGCGGCGGCAGCCGTCTCCCGGCCACCCCGGCGCCCTCCGGCCTTCCCCGGAGCAGCTGCCGGGAAGGGGGGGACAGCGGGGGTCCCCCGCCCCACGCCTGGGGACGGGGCACGGGCTCGGCGGTGCCTGCACCAGCGCGGTGGGAGCCGGGGGCACGGCTGTGCCGGGGAGCCCCACGTCCTCCCCGCGGCACGAGGCGTGCGCCGAGCACGCCCGAGCGCACCTTGGCCCCCCGCCACTTCCTCTGCCCCCGCGGGAAGGGAGGAACAGGATCCAACCCCGTGCCAAGGCAAGGAGGGACGAGAGGGGAAGAAAGCGCTGGATGCGGGACAAGATCGTGGCAATAGCCGGCACGCGCGGGGCCCCGGCGCTCGGCGCTGCCGAGGACGGATGGGGCACATGTGTCCCGACCTGTTTCCCCACGCCGGGGAAAACAATTAGCGCCGGGGCGGTGCGGGAAGCTCGCCAGGCACCCTGGGGCTGGGTGGGACGGGAGCCCTGCCAGCGCCGCGCTCAGCTCCACGCCGTACAGCCCCCCCACCGCTACACGCTGTGCGCCGTGCCAGGCGGCATCCAATGCCCCGTGGCCCCCCCGGCACCGGTGGGGAGGAAGCGGGGAGCTGGCGGGGCTCAGCCTGGCCGAGTTGTCCCCAGCTTCCCCGCGGCCCCGCATCAACACCCTCTCCAGCATCGGCAGCGCCAGGGTGGCTCAAGGCAGCAGGGCTCACGGGGGGCGGGGGGGGTTTGGCAACGCCGCGCCCAGCGAAGGGGTCCCAGTGGGGAGAGGGGACAGGAGCGAGTCCTACCGTGCTCCGGCGTCATCGCAGCCTCGCTGGGAGCCGCTGCTGCCGCCACGCAGGGTCCCCTCGGCCCCTCCAGCCCAGCGCTGAGGGGGTTCGCCCCGGCTCCACCGGGCATTGCCGGGGTCCCCAGGGCCGGCACCAGCACCAGCCCCCCGAGGAAGGTGGGCTGGGAGCTCACTTGCACCGTCTGCGGCTGGGACACCAGCTTGAATGGGGTGGGCTGGGAGGCCGGTGGCAGCGGCAGCCGCTCGGCCCTCCCCGGGCAGGGGGTGGCGGGGGCCGGGGCTGCCCCCCCTTGGCCCTGGGGGAGCGGTGGGGGCCGGCAGGCCGGGCCGGGGCTGGACCCCAGGCTGACCCTCAGCTGGGGCCGGGGCAGCGCGCGGGGGACCACGTCCCACCCCCCTGGCAGCCGCCCCCCTGGCCCCTCGGGGAGCGTGGGCAGCCCCGGGGCCGCCTCGGTGCCATCGCACGGGGCCAGGGAGGAGGAGGAGGAGGAGGAGGAAGGCTGGCGGGCACGGGGCTGGGTTGCCCGGTTCCGGGTGTCCCACGGCGGGGGGTCCGGCGGAGGGGTCCCCATCCCCGGCTCCTCGGCGATGTGCAGGTCCAGCGCCGGCAGCGAGCCGTGGCTGGCGGCGACCCCTCGGAGAGGATGCTCCAGCTCTGCCGGGAAGACGCTGCCGTGGGACGGGACCTTCTTCAGGCCAGGGCCGGCAGCCGGGGGGGTGCCCAGCGGCTGGGGGAGCGCGGGGCTCTCCAGGCTGGAGGATGAGCTGCGGAGGCTCTCGCCGTCGCTGCCCGGCCCTGTGGTGAAGCCCTGGCGGGTCTGGAAGGAGGCTACGCGGGCAACGCCGCTGCCGTTGGCTCGGCTGGCAGAGAGGCTGGTGCTGAGCCGGCTGTGCAGCACGGGGCTGGGAACCGGGCTGGGGCCGGCGGCGGTGCCCGAGCGGGGCGGGTGGCCGGGCTGCAGCGGCCGGTGGCGTTCGCTGGTGCCCGAGGGCAGCGGGGACACCGGTGGGGAGCCGGGCGCCTCGTCCCCATCCTCCACCTCAAACGACTTCTTGAGTGCTGGGGACAGAGAGGGAGACAGACTGGCGTGAGAGCAGCACCCGATGGCACCCGCGGGGCTCTGCCCCCTCCCCAGCCAACCCCACGGCCTCCCCCCACGCATAGACCCCCGGCTGTGCCGCGCCGCACTGTGCCAGCACCCAGAGGTGCGCCCCGGGCAGCCGGGTGCCAAAGGGCCGCGTGTGAGCCCGTCCTGCATGAGAAACCAGCTCGGCACCGGCGGCCCCGCGACCCCGCCACATTGTTCACCGCAGTTTTTATCATCGCTCCCCGCGGTTTATCTGCGCCCGGCCGGTGCCGCCGGCTCCCCATGCAGCACACTGCCTGCTTTATTCCCCCTGTAAGAAATCTGGTCCCGAGTAACCGGATCCCCCCGCCCGACCCTCTCCCCCTGCATCCATCCAAACAGCCATGCTGGAAGCATTCCTGCCCCCTCATAGGGCATTAACCCTGAAGCCTACTGATGGCGAGGCAGGCCGGAGCGGTTGCTACGTGCAGCAGTAACGTCACAGTCCACGTGGGAAGCTGCAGCCGTGCCTCCCATGTGGCTTTGCATGGCCCCGGGGCTGCTGTTGGTATGAACGTGCCCCCCCACATGGGGACACACCCCTCCATGCCACCCCGTGGGCACCGCAGCGCCTGGCTCCGTGACCGCCTTGGCAGCGGTGGGGGGCATCCCTGGGCATCGCGGCCGGCTGGGCACTGCCACGGCAGGTCTGAGCAGCCGGGACCCCCCACCCGGAGCCCCCGCCGGCAGGAAGCACCTTTACCGGGCAGCCATCCCCTCCCTCTCTCCCTCCCGCCGCAGCACCGGGCCCCCCCCCGGGAGCCACGTTCCGTTTGGTGCCAGCAGCTGGTTGCCCGGCTCCTGGGACAGCGCGGGGGGCCCAGGCCCCCGCCGGGCAGCCTTCCTCGCCCCCGCCGTGCCCCGCTGCCAAGCCACGCCGGCACATGCACCGGCCTGCCCCAGCATGGCATCCGCCAGCACGAGGCCACCCTCGCCCTCCTCTTCCTCAGCCCCGGGGCTGCCGCCCTGGCTTGGCCACGGTGCCGGCAGCCCCGGGGGCAGCGGGGCGGTGGGGGTCCCGTCCCCATCCCCTCCCCAGCTCGCTCCTGCGCCCGGGGCTGGGCAGGGGTCAGGGGCCGGGGCGCGGGTGCTGCTAATAACAGCTCTCCTCCGGGCAGGTATTCCTCCAGCTGGTCCTGCCCTGCTCCACTGCCGGGGGCCATGGGGACACAGGGATGGCGGCCCCCTCCCCGCATCCATCTCACCGCTTCGGCACTGCCGGGGACACGCCAAAACGCTTCCTTTCACCCCAACCCTGCCCCTGGTTAGGGGTCGTGTCCTCACCCACCGCGGTGGCTGCCCCGACCGTCCCCAGAGCGATGGGCAGAGCGGGGGGAGCAGCGCCGGGGGATGCAGGGTGGGGGGGGGTGGGGGTGGGACAGGGGGCTTGGGGGGCTGGCGAGGGAGGCGGGGGGGTGGCAGGGGTCGTGGGGGGGGGTGCAGGGGGTGGGGGCGGCCCGGCAGCGGCGGGGTTAAGGTGCCCGGGGTAGGTGCACACATTCCTCCCCGGCGAGGGCAGCAGCAGCCCCGGGGTCGGGTTTCGCCGCCCGCCCCCCCCCGCCTCCCGCCGCGGCCTCCGGGAAGCGGCCGGGGACGATCGCGGGCAGGAGAACCGCAGCCCCGTCCCGCTGCCTCCTGCGGCCCGGCCCCCCCCGGGGGCAGCGCGGCGGGACGCGGCTCCCGGCCCCTCGGCAGCCCCCGGCCCCCCCCGGGCGGAGCGGGCGGGGAGCGCAGCCGCGGCTGGAAGCATCCACACGCGGGGGGTGCCCACACGCGAACACGGAGGGGGGAGTGCACACACGCACCCCCCGCCCTCTCTGGAGCGTCTTGCAGTGCCCCCCCCCCCCCCAGCACCCCCCGCCATCCCCCCCCGCACCCCCTCCCCACGCCAGGCTCCCCCTGAGGGTGCGCCCCGTCGGGCACAACCCAACGACCCCCCCCCCCCCCCCGCGGGACGCACCCCCCCGTGCGCAGCCCCCGAAGGGGGTGCGTGGGGAGAGCAGCCCCCCACGATGCGCAACCCCCGGGGACATCCTCCCCACGGTAGCCAGCTCCAGGGGGAGGGAGGGGACGACGACGGGGACGCAGCCCCCCACGATGCCCAGACCCTGGGGGGTACCCCATCCCACGATGCGCAGCCCCCGTGGGGCATCCCCCCACGATACCCGGCCACCAAGGAGGGCGACGGCAGCCCCCCACGATGCTCAGCCCCCGGGGGACATCCCATCCCCCCCAAGACGCCCAGCCCCAGCAGCATCCCATCCCCCCCCCCCCCCCGATACCCAGTCCCGGGTGGGGGTCTCGCAGCCCCCAGAGGTCACCCGTGGGTGGGGGTGGGTGTGTGTGTGGGGGGGGGGGGGTCCCGCAGCCCCGGCCGCACCTTCGAAGTCGTTGAGGATCCCGTCCAGGTGCTCCTTGACGGAGAGCCGGGCCATGCCGGGGCGGGGGGGGCCGGCGGCTGCCGCCCACTCGGGACACCCGCATGGGGGGGAGGCGACGGCAGCGCCGGGGCGGGGGGAGCGGAGCGGAGCGGAGCCGCGGCTGAGCCCGCCGAGCCCCGGGACGGGACGGGACGGCGCCGGCTGCCCTCGGCGGGGAGGGGAAGGAGGAGGGGACCGGCGGGGGGGAGGGGAGGGAGGAGGGAGGGGAGGGGGGAGGGGGGAGGTGCTGCTCGCGCCCCCGCCCCGGCCGGACACCCCCACCCCCCCCTTCCCCCCCCTCCCCGGCTCCCCGGGCCCGGCCCCGCCGCCAGCCCCCTCCCACGGGCCCCACTGCTCCGTGTCCGCTGCCCCCCGCCGCCCCGAGCGGCTCGGCTCCACAGCGGCCGGGGACAGGCGGGGACAGGGCGGGGGGTGCCCGCCCTCCCTCCCCCCGCAGCCCTGCGGAGGCTGGCAGCGATGCCCCGAGCTGGGGACCCCACGGCCAGGGCAAGCCAGGGGGTTCCCTGCGTGTCCCCCCCACGGCGCTCCCCCTGCCAGGGGTGCACCCGGCTTCTACCTCGCTCCTGCTCGCTGTGGGTGCTGCCTGTGTCCCCACCGTGGCTGGGGGGGCCCGGGCGGGCTGGGGGGGGTCCCGAGCAGGCTGCGCCCCGCAGGCCTTGCTCCCCCAGGGCTTTCCAGCTTGGAGGAAGAGGAGAAAAACACGCTGGTGCAGGCAGGTGCCTGTGGGTTCCTCCCGGGTGGGTGTGTGAGCGTTGGCCCCGGGAGTCTGGGTGTAGCTGTCCCTGCCAGGGGCCGTGTCCCACGCCGGAGCATCCCTGGGGACCGGCTGCAGGGCTCCGCGCTCCCCGCGAGCACCCCGGGTGGGCCTGCCTGCACTGGGGCTGCCCCCCCTTAGCCCCACGGGATGCTCAGGATGGGGGGGGGGGGCACCATCCATCCCCCTTCCACCCCGGCTGCCAAGGGTGAGCCCCGTCCCAGCCCCAGCCCGGGATCGGCAGCAGATGTGGAAGGGGAAGGAGCTGGAAATCCCTTCTCCAAGCAGGCGTCCCGCAGCGCAAGCTCCGCTCTTCACCACCCTCCAGCCGCCCGGCCCCGAGCGAACACCCGGCGGCTGGAGCACATTCCTGCGCTGGGCCGGGGCGGGGGGCGCAGCCGGGCCCCAGCCCCATGGGGTGCTGCCGGATCCGGCCCCGGTGCGGCGTCCTCGCCCGGGGATGCGGGACACGGCCGCGGTGGCCCTGGTCGTGGCCAGGGTTTGGGGGTGTTTGGAGGTGCCCGCTGGCTCCCTGGGGAAGGGTCTGGATGGGGTCTCACCACCCGCCCTGTGGTTTTTGGGTGCCGCCGCCCTTGGGGTCACGTCGGGCAAGGGCCGGATCCAGGGCGAGCTGGGAAAGGGCAGCTCCGCTCTCCCCGCAGCTTCGTCCTGTCGTGGCTCGCGCGGGTGCAGCGACAAACCCACCAAGGTGGGTCGCAGGGACCGGAGGGTGGCAGGGAGCCGGGCTGGGTGCTCCGTACCGGCAGAGCACCCATTGCCCACCCTGGGGCTGCAAGCGCCGAGCGCTGTGCTCCTGCCGTCAAGGCCCAGAGGAGCGGGGAGGCTCCGGGTCCCCACGCGGGGCGGCTGGTGCCCCAGGCACCATGACCAGGGTCCGACTCAACGCTTGGTGCCCGCTGGTTTCCCCCGACTGCGGCCGGAGCATCCCGCGGTAACGAAGGGAGAAGCTGGAGCTCTTCAGCGGTGTTTGGAGCAGCGTTTCAGAAGCAGCTCAAGCTTCCCCGAAGGAGTTTTGGAGCTCCAAAAGCTCCACAGATCTCTAACCCTATTGGAAATATATTTATTTGAATGCATTCAATTTTTTTTTTTATAATAAATAACTGGGAGCTGCCCGCAGCTGCTCAGAGACTCGTTAGCGTGGCGCTGAGCCCCCGCCGTGCTGTGGAAGAGCAGAGGGATGCGGAAATCCTTTCGGGCTTTTCTGGAGCAACTTAGAAGAGACTGGAGAGGTTTCAAGACATTTAGACCTTTCCAGAGGACGTGCAGAAAAGCTTGAGCGCTTCCGAGCGGCTACAAATATTTTCTGATGAGTTTTAGAGCAGCTTTGGAGCAGCACGGAGCTGTTTCGGTGTTCGTTATGCCTCTTCGGTGTCGTTCGGAGAGGGTTTCGGGTGGTTTCGGCCGTTTGGAGAAGTTCAGAGACGTTACGGAGAAGTTTTAACGCTGTTGAGAGGTACATTGGAAAGGGCCGGAGGAGTTTCAGGGGCCTTTCGGAGGGTGTTAGAGCACTTGAGGCTTTTCACCGCCACGCAGAAGAGGCTCAGAGCACTTCGGAGCTGCCGCAAGGCCTTTTTTATGACCCATTTTGAGCTATTTCAAGGAGTTTCAGAAGAGTTTAGAGGACTTGAAGAGCTACTTCGAGCTGCTCCAAGCAGTTTTAGCATCTTGGTGCTTTTTTAGGGCTGGTTTAAGGAGCCCCAGAGCTATTTGAGCAATTCAAGTGCTTCAAGGTCCGTCCTTCCAGAGCTCCGAGCTCTTCAGAGGTGGTTTAGAGCTCCTTGAAGCGACCCAGCACCGCGCCAGCACCCCCGGCGACGTTTTCTTACCCGATTTCTAGAGCAGCTTCACACCGTTGGAGGTTGAGATTTTGGGAAAAAATTTTAGCTGCGTTTAGAGAAATCTTGGTGCAAGGCTAGAGCTGCTCGGAGGGGCGCAGAGCCGTTCAGAGCGCTACGGAGGTGTTTCAGAGCACCTCGGGGACGTTCCGGAGCACCTCGGCGCTGCTCGGAGGAGCGTGGAGCGGTTTAAAATAATTCGGGGTGTTTTAGAGAGGAGCTCGGAGCGTGTTAGAGGCATGCAGAGTTTTTTTGCAGCAGCACCGGGTGCTCCAGGAGCTGAGAGGGTATTTTGCACCTCAGAGCCCTTTGGGGCAGCTTACAGGGGCTGGGAGGAGGTGGAGGGAAGCTTACAGGGGCGTGGAGCGGCTCAGCAGGCTGGGTTGGTGTTTAAGGGATTATTTTTTAGAGCGGTTCAGAGCAGCCGAGGGGTTTAGCCCAGGATAGAAAAGGGAAAGCCGCCGTGTCCTCCCCTGGAGCAGACCCCCAGGCTGGTGCTGTCGCAGACCCCCCCAAACCCTCCAGAGCAGCGGGACACCCTGGGGACACACACACACACACACACGAAGCCACCTCCGAAGGTCCCTCACCCCACCCGGGCAGCGAAGGGCAAGTCCCCCCGCAGGGTCCCTGGGGAGGTTTTGGCTCCTTTTGACCTCGGAACCTCTGGGACCAGCCGGGTGCAGCCTCCCCCCCCCCCCCCAAAACCAGGGCACTCTTCAGGGCAGGGACATTTCCACTCCCACCCAGCCCCAGCGGGAGCCCATCCGGGCGCTGGGATGCTGGGGATGCTCCCATGCTCAGAGATGCCCCTGCAGAAAGAAAATCTCTGGGCAGGAATAGTAACAGCTTTTAATCTGACAAGAATCGATACATCATTTAAGACAATACTGTTTTTGCCTCTTTTTTTTGGGACTTCCTTCACATACCGGTGGGGAAAAAGGAACATTTTTGAGAAGTACAGTTTTTGTTGTTTTCCTTTTTTTTTTCTTTTTTTTTCTTTTTCTTTTTTTTCATAGGGACCTTAAAGCATGGTGAATGTGCAAGTCAGTGCTTTGTTTGCTTAAAACTTTTTCCCGGTGCTTATTTACAGTTACAGTACCTCTTTGTGAGCGACAGGAAAAAAGACGATTGTTTGAACTGGGGATCCATGATCCCAAGTCGAGAAAGGCAGATCTCCGATATTTATATATTTATACATATATATATATATATGCTTTTGTGTATACACATACATTTCTCTCTTCTTTAAAGTATTAAAAAAATGATCAACCTTCGTTCTATAAAAATACCTACTCTACAAGATAGAAAAATTTTCCCTCTCCAAGTATACACTGATTTACACCCGAAGCTTCTCTGGAAATGTACATTACGTGGCTTCTTCCCGCGGACTCGGGGCAGGGAGGGGAGTGGATGCCGGGGAGGGCCGGGTGGACGGGACGGGGTGGGTGCAGGAGCGCTGGGTGCCCCCCTCCCCACCCCCCCAAGGTTTTTTGGGGCTCGCCCCGCTGCACCTCGCACAAGGCCACGGCGGGGGGGGGGGGTTGGAGCACCCAGAGGCGATGCGTTTGAAGAGGGGGTGGGAGAGGGAAGGTCACGACGGCGGCGGTTGGGCCGGCTCCGAGTCTCAGCCGCTTGCCCCGGGACCACCGGGGACCCCCCCACCCCAAGCAGGGACTAAGGCTGTGGCGGCTGCCACCTCTCCCGGCCAGCGGCACCCTCCGGGGACAAATGGTGAGCTGGGTGCTCTGCCACCGCGCCAGCGTGGGAGGAGAGGTGTGCCGTGTGCGTGGAAGTGTTTTGGGGAGGAGCAGGCAAACCCCCCCCCGCCCCCCGCTGCCGGCGGCCAAGGGATCGCTGTGGCTTCTGCTCTCAGGCCGCTGTGGCATTTCTAAAACCTGACGAGCAGGACGAAGAACCGCTTTTTGGGGCCCGACGCGCTACGTGAAGCTGGATCCTTGGGAGCCCGCTGGCGCTCTCCTCCTGGAGCCAGGCAGGAGCAGGTCGGTTAAAGCGGTCGGTCACGCTACGCCACGGCCGCTTGTGCCAGCAAGCCAAAAGCTGTCTGATGTAAACATGGCTTTTGTTTTCCCAGGGAGCTGCTCTTGTATTCTCAGGTCTCCTCTCCCCAACGGCACCGAGATTTCAGCCCAAGGCTGATCGCCAGGGCTTGAAAAACGAGAGGGGCCGCTCCATCCCCTGCCGCAGCACAGGCAGACGGCGGGGAAAGGCGGCCGGAGCGGGCTCTCCCTCCAGGACTGCGGCTATCACCAGCAGAGCCCTGCTCCGAGGTGGGAAGGGCACGGGCCGCCGTCCCCAGGCCAAGGGACCTCGGGAGGCAATGCGGAGAGCTCAGCCCTCTCCGCTGCGTGCCCCCGTGCCGGGCCAGCGTGGGGAGAGGCGGCCAGGACCAGGCTCCAGCGCAAGGTGAAGGGTCGGTCCCTGCAGGCCGGACGGGCAGCACCTGCATGTCTGCGGCTGGGGCCGAGGGGATCTCTCCTCCCAGAGCCGGCTCGGCTCGACAGACACCCGGAGACCCCGCAAAGCGGTCGGCAGAAGAGCCGGGAGGAGGACAGCAGAGCCGCGAACACCGAGGTGTGCCGACGGTAGCGAGCCACGGACAGCAAAAATAAATAAGGAGGCAGGTGACAAAGTGCGCTTAACGCCCTGTCCCAAAACCGGCCGCTCCCCTGCCTTCTCCTGCCACCGGCAAGCGCGAGAGGAGCCAGCGAGCTCTCTGCACGCAACCCCTTCCCAAGCAGAAGCGGCAGGGCGAGGATTAACTGCGCCAGCTGAATGAGGACATTTGCATTAAGTTAATTTAAAAAAAAACCAAAACCCAAACCCAAACAAACACAACCTCTACAAGTCCGAGACGCGTTTCCCTCTTTCCCAGATCTGCCCCAGTGAGTGAGTGTGTCGGGGACACTTTGGCAAAGCAGATACCGGGGCTGGACAGGGCAGCAAGGGAAAACGTCAGCGCCGCTGCTTCCTTCTCCGTCCCGTTATCCCGCGGTTCAGAGAAACCCTCTCCTTACAGTGCCTGTTCTCACCCTGCGTGCCAGAGGCTCTGACGACGCTGTCGGGACAGTTCCCAGCTTCACGGGTAGCGGGGCGGATACAGGTCCTTCCTCCAGCTGTCCGTTGCCTGTTTCTTCTCCAGGTTCCCTTTCACCCTTCAAAACCAGAAGGGTTTCAAAATAACGGAGTCAGACAACAAAGCCTTGCTGCTGGTTTTCTTTTTCCCTGGTCCGCTGGCTAATTCACCCACCGATCTGACGCGATGCTTCCCCGTGCCTTCATCAAGAGCAAAGACGTTTCGAGTCCCTCTTTATCCTCTCAGAGCACCAAATCCACACCCATCGACGAGCGAACGGCCGGCGGCTCTCGGCCGCCCTTACTTCACTTCCAGGATGGAGGGATTCGTCTCCATGATGGCCACGATGATCCTGTCAATGTAATCCTGCAAGCGGAAGTTGATCTCTTCTTGCTTCTGAATTGCTTCCATGAGCTGCAAGGGAGGGAGAAAGGGAGTGAGCGGTCGCTGCCTGCCACTGCCCGGGGACAGAAGCGGGGCTTTCTGGAGATTTCCCCCTTTCTTCGCTCCGGCCTGGGATGCTCCCGGCCCCGTATAAGTGGCCGGGGAAAATGCCCTCAGCTGCCGGCTCGGCTCATCCTGTCCTCGGGTTCTCAGTCAGACGGGACCCTGGAGGAAGCAGGGAGCGTCTTGCGTCTCCCTTTGGCCCCCAAAACATCCATGTGTGTTTCCCCACTCCTTGGGGGTCTGAAAGATTTACTTCTGATGCTTACGCAAGCTCGCACACCAGCAGCCGGGGTACAGCCAGGGAGCAGGGAGAAGCACGCGCCAGAGAAGCCAAGATCTCCAGGGTAGATCCCCCAGCTCCCCGGGGTTTTAAGCTGGCTGCGGACAGACAGACAGACCGACCCTGTGCTCGCTGGTCTGTCCCAGGAAGAGGAAGGCAGTCACAGGGCAGGCAAAGCGGAGCTGCCGGTGCCAGCGAATCGGAAGGGATTCCCAGGAAGGAGCGCTGGCAGGCACGGTAAGTCCTGCAAGCTCTTCAAATAGTCACGTCAGTATTTCTTTGCTCCCGACAGCTTTCAAGGGAATTTTGGGGGCGAGCTGCACCACAGAGAGGGCCACATCAGCTCCTGCCAGGCCCTCGGTTGGCCAAGAGGAGAGGAGATGCACCGGACACCTCGGGAAGATGCGGTTTGAGGTAAGCAGTACCCCGTGGCACGTACCTCGTCTCTGGAGACTGAGCTGATCTCCGCTGCCAGGGATTCAGAGAAGGAGGCGGAGAAGAGGTTCTTGGCTCCCTGGATGCTCAAGTTAATGATCTGCCCGTTCAGTTCATCGTTCTGTTCCTTCAGGTTCCTGTTATCCTGTTCACAACAGACAAACATCAGATGCTACTGAAGCGCGTGGTGCCCTCAGAGCAGAACCGGCCAGGGAAGACAGCGGCTTTCATCCTAGCCAGCGGCTCACACAGCGCTGGGAACAGCACTCTGTCTCCTGACCGATTTGTCAGAGTCTGGAGAACCAGTGGAAACGTGGGATGTGCTGGGGAGATCCAGGGGATACAGCAGAGAGAGGGGCTCGAGTGCACGTGCTGTCCTTCAGAGGAAGGAGCCAACCTTTCCTGGGGGCTGCCAGATCCACCGTCAGCTCCTCAGGAGGGAGCCCCCGGGCACCCACTGACCACTCCTCGGTGTCAGGGAATCGGCGTTGCCTTTTGCAGACCGAGCAGCCGAGACGCTTCCCTCCCTGCCCAGCCCCGTGTACCTGCTTGAGCTGCTTGATCTCCTGCTCCAGCTCCGTCTCCCGCGTCCTGCTGTTGTACTCCTGGAGCCCCATGCTGCTGCTCCTGCCTCTTCGCTGCTCAGCTTCCAGTTTGAAGAGTTGCAAGTGCTCAAGCTGCTTCCTGAGGTCCTCAATGAGCTGCAGCAGAAGGACAGGGGACAACTGAGCGTCGCATCCTCTGCAAGTCCGACAGCTCGCACTGGTCGCGGCTGGTGTGACGGATGGGCTGGGAGCACGCCCACCGATCGCAGGGTTAACGGACCCTTTCTGGGGGGCGCGTGTGGCTTTCCCCTTCCTCCCCCATGCCTCTAATGACCAGGAGAGGGGGAGCTACTTAAATACGCGAGAGCAGCCCTGGGAGGACTCTGTTGGAGCACCACAGATGCTGGCTTTGGGTCTGCAGCAGCAGACAGACACTCCCCCAGCAACACGGGCACCTGCTCGGGCAGCTCCCTCCTGCCACAGCGCCGGGCATCCCCATCTCACCCGAGTGCTCTCAGCATCGCCAAAATGACAATAATTTCCACTTTGAGGGCCAAAGCTCCTTTTCTACCACAGCAGCAAGCCCTGCTTGAGCCTCCAGCTGGAATTACGGACCACGCAGACACCTAGAAGGGGCCGGAGGGGGGGGGGCTGCGTTTCTGCCCCCAAGCCCGCAGGAGCTGGCAGCGTTTTCTGTGCCCAGCGGCCTGGCAGCCCTCCCCTCCCGCCCGCTAACGCCTGCTGGCTCCACGTGCCATCGCCACCGCGCTTCTGCCACCGCTCCTTCCAGGCGGGACAGGAAAGGGCCCCACGGGAAGGGGCCAGGGTGGCACAGCCCCACTGGGTTTGCAGACGTTGAATTTTAATGTGGGCAAAAGCGACAGATGTTTTATAGCTATACTACCTTTCTCTGCCCAGGCAGGACTAAATGCTCCGATTGTATCTATTTTTGGAGAGGCTGCCAAGGCCAGCTTGCCCACATAGCCCTAATCTGGGGGCTGTGGCAGGCAGCCCCGACTCTACTTACCTCCTGCGTCGACTCCTTCTCCTTCTGAAACTGGTGCCTCTCCTGACTCAGCTTGTCCCCCATCTTCCTCTTTTTCTCCTGCTCCTCCGCAAGCTGCACAGTGAGGTCTTCGATCTCGTCCAGCAGCTTCTGCTTCTCCTGTAACGACACGAAAGGCGATAGTCACAGGGCCCGTCTTCCTTCGGCGCTGCCAGGGCTCTTCCCGCTCGCTCAAGGACACGGTGCACGCTGAGCACCGCGGGGACGGCTCTTCTCGCTGACGCATTTGGATGCTCTGCCTGCTGGGATTTCATTTGCCGTCTGTGGGCTTCAGAGCCCGGAGTGCTTTGGCAGCAGCAAGAAGAGCCAAAATAGCACCGCTAAGAGAGAGGCAATGAGGGATGACTCAAGAATAAAGGCACGCAGGCAAGCGTCTGCACTCGTGAAGCTTTCTGGGCAGCACGGTGCTGGGGTGGGACACGGCTTGGGCAGGATGGGGGCCCAGCACAGAGGCCAGAGGCCAAGAAGAGACATTAAAATCACAAAGCTCCTTAGTTCTGAACTTCAGAAAAGCCAGGAACCCACGATCTTACGTCACTGTGGGGGTGCTCATTCTTGGTTTCAGATATGAAAGAACTTAATTGAGGACTGACCCAAGAAGGAATACGATCAATTCAAGCCGGGACGTAAACCATACAGCCCAGCTCTCCCACTCTGTCCCCTTCTTACACCCAAAGCCCTGACGGAATGTTTACAGCAGGTAAAGCTCGTCACGGTGATGCCAACGTCCCTGCGCAGGACGCTTCCCTCTCCAGCAGCACCCTTCTGCCTATGCCCAGTTCAAGTCCTCCCCAGGCTCACAGCTTCCAGCCTGGCTCTCCCCGCAAGGAAGGTTTTGGTTTTCATGAAGCCCAAAATGCCACAAAACCAGGAGCTGGATGGCCCGTGCCGCAAAGAGGCGAGGGGCAGCTCCGAGGGGAAGCTCCGGCTGCTGGGCCTGGGTGTCCTGCTCCGCGGAGCAGAGCGCCAGGAGCACCGCGCCAGCAGGAAAAGCAACGCTGACAACAAAATCTCGATTTCAAACAACTGAGAAGATAGCAGCTCATCAGCAGCTTCTCGCCTCGGCAACTGCACCTCTCCCTCTTCGTTAATCCCATTAACTGTGGGGGGAAAAAAAAGCAGCTCTGCTCTGCAGAGAGATTAAGGATCCAAACCAGCTTTGTGTGGCTGAACGCACCTCGACAGGAAATTTATCCTCGGACCCACCGTGGTTTTCCTACCCCCAGCCTCAATGCACTGCGCTTACGAGGTCTCGGCGGACAAGACCACTTCATCGTGGCCGCGTCGGGCAGGGACGGAGCCGCAGCGCTCTCCCGCAGGCACGAAGACTGGGAGAGGATGAAACGCCTGAAGGCCTTCAGCTGGGCAGAGAGGTTTGATTTCACTTAAATTTTAATCTTACATCTGCCACAAGCTTGAACAGAAACAAAACGCAGCCTTTGTACCAGATGTTACATCTGTAATCCACATTCTATCCAAAAATGAGGATCTTCTCAAGCCCCACAGAGACCGCGGCGCCTCGGCCAGCTCCCACCCCGGCCCTGCCAGCAGCCGCGTGGCCTTGAATCCCGAGCAGGGCACAAAGGGGAGAGGATCTGGGAGATAACACGGCACTTTGAAGACTCAGTGTGCAAATCCCACGTAAATCCGCCCGGGAGAGGATGCGGAGATGAAGCATTCCTGCTCCTCTTCCTCCCTTGCAGCGGACTGTCCTGCTGGGGATGGGGACCAGCTTCCACAAGAGGGCACGAGTCCCCTCCTGAGCACCCAGGACAGGGACAGGGACAGGGCTGCCCTCGCTGCACGCCCGCGGCTCTGCTTCCCCAGGCTGCACCGTCACAGAGAGATTTATCGGGGGTTTTGTTAATCCCGGCTCCCGAGCCGAGCACTGGGAACTTGCACGGATAGCGGTGTGGGATAACTCTGGTCCGAGGCGAGGTCTGCAGGGACTGGGAGGTGGAAGAAGCCGACTCGGTCGTTACGTTAAACGGATCTCACATAGGACCTTCGCGTAAAGGCAAATTTCAGCTCCGGCCACGTGAGAAGCCAGAAACACAGCTCTGGCTTGGGCACCCCAAGCACACACGGTCCTCACCTCCTCAAGCCTCTCAATGTTGGCTTTTAAACAAGGGACGCAGGATCTCAGCTCGCTGTTCTCGTCGTCCAGTTGCTGCAGCCTGCAACAGTAGAGAGACGTGTAAGAAACTCACCCAAGCATCCCAAGTGCGGGAGACTCGCTTGAAACATCACTAGGAATGTTAAACCTGCTGAAGGCAAGCCAGCAGTGATTGATCTTCTCAAAGCAAACCCTGAGTCTTCCACTATTTCTATTCCTAGAGGACAAAATAGGAGGGGGAGGATCCACAGGACTTCTGGCGAGCCTGCTGTCCAGAGCCATGCCCTCCTCAAGCAGGTCCAACGCTATTCTTCAGACCAAGGGCTTCATGACGGGGCGGCCTCAGCAGTAGGCACCACAAAGCCGACACGTTGCCTGGGCTGAGTCACGGGGGGGTTCAGGGAGAGCTTCACCTTTGCATTCTCCAGGTAAAGTAACGTCCGTTTGTCACGGTAACTGTCCTACTACAAGCCCGGTAAAAAACCCCCACTGCCTTCATCTTTCATTTACTGCAAGGGTTGAACAACAGGAGAAATAGCAAGAAATACCCCATCAAAAAGCTGTCAAATAAACGAAACCTCTCCCACATCACTTTTTCCTTTGGAAACCACCAGGCAGCGTGAAGCACCTGGGACGCTGCCTGTCTGACAGCGCTTCCTTCCCAGGCATTTGCCTGTTGCCAGGAAGGTGGAAAACATCCGAGCATCCAAGGTACTTCCATCGGTCACTCACAGGAGCGAGCGCTAACAAACCACCGCTTCATTCCCGTACTGTGGGGCAGGCCCACGGATGGGGAATGTAAGCTAAATTTAAATCGCGTCAGGGAAATCCTAATAAAGAGACTGAGACTAGGTTCACAGAGGGGCTTGATTTTGGAACGGAGGTAGGAGAAGTAGCCAAAACTCAGGGTTTATAACGACTTTAGTTACCCATTTAACCAAGCTAAACCGTCTACTGCTCTTCGTCTCCCCAAAGGCTGCGGTGGCAAAGCGTCAGTCTGTACACGTACTCCAGCGCGTACGGAGACCTGCCACCACCCAGCCCTGCCCCAGCCCCACCTGGCCTGCAGGTTCTCAATCTCAATGCTCTTCTCCCTCTCCATTTTGCTCAGCAGCTCCCTCTGCTTCTTGATCTCCTCCAGGAGTGTTTGGTCGGCTCTCAGCTCCTGCTCCTTCAGCTGTTCCTCGAGAGCGTTCGCTCTGCAGAGAGGAGAGAGAGAGAGGATTAACCGTTCGGCACGCTGCCATCCCGAGGGAGGGATCAGACTCTCTTCCAGCCTTCCCCCCACCCCCCAGAAGAAGTTCCCTTCGCCCCAGCAGACGCAGTGGGGACACCATGAAATCCCCGAGGACACTACTGCTGACCAACACGACGTTCAAATAAAACACGCCAGGTGGTACACGCTGGTGTTGCCTCTGTCTAGTTTTTTAAGTCTCCAGGCTGCATCAAAACTCTTTTTAAGAGGGAGGCTGGCAAGGGGGGGAGGTGAGGGTGCAAGCGCAGTAATCATTTTATAACACGGCCCGTGGGTCACAGCATCTCCCAGAACAAGCTACTTCATCAGAATCTCATCCCAGTCCTCCTCCTTTTCACTCCCCCATTTTCCTCAACAAAAACTAGGGGACCTGCAGGTGAGATTCCTCTGTGTGCCAGCATCACAGCAATTTCCACGCGGTCCTGAGACCGTCACAGCGCAGGCAGCAGCCGGGTTTGCTCAGACAGGGCAGAGGTAGCCCGAGCCCCTCTGCTGCAGTACATCACCCAAACCCAGCAGCACACCGTCACCCAAACCCAGCAGCACACCGTCACCCAAACCCAGCAGCACGCCGTCACCCAGACCCAGCAGCACGCCGTCACCCAGACCCAGCAGCACACCGTCACCCAGACCCAGCAGCACACCGTCACCCAGACCCAGCAGCACACCGTCACCCAGACCCAGCAGCACACCGTCACCCAGACCCAGCAGCCCCAGACCCAGCAGCACACCGTCACCCAGACCCAGCAGCACACCGTCATCCAGACCCAGCAGCACACCGTCACCCAGACCCAGCAGCACACCGTCACCCAGACCCAGCAGCACGCCGTCACCCAGACCCAGCAGCGCTCCGAGAGCCGAGGTTCGGCAGGAGGCCGGTGTGCTGGAGTTTATGCAATCGCTTGGCACAGGCGGGGAAGGCTTTTGCCAGACGAACCTATTCTTCAACCAGCAACGAGTACACTCGGGGCTTTGCTTGATGAAAAGCTGACTGACGCTTCTGGGCCAAGCCGCTAAAGTGAAAACATTTCCCTCGCTGCAAAGTTTATCAGGGCTTAGAGAAACCTTTGTTTGAATGTTCCCTGACACGATTGTTACTTAACAGTCTTACAGCCCTATAGATAAACTCCTGCTGGGTTTATCTGCCGAGGGTAAATACGCTGCCGGAAGAGAGAAGCCTGCCAGATTAGTAAAGACAGCGATTACATCAAATGGGATCCCAAGGGCTACGCCCCAGCCAGGATCCGAAAGCAGCAGGATCAAGGCTGGCTGGGTAAAGGTGGGTAGTAGGGACCCTGCTGTACCTTCCGCCCACACCTAATGGGTGAAATAAGGGCCAGAAAGAGTCCGCACAGAGCGAGTGTGAAGTATTTCCAAGCTTTCCAAGAAGCACAACTCCCCTGCGGTCCTGTGAGCCAACCCTGGAGCTCCAGAGCTCCACAGAGACCTTTCGGGATGGGGAACCAGGACACATGGCAGGTGAGGAAACACGTTAAAAAAAACCCAACAAACCAACAAAAACCTAAAAAGCACTATCATAGTTACATGCAGAATATAGCGAAGGAGAGAGGTGCAGGCTGGCAGCATTGCCAGGAGGTGGGCTGTTTGTCCCGGCTGAGCTGCAAGCTGTTTGCTGAGACCCAGAAAAACATGCGCAGGATGCCCCGATCCCACGGAGGAGAGGGCAGCCCGAACCCTGGCCGGATTTAACCGCGGCCGCCCTCTTGCCAGGGCGGGATCGGATCGGCGAGGGCAGAGCTGCGAAGCTTTCCTGCTATTTTCTGTCCGTCTCCCTCCTCTCCCGCTGCCTCCTTACCCCGCACGCTCTGGCAGCTCCTGCCCGCAGGCAGGCGGCTTGTGGGAAAGGTGCGGCAGCACACGGAGGGGGGGAAGGAAAGGCACCGCAGGCGATGCTAAGCCACGTTCTGCGCAAGCCGGGCTCCCTTACCTGTGCACGAGCTGCAGGTTTTCCTGCTTGAGGCGACTGTGCTGCTCGCCGTTAGCGGCCGTGTCCTTCTCCAGCTCCGTCACCCGCTTCTCCAGAAAGACGACCTGTGCGATGGGAGAGGGGAGGATCAGCCGCCCGCGTTCAAACCCGCCGGCAAAGGGGCGCCGAGTGCCGGTGCGACTCCCGCCACCCCCAGCGCACCGTGCAGGCGCTCTCCGCTCGCTTTGGGGCTTCCTCGGTTTGTCGCATCCGCTCAGAGCTGGTCGCCCCGACCGGCACTACCTGCATCCCGCTCTGCACCGCACAAGGCAGCCTGAGCTGCAGGGGCTCGCTACTTAAAAATGGATGTTGCCACTGGAATCACGCCTTTATTTAAAGCAGCCTTTTCAAACATCCCTTTACATCCTTTTTTTCTCGGTTTTGGATGTCTCTCATGTACCAATCCAGGGCCAAACACTTTACTCTCTTTTCTTTACACCCTTCACGATATTCTACGTGGAGATCTAGAGAGAAAGACCTGGATCAGCGGAGCTCTGCAACGTCCAAGGCTGGGGATAACCACCCGCCGCCTGAAACGGGACTGAAGGATTCACGGCTACGCGTAAATAAAGTCACGTAGGAGCAAACGATGCTAGCTGGTGGGGAAGGATCAGGGATGAGCGTTTTCTCCTTGTACCTATACGGGGCTTATTTCAGCTGTATTTGCGTTTTCATTCACTTTACCTAAACTAGTGCGAAGGGGGCCGGGAGTGCCCCTCTGCTTCCCACCGAGCAGGAGTGCGGGTGGGTGGGGAACAGAGCTCGCAGTCCCCCAAAACCCCATTTATACCCACGCAAGAAGAATCACGTAAGAGAGGCAATTAGGAGCGTGTCTGCAAAACCCGAACCGTCGCTCTGGGGAGAAGGGCAGGTGACATGCAAGGGCATTAAAAAAAAAAAAACCCCACGCAGAGACACAAGGCCTTTCCCAGAAGTGCGTACACAGTTTCCCAAGCCGGGTGCCTTCAGGAACGTGAGTGTTTTATTCCACTTTCAGAGTTGGAAAAATATTGATGTTTAATTATTTTTTTTAAAGGTCTTCTAAGCATGATAATGACACCCGAGTGCAGCCACACGCATAGGTAGTTCTTTCACGTGATGCTCCACGCAGCTCTCTGTTTGTGATTCCAGAATTAAAAAGCCATTTTCAAGGAGTTTCGGGACCGCAGCAAATGTTTACACAAGCCACAACTCACCCATCTTTAACTTCCCTGCTTTCCCTTAGCTATTTTTAGCCAGAGGGGCTGAAACAAAACCTTTCTTGTGCTCCTGCCCCACTCCCATCTTGCCCTATAATCCTTTTCTCATAACACCCCAGTAAAACCCAACAGGACCAGCACAAAATCAGCTTTACGTCCTCGCGGCGCGAGCAGCGATGGCAAAAGCGTGCCAAGGAAAGGAAGTCCTTGTTTCACATCAGGCACGTTTGCTCATCTCAGCAAAGCAGAATTTGAGAACATCTTATTAGGCGAAGCAGAAGTGAAAACACAGCCCGCGAACAGCTATACCCCCCGTCCCGCCGAGCTGGGGGGGAAGCCACGCTCGCTGCAAGCGGGGCAGCACACCTCCGTCCCCGGGAGAAGGCACCGGCGCCGTTCCGCCCGAGCCATCCCCTGGATGCGGAGGGCTTCCTACGTCCCACTGCCTAACTTCAGCCGAACTCCTGCCTGGGGACCTCAGAGCACCGCGAGCCACCGCCGGCTCCAGGGTAACACGCAGCACCGCTCTTACCTTGTCCGTGATGTCCTCTTCTGCGCACTCCAGCGTATCCCGGTAAGACTCCTCCATCGCCCCCGCGGACAACGCGCTCGTCTGATGCAACTGTCTATAACAGAGACAAACCACCCCAACCCACAGCAACATGAGCATTAGGGAGACCATCGCAGGACATGGCGATTGCAGACGACACCCGCTATTGCAGGACGCGGTCCCCTCTCTCCCCTTCTCAGCTGCCGCCTCCTTTTCCAAGTGGATTTAACGGCACCGATCCTTCCTGGGCTGCAGGATTTACAGCGAAGGACGGCGCGGGCCGGGTCCCTTCTCACCATCACCAGCTCCACCAAGCAACGAAGCTCACCGTCGCGGTGCGCCCGGATAACAGGGCTGAGCGGGTGGGTGCTGACCGGCCGAACAAACGTGGCCGGCCAGGGAAGCACAGACGTGGACGCGTGCTGCTGGGACTTCATACTATGATCGTTTGTTCTTGCTCTTTGGAATGGGAAGAGATAAGAGCTCACTCTTTTCACTTTCTTTCTTTACGAACGTAGCGAGGCCACGTGTCATCCAGCAAAGGACAGAGTACTCCGCTCTAGTCGCTGACAAGGTTAGTAAGAAGTGGGGGGCAGCAGGTGTAAGGAGAGGGAGGGGAGGCAAAAAAAAAAAACCCCAAACCCCAACCCTGAAGCTGTCGTGAAACACCCCAGCCCACCTCCCCGCACCGGCCGGGACAACGAGCTAATCATTAACGAGGCCTCGTGACGTGGGTGCCCAGGGCTCTGCGTCGATCCAAAGGACGCTGCCCAGAACACCCCCCGGAGGGGCCGATCCGCGCGTAATCGCTGCCCATTGCGTCCGTCGGCTCGTGGCACCAGAAACCGCTATTGCCCCGGGGAGGGGTGGTTGTAGTCCAGCTCTGCGGGTGAACCTGGAGGAGACCTCTCTGCTCTCCCACCGCAACACCAACGAGGAGCAGCCCGATCTACCCTTCGAAGCCGGCGCTGCTTTGAGCGGGGAGGTGAATGAGAAAACCGCAGAGGTCTCTTTGAACCTCAGTTTTCCCAGGAATTCGTAACGCGGGCTCTCAAATTCACCCTGCTACGCAATATGCTCATGCAAATATTCACGAAGCATAACTGGCATTTACCGAAGAGACCGCAGCTGAGCACCAGCCTTATTTTGCATCCTCACCCTGAGTATATATTTAGATTCTAAAGTCTCAGGCACATTTGTCATTTAAATCATGCCAAGCACAGCAGGGCCTAAGCAGCTGAGATTTCTTGGCACAAGGAGAACCCAGATAACAAAAAATCAGGAAAGAGCTCTTACCAAAATAAAACCAATTTCCTAAAAGCAAATGTTTTGGAATTCTTCAGTAATTACAGTATTTGCAACAAAGGGCTTTCTTTGGGTTGATCCTAAGGATCCGGCTCTACACTGCAGCAAAACGCTGTTACCTCTGTCGTCAGCACAAACTAAACTCGACTGCTCTTGAATTAACCCGAGCGCACGAGTCTCAGTCTCGAAAAAGCATCTTGCGAACGCAAAGGGGCAGGAGGGCTCCGTCCCCCCGTAAGACAGAGCATCTCCATTCCCAGGAGTCTAACTCAAATCCTTCCCAAATCCACTCTGCCAGACGCGGGACAAAAACTAGTCCTAAAACAGGAAACCTGGGGACGGGCTGCTCCCTTCAACCTCCTTTCCTGCCAGTGTTTTTAACAAAGATCTAGAAAGTAAGATAACCGGAACTAGGAAATGTATTATCAAGGACCCGCTTCCTCGCCAGGAGGGGAAATTGTGCCAGGGGAGACTTGCTGACCGCAGGAAAAACGGAGAGAGGAAAGGTGTGAGAGCACAGCCGGGAGGGAGAGGCGTACAGAACCTGCTCGGGTCAGCGTGGGGAGCAGACCGAGTGCCGGGGCGCAGGGGTACGAGCATCGCTCAAATCGAGATGCCTATTCCTCTGCAGCACCCCTGCCCCGCTCGGAAACGAGCAAAGAGAAACCCAACAACGGCAGACGCCAACCTGCCTCCCGAGCGGGGCAAAAGCAGGCAGGACAGCTAAGATAAGGCTCGGTATATTCTTAAAAGCATGACGGCACGGGAACAGGAGGGATGGGGAAGCTGGGAAAGGAAAAGGGAGCACCAGGTTTCATTGAGAGGGGATGGACCTTCTGCCCGAGCCGTTCAGAGAGAATTCTGCCGGTTTTCCGGCAGGGATAAAATGGCAGAAAAATGCCCACGAGGAAAGGGTGACTGGCACTGCGTGGGACGGTCCCACAGGACAGAAGCAGCACGGCGTTAAAACCCCAGGGTGGGGTGACCTGCAGCCACCCCCAGGAACTCCCCAAAGCCCCTGACCGATCATATTTGAGCGGCTCCAGCAAAGTCAAGCGAAGTAAAACCGAACCAAGAGAGTTGTCTGAGGCTGCCGGGGTTTTTAGGGGGCTGGAGAAATCTCTCCAAGTGGGTGTACTGACGGCTCCGGTCTTCTAAAGTCTCTCTAGTAGGCCCACCACGGTGACACTGGCGAGGAGACAGCCCAGCCAAGCAGTCCGGAGGAAAACGCCCTTCCAGAGCCTCCTTCCCCGCTCCACAGGCCCCCTGCTAGGGCACGGGGGGGGGGGGCAGCACCCCTACTTCTGTCCTGGAAAACCACCAGGTCGGTGCCAGCCTCCAGCTGCGTGCACGAGCGAGGAATCCCCATTTCAGACAAACGGCTATCGCAAAGCGTATCAGAATTAAACCCGTTCTTCCCCAGCGCTACGCGACGCGTCCAGAAGTACAACGCACTGCAAACTTCTTCCCTCCGCGGGCCTGGCAGCTGGTTCAGGCACCCCTCTCATCGAGCAGTCAGACGAGCACGAGCTTACCTTGCCACCTTCTTGCTTGAGAGTCTTTTATTCGGACTGCAAAACGAAGAAAAAACAGGAAAGAGTTAGGAAAGCTGACAGCGGAGAGCGAGGGAAACAGGAAACTGCAAGCGCGCCGGGGCACATCCTTTGCTATGGCAGGGGAGCGCCCACGCCGCATGCACCACCCGCACGGCCCGGCCACCCCGGTGAAAGGCAGGCGAGGAAACCGCTCGCGTATTTAACAACCCGTCGATAACGACCCAAAGGGAGTAACGTCGCAGAAAACCTCACTGCTTCCAGCAATGGTATCCTCTCACCGGTTGATCCCTGTCCTGAAAGCTGATCCCCAAGGAAAGGGCTAATAATAGCAGGGAGTTTGGTGGGGTTCGGCCGACGGCAGAGCGAGCTGCATCTCCTGCACCCCGCGGCACCCCGGCCGTCCCCCTGGGAGCTCCCTGCCCGGTGGCTGGGGGACAGGGTGAACCTCCTGCCTGCAAACGGGCACCTCCTGCCTGCAAACGGGCACCTCCTGCCTGCAAACGGGCGTTTCCATCCCGCTGCACGCTGGTGTGCGCTACTCGCAAAGACTATTCCCGCTGTTAGGCTCCGGATCGCCAGGGAATTGCTGCCTGACCGTAGCTCAGAGATTTTAGGAGCTGCTGATCGTGTCCCTTTCTGGATTTGAAGCGCGGGCACTGTTCTAATCGCTGGGGACGGGTACGAGCTCTCCTTCGCACAGCTAACTGAGGGAGGTCGCACACCCCGGCTCCGTACGTGCCCGAGCCAGCTGCCACCATACCACAGCGGTCAGGGTTTAGCTAACGCTCAGCGTGACCCACGGTACGAACAGCCAAGGTCTGCGTTACCCTGCCCCTCGGGACGGGGCCGCGGGCTCTCCCCGTTGAGGACAAAAAAAGCCTTTTTCAGAAACGGCTACTTGCTAACGCGTTCCTTCCAGTCCTTCGGTCGTGATCGACGCAGCCGCGTGCTGGTGAAGCGAGCCGGGGTTTGGATCTCGCTCCTCATCTGCCACCCAAACGCACGCCGTTGTCAAACAGATGCCGCTGGGACACATCACTGAGAGCAAATCATCACGGACCAATGGCAACAAACGCGGCTCCAGCCCGAGCGGAGGAGCAGCTATTGCATTCCCTGGTGCTTAGCCCAGTTTAAAGGAAAAAAATAAATAAATAAAATCATCTGGGAGTCCATTCCTGCCTAGAGCTGCAACAATTCCATTAGTTCTTAGAAGGAGGAATTAAAATAGCTCGGGACAATTTTCTTTTTTTTAAAAAAACACCACAACAATGACCAACCAGGGGCTGTTGTCAGGGTTACCAGCCCTCGTGTCAGAAGTGCATCCTCAAATCCCGAATTTCCAAGCTCGCAAGAGCCGCTGCTGGCTGGGCTTCAAGGACGCTCGGCACCCGCCCGAGGAGGGGAGGTCAGGCCCTCGTGTTTGCCAGCAATTCTGAGGAGTCACGTACTTCTCCAGCGCCGCAGGGAGGAAAAAAAAAAAAATTTTTCTCTGCAAACAGCTTATTGGAAAGCAGCGCCGGCACCTGCGGGTCGCTCCGGAGGGGATGAAGCACGCCAACGCCGCTTCAAGGGCACTAAAACAAAACGTACTTTTACAAAGCTCGTTCATCCCGAGCTCCTGGCTGATTTCTTCCCTGCCTTCCCGTGCCGCGGGCAGCAGTGCCCCGATGTCGGAAGCAGGCTCCCCACCTCATTCCAAGCGTAAAACGCTGTCTGTACGCCGGCAGCCGTTAGCATTGAGGCTGTTCCGTGGCGGCTTGGGCTTCATCCCTCCGGAGCGGGTGTCTTCAGGCTTCGCCTGGCAGGCGCGGCGCGAAGCTGCTTGGCCCAGATTTTGGTCCGGTTTCTCTTTGCCTGCTTGTCCCCTGCACCGAGGGCTTCCCGTTACTGGCCATGCTGGGAGCAAACAGGTCCTGCCACGTCCCGCCTGCGCCACGGCGACGTCTCTTACGTCCTCACCGCAGGAAGGGTGGGAGATGCCCCTTTGCATCGGGTCGGCGCTTGGGAGAAGTTTCTAGCAAATTTATGCACGGGAAACCCCGACCGCTGATGGAGGAATCCTAACCTACCCGCCCTGAGGCCAAGGGGCTGTGGAATTCCCACCGCGACACCATGGCACGGGGAAGCCTCCTCTGGAAATCCCGTCCATCGCAGGAGGCTCGGAAGTGTTAGTTCAGCTTCGCAGGTAAATTTGGTGGAGAAAGCCTGAAATGGAGTGAGGCTACTGGTGCACCCAGAGAAGTCCAGCACTCTCCTTGATAACTACATAACCTGACCCTCAAAGCCTCCAACTGCCAAGGGCCCGAGAAAGATAAGAGGGAGAGAGGTACTTTTTCCACTTAAAAAAAAAAAAAAAATTACGGTCAAGCTCCTATTGGTTTTCCAGTTCTCTTCCCATAGCCATATAGCTCAGGAGAGGTCCCACGTCCCACTGTCCCCGTAAGGGACAGATAAAGACCAAGAGCGTGACCAAAAACCGGGCTTGAAATAGCACACCAGATGCGAGGGGAATGATTATCAATAATGCCGCCATCCTTCCACCCAGTGCAAACAGGGCTGAAAAAATAAACACGCAAACAGAAACCCCTCCCCGCTTGTCACATCGGCAAGTCCAGCTGCTGGCTGGTAGACCTCAGACGTTACATTCAAAAGCTCGTGAAGGTCTTACACAAAGGTCCCGGTGTCTATCACATCTACCCGGGTAGCGGTGGCACACAGACGGGCAGGCAGGTGCTGAAACTGGGTGAAACAAGATTTTCCTGCTGCAAAGCAAGCGTCTACAGAAGACCCAAGCCACAGAGAGCAAGCTGCTGTCTTCAGGTTACTGCTGCAGCGGGAGGACGGGCTGTACCTGACCTCCCAGGTTAAACCAGGAACTCAGGCGTGCCCCCACGCCGGGCATTATCGGCCAGGAGACCTGGCGGTCTTTTCCTCGGTGACAGAAATACTGTACACGGTCAGCTTACGGCTTCACGGCCCCACGCAAGGACTGCGTGGAGAAGCACCCACCACTCAGCAGGACATGCAAAGAGGCTGCCCGGAGCAGAAGGGAAGACTCTCATCGTCTGCCAGCCTCCGTGGCTCCGATTAAAGGAAACTTCTGCTCACCCTCCGTAATGTTATTACAGCCTTTACCACCCGGAGAGGCTCACCTCCATCCCCTTTCGCAACCAGGAATCAAACAACGCACCGGCAAAAGAAAGCTGTGTGAGACAAGGAGAGTCTTCCCTTCCGGAACATCATTCCCGACACTGAAACGGCCACACACAAGCCCAATTACCTATTCATTTCAAGATCATTCAGGCGAGCAGAAAGATCCTCGAGGCGGTTGATTTGTTTGTGGCACTGGCTACAGTAAAACTCAAATGCTTCATCTGCGATAATGCTGTGCAGTTTCGCAGCGAGCGGATTGGTGCTAGAGAAATCACAAGGGTCATTTTAACAGGACAGAACAGACGGGGCTGATTTTCATCCGTGGCTTCCACAAGCTGAGCGTACGTTTGGGCAGGAGAGCTTTCGGCGTGAGATACAAGCCCGTATTTCCAAACCCCTGTGCCAGTCGGTTCTTGTGAAGGACCCCCCAAGAGCCCAGGGAAGGCAAGGTGCATGCTTCCCACAAACCTACAGGACTATAAAGTTTATTTTCCGACATGATTTTCCAAGCAACCTGTCTCGGGAGGCTCTAGGAACGGTCCCGGTTTGCCTCGGTAAATGCAGACCAAACTCAGGCGGTGCTGGAGCGAGAACAAAATCCTTTGGTGGGTCGCACCGTTTTTTCCTACGGGACACTTTAAAAACAGAGCAGCCGCGCTGCTGCGGACCCACCGTTAGTAACGCACAGAGCCAGATTTTCCTTGCAAAGAGCTCCCAAAAGGTGGTTGCGATTCAGCTGCTGTCTCCTACGAAGCGAAGCACGCAGAAGCTGAAGCAGCAGCTTTGCCTCGTTGTAGGGGACATCGTTTGGCCAGGGGACACGGGGGTCTACGGGACTCCAACAGCCTGGGGAGCTAATGGGTCCGATCGGCGTTTCACTTTCAGCTGCCAACGGGAAAAACGAGCTGCCGAGGCATTCACCGACACTTGGCAAACCAGGGAGCCGTTTCCCCCACCCGACATGACCTGGGCAGGACAGTTTGGCCGAGGGATTCTCAACAGCAAAGATTCTGCGTTGCTATGGGGCCAAACAGACACCCCAAATCCTTTCTGCGGGAAAACGTGCTTCTGGAAGCCACGGATTTTAATCAGAGAAAGGTTAATAGTGAAAAAACAAAGCAGTTCAATAAGAGAGACAGGTAAAGGTGTGAGCAAACACAAGCAAGCTTAAAACCAAAAGGCACCTCAAAGGGCTAGTCAACCCCGTGACACAGATCCACACTGACAAGTCCTGGCCCGGGAGGTGCTGAGTGCACCCCAGGAGGGGTCCCCTGGCTCAGCACCTTTGCGTAACCCCTCATGGACGATTTTGGGGGGCAGGGGGGGTGTCAGCAGCCCCAGGGTCAGGCCTCTGAGTTTGTGCCGTCTGTACAGTATTTCCCAGCCCCCTTAGAAGAGGCAATTGGACAACAGTAAATGCCAAATTGCTCATCTCTTCTCATTCCTGGAAAAAAAAAATAAATTGAGAAACATCCCCCCTACCCTCTAGGGCATGTTTGGACCCAGGATAATCATTATCCACCAGCAGTCGGTTCGGTTGGCTCAGGCTTTGCGCAGGGTAAGAGGTGACAGAAGGTTTGCGGCACCTGGAAGAAGCGATGTGCCCTTTTCCGGGCTCTGCCCCCGCGCTCGTGAGCCCCATGCAGTGAGTCTTCCTCGCCCCTGCCGGGAGGCAGAAACAGTTCGCCGGGCTGGGTGTGTCCCTGGGCAAGGTGCGAGCCCAAATCTAACAAACATTAATCAAAACGGAGAGAACACACAGGCCAGCCTGGCAACTCTTCGGGCGCGTGCAGATATACTTGGCCTCTGGCCACGTTGGTCGCTTGCCCGTCGAGTGGGCGAGAGCTCAACCGCACCGCACCCCGGGGCGTCCCCACCTTACCCCCCCACCCCGTCGCGGCAAGCTGCCGCCCTCCGCGCCGTTGCAGCCTTCCTGCCTCCTGCCTCCATCTCGTGGAGCAACGTTCGTCTTCCGCAGGTCACCGGCGCTTACTGACACGGCGCGGTGGCAGCCGAAACGGGTGCGCGCGAGGAGCTTTTCCTTTCAGTTGCCGTTCACTCCCCACCAAGCGTTGCAGAGAGAGCTCTCTTACCGGATGGCCGCGCCAAGGAAGAGGTGGCAACCCGAGAGGAGGGACGGCAAATACACGTGCAAGGACTAAGCGGGAAAATGCGATACCCCGGAGCGTTCCCTGGAGGTTCTTGGTTCTTGCATGAGTCCTCTGGTAAAGATCTGGAGCTCTGGCAGGAAAATTTGTCGATGTTATTCCCACTCAGAGACACTCGTAACATGGAAAGGGTGCGTGGCGATGTGACCGTTTACAAGCGATACTGTTCCTTGGATTCAAACCGCAGCAAAAAAAAGGAAAAAAAGTTCAGCCTGAACCAGAGATATCCTGTCGTTGTTTAAGGTTTCGCTAGGTTTAAAGGCACTGGGGAGGCAGGGCTGTGCTCAGAAAACCAGCACGATCTCAGAGAACGATCAGCTAAGGACCTTCATGCATGCAACGATAACCCAAGGTAAGGGCTAGACCTGAAAGGCACGAGGAAATCCTGCGTTTCAAAGAGAACCACATTCTTTACTCCGGAGGCTTCGCAGGGTTTATCTGCAGCCTGTCTCCCCAGCAAGCCCCAGCAGCGAGTCTCCAGCACAAACCGCCACGAGCCGTGCGGCTACATGCCGAGCGAGCCCCTCCCGACAGAGGAAAGATGCTGCGGAGCATGATCTCGTGGATAAGATCCAAAGAGACAGAGCGGCAGAGGGGAGACGGTGCCCTGACAGAGCCAGATCCGAACACCGGGAGCACAGGCAACCTGGGAGCTCCAGACGGATAATAAAGAAATAGTTTAACTGATTCCAAAGCTCCTTTAGCTGAGTATTTTCTTGCCAGGAGCATTGTGGACCAGGTTGGAGGCCCACCCTCAAGGAGAAACTCGAACACCAAGGCTGGTTTTTATCTGTGAGCGCTTCCTACGCTGCAGCACCGGTACAGACAACCGGGCTCAGCATTTCCGCACAGTGCAATCGAAGGACGAGTCTGGATGAGCGACACGTCCCTTCCGCTGCAGCGTATCCCGTCGCGTCAAGCTCTGGTTTCCTGAAATAATGGGTTAGGCATGCTTTACAGCACCGCTCTCCTGTTGTGGGTTAAGTTAACATCTTCAAAATTTCCGCTGGACCAGCAAAAAAAGAAAAGTCAGCCCTGACCTGCAGGAGGAGGTTTGACAGCACTTCTTCCCTGTCAGCCCTGTGCCACCAGAATTGCCCAAAGTCTACGAAGGGCTTTGGGAAGCTGGTAGGAAACAGGCAGCAGGAAAAAAAAAGTTACAACAGGTTTACACTGCTGCAGAAACAGCGAATATGTATCACCTCAAAGGAAAAAAGGACGTTCTTGTCTTCAACACAAGCGTGTGGCTGGCAGGGACCACTCCTGCCTCGTGCAGAGATGCACTGCCTGATGGAGGAACACGCGTTCCCGGTGTGATCGGTCATGGCAGAGACTTTGTGGGCTGCAGCAGTGGATGATCATTCCAGCTTTTACTTTATTTCCTTAGAAAGTAAGTATTTATGGGTTTTATACTGTCATACCAGCTCCTTGGTTCACCCTGCATGGGTTGGAAAACCGACGTTTCCCTCGTTCCAGACCCTAACACAAGGGGTACAGGAGAACGCTACAGCCTGCTTCTTGTCCCACCTATCCCTTCGGCTGCCTACAGAAGGAAGGCTGCCGCGGCTTGTGCAAATCCAAGCAAGCATCGTATCAAAGCCAAAATCGCAAGCGAAGGAGAGAAAGACGACAAAAAGTCATCCAACAGCACCAGGGGTAAAGCCGCACGGTGGTTTTCTCTACTGGAAGGTTCTGCGAGGAGCCACATCCCGAACAGGGGTGGGAACGTGACGCTGCCCTGGATGCTTGTGAAACACAGACTGCTCTTCGTTCTGCTGCCGGGCGTTAGTGCCTCTGGGTGGGAGGGTGGGCGCTGCTCAGGAAAAGGAAAGACCGAGGGAGGCAAATACTCTTCCACTTCTGAGCCGATTATCCCGTTGTATCCAAAGTTTGCCAGGAATGACTAGTGTGTAAACCCAAAGGAAACAACTCTCGCACACGCAAAGCCTAGACAAAGACACTAAGCATCTGAAAGTGGTTAAAACATTGCCAGCGCTGTGCTGAGCATTACCTGGGAGAGAGGAACGAGGAGCTGTTAAAGCTGCTTTCCCCATTACACAAGCTGTCCGAGAACAAATCTGCTTCATTCCCTTCTCCGTAATCCTCAAAATGCTCCTCTCCGCTAATGACCGTAACGATGGAGTGGCTGAGGTCCGAGCCCAGGGGCAGGTCGTGCGGGTGGGATCTGTGGGAACAGAGGGGAAGGCGTTAGAGGGCGGCCACGGCGGCAGCCCTTCCAATTGCATCCGATCCGCTTTCCAAGTCACGTCTCCCGTTTCGGCAGACCGAGCTAGCTCTTCCTTACAGCGCAATTCACCCTCTGCCTTCAACGCCGAAGGGGCAGCCCGGGCACCACCAGGAAGTTTCCAGAAATTTTATTTTTTCCACAACAAACCAAGGCTTTTTTCACTCCTCTGGCGGCTGCACCGCAGGAGTCGGGGGCACTCAGACTTGCAACAGCACCCAGGGCTGGTGGCAAACCCTCGCGTGGGCGCGACCGAAAGCACGGCAGAGAAAAAGCTCGACACATCTCAAACGCACCCTAAATACGTTTTGAGTTACATGGTCAGCCTGTGCGCTGGGCTCACGCTCGCTTCCTGCTGTATAATCCTATCAAGAGCCCAGCACCAGGATTTAACACCGCAAACCCCCCCCGTCCACAACACAAATCCCGGCGGGTTACAGGCAGCTGCCAAACCCGGCAGCGACAGACCCCCCGGCCGGACAAAGGGGCCCTTTCCCCGCTCCTCCCGGGAACACGTCGTACACGCTCACGACAATCTTGGGGAGGGGGAATGCTGTTTCACGTGTTTTTAACACCGATCTAGAAGGCTGTAGCGTGTTAAGCCTCAGCCTAAACACTGAGCACGCCCAGCGCGGGTCCTGGGACGTCCCTTGCTTTGGGGGGACACACACACACAGCTCAGCACAGAAGTCATCGTTTCCGTAAGCGTCTTTTCACGCGCGCAGCGTTGTATGAAGCCGAGCCACCGCGGCAGCATGCGCCCGCTCCGAGGGCTTCCCTGCCCGGGACTGCAGAGGGTTTTAAATTAAACCGGAGGGGGAAAAAGGTGGGGGGGGGGATTCGTAAGAACCAGGCTGTGAAAGCAGCCCACGTGTCTGTGAGCCACAGGTATGTGTTTTTTTTTGGGGGGGGGGAGGCTAGCACTGCTCTCCTCTCCAAAATTCAATGCTAAAAAAAAAATTTTAAAATTGCATTATTATAAAAACCGGGTATTTCAGGCTACGCCCCCATCTTCATCCACTTGCTAGGAGAGGGAAAATGGGGATATGACTAGATTGCTGTACTAAATCAGAAAGAAAAAAAGATTACAGCTAAGCCATTTATGACAAAAACCTGCACCAATCTGAAGGATTTGCCCTTATCCCGCTAATAAAAACATGTCAAGCTTCCAGCCAAAACAGCAGCAGATCTCTATTTGACCGCAGACAAGTCCAGTCCAGCTTGTGGACATCGGCACATCTCCCTTGAGAAGCACCGTTATTCCCGCAGCGGGATCCGTCAGAAACCCATCCTCCCCAGCGCTGAGTCAGGCACTGCACCCAGCAGACCATTCCCGAAAACGTCGGAAATCTCTCCAGGAATAGAAGGCAGGGGGTGGAATTTTTAACTCGCAAGCAAAACCCAAGCCCAAATCTCTAAATTTGGGGCTGTGCTTTGGACAAGCGGCGTACAGAAGCAGATCTGGTCGGGCACCTGGAAACCCAGGGATGCTTCGGGCAATAAACAGTGCGAGTGTTTCATGCACACCTACTGATGGCTCTAGCTGTTTCGAGATCCAGAGTTCAACTAATCTTTACTACACACAGCCTAAATAACCACACTTAAGCTCAAACCAGCTAAGGTGCGTTGAGCTTTAACAGCTACTGCAAAGCAGTGTTGGAGCTTTGATTCAGTCTGCCAGCCGCGCCGGTCGGATTGTACTTACTGACTGTCCCCTGGAAGAGCTCTGGGCGCTACAGGTGTGGAACTGTTGGCCTGCCCGGGGTTTGACGGCACCAAAAACCAGCCCTCGACAACTTGGGAACGGACTTCCAGAGGTTTCAGTCTCAAGTTTTCCAAATCTTTAAGCCAAATGAACTTTTTCCTTGATTTTTTTTTTTTTTTTTTGGGCAACCTGGAACTCACGCACATTTAACACACCTGGCAACAGGCACCGCTGCGCTTGGCCAGAGCACCCAAAGGACACCCGACCTTCCCAAGCCCACACTGGGACTAGCAGAGAAGCCTCAACAACAACCTAATAATCTTAAAAAAAAAATCCCAAGCAAAGTATTTTGTACCTACAGGCAGGTGAATCCGAGGCACGGCATTTTCCCCAGAGGACGAGGGCGCACGCAGGCTGCCATGGCCCCTCCAGAGACCCTCCGCTCGGTGGTCGGGGAGCTCAGCGACCGATTATATCCCGATTTAACTCTCACTGAGCTGAACGCGCTCGGCTGAGGAGAGCCTAGCCAGCTAATCCCATTTCTTCCCTAATCCCTAGCACCCTTTCAGCCCTGGCGCCGAGCGCCCAGCAGCACTGACCGCCCGCCGCAGCTCCGATGCGATTTTGGGGTGGGAGGGAAGCCCCGTGCTTTCTAAAAGCAACGGGAACTGCAAGTACTCACCAAAGCACCGAGCCTGGGTGATGGGGGTTTGGCCAAAAAGCTTCCGTGCGTCAGCGGACCTTAAGTGATGATGGTTCCAGAGGTTTCGGCACAGACCGGGGCTTTTGGGTCACTATTAAAGGAGTTATTCCTTCCCCTCCCGCCTGCCGGCATCCCAGTTTCACCCCAAAACCCACTTTTCCTGCAAAATCTAGGAAATGAGGAGGGCCCAGGAGCAGTTTCGCCCGCAGCGGTTCAGACCCGGGGAAGAAGATCTCAGCTCGCACTTCAGCGCTTCAGGCACAAGTTTAAAACTAGTTATTACACGAGGCGGTTGCACATCAAAGGGCACGCGCGTGTTTAGGTAAAACAAGAATACGATGAGTTCCCCTCCTGACTTGAAAATTGTATGTTGCGTTTCTGGCTTAAGTGATAGATTAAAAACGGCAAGTATTTCAGGTGTTTGGATCATCTGAGAACTTATTTTAGAGGTTAAAGACGCTAATGAGGGTACAGAAGTTCTCCCAAGGCAAGTAACGATTAACTCAAAGAGATTGCCAGGCCAAGCTCCAAAACAGCCTACACATGGTGCAGTCTAATTATTATCATTATTCTTCAAGAAGAGCTATTTTGGTCTTGCACGAAGTTACAAATACAAAGAACAAACCAACCAGTTTCAGCAAGACAGACTCAGCCCACTTTATTTTAAATCCTCAGGCTGCGTCTCCCTCCGTCCCGGTCTGCTCCCAGTTTGCCCGTGTCCTGCCCCGTACGGTGAGTTTTGCTCCTCGTCATTCCCACTCACCCATGCTCCGGCTCCTCGATGGGATCCGTGAACTCCGAGTGCACGGTGGAGTCGATGGCACTGTCCGTTTCTACTTCGTCGTGCATCTCGTGATGTACTAGTGTGCTGGTGTCTTCATCCGTGAAGGTTTCGCACTCGCTGTACGTGCTCTCTGAGCCCATGTAAGCACTGTCAGTCACCTCATTAGCCTGGTAAAAAAACCCACAAGAGGAAAAAAAAATAAGATATTATAAGCACGGGGTTTCATCGCAGAGCAGGACAAAACACACGGGGCAGCTAATTACCGCCGCGTTGCATTTCTAAGCACAGAAATCCAACCTCCTAAAGCCAGCGTGAGCCGTACCCCACGTCCGGGTGACGCTCTGTCTCCAGGTCCAAGGACACCCCAGGGTGCACCCCAGGGCGCACCGTGGCCTTTGGGCCGCGCTCGCTTCGCAACAGCAGCGTTTGGAAAACAGGTTGCAGAAATATATACGAAATAAGAGTTGGAGGGAGATTTTGTTGTGAGTGACTACGGATTTGTCGAGTCCAGGATAGGGGGGGATTACTCACCGCTTACTCAGCGGTTCTGATCACCATTGCTTTCACCCCCTCCGTTTTACGAGGCCACATTATTAATCTGAATCCTCTGCAAAAACCACCATTCAAAACTACCAGTTAGCCCTTACAGCACTTTTTCTCCCCCATCTAGCAACAGGGGAGCACCTTCCACCCCTGAACAGAAAATAGGCTGGTTTATAAATCTTCATCACAGGGTCTAACTTCAGCTGGAGCAGCACCTCAAATCTTTTGCACTACTTCACCACATCCGTTCCTGCTGCAGGCTCTAGGAAAGAAGCACAATTTGGTTTTTAAGACCTCATGCTACGAGCACGGAGGTTTTCTTCCCAGTTCTTCACCTTCGGTCCCGCTTGTACACACGGGCAGGGACGGTTTTCCCTGGACACACATGGTGCTGAGCCTGGAACCATCCCGGCGTTCGGAGGAGAGCCGTGGGAGCACTGCAAGAAAAACCCTCCTGAAGCAAAAGCTCTTGTTACCCATCAAAGTGCCAGCTCGTTTCCCAGCATCTACGGGATTTCCCCTTCCCCTTCCCTCAGAACAAATCAAATCATTTTTGGCTCCGGGATCTCAGTCGTGGTGGGATCTGTCAGTGCTGGCGCTGAGCTCCAGCTGATTCCCTGTCACCGGAGGTGTCGGGCAGAGGGACGGGAGCCATCCTGCCTGGCTTCAAGAGAAAAAGATGCTCGTGAGAAAACCTTTTGCTCCATCTGAAGTTCAGCCAACGGGATCTCAGACTTGCTCAGCTGCTGGCTGCACCCGCTCTGGCGCGGCAGCGGGGAAAGCAGCAGCCTTTCGAACGCAGGCACCGACATTGAAGCGAACCTCTCTTCCTCTGCCAGAGAGCACACAGAGCAGCTTTCAGTGCTTTTTCCAAGGATTTTCAAGAAAACGAGATTTCTCCAAGCCCTGGATTACAGCAGCCGGACAGAAAATACACAGACGTACTGTCCTTGTG
The DNA here is from genome assembly GCF_011004875.1 of Balearica regulorum gibbericeps. Classification (NCBI taxonomy): domain Eukaryota; kingdom Metazoa; phylum Chordata; class Aves; order Gruiformes; family Gruidae; genus Balearica; species Balearica regulorum. The sequence goes on from NC_046198.1 coordinate 1,946,855, forward strand.
ACAGCAGAAGGAAAAATTACGTTAAAGCTCTGCATTCAAAGCAGGGTATGGATGCGGCAGGACGGAAGAGTCCTGCTCGTTGCTGCAGACGTTGCCCTCCGGTAGAAGAGCAGCTTTTAGGGCACGTGCCGTATTTGTACGGCAGGAGAGGACCAGACACACGTCCCGCTGCCATCGTGCTGCCTAGACTTCGCAAACGCTGATTCTCCTGTTTCGGGTAGATACTCCACACCCCAAAGAACTTCTGCAGCTTTCACTGGTGCGAAGCGGCTCAAGACACAACCAACGCCTCATTTCCTTCACCCACAAATTCCCAGGCCGGCTCGAGACGTGTGAGGCCAAAAACGAAGAGCAAGAACTTTGCAGAGGTGCTCTGAAAACCTTGAAGGGATGGATGGAGAACCGCACAACGGCGGTTCCTATTCTGCACGGACCCCGAGCGAACCCCCTGGCTTTGCTCCCTGCTGAGCGCTCTCATCAGCCCCCGTGCCAACGGACCACCCTCAAGCTGGATGACGGATGGAGACAGACAGGAGCCCCTCTGGTAAGCTTGGTTCAGCTTTCACGGACCCCTGCTGACCTACGGACAGCAGCATCTCCCTAGGACACCACACCGAAGTTAAACACGACATAATGCTTCGCAGAACCGGAGTCTAAAGTCGGCATCAGGAGAAGACGGGGCTGTTCAGAGGAACTCAATTCAGAGGAGACGCTGCTGCAGCGAATGTCATCCCGAGCACAGGAGAAGGCGGCTTTCGCTAGCCTTCGAGATAAAACCAAAAGCCTCATAAACCTTAAAAAAGCATAAATCCAGCAGGACTACTTATATACCTAAAGCCAGGGGACTTGCTTAAGTGCTTTGCTGGATTTATGCCGCGCTTCCTAGAAACACTGTTCAGGTGAACAAGGGAGATTTGGACGCGGAGGCTTGGTCTGCCGGCTGGCTCACGCACACGCCGGGACATCCCCGAGCCGAGCCCGGCAGCTCCCCAGCCTCCAGAGGAAGGCGTGCTCCAGCAATTCCGGTGCTTTTCCAAGCCATCTGCAGCGTACGTCGAGTTTAGGAGAGGCCAGGCTTCAGCGTAGCGGACAACGTTGTGTTCCAACACTGGTTATGTTTTGCTTTCAGGGGGGAAAAAAACTCCATCTCCAGCCCGCACCGCATCTGTGTGCCATCCACATCGGCAGGCTGACCTGCATGCTTCAAAGGGATACTTTTGGCCTGTTTGGAAAAGATTTAATGTCGAAGTGGAAATAACTTTGCTTGCAGACTCCAGAGTAAATGCTGCTGTGTGGTTGGTTGGTTGGTTTTTTAAATGCAAAGAAAAACCTTCCCACTGGAAAAGCTTAAATTTAAGTATACAGTGAAGTAGTACGATGAGCACAAAGTAAAGACAACTATTGCAAAGGGAAAAAAAACCCAAACCAACCCAAACAAAACCAAAACATTCCAACCCACAAGCTGATTGATTAAAACCCACCCTGTCGTGGTCACCATTGCTGGCCCTCTCAACACAGAGCATACCAGCTCAGGGCATCACAACATCTCAGTGCCCTTCGTTAAGATGATTTATCTATCAAATTGTTACAAAACAGATGGGAAATATGGGTACGGATGGGCTGAACGAGGGAGCAACCCCTTAGAGCTAGGAGGAGCCACCAGAACAGCACATTGAGCATCCTCCTTCAGCCACATGTGCAGTGATTTATTTATTTATTTTTTTTTTTTTTAAAAAAAGATAACCTGGAACACAATTTTGGAAATTTTCTTTAGCAAAGGAGAATTTTTTTTCCTCTTTTAATACTAGCCCAGATGAGATTTCAAACAGAGAGCTCTATTAAAATTAAACCTACATGGTCAATGAATAGAGAGGCAGTTGAAACTGTAAACAAAGTCCTTCTCCCCGAGCACGAGCGTGGAGAACTTTGCTTTACATTTCATCACAGATTAAATAACTAAACCTTAAGAAAAGATGCGAGGAGAAGATAGGCAAAACAAGGGGCCTTGGGTAAGGTATTACCAAACGCGAGGGCAAGGCAAAGCCCCTGGGCAAAGGTGCAGGCACAGGTCGCAGAAAACGGCCTCCCGAGCAGCCGGTGTGCGCACTGACCCTTTAAACCCCCCCGCCACATCTCTCCTTTGGCCAAATTTGCTTTTTTTTTTTGTGAGCAGGGAGAAAATAAGCACTATTTCCAGCTTTAAAACAAACCTGAACACTATACACTTAAAGACGTCCGTAGGCTTGGGACAGCCAGGCTAGACAACAAGTGTCCCAGGGGACTTGCCAGGAACGTCCCCATCACGTTCCGAATGGGCTTGGCGTCAGCAGTATCAACGTATTTCAAGTTTTTAATCAAATAAAACATACCCTTAGGTGCTTCAGGTAAACCTCAGACCTTAAAACTGGGCCGCACGCACACACGCAACCCCTGAACTGAAACAGGACCGCGGTCCGACTGAAGTTCCCGTCCCCGACTCCCAACTCCTCCACGAGGTACGTCCCCCGGTGCCAGACCTGTCTGCCGCCTCTTCAAACGCCTTCGGCAAAACCCCGGGGATGCGGAAGCCCGGCAGCGAGCCCTCCTGCTTCCAGAAGGAAATAAATGGATGAAATCGGCGTTGGGGTGACATAACGCGCCCTGATAAAACGCCTTTAGGAGACTTCTCCAGCAGCAGTTCATCTATTCAGGCATTTGATTGCACAGTGGAAAAAGACCGTTTGATTAAATGCTGTAAAGCGCTATAAAAACCACGTTGATTAAAAAAAAAAAAAAAAAAAAAAGCTGCTTAAGCGTGAGGAAAGGAAATAAGACTATTGAGAGTCACCTGCAAGGTCTAGGCGGGGACAAGTTAAGCTTTGGACTGTGACGGACAGAAGCTTTAGCCCAAGCTCAGGTAAGGCTGCCTTGGAGAGAAGAGCAAAGCCTGGCTCCCAGGGAGGTTCCTCCCAGGCATTTTCTGCCCGGAGCCGTCCCGGCATCCCAAAGTTCTCTGTCCTTGGCCACAAACACCCGGAAGCTCAGGAAGGGAAGCCGGGGGGAGAGGAAAAGGAAAACCGACTCTGTTTTCCCAGCAAGCGCGAGCCGATTCACGATGAACGCCAGCTCTGATCGCACGCAGGACGGACGGGAGGAGACGGACCGGCTACGAAAACCACCCCCCAAGAACACCCTTGTCTGCCGACTGCGACCAGGGCCCTCAGCCAACCTGCGCTTAAATTGGCTTTAAATCACTTTAAAGCCCGGGAGAAGGGAGGCGAGGTGCGTTTACAGTCCCCCCCCCCGAGTCTGCATTAACACAACCAGCCCCCAAAGCCCCGAAACACCCCGCGGCAGCTCAGCCCCCGAGCGCCAGCGGCCAGAAACCCAGCGTGCCACCGAGCAATCCCACATCGCAGGCTGGCACGGGAGCAAGGCACCGACCTCTCAGCCACGATATTTGCCCCTTCCCATGTATTTGGGCAGCGTCTGCTTTTCAGAGAAGCCGGGGAGCCTGCGCTCAGCCTAGGGTGAAGGCACCTCCCCTTTCCCACCACAGCCCCCGAAATGGGGTTTCAAGGCTGCTACGCTGGGTAACATCCCTCCAGGCTGGGCAAGAGAACCGTGCTGCATCTGTCGGAGCAAACTGAAAACACCCTCCCAAACCATCTCCCCCAAACCCAAAGAACAACTCACAAAACGCCAGATCTCGCGGGCTGTCCCCAGCACACCCAAAGCCCGCGGCCACCGGCCCTCCCGGCCCAGCTCCCCCAGGAAGACCCAGGCAGAGAGGACTATGAAGATACCATCATGTGCACATGTGGACTACAGGGAGGAAAGACCTCCTAAATATGTTCCTTAAATAAAGTTCCCAAATACGCTGCACCGAGTCGGGCGGGTGCCCCACCTGCCTCTTCCCAGCACCTCCTGGAGCCGGAGACCTGCCTCCTAGAAACCCAATCCTTCCTCATTTTGCGTTAGCATTCAAAACCCACCTGCGGACACATCTCCTCCTCGCCCAAATCAAATCCAGCTCCGGGAGCGAGCACCGCCAGGAGCCGCCGGCTGCTTCTGCGGGGCGGGAGGGAAGCAAAGTCCAGGAGCCGCCGGGCGCGAGGCTTACCGACTCAGCGCCGGTCCGGAACACAGCGCCTTTTGTTCCCGGCCTCCGCGATAAGGAGAGGCGAGCTAGTAACGCACACTTCCCTGCCGTGTGACTGCAGCCCTCCCGGCTCCGTGAATGCCAAAATAAAAGCACGCCTTCGAAGCCCCAACGCAACGGCCGGCCCCGCTCCAGGTGCGCGTGCCGCCTTTTCCCACGAAACCCTCGCCAATTCAAAAGGTTAATTCTGAAGAGGACCTATAGAGGTTTCCAGGGCTTATCTCATCCTTCCTGATATTCCTGGTGAATATGTAAGCACTAAATGACAAATTCCTTCCTTATAGCCACAAACAGAAAAATAAATAAAGCTCACCTTGCTCACTAGGGGAAGATCGGGAGCACTTTGCTACTGATAAGCAATCGCAATCACCGTTTGGGTGACTCAAACGGCAATTTACGACACGCGATGACAATATCGCCCTCAAAGAAGGGCTGGTGCTTCGGTCGTGGGCGATAACCGAATTTCCAAACAGACCAGCCCCACCGCTGCCCGAGCTCTGCGTTGCCCTCGCCGAAGCGGCTGCTCTCTGCAAACGCAGGAGCCCCGTCAGAGCCAGCGCCGCGGGGTGACCCGATCCACGGGGTCCTCCCTTCCCCGCGGCAGTCAACGGCATACGGAGACAAAAGTACCTTGACAGCGCGCCGTTTGCAATGCGCTGCTCAAACCCAGAAGTTTTGAGGCTTTTTATCTGTTTTTCTGTTTCCTCTCTACAGAAACTTCACATACCTCAAACCTCAGACTCCCTTAGTCGTGCCCGTCTAGCATAAACAACCTTATTTCCTTCCATTACCTTCACAAATCACATTTTCTCATTTGCTCCGGCTTATCCTCACTTTCCTCTGGGCCACATCCTTCCTGAAGCACAGTGCCCCGAGCAGGTCCTACGACTCAGCGACTCTGACTGGAAGCATCTTGTAACCTTGATAACCAGTTGACCTTCCGCGCTGACTCCCGAAAAAGCACGGGCTCCTGCTGAGGAGCACGGCAGCAGGGGAGTTACGCTTTAACCCGAGCTCTCCTCCTTGCTCGCTCTGGATCTGCTACTCCACTGAGCAGGTCGCTGCCCCTTTTTTGCTCTCCCAGCTCCTCTGTGTGTGCTGCAAGACCTCAGGGAAGGTCCAGCACCGCTCCGAGGAGCCCCAACTCAGATACCCCTACAGTAAAGCTAATTAGGAAACCTCAATCACCGCCAGTTTTACTTTTCAAACTCTTATTGAGACACCTCTGCTTCCAAGGCTGCTTGGCCCGCTCGCAGCCTCCCGATGCCGCCGTTCCCCTGCGCCCCAGCCCGCCCGGCGCGCTGCCGTCCGGCTCCCACGGTTCTCGGTCCCACGCACCGGGCTCGCGGCTCAAGATAAGGCTTCAAGGTCTTTGTTTTCCAAACTCCTTCCGACCTATTTTGCGCAAGACAAACACTCCAACTAGGATCTTGTCCAACCAGCAAAGAAATTTCTCACCGTAACCCTGAACTAGAGTCTTCGTGCCAGATTTACACTTCCATCCTTTCCTCCAAGCAGTACTGAGTCTGTACAGCGTATGAATTTAACTTCTGTTAGCAAGTTATCACCATGGGCTGATCTTGGAGTTTTAGTAATTTGATGACTGTATTTCCTTGTGCCTAATCAATACAAAGATAATACAGGCTGTTCGCTTGTTTGCTGCCAAAGCGTGCTCCGCACGTGCGACGGGGATGGGCAGCTCCCTTCGCCTCTCCGTGCAGGGGAGCAGCAAGGCTTTGGGGACAGCGGGGACATCGCTCGGGGCTCCGCGTGCTTCCCCAAGGGACAGGGAGATGAACAGACATCTGTCACGTTTTACAGCCCTGCAGTTCTGGCCACCTACAAGGTTTCGAGTGCAGCAGCTGTTTATGACCAAATTAACACCAATTCCAGATGCCAGCTCGGAGAGAAATTTGTGATTTTCTTTCATTCGGTCACGACGACACTTTCGGGTCAGCCCTGCGACCAGAAGCCCGTTGAGGCCAGTCCTTCCAGACAGGGGAATGGCACTGGTACAGCAAGCCTGAGCCAAGGGGTGAAGGGCTGCAGCCTTCAGGCGCTGCTGTCTCACCTCCCTCTTCCCATCCCCACCGCCGCCGCGGTGGTACAGCAGTGCCGGCGCGGCAAAGGACCGCAGACCTTCGTACCGGCGTCAGGGCGGTCGGGGAACAGCCCAGAGTCCCTGGCAGAGCGGAACCCCCTCGGAGGCAGGCTGCCTTTGAAGGGTGCGGAGTTGAACGTCGTCTGTTCAGGCTGGCCGGCCTCTCTCAGACACGCACCTACCCGTAACAGCGGTACGGAGAGGCAGAGGAGGAAAAACCTCTTCCTGGGGAGGCTGTCATAAGAAAGGAGGGCTCAGGAGGTCCGCTGGGCTACCAGGAGGAGACACAGTGAGTCTCCAGCAGACTCGTACAACCACCCCACGTGGGCTCCTTGCAAAACGCAAGCCAGGAGGAACGATAGCTGATGCCTCCAGGGAACGGCTCCCGCACAGCCAAGCTGCGGTTCACCACGCACTCTCAGCAACAGCTTCCTTGTTACCAGCGCGCAGCTGGAATCCTCCAAGCCTTTGGTCCCCTTTGAGAAACTCTGAGCAGCTGGAAAAATCCAGTAACGTAGATTTAAATTGCCTCACTCTCAATTTTTTGCTCTTCAAGAAGCATTAAATGTAATTGCTCCACATGAAAAGAAATCCCGACTTTAACAGAGGCAACAGTTCTTTCAGCAACCACCAGCTGCGCCTCCGGACAGGCAGGCTGGAGGGAGCCCGGAGCATCCCCTCCTCCCCAAACGCACAAAACTAGATGTGGGACCTCACCAAGGACCATTTTACTCCCCAGATCCACTCCTTCTGTGCTGTACAACTTGCTACGGAGCATTTAGCCAGAGGGGACGTTCCTGGGGGGGGGGGATAAGGCTTGCAGGGTGCATCCCGGGTTAGTGCTGATCTGAGAAAGCAATACATTCCTCTCGCAGCTGTGCACGGCTCAGCGAGACGCATTTCCCTGGCTGCTGCCGAGAGGAGCCACGGCGGCCGCCCAGCAGATGGCAACAGGCCTGCGCAAGGTGCACGCCGCCGCACAGCGCCGCGCAGCACCGCAGCTCTCACCCCCAGGAGTTTTGGCTGCCCAGTTTCGCAGATCTCCAGAAGAGCCTTCCTACGACCTTGCACGAGCCCGCGTGTCCCGCTCCTGGCCAGCCTTCACGGAGCACAGCCCTGCACCGGCTCTGCCTCTCCTCCAGCTCACCTAAGGTTACGCATCTCCATGCCCAACCCCAGCGTAACTCCAGCTCCTCACTGAATTTTTGTGGCTCGCTTTCATTTTGGGAGAGTCAGCCTTCCCGCGCTGCGTTGCTCAGTGGGCTCATCTGCCCCCAGGACGCCGGGCAGAGGACAGAGCCCTTGTCCTAGGGCAAGGCACAGTGAGCATCAAGAAAACTAACTCCAAATTCACCTTTCCTCCCCGCAGGGCATCGCAAACGAGTCCGTGTACCTCAGATCTGAGTCACGAGCTTCACGGGAGCTTGCAAGGGAGGCGAGGATAACTCCTACCTTCCCGCTAGTCAGCGGCAAAGCCCAGCCTGGGGTAAAGAGGCGAGGACTCGGGTGTCTGGACAGACAGACTCCAAGCTCCCCTTGCACAGCTTTCACAAAGCAGGGTAGCCAAACCCGCTGTCGTTATTTTTCAGTGATGTTTCCCCGCAGAAGTAGAAAGCTGTAAGCTTGTCACCCCGCTCCCCTGCCAACACCGTGCTTCCACCCCGGTCAGGGAGAAACACACTCCCCCTGGGGCTGCAGGCAGGCAGGCAGGCAGGCAGCAGGCAGGCTGCAGGCAGGCAGGCAGGCAAGCAGGCAGCCCCGGCAAGGTGATGCTCTCCCTGCTCTGGAGCAGGCGTAGGGGGGGATGAGATTCCTCGTGCAAGCGTGACAGCGGAGCACGAGGGATCGCAATGAGCCCCCTGCAAGCACAGCTGGACGCACAAGGAGCCAGGCGGCTGCAGGAACCCAGGCTCCTGCGTTTCCAATCCCCCTGCGAGCCGCTGTCTCAGCGGAGCCACGCAACTAGAAATCCTCTTTGGAAAGAGTTTAACAGTCAGACCCATCTGCTGAACAGATCCGGCAAGGCCCAACGAGAGCCAGAAGCTCCGCGCCACGTCAGGAGCCACACCAGTGGCTGAATCCTGGAAGTATCTGACATTACCAAGGTCCCTGCGAGAAGTGTCAAAGTTCAGACCTTGCCCCCTTCCAGAGACTTTTACGCCCTTCCTGGAAGATGCAAGTGGCGGTTGGTGTCTCCGGAGAGCAGACACCCCAGCACTGGGTACTCAGGGCTTTCCGCAGATGTTCGGCTCGCTCTGATGACAGCCACCAGAAGAGGGGATGAGTCACCAAGAAGAACAACCTTATTAACAAAGAGAAGACATTTTCATTTAGACTGCTTGAAGCACTTGTTTACACTTGTTTGAACAAACATTTAGGAGAAAAGCTCTCCGTCAAGGCCCTGACACTTGGAAGAGCCGAGCACTCAAGCCACCGCGATTTTGTGCTGTTTAAGGGGGACCACAGCCGATACTCCCAACCCGGTAACCGCAATTACTCTCAGCGCCGCGGCACAGCAAACGCAGCCCGCCTCTCAAACGTCCTCTGACGTGACGTGAGAGGAGAAAAGCTACCTGTGCTCCTTCACCCCGCGGCCCTGGCAAAGCAAGAGGGGCTCACCCGCTGCCTGAAGTCCACCGGTTTGCGTTTTGGGGGCTGAGAAAGACGCCGTCGTGTTAAAGAAGCCGTTTAGCTGCCCGGTGGTCCCACGTAATGGCAAATTTTAGAGGTGGGGTGCTCGCTGTGCGCCGTCTTCCCAGGTGTGAAACGGGGACATTTGAGAATAGAAATTGCTTTTTGGTGGTGTGGGAGGAAAGGCAATGCCTGCACTTCTGGAAGGGTGGGTTTTTTTCCTCCTGTCCTCTCTTCCAGGTGAATCCAAGCAAGGTGAATATATATTGGGAAAGGCCTTTTATTCTGTTTTCTGTCTTAGGATTTCCAGAGCAGCTGCCTGCTGCAGCTAAGGAAGGAGGGCCGGCCGCCCCCCGCCAGCAGGCAGCTCTGCCAGCACCGCGCCCCGGTGAGAAACCCTCGTTCGCTGCTCCTGGCAGGTTGTTTTGTATGACGGCTTCTCTCATCCCCCCCCCAGAAAGGGCTCTGGCTTTCCGAGGTACACTACTACAGGACATGTGGAATAAAACGCACGTCGGGAGCTCGCCGCTCAGCTGAACGAGAACAAAAAACCACGCGCCCCAAGACACCAATTTATTTTTACACTTGTAACGCTGAGCGGTATTTCTCGATCTTGTTCTCATTTGCTGAACCTCTACGAAATCCTTGCAGGCTGGAAATTATTTCGAATCATGTATCCAAGACAACAAGGGTAACGCTGCCTCGGCATATTAAACGTAGACACCGACAGAGCTCTGATCTTTAGATGATTACTCTGAATTCAGTACCGGAATCCATTTATATCTTTCTGAAAAGGAGATTTCAGAATTCATCACCTTTTTCCTTTGGATCACCTTGTCGCTTCACAGAAACGATGGCCCAGCAGCACAAGTATTTCATCCCAGCAGGGCACACACCCGGCTTGTCGGTATTCCTGCCCAGAAGAGCTTGCAGCACTGACAGAGCTCATCTACGTTAAATTAGCCCTTAGAAAAGATCCCTGCTCTGAATCTCAGAAGATTGCAGGTCTGAGGAGCAAAAAGCAAAAGCCCTTGCCTGCACGAGCACTGCGACACAGGCTATCCCAGCCTGTAAACCGCTCAGTCCAGCGGTTAAGAAGCACATTTGTGACCTTGTACCAGACAAAGAATACGAAACCCCATCTCCCTTCCTGCCCCCTTCTACCCAGCTATCGCTGGCTTTTGTAACTATCTTTCAAAAAAGGAAAAATAATCCAATAGTCAACGTGTCCTTGAAAACCTTCTGGGGAGGATCAGATGCTCTTAAGGCTGGGTTCATCCGAGCAGTCCTAAGGGAACAAGGGACTTGCTCAGGGTGATGGTGCAAGTCTGTTGACTTGATCGAGAACGGGAGCCAGCAAACCGGCTCAAGAGAAAACCCACGCTTGGCTGGGAAATGGGATGATGACCTGGTCGACCGTCGAGCATAAGTCATCAAAGCGAGAGCTTCAAGTCATCTGAAGTGATGGACCAGTGCTTCTCGCTAACACGGGGAAGATCAGTTGCGCAACACCCGGTTTATCATGAGGAAACTCAAAAGAATAGCTTGAGCTTTTTATCGAGACATGCGGCCAAACTAACATATTACAGACCATACAAAACCAAGACAGATATATTTGCATGCAAATATAAAGGATGCTGGGAGTCCCTTCGCAACAGCAATTTGTGCGATAAAAACACCTGGGGTACGAAGACACAAGAGTCAAAAACCTGAAGAGGAAAGGTTGGAAAAGGAAAAGCAGAAAGAAGCTATTTGGTCCCCGTGCGGGACTGGGGAGCCAGCCGGCCCTTCGCTCTGAAGGCACCTGCAGCACCTTCTGCTCCAGGCTGGAAGGCACGCAGCGGGCACGGAGCAAACCAAGCAAACCCCGAACCCCACAAACACAGACAACACTGTCGCAGCAGCCTCCTTTCTAGCTGGAGAGGCTCCGATACACTCCTGTGCTAAGGAGTACAAAAGGGAAGGGAGGAATGGAGGCCGTAACTTTAACAAAAGGGAAAAAAAAAAAAAAAGAACAGAGAGGAAAAAAAAAACCACCCTACATTTTTGCCTTACGCTCTGCCTTTTACCGGTCAAACAGCACCGAGTGCCGACGCTGCACCTCTCAGGCAGGTGCCTGGTTGGTCCATCTCAAAATCAGGCTCAGGTTCTCCAAGCGCAGAAACTCCAGCCACGAGACAAACACGACAGCAGCAGGCACCCTTCCCACGGTGCTGGTGTTTCACCACAAAAACAATCTCCCTCTTTCACCCAGGGCACCACGCTCTGCGTGCTAAGACAGCACTAGCTGCGGGTTTTTGCTTGAACATCAATTTTAACTTAAACAGCACCAAATGCTTGGTGCAAATTCCCTGGGTCAGTCACTCAAGGATTAAAGGGTTTGTCTTTACTACATTTTAAGCGTCCCTGAGCCCTGCTCTTCTCCCCTGGCCAAACCCTCCGTGCTCAAGCCTCACGCTGTATAGAGCTTGCATTTGCAGGAGTTAACAGCACTCATACTTGCCTCAAACGTGACAAAGTCATCAAACTCATCAGGACAGGCCGGGGCTTCCTCCTCAGGGGTATATCCCATATCATACAATTGGCTGTCAGGATCTGCAGAGAAAAAAGAAAAAAAGAAAAAAAAGAGCAAGCATCACCAACAGGAAACGCGCGTCCTCAAACGAAGGATGCCTTTGGGAGCCACGACAGCAGAAGGACAAGAAGTTCCTCTAGCACGCACCAGTGCCTTCAGCTTTCAGACAGGACCTCTGCTTCCAGGCATCCCACCGCTGCCGTGGGTGGAAGGCAGCTGGGACGGCTGCTCCCTGGCAGAGGTCCTCCGAGGCCCCTTGCTGCTCCGATGGGGCTAGCACCCTACCCCGCCATGGTCTCTGCTCCTTTTCCTGGTTTCTTCCCTATCTCCTTTTCCTGCATCCTCTTATTCTTCTCCCAGAAGGCTTTAATCCTGCTGTGGGCAGGGAATACATTAGATCTATGTGTGACAGCCAACTACCATGGGAACCGCAGAGAAAGCAGGCTGCACCGAAGCTTTTATCATCTACTGCTCCTCCCGTGGCTAGCCACATCAGGAGCCATCCTCACAGGAGGACAGGAAAATAGGAGGTTTTCAAGGAGCTTTCTTCTGAAAAAAAAAAAAAAAAAAAAAAATTACTCCTCCCACCCCAAACACCCATCTGCAGCAGAGCAGATCAGCATTTCTCCAAGCCCTTCGACCAAGGAAGGGGACGTAAATTCCCCACGCTCCCCCAAGCAACAGCTAACGCCTGATCCAGCACACGACCTAGATCACAGGCTGGAAACACCAAATCAAGATCAGATGCTGCACTCCCAAAAATAAATAGCAGGCTCAAAAACCACACGCCTTGGAGCTGCAAGCGTTGCGGCACTAGGTTTGCCTGGTGTCGATAAACTTGGCCGGGCAGAGGCAGTCGTTAGGTCGGTGCTCCCAGGAAAGCTCAGCAGTCGCCAGGATTTGGGGAGGGACGGGCTTTCCTTTTACAGCTGCTCGAGGCGGATGACGAGAGCAGAGCTACAAAGCAGGGTCTGCTTTCCGCATCCCTCAGGCTGGTGGCTTCCCAGCAGGCTGGCAGCACAGCCAATTCAAACCGCTCCCAGGCTCCAATCCAAAGCGAAGGGGCACGTTAAGTCGCGTGATGCTTTGCTGCAGCCGAGCGCACAGCCACCCCGACGCAGCCTCCCTCAAAGGGCTCCCGCTTTGGGTCCATCTCCAGCTACCAAGAAGGGCCATTTTTCATTAAGGGATCTGTGCATCTAGTACGAATTCAAGGGATCAGGGCACAGGACAGAGCAAGGAGCCAAGCTTGCAGCAACAGCCCTCCCACCCAAACGCCCTCCCCGGTGCCTCCTTCAGCCGACCATTAAATGCAAAAGTCAGGACCCCAGGAGATACTGGAGCAACCAAACCAAGGGGTATGTCCATCGGGTGGGAGATGCTGAGCACGTGGCACTGAGAAACGAGCTCTCCCCAAGCTGGGTCTGGGGCTCTCAGGGGTTTGACTGTAAATCAAAACCAGGAATAAGCCACATCGCTTCTCCAGAAACCAGCACACGACGCCGTGCTCTACAGAAAGCACACGGCAGGGTCACGGCATCAGTGGATGAAAGGTGCTCTTGTTCGCAATTTATGACTTCAATATCCCAGCAGCGCTGCCATGAGCTGTGCTGCCAGCTCCCGGGGGCTCCCGTGTGTCACCCTGAGCAAGGCAGCGAGACGCACGTGACAACGCTGCTGCCCGAGCACGGTGCTCAAGGCAAGGCAGCCTTGGGTCACCTCCTACTTTAACTAATGGTTTAGCACTGAAGGATCTTAAGACAGTATTCCTGCTCTCCTCAAGTGTTACCCTGTCCCCACCTGCACAGCTCCACCCCTGGGTCTGAGCCTACAATCAGGTGTTGCCCCGTGAGTTGTCCCTATTGCAAAATGTCAGAGCCTCCTTGCTGACAGCGGGGAGGACCGAGGGGACGGGGACAGCGATCTGCTGGCTGCAAAGCCACGGGAGCACCCGAGAGGGGGGTCTCACCAAGAGGAGCCTCTGCCCACTTCTGGGCAAACCAAACAGTGCTCCTGAAAGGCAACCCCCGTCACATCATCATCGAAACAGAGGGGACAGCCAGCCACGTCTCTTGCTGACTACAGGTGGCAGTGGCCATCTCCAGAGAGGTGGCTGCGATGTGCACGGCAGCATCCACACAGCCCGATCAGCTCACCGGGACACACGCTGCAGGCGCAGTGCCTGGGTCCTGTGCCCGGCCAGGGCTCTGCCCCGTGATACATCCCACCCAGCGCGAGCCCCAGTGACAGCTCTGCTCTCCGCAGCCTCCCAGCACGGCACAAATGCTTCACCTCCAGCACATCTGAATCCCCCAGCCGATGGTGGGGACTCCAGCCGGCAGCTGCCGGTGCTTCCAGCCGCCTAATCCCACCTCTGCCGGCACAGCCGGGCAACCCAGCCAGCCTTGCTGGTGGCCACCCTGCAAGGCCATCTCCAGCACCCCACAGCATCCCCGGGAACCACACAGCACCCTGAAGGTGCTGGAACCAGGCACAGGCTGCTCCTTTCTGCTTATCCCTGCATAATTCTTTTTCCTCCCCCTCCAAATAGACGCACAAAAGCTTCCCGGTTTTCTCCAGCACAGATAACGATATTTATTCAGCTCATTCCTTCCAAAGGGACTTGAAAAGGGAGGATTTATAATCAAGCGAAGGCTTCCAGTTCCCTTCGGAAGCGGGGGCATACGGCGTGGGCTGACAACGCACAAACAGCTCCCCCCCATCAGCTGCCTCCAGTGCGGCTCTTGCCCAAATCAAGAGCTCCCGGAGCCCTCCCAGCGCTTCGGGCGTTTCTTGGTGTAGGGGTGAATGTGAGACTGGGTGCTCCACCCGTCCGCAGAGCGTGTGGCCCAAAGAGGGGGTCTCTGCATAGGCAGGGCTTATTTTCACAGCAAGCTCTACTGCAAAATGCAAGGCAAGACCATTTGAGAGGTCACCTGCACCCTTGCTGGCGGCGTGGCCAGCAGAAGCCATGCCCAGGAGACAGCACTCTCTGTTTCCACCACCCCATGCTCCACGTCAGAGAGCAAAGACAAACACCACCACAAACAAAGGTTGACTTTTCAGCTCGATCCATTCCCTCCCCCTCTGAAAAAGCCATATGGTGCTTTGTGTATAGGGAGAGTTGCCATGGAGAGTTTGCCTGCAAGTCTTCTAGCACAATAGGCTGCATTAAGCTTTCAAATTCCTGTCCAAAAGAGCCAAAAGAAACCCCTAGAGACCTTTGCTGCTCCACTGGCACTCCCTACGTGAAGAGCACCATCCTCCAAGGTGCAGAAAGAGGCTTGTGGTGAGAGTCGGAGGGCTCTGCTAGCTCTTCTCCCCCACCACACCACGGCCCAGGAGGATGGCCGTGGGCCACGAGCAGTAGCATCGCACAACCCTGCTCCAGCAGCACATGGTGAGCACAAAGGCTCAGATTCCCTCTGCTCTCCCCTGCTTGGACCTCAAAGCCAAATCCCAGGTGATGTCCTACCAGCCTTCGCATCCCCTTCTCCATCCCCCTTGCACCAAAAGCATACTTTCATCTCTTACACCCATCCCTGATTTCACTTGAGCTCTTTCCTTCCTCCTCTTTGAGAGCTGATGTGGTCAGCACACTTGGAGTCATCTCTTTCCAACACTGCTCAAAAAAATCACAGTTTTGCCCAGAGATGCAAACATCATTAGGGACTGCTGTCGGTCCTCACACCTGACTGTCCACGACCAGCTTCTCCTGTGGTTTCAGCTCTATCCATCACTCCTGCTGCTTAATCCCGTTACATCCGCCACACACAGTCAAAAATCTCAAAGCTAAAAAAATCAGGCTCCAAGAGACCCTAGATGGAACCTTACTGCCCAGCAGTCCCCCTGCAAAGAGGCTATAAGCTATATGCTATGTCTTTTGCCCAAAGTAATTGCACTGATTTATTTGACCGGAATACGCGGGCAGGGTACCAGGCATCTGGATAAAGCTTCAGTGGAATTCTTGTGGCAGCAGAGTTTTACCAGGGTAACGTGGCTGATGTAGAATTTACACAAGTACTTGCACCCAGTAAGACCAGGCACACGTACCACACCATCCAGTGAAGCTAAGGTGATTTTGGAAGGAAACAAGAAGATGTGAAGAGCACATTAAGTCTCCTGCGAGGCATCTGCAGCATCCCTTTGACACCTTCTCCCATCCCTGCCTTGAAGCTTCCTGTTGCTCAGCACGTGCCCATTCAAACCCCACTGAGAAGATCATCGCACCAACCCCACCACTCAGGAGATGGAGATTTGCTTTCATACAAGCTCTGCTGCAAGTCCAGTCAGCCTCAGCGCTTTCTTTTCCCCCCCCACGCATTGGATTTTCTGCTTTCCCATGCCTCTGCACTAAATCCTGCAGCTCCCTCTCTTCTTAAGATGTCCTCATTCCTCCCAGAGTTTCAAAAAAAAAAAAAAAAAAAAATCACTGCCCAAACACTGCTATGTAAAGTTTCTGACGAGGACCGTCTCTGTCCAAGCACATCTTGTCTTTCATGCAGACCGCAAGCCAAGGGCAACCTCCATCCAGCCTCTAGAGCCACTGGCCACCTCGGAAGAGCAGAGACACGGCCAGCCACACGGAGATTTCTCCTGGACGTACGGCATACGTGCAGCTAGGGAACAAGCAGGACAGGTCCCGGGCTCTTCGTGGGGGTGAACGCGTGCCGAGCTCTTGCAGCGGCCAGAGACGCAACCCTCCGCCGTCTCATCGTGCTGACAGGAAAAAAAAAAAATCGCTGTGCTTCAAAAGGCCTCGGACGTGCAATAGTAACCTGGGCTTTTCAAGAAACGCAACAGAGCTGTGGGAACAGAAGTGGCGGGGTACAGAAGGCTCCTGAAATAGATTCTAAAAACTGCTTTGAGAAGACAGGATTTTAGTAAAAAGGCACCTTGAGTGAAGAGCTGTGGGTACGGTAGTGACACGCAGGTCAGAAACAGAGCCAGTTTTATCGGCTTCATATAGGAACGACCTAGAAAAACAGAGCCTTTCAGAAGTATTTAAGTCATCTGCCAACACACACTGTACGTACTGCTGCAAGCCACAGAGCCACAAACTCCAAGCGATTCAAACAGTATGGGTTACGTGCAGCTAACAGACCTGAATTATTCACTGCAGGAATAAGGCTAGGAACCCGCACGAATGCCACAAAACAGAACCGACCCCCCCCAGAAAACAGGAAAGACGAAGTTATGGTTGGCTTAAGAGAGGACAACTGATACAAACTGACCTCCCTTACTGAGCTTTCCGTAAGCGATCCAGGAGTAGGTTTATAATCTGATGCTCACACGCGAAGTGGTAGCACTGATCAGAGCTGGAAAGAGCAGCTTCCTGCTATCTCCTTTCCCTGCCGACTCCTCCAGAGGTGAGGCTATGGCCCAGGAGCGCTTACTGAAGACTATCAATTTAGAACCAAAAATTACACCAAGGGAATAACCGAGCGGCAAGCTCAGGCTCCCAAGGAGGCAGTGTCAGAATTAAGGTCGCTTACACAACCCTCATCTGAGACCCCCTGAGCTAATGCGCTTTAGCAGTCCTTCATTCCTTGAATATCATTGCTCACGGATTGGTACTTATCGCGCATTCCTTTTGATCCTCTTCATACAGTGCAGGCCCTCAAGCTTTGTTTAGACACACCATCTAAAGACATAACGAAAAGAAGTAACTTCATGGTATCCAAGCGCTTTGGAAGCATAAATCTAGCTGCCTTCATCTCGGAAACAAGGTGAGCATCGTGACATGGCGACACGGATGGATCAGAGACGAAGCCACCGCTAACACGTGGGATTTGGTATTGAGTTAACATACAAGTCCTCGTTTTTAATTTTCTCAGCAATTTGAGCCGTCTTCAGTGTGCGCTAGTCATCAAGCCCAGCTCAAATTCCTCCAGACTTGCGTCAGCCTGGAACAAAGGTTCACTGCTGGAGGTGCGGAAAACAAGGAGCAGGCTCATGGCCACCAGCAAGCAGTTCAGAGCCACTTCGTGACGTACCAGCAGAAATGGCCAGAGACTGAGCCTCCAAAACAGCACAAGCTGCCCTGGTGAGGAAACCTCCTGATGTCCTCTACCTCCTTCACTCCAGCTTCTACTTTCAACAACTCTGTATTTCAGGAAACTTAGCTGGATTTTGCAGCCAACAGCTTTACTCCCTGTTCTGGGAAGAGGCTGAGGCAGAACCTCTTGAAAGAGCGCACGCAACTACGCAAAGAACAGAACACCCTCACTCAGCTCCCCAGAGTACGCTCAATGTGGACGCAACCTTCGGGACATCCAGCGGCCGGTCCCTGGTCAAGCGTTTGAGTACACTGAAGTAGAAACTCTTCCAGACGCTCTGCATCCAGCCTGATTGGGGTAGGAGCACGCAGAAGACAAGTGGCATCTCTTAGATAAGACAGCACCACCAGCAAAATAAAAGTGAAGAGAACCCCGGCTCGGGAGCCCACGTGCACCAGAGCTTTTGACATCCCAGGTAACATCGGCAGGAACAAAGCCGTTTCTCAGGCCACCCACATCAGCCGGAGCACCGTCCCACCATGAAGCACTTCAGCCTTCCACACCGGCTCCAGCTCAAAGCTCCCACATGGAGACATCAAGCGAACAGTCACAACCAGCCCAATCCTCCCCAGGTCGTAGCTTCCACTCCTGTTCCTGAGAAAGGCTTGCGATGTACTTACCTTCGAGCGTAGCTAAATATCATTATCAGTGCAATGCCTGTGTGAATCTAGGCACGGCTTGCCTGCAGAAGAACCCATGGCCTGGATGCGAGCGTTAAAAGAATCCTTCCAACGCCTGCAAGCACTTGCAAATCACAACATGCAGACATTTGTATGGTCATCAGCTATTCTGTCCCCCCACTAGCCATACCACAATTTGAGGACAATTACTGCAAAGCCTTTTCCAAGCGATCACCAAGCCCTGGCAAGTGATTTGGATCAGAACCTCCCACCTGCCTTCGGGCAACACATGGGTCTACGGGTGAACTGCAAGGCTGGCCAACAACTGCACAGACACCTTCTCCTCCAGCCAAGGCTCTGACCTCCAAAAGGAGGTCGCAAAACCATTAGAAATAACTTGGTTTAGTTTTTACTAAAGTGAGCAAGGCTGAGATCAGAGGCCAGGTCTCAACCAGAGCTCAGCCTGACTTTGGGGGGAAATTGGACAAAGAAAATACACAAGAGAAGAGACACTAAACTACCTAAACCTGCAGGAAGAATTCTTCCCAACATGGCATTTCACGGCTCTGAGCCATCTCTTAGAAGTGATGGCTGTGTTGCTCAAAGATCTCCTGTCTGTTCCAGTGGGTGTCAAGCAGTCAGTTTGCCCTCCTGCTGCTGGCCACAGCAGAGCAGTTTGGAGTCCTCGTCCTCCAAAGTCCCCTGAAAGTGATGCAGACTAACAGGAAAGTGCTCCTGAAGGCTCACATGATTGAATACCCTTCCCCGTTTCTCCCCCTCACTCAACATCGCCAAAAAATCCCTTCTAAAATGCCCCAAACCATCCCTCACGCGCCACTGGAGGAGAAGGGAGCTGTACTTTTTAAAGTGCTTTTGCTCCATCTGTCTTCCGTAAAAGAAACATTGCCCAAAGAAACAAAAAAAGTAATGGAGAAGGGGCCTGTAAGATTGGGTTTTAATCTTTTTTCCAGCATGAGAGTCCCCAAAGCAAGGAGGAAGGTGTCCGAGACGTCGCACAGGTTGAGAGCCCTCCCTTCCTGCCGTTAACGAGACAATGCAAACCAATGACTTCATGCAGCACTCCAAACCCACAAACTGTGCAATGCGGACACCGGCAGGCATCAGCGGCGCTTCATTCAAAGCTGACTTCGTTACTGACTTCGTTACTAGGGATAGGAACTTTTAATAAAACTCATTCGGACAGTTTTCAAAGGTTTTGGTAACGTTTTGTTGGCTAGAAGAGAATCCACCGCCATTATTTGTGCCTGACTGCTCTCTTGCAGAAGGAAGGAGGAACGTGACTGTATCGGAAGCGTTAGACCTTTTCAATCCAGAGCACGAGATCTTGGAGAAGTGAACTGAGGGGCTGAGAGGTTACAAACATGAGGTGGTAGGAACCAGGCAATGTCAACAGGAACATTTGCATTAGAAGGTGCCACATTATCTCTGCTGACCTCTCTCTGTTGACTGCATTAATAAAACTACACGTGAATCAAAACGGGCTTTAACAACAAGCAAGCGGAGAAGCGATGGGAAAACGCGAGTCGCTGGCTTGGCACGACTCCGCTCTCGAAGTCGCAAGAGCGGCAGGGAGCAAAGCCGCCCAGCCGTGCGCGACGGGCGACAGCAGTCCTTCACCGCAGTCCTGCGAACCTCGAATCGGTGAATTCGGCACTGGTCACCTCGTTAGCAGGAGGCTTTCCTATCCAAAGGAGAAATAAGCTGCCCAGTAGCTAAACAGATTTACAGGAGCGGTCGGACTGTACGCGCTCGGCAAAGACCAGAAGGTCATCAAGGAGAAAGACATCTGAGGGACGCAAGCGCCAACCCAAGAGACTGCCGGGACAGATGAAGAGGCGAGCCGCGGTTAGTCAGAACACGGGGAAAGGTTTCTCTTGACGTGAGGGATGCCCAGCGGAGCCGGCCCACCTGCTGCTCGCCCATCGCAGCTCAACCCAGCAGCTCTGCAATCAGGACCGATTTCCCAGCAAAGCCACACCACACGCAGCCTCTCCCGTCTAAGAGCGAGACCGCGAAACGCTCAGAAGAAACAAGCTTTTGTCACATCAATCTGTCACAGTGTCACAAGGGTACACTCACCGCGCAGTCACAAGCCTTCAGGGCTCTCGGAGGAGCAGAAGTCAGTAGGTGAGTAATTATCCCTTCGTTAATAACACCAGATTGACTGGATTCCTAATGAGAAATGGTCTGATGGCTCCGGCTTGCTTGCTGGTGCAGAGGCAGGAGCACAAGGTTCTTACTTTCCTTTCCCTAAGCTCGGGAAGCCAACCCTTACCTGATCTCCGGCTGGAGGCTTCTGATGAGGATGGAGGAGACATTCCCCAGCTTCCCGGGTTGAGCCGAGCATTAATAATCCCTCACTCCGGAGCCAACATCCAAACCAGAGAAATAAAAACAAGGCAGGACCGAAACCACCACCACCCATCTGGAGCCACCAGCCCAGCCTCCTCCCACGCACGCCCCAAACCGCAGGCAAACCCCGTCTCCCAAAAGTATTAGCGGCAACAGATGTGGAACAAAACAGCGGACTCCCGACACAGAAAATAAACCATATGATGGAGAAATACTGAGACAGCAGATGGATGATGAGAGATGTCTATTTTTTAAACAGAAGTTGCCTTTGTTTTCTTTTTAGTCATCATCTCCGTAGAAGAGCGTGCTAACAATTGCTCCAATAAAACACTG
Organism: Balearica regulorum gibbericeps; assembly: GCF_011004875.1. Lineage (NCBI taxonomy): Eukaryota > Metazoa > Chordata > Aves > Gruiformes > Gruidae > Balearica > Balearica regulorum. The sequence goes on from NC_046198.1 coordinate 1,967,688, forward strand.
CTCTATTTTTACGTTGACCATCTCCCCAAGAAAACAGGTAGTCCCTGCAGTGGTTTTTCTTCTCCTTTGCCAGAGACATTAATTTTCTCCTGGCTAGCAAACTTAAGTCTTTCCTTTGCAATTTAAACTCAGCCCAGCTTGCCTTTATCAGGCTTGGGTGACGGTCTGAGGGTCTAAGCAGCCACCACCAGTTTCCTTTACTTCATCAGGACACGGGGAAACCCCTTTCCACACTGTCACTTGCTGTGATCTGCAAGAGATCTGGCTACGCAGTGATGCTTTCCCCTCGCAAGGAACTGCGTACCAACGGTGTTGCTTTGGGCGTTTAATCACGGGTCAGCAGCTCCGCAGTGCTGCGAACTACGCTTCCCTCGGACCGCGTGTGTATTTTGGACCCGCAGCCTGTTACGCTCCGCGACGGCGACCAGACGCAGCAAGATTTCTCTGGCGTACGCTTCAAAGTATTCATGAAGAAAAAAAATTCTCAGAACGGGAGCGACGCTCGTGCCGATCTCCCATTCCCCGGGACCCCGAGGGCTGCTGAGCCTTAACGGCAGTCTTAGAGCAGCACGTTTGAGTAATTCCCCGCCGTTCTCATCCCAGGCCTCCGGACACAGTTTCTCCAACACTTCTGCGCATCTCCCGAAAGTAGGTCAATGCAGTATGTCATCTGCCAGGCTGGTTTTGGGAAGACGCGCTCCCTGCTCAGGCACGGCATGCGTGGAGCAGGCCAGCTTCATCCCTGATGTAACGCTTCACCCAGCTGCCAAGTTACAAAAATGAATAGACCCAATTTTTTACATAAATTGAGAGAAACGCAAACCACACAAAGCTACGGTGAGCCAGAAGTCCTCCCCCACCCCATCGGCATCCAAGTCCCTTCCCTAGCATATTATTGCAGAAATAAATAGCGATTTAAAAGAGCTTGAGGGCGATGTGGGCTGTGCGGTTCTGCTCACTGCTGCTCCCGAGCTCGGCAGCGGGACGGGTTTCACCCCGCTCCGTGCCTCCCCAAATCTCCCTGCTTATGCTAATGCCCAGAAAGTTTGCAGATAGAGTTAACCTTGCTGAATCCTGGCAGCTGCACGGCTGGTGATAAATAGTTTTGCAGGTGGTGTTTTTGTTCCTGGTTTTGCTTTTAAGTACTAAACATCCCTCCTCCCAGTTGAGCCAGTTTGGAGTTATCCTTTCCAGCGTGAAAATCCAAACCAGAGGATAAGCACGTGTTATCAGGAGTGCCACGCGCTGACCCCCCCACCTCTCCGCTGCTCTCACGGAGGTAGCAAAGCTGCTCCCTGCCCCACGCCGGCTGCGAGCGAGCCGAGGAGCATCCTCACCCCCAGCCACACAGCCTGCAGTTGGCTCAACGGCAGCAATACCAGAGCCATTAAAAAACAAGGATGGAGAACAAAGCTACGTTTGCGAAGGTATATACCACATGTCCAAGTGGTACGGCTGTGCCCTTCCTTCAAGGGGCGTGGTAGCAAAGAATTTGGTAACGCATCTGAGGAAGCATCCCCTTTGAGGCTGGGCGAGCAGCTGCACACGCTGTGCGGCGTTTTGGGGCTCCCGGGAGCGGAAGACTGAGACTTTTCTTCTCCAAAGACATAGCGGGATGTGGGCTGGAGGGACAGAGCAAACACCGCAGTGCCGCCTGCCCCAAGGCTTTCTCCCGTGTGTCCCCCTCACCCAGGAACGGCCTCTGGGGATGAAAGCTGGGCTGGACTCAGTTCTCCGTCTGCTTGTGCCTCCGTGCAGAGGAGCTCTGTCCCACCCTTATCCCCCCATGCCCTGAGCACCAGCCTTTCACAGGAGAGTGCCTCTGTGCCCCCAGATACACCCAACCCCCTCCTGTCAGAGGTGCCTCCGCAGGGCCGGGCCGGACAGAGACCTCGGGCCACTTTGCCCAGATGCGGATGCCACCACAGCAGCTCACCTCCAGCACGGACTAGCGCGTACACCCCTAATTCCCCATCCCCTGCGAGTGGGGAGAGTCACACAGGCTCCACTGACAACCCTCACGCTTTTTCATGGGCAGGCCCAACGTTTTTCAAGACAAGTGTTTAAATACCACTATTTCAAGAGAAAAAGAACCCCAAGTTCAGTACTTCCAAGAAAAGGCTTGGTTGGCTGCTTCTGTCCCTAGCAGAAGGGGTCACAGACGATGAGCACGTGGACTACAAACTTAACAAGCACAGTAATGATGCTACGAGCATCCCGCTGCACTACAGGGACGAGGAAAACTCTGGCCTACAAAGAACAGCAGGGTGGATTTGTTTTTTCCGGGTGTATATATAAATTTTAAGGCGACATTTAAGTCTTTACTCCTTTCAGGAGCAGAATTAACACTCATCTTCATAAACTCCTTATCCCGACAAGCAGTACATATAGCACATACGTGTGTGTGTGTATATATATATATATGCGCCAGAGCAGAACAAGATGCAAAAAAAATGCAGATTACAATCAGAGCAATTTTGATTTTATTCTTGCTCATGAATCAATCTTGATTTCCCATTCATGAGAGCCCCTGTTCCCCGAACGACAGCTGAACACAAAGAGGCATCTGTCCTACCTTCAGCCATCAAACGAGCTGTGTCCCTAATCGGTGATGCTTTAGCCAGGGTTAGGAACAGGCAAGATCAGTGGGAAAGTCTTCACTGCAGCAGTGCTGCATGAATAGAGAGATCAGCAGATCCGATGAGAACGTAGGAAGTGCTCATACCAGTGCCAGATACTCACCGCGTTTAGTCAAACGTGCACACAAGCTCTCCTTCCATCTGCTAAGCCTCAGTGAAGCTTTTCCTTTTAAAAAGCAACCACCTGGAATATGAAATTGGGCCTGGGTACCCCCACTGAGAAGGTGCACTTAGGGGTCAGCAGTAGCCTGTTGCAAATATTGCCAGATTTCCAGCAATTGTCTGGAAGAGAGACCACTGAAGATGCACACAAACACAGAAATAATTACTGGATTGGGAGCGTGTAAGAGAATGTAAGCTTTGGCTTCTGGAATTATCCCTGTATAAGGAAGCTTTCATTTTGCGTAGCAAAAGCCATCTGCAATGCAGATCCTACAGAGAGGGGGGGAAAGGAAAAAAGCTACACACAAACCAAACAGTGGTTTATGTTACCAGACGGAGCCAGATACCCAACACGCTCTGCACCTTCAAACGCTCTGCGGAGCCAGAGCAGACCCGTGTCACCAGGGCAGCAGCCAGCCTGGCTCTCCAGAAATTAATTTAGAGCCACCGCGTGCCATCTAGCAGGCTCATACGAGCACTAAGTGGTTCACGGGCACCCAGAGCCGTGATCTCAGAGATGTCATTTAAGCCCTATCAGATCCACAGGCGTCTCGGAGACGCTGGATCAGCAAGCGGTCGGTGCAGCCGCAGGGAATGTCGCTGCTCCCCTTGCAGCAAGGCTGCAGAGCACGACCCGCACGTGGGATGAGCAACGCGGGGCTGATTACTCAGCTCTGATGTGCAGTTCCCTCTCTCAATTGTAAGCTTTTAAGATGTAACACTCGCAGCATTCATCCAGTGGGAGGGCTGGATACGTGCTTTTTTTCTTTCAGGAAATTCCCAAATCGACATTCAGCTCCCAGGAGCACACCAACCAGAAACCGCAGCCTCTGCTCCGAGGATACACCCATCGAAACCTTCCCAGCGCTGCTCGCGGGAACCGAGCGGTGCCGCCCCACAAAGATTCCGACCGACTCGAGTTCACGCTGCTGCCAGTGCCAATTAGCAACGGCACGGTGCTTTCACACAGGCTCTTTGCAGCAGCCTGCCTGCGCTGCCCAAGCCAGCCCGCCCGAAGCCCTGACCGCCGGCCAGCTCTTTATTTGCTATTCAACACCCTGACCTGCACCCGCCCCAGCCCTGCCTCGCTCCGCGCTTTTCCCTTCAGCCTGTCCTTTGGAAACCGGTCAAATGCCTTTGGTAAGCTGAACGCGCTCCTCCTGCTGAACGCCTCTGATCCAACCCCACGGGGGTATCTCTGCTGAGCTGCGGCTCGTTCGTTCGGCACGGCGGCCGACTCCTGAATCGGCTGCCCCCCCCGAAGCTGGCATTGCCAGGGGTCTCCCCCAGTCCTGCCCCCCCCGCTCGCTCCTGCCAGTGACTTGCCGTCCCTGCAAACAGGAACTCGGTTATAGCTTCCAGGTTTGGGTGTTGGCTCTGGAGCTGGATTTTCCATCTTCTCAAATCCAAAGAGCTTGCAGTTGAAGCATCTGAAAAAGGATTTGACTATTTCCATCCTCAAGCCCTCCTCTGAGCTCAGGAACGCATCTATTTCTCAGTGGATGCGCTGTCTGCTCTCGATGCACAGGGCAGAAGGGATGGACGAGGCTGCGAGCTCCAGGGATGCACCTTCCCCTGCCTGACACCGTGCTTATTTGAAGTGACACCAACAGCAATCCCCCCGCACGCAGGAGGGAACCGCACAGGGCCCATTCCCTGCAGGCTTTTCTTTGGGACACAGATGTTACAGATGTTTCTGTTCAGAGCACATGCATGAATTATGCGACTCGGTCATTACTGCTTTTGCGTTCAAGTAAGAGCATTGGTCTGCTGCAAAGAAGAGACATTATAATGTCCTTTGTGACGCAGAGAGGCCTCTAGAAGATACAGGTGTCCGAAGCATAAAGGGTTCTTAAATACCCTGACAAAGGAAGGAATCCGCTTGCTGTTTGTTTGCATCCAGCTGTGTCTGACACAACCCAGATTTGTGTTTGCCAGCTAACTCCCGCTCCAGCAGCTCCTGCCTCCAACACGCAGCAGACTAGAGTTGCTCTTCGGTCCAGGCATCTTGGCTTCACATTACAGACTCCATCTCACTATCCCCTGTCCCACGCTCAGCTCCTTGCCGTACACGTAGGCAGAGACCTCGCTCCCGGTCTGTGCTGTCGACGTGGTTTGCGTACAATCCCTCGTACCTGTTTCTTACAGGGAAGATCCCCCAATAAGCTGTAGCTTCTAAGCCCGATGAATGCAGCAGTCACACTGGTTCCCCATTTCTTGTCCCCTGCAGACTAGAAAGATGTCACACCGGATCTCACCGACAGCAGCCAGGCGCACCGGGTCTTCCTCTGGCTGTGGACTCCCCAGGCATTACACACCTCACCTGGCTTCTTTAAGCGTGCTCTAAAACATACTCCCCTCCTTCAAATCAGTATCATTACTGCCTCTACTACATTACCAGCTTCTCAAGTTTTACAAGACCCTAAAATTGTACTTTTCAGAGTTATTTATCATCCCTGACTCAGCACCACCGTTTGTTCCACAGTTTCCCCCCTCTGCTTTGTTATTTACGTATTGCAGGACCGGCCAGTCCTCCAGGCACCATTCACGCCAACTTTTAAAGCAGGCAAACCCCACGCTTCGTAGAGCAGGGGTAGGACGAGGGCGTCCCAGCAGCCACCCCACCCCATGAGTAGGAAGGGTTGGGACATAGTAGGTTGTGAGGAGCTGAACCTGTCCCAGCGGCATCTCCGAGCATCTTTCCCCTCCACAGTCCACATTACCTGGGCAGACAAAGATTACAGCAGCAAAGAGGTCGGAATTGTTTCACGGCAGCGGAGAGGTGGCATCACAACTTTCAATGCTGGTTAAACGGCGTTTTGCTCCGCACTGAAGGCGGAGGCAAGTCCAAGGAGTCCTAGATCAGCATGTTCCTCAGGCAGCGGGAACATACCTCAAACAGCTGGCACAGGAACAGGACCGAGGAGTTCAGTATCCTCCCTGGGCGTAAAGGCCAACTCTACACGAAAGCAGTTGTAAGAAAAGCAGCTGACTACGCGAGTCCTACTAGTTTTGTAACTGCACCTTCAGTTTGCCAAGCCAGACCGTAAGAGCTCAAGTAAAGTCACAGCTATTCTCCTACAGAGAGTCTCCAAGCGAGAGGGGAGAGGGAACGAGAAGTAGAGCATCTTCCCAAACAAACCCTTCCCTGCGTTGAGACAGACGCTGCGAGGTACGAGCTTGCATCAGGTCTCACTTCAGTGACTGACCAAAGAACTACAGGGTACCAGAAATGCAACAGAGCCATCTCTGGCTGAAAATAAGCCCTGCTAATTAACAAAACCTCATTAAAAGGGACACCCAGCAGCAAGCATAACCTCTTCTTTCTTTGAAAGGCTCAATATTGACTGGCTCGACAGCAGCAGCAAATCCTCAAGATCGCTTCAATGTGAGCAACTGCTCAGCTGGCGAGACTCAAAAGAGACTCTGTACCCTCTCCTGGGTTGCCTTTATAACTGTTTAATGCCATACAACGTTAGAGAGCTCTGCCTTTCTTAACCACTGCAATAAATACGTATCAATCTCTTTCAAGTTTAATAAATAGGGATCCTAAAAACTTCGTCCGGATCTGCTTTTTCCATTCAATTAATATAACACAATACCAGAGCAATGAATTATTGAAGAGAAATAGAAGCCAGAGCTTTCACAAACACGCTCTACTCCAATAGCAATTTATTACAAATTAATAGCATGCTGCATTTCCTCCTGCATCATGAGAGCTGGGAATCGGCTGCACTGTCGAGCTACTCCAGCCACGAAAACTTCGGAGCTGCCACAAACCACAACAATCCTGAGCACAAATAAGCTGGGGGTAGGAGGAAGGATGGACAACCGACAGAATAACAGCAGTCACTTCTGCTTTGAGGGTTTTCTACTCATGAAACAACACGGTTTGCATAGGAATAATCGGTCTTTTCACATCTTTGCTTCTATCAGCGCTCAAAAGCGCGCCCAGCGTGCAGGGCTGGCAACGTGGTGCACGTTCGCTGCTGCATGAAAGCAACGCTGAAGTTCAAGATAAGCACTGCTGTGAACAGAATTGATTAATGGGCAAGTATGATAATTCATCTTCGCACATCTAAAAATCACATCTGCTCAGCAGGAGGTTTCCAATATTTTTCACACCCTGCCCTTAACAACATGCTTGCCCTGAAACGACCCTCTAACAGTCATTTAGAGAGGAAACCCAAATTGAAAAAACATCTTTTCTTCAGCAAAGAAGTTCAAATGCCAGCCAGCCGAGAAAGATACTTCACATTTCACCAAGCTATCGTTCTGGAAGTACTCTCAACAAGCCCATCAAGAGCAACGTGGGGATAGTCGCAGGCTTGTTTCAATACTACCTGCCAGTCAGAGAGTTCAAAGCTCTTGTTTAACATGCTTCTTGCTAGAAATCATCCGAGCACTTTGATCCTCCAAATAGTTGGAGCGAAAGTAAACACATTAGTGCCCGGCATTCAGAAGAGGTTACGCTCTGCAGCAGACAGACATCTCCAGCGGCGTGTCAGCCAAGACAAACCCCCACCAAACCGTAGGTGAGAGCAGACACCGAACTAAAAGGGATTTTCCCTCGATGGCTTTTCTGTTTCCAATGTACATTTAGGAAGGAGCTTCCCTGATAAGCAGGAAAACACGCAACCACCACCACAACTGCTCCACTGCCTTTTTCAACTCTATTATTTCAACCTCTCCCCCTTCCTCTTCGCCCAACGCGAAGCAGCGACTTTCAGAAACTCCAAGCAACTTCTCAGCCTGGTTAACCCCTGTGGCATTAAATCTGGTGTCTCCGTGTCCTCCCTCGCAGCACCAGTGGCAAACTCACCTCCATTTTTGATAGCTCTGATCCCCCGATGGAAATCTTCGAAGCTGATGACTCCAAGTCCGCTTGGATCGAGGTACTTAGTTAGGTCCTTTACCTGCAACCACAAAAGCAGTGTTACCCACGGAGCTCTTTGAGGACGTAGCATCTTCCACCAGAGAAACACCCCGTGACAAATTTTTCCTCCTTAAGACAAAAAAAAAAAAATTTGAGCTAGTGACAGTGAATTTCTTAAACTGCCACCAAACTGCAGCCGTTCTCCTTGAAGAGAACATAAGTACGGAAGGGTAATTAGTATTTTGCTGGTGCTGAAACTATTGCTTTAGTTTTGAAACACGAGTTAAGGCAGTATTTCTTGCAATGTGGTCCTTTTCCACCAGGGATTTGTTTATTTTTATGTTTTTTAAAGAGGTCCTATCTTAATTGGGAAAACTCAGTAATAGGCTGCCCAGTAGGAGAGCCCAATTAAGAGGATTCAGTGATAATGAACTGCTCCCCGTTACAAATTTAGGCCATATAATTGAAACATTTTCACAATTAGACAATGCCCAAGGGGGAAGGAATCACATCAGCTAGCAAGGATGAGGATGCGGGCACCGGAGCAGGCACACACGCGGAGCAAGAGACGCTTGTGAGACCTGGCAAGGATGATCCGGGCTCTGCAAACTGAACAGGCTACAGTTTGAGGGCAAAACCACAGTCCAAAAGGTGTATTTGGTTCCTTCCTTCCAGGCTGCCACAAGCCTGCACCTCAGAAAACCCCTTACGCCACCGATGCTTCTCAAGCTGCAGCAATTGGACATTTTTTCTGCTTTAAAAAAAAAAAAAACAAAAAAAACCCAAAACACCCGCAGACCCTCATTTTAAGAGACACTGAGGCACCTTCGTGTATTTTACGGCCACAGCCTTCAGCTGAGAAGCAAGCCCAGGAGGAAGCAGGGTGTAAGAGGGAATTACACAATTAGCTCCGTACTCAAAGGCTGCCCTCGCCCTGCCAAACACATCAACCTCTCCTCCTCCTCCTCCTCCTCCTCCTCCGCTGACGCACAGGAGGAAGACTTCAGGCAGGCCGCAGAGCTGGATTTGTTCAGCTCTCATGAGCACAACTGGTTGCCTTTTGACTCACTCGGGCAATCTTTCAGTTTTGGTTTGTTCTTGGGGAAAAAAAAAAGATGGTAAATCACCACATCTCTCTTTCCAGGGAAGGAAACCTTGCATCTAAACAGAGACTTAACATCCCATGGTGCTCAGAGCTGCCTGACTCATTACACATCAGCAGGGGAATTTCTTTGCTTCCTTTTTGTTTTTCTTAAACCCTTGTGTTTATACAGGAAAAATCACATCTGCGACACTCAGAGCTGTTCACCCACGTGTCCACGTGGTTTCTGACACGATGTGGGGGAAGGCAGGAGATGTCTCCGCTTTGAGCATCCCACCACCCCGCAGCAGCCGTGAGCACGCTGCCGGCGCAGAGGAAACCACAGGGCTGAGACCATCCAAACCCCTCGGCTGTGCCGCGAGCCAAACCCCCGAGCCCCGGCGTGACCCCCCCTGAGCCCTGGCGTGACCCCCCCCCCCCCAGCCCCGGCGTGATCCCCCCCCGAGCCCCGGCGTGACCCAGGCTTGCCTGCCCGCCTGCCAGCTCACACCGTCGCGAATGGGGAGAAGACAACACAAGCACCTTTCCCAGTTTTCCGGGGAAATTTTTTCGATAGGTAACAGAAGTGCTGAACTCCCATAGCGCGCATTGACTTGGATGAGTCAGGCTTCTTGTATATTAAACAAAGGTATTTTAGACTAATAAAAATAACTCTCAGGAATGTGTTGGTTCCAGTTAACGCATCTAGCGGCTTCTTTGAGTTCCAAAGCCGTAGCTTAATTTGTTATCTGTGTATATAGATAACACAAATGCAAATGACATTTAAATCAGACTTGATAAGCCTGTAAGTGATTATCACGACACACTCTATAAAGTATAATTTCTGTAAAGATCCGGCCACGGTGGCACGCAGGACAGGCAGGCAGGGCTGCTCACAGCGCTGCTGCAGCACGAGCAGCTTCTCGGGACCGAGGAGGGTTTCAAGCCCTCGTACCAACGCCCCAGCAAGGCACCTCTCCCACGCCGGCGCTTGTGCAAGAGGGAGCGGCCGGACAAGTATTTTGTTTATGCAAAAAAGCCACCTATATTTAAATTAAGCTGAGGGCAGGGGGAAGTGAGTGGAACTGTTTCATAATATTTCACAAGCCTGATATTACGGATGCAAACAAACAAAAGCCACGCAACTGATGAAGCTCAAGCCCAAGGTGGTATGTCTGTGCCGATCCGAACGTGCCTGTGTTTGCTGACCAGGCTTAAAAAGAGCTCTGATCATTAAATAACCAACAGGGACAACGCTCCCATCACCAGACCGAGCGCGAGCGGCCACTGACACTCAGATGAGCACAACTGCACAGAAAACAAGAACGTCATCTGGTGCCCCCAACCCCTGCGAGAAGCTGTCCAGGGAGAGCAGAGGCTTCTTCCCGTGGGACAGCACCCAGCATCTCCCA